>NC_081847.1:37076927-37733594 GCF_963259705.1 Myotis daubentonii
GGACCTATAAAAAGACACAAACATTCTGTATTTGGATATGGCTAGATAGGTAGCCTAAATGGCTCAGTGACAAAACCTGGTGACCTTGAGCTTCAGTTTTTCCCCTCTTCCAGTAGAGGGGGAGTAAAAGACAAAGAATTGAACTACCCAAAGTGGAGAGGGTGATAAAAGTTGGGATCTGAAAGAATTATATACTCTGTGTAAGGAAAAATTAGAAATAAACTCTGCACACCTCCCATAGTGTATGTACAGTAAGGAAAAGTTCATGCCTCAACTCCTGATGCCAAGTAAAAGAAAAAAATATTTCTCCTAAGAATTAGTAACTACAAGCTGGTACTCACTAAGTTTTATAGCCTGAATTCATACTAACCAGGTAGTCTAGAAAACTTCAAATCTTTGGCATAAAGTGGTTTTTGGAAGATAGTACCTCCAGCCACATGGCAGAAGTGAACAACTGTATCTGGAAGAACCCACCATCACCCAGGCCTCAAAGAATCCCACAGGTGAAATCTAGGGAATGAGTATACATTTTGAAAAGTACATAAATCACAAAACATAGAAAGAAACGAAGTGTTATGAGTAAGAGTTAGCAGAAATGACAGAACAAGACTTACCAACACTTCAGATAATGGAATTATCAGACACAGAATATAAAATTTTTGTGTGTAGTACAGGGTTGGGCCAAAAGAGATTTACAGTGTGAGTATGTGAAAGAAAGAGTTACTCTGGTATTATTATTTATTAATTATTGTATTATTTTCCAAGTAAAAAACTGTAAGCCTACTTTTGCCCCACCTTGCATGTTTAAAAAAATAAAAGAAAGGTTGGAACATATGAAAAAGTAGAAGAAATTATAAAAATGAGCAATCTACACTAATAAAAGAGAAACATGGTAATTGGCGTATGACCGCTACCCTTTTCATTGGCTAATCAGCGAGATATGCAAATTAACTGTCAGCCAAGATGGCGGCCGGCAGCCAGGCAGCTTGAAACTAACATGAGGCTTGCTTGCTTCAGTGACGGAGGAAACCAACCTTCCCCGCCTGCCGCTGCAGGCCTCTGAGCGGGCAGTTTAAGAAACTCTGTAACAAATACCACCAGACTTCAGCCAGCAGATTCACAACATTGTAAGCAAAGGCCAGAAACCTACTTTCAGCCACGGAGGCCTAAGAGCTGGAGCCAAGCCTCAGAGCTAAAGCTGGCCCAGAATAAAAAAAAAAAAAGAAAAAAGGAGCAGTTGGGAGCTTCAGTCACCCCCAGCCTGAAAACAGCCCTCAGCCCCTCACCCAGACTGGCCAGGCACCCCAGTGGGGACCCCCACCCTGACAGATGTGTGACCAGCTGCAAACAGCCATCATCCCCTCACACAGGCTGGCCAGGCACCCCAGTGGGGACCCCCACCCTGATCCAGGACACCCTTCAGGGCAAACCAGCCGGCCCCACCCATGCACCAGGCCTCTACCCTATATAGTAAAAGGGTAATATGCCTCCCAGCACCGGGATCAGCAGAGCCATGAGGCCTCCCGGCACCGGGATAAGTGTGACAGGGGGCAGTGCCCAAACCCCCTGATGGCCCTGCGGCTCTGTGTGTGACAGGGGGCGGGGCCACAACCTCCCTATCCACCCTGCTCTGTTCGTGATAGGGGAAGGCACCCCAACCCCCTGATCAGCCCTGCTCTGTGCCTGATAGGGGGGAGCTCCCCAACCGCCCCCCCCCCCCCACGGGCCCTGCTCTGTGTGTGACGGGGTAGAGCCATAACCTCCACATCGGCCCTGCCCTGAGTGTGAGAGTGGCGGCGCCCCAACCCCCTGATCGGCCCTGCTCTGTGGGTGATAGAGGGCGGTGCCCCCAACCCCCTGATGGGCCCTGCTCTGGGTGTGACAGGGGGCAGTGCCCCAACCCCCCTGATGGGCCCTGCTCTGTGAGTGACAGGGGGCAGTGCCTCAACCCCCTGATTGGCCCTGCTCTGTGCGTGACCAAGGGTGGCGCCGCAACCTCCCCATCGACCCTGCCTTGAGTGTGACAGGGGACGGTGCCCCAACCCCCAAATCGGCCCTACCCTGAGCGTGACTGAGGGTGGCATCACAACCTCCCAATCTCCCTGCTCTGTGCATGACAGGGGGCGGCGCCCCAACTCCCCAATCGGCCCTGCTCTGAGCCCGACCAGGGGCTGCACCTAGGGATTGGGCCTGCCCTCTGCCACCCGGGAGCAGGCCTAAGCCAGCAGGTCGTTATCTCCCGAGGGGTCCCAGACTGCGAGAGCGCACAGGCTGGGCTGAGGGACCCCCCTCCCCCCAGAGTGCACAAATTTTTGTGCACCGGGCCTCTAGTCCTATTTATAAAAGAACTAAGTAGAATTCCTAAAAATGAAAAAACATAATAATTGAAGTTTAAAATCACATAGATAGGTTTAATAGCAGATATGATATATCTGAAGAATTAGTGGACTTAAAGACAAACTCACAAAAATTATCCAAAAAGCAACATGAAGAGACAAAATGACTTTTAAAAAGTACAGAAGGGATTTAGAGGATACAGTAAGAAGGTATATATATCTGGTTGGAGTTCGAAAAAGAGAAGAGAGACAATCTTTGAGGAGAAAAATAGTTACGAACTTTATAAAATTAATGAATGACACCAATTCTCAGATCCAGGAATCTCAAGCAAGATAATAAAAAGAAATCCACATTGCTCGGCCAGTGTGGCACCTATGAACCAGGAGGTCATGGTTGATTCCCCCATCAGGGCACATGCCCAGGTTGCAGACTCAATCCCCAGTGGAGGGTGTGCAGGAGGCAGCTGATCAATGATTCTCTCTCATCACTGATGTTTCTACTAGTATCTCTCTCCCTCTAACTTCCTCTCTCTGAAATCAATACAGATATATATATATATATATATATAATTTTTTTTTTTTTAAAGAGCCCTAGCTGGTTTAGCTCAGTGGATAGAGTGTTGGCCCTTGGACTGAAGAATCCAGAGTTCGATTACAGTCAAGGGCATGTATATCAGTTGCAGGTTCAATACCTGACCCTGCTCAGGGGTGTGTGCGGAAGGCAACCAATTGATGGGTCTCTCTCACATCGATGTTTGTTGCTCTGTCTCTCTCCCTCCCTTCCACTCTCTCTAAAAAAAAATCAATGAAAAAATATTAACAAACAAACCCCCCACAAGAAATCTACATTTATACATATCACAGTAAAATTACAGAACACCAAAGGAAAAAAAATATCTCAAAAGCAGTCAGAGTCCACGTAAACATGATTGTTAAAGCTCAAGGACGAGTACATCTAGTTCATTATACTATTTTCTCAACTTTTATGTATGTTTGAAAATTCCCATAATAAAATTTAAAAGGGGCTGCCAGCATAAATAAAACCAGTTATCTATAATGACATAATAATTAGATTGGAAAATTACTTTTTAACAATGGCAATGAAACCAGAAGACAAAATTTTCTTCAAGGTGCTAACAGAATATAACTATCAACCTAGAACCATACGTCCTACAAAAATACCTCCAAAGGCCAAACAAATGCAGTGAGAAAGACATCGCTGTACAAACAAAAGCTGAGAAAGTTTTCCAAGAATACACCCACACGCCCAGCTGCTGTAGCTCAGTGGTTGAGCATCGACCTATGAACCAGGAGGTCACGGTTCAATTCCTGGTCAGGGCACATAGCCAGGCTACGGGCTCGATTCCCAGGGCAGGGCATGCAGGAGGCAGCCAATCGATGATTTTCTCTCATCATTAATGTTTCTATCTCTCTTTCCCTTCCTCTTTGAAATTAATAAAAATATGTTCATAATAATAAAAAAAAGGGAATACACGTACACTAAAGGACATTCTAAAGAAAGTACTTCATATGGAAGGAAAGGGTCACAGAGGTAAGGTCTGAAGCATAACAAAGAAAGATAGGAAGAAAAGTGGTAAATATATTAATAAATCTACACTTTAACTGTATAGAATAACAATAATGTATGGAAGGCTTCAAAGAACTAAAATACATGACTATAGCATACAGGTCAGGATATCCTCAGAGTCAGGTTTTATATTACTTAGAAGGAGAATAAATATTTTCATTAACTCTAGACTTTGTTATGTTTGTTAAAATTTCTAGAAAAAACTATTTAAAAGCTAGATATCATGCATAATATCTAAATTAGTAAAAGGAAAATGACAAATAGCACAAAATTAATACTACAGAAATGAATGTAAATATATCAGTAATTATTATAAATATAAATGGATTAAACATTTCAGTTAAGAGACTCTCAGAATGGATAAACAAAATATAATACACTAGAGGCCCAGTGCATGAAAATTTGTGCACTTGGGGGGTTGTCCCTCAGCCTGGCCTGTGCCCTCTCGCAGTCCGGGAGCCCTCAGGGGATGTCCACCTGCCAGCTTAGGCCCACTCCCCTGAGGATCAGGCCTAAGCTGGCGGTCAGACATCCTTAGCACTGCCCAGGAGGCAGGAGAGGCTCCTGCCACTGCCTCTGCACTCGCAACCATCAGCCCAGCTTGTGGCTGAGTGGCACTCCCCCTGTGGGAGGGCACTGACCACCAAGGGGCAGCTTCTGTGTTGAGCGTCTGTCCCCTGGTGATCAGTGCGCATCATAGCAACTGGTCATTCCTGGTAGTTCTGCTGTTAGGATCAATTTGCATATTACCCTTTTATTATATAAGATAATATACAAAAGATATAGCTAATAATAAAAACAGAAAGATCGAAAGTAAGAGGGTAGAAAAACATGTAGGGCAAATGCCAAGCAAAAAAAAGCTGGTATAATTATATTCATGTCTGAAACAAAGGTATAAGGACAACCTTAATTTCCAGATGACAAATCAGGCTCAGAATTGTGTGATACAGAAATGAATATGGCCTCAGGACTGATTCCTAAATCAGGATTTTATATCATGCTGTCCCTCTGCAACCTGATCTTTTAATAAATTTATTTATCACCTTTCTATTTTTTTTTCATTGTAAAAAAAAACATCCAAAATAAAGATGAGCACAATAAGGGACAAAAAACATAACTGCCATCCAGAGGTGACAGCTGTTGAGCCACTGGAGGTCCAGAAGTTCACTGGAAATAAGGACTGTGCTAGCTTCATAAGAGTCATTGGAAACCTGCTCAATAATTGATTCTAGGACTCAACCCAGAGATCACAATTCATTGGTTTAAAGTGGAGCCAAGACATCTGAACTTTTTAAAGGTCCCCAGTGGTTATGATGGACCACCAGGTTTGGAACTTAATACTTGAGACTTGCGCTGTATAATACAGTAATCATTAACCAGGTGTCACTATTGAAATTTAAATTCATTAAAATTAAATTAAAGATTCAGCTCTTCAGTTGCAGTAGGCACATTTCAAATGTTCAATAGCCACATGTGGCTCATGGCTACTGCACTGGACAACATAGAGACAAAACATTTCCATCATCACAGATATGGGTAGTGCTTCCTAGATAATAAACTCCAAGAAAGCAACAAAGGATTACATCTTTCTTGCTCATGACTATATCCTATATAATAAAGACCTAGAAGGCGTTGGTGGTATAGTGGTGAGCATAGCTGCCTTCCAAAGACCTACTATGCAAATGGTCATCATGCCCTCGCACCCTCACGCCGGGGCCGGGGGACCTGAGGTTGTGCCCCCCGCCTTGTAGGGCTTGACAGGGGTGGGGTAGCTGGTCTCGGTCTTGCACGATTTCGAGGCCCACGCAGGTGGGCAGGAACTTGACTCTGGGTCTGCAGCATGCCCCAGACTTTGATAGGAGGGAGATTTTCATATACATTTTACTAATTTTCTTTCATCTCTGACACTTCTATTATAGAGAAAGGGCAAATAGCAATATTAAAATATTTCCTCTAATTAATTTCCTTTTAATGTGCACAAATTTTGTGCACACACACACACACACACACACACACATATGCCTAGCACCAAATATATGTTAACCATGTGAGTAAACCTGGCACATTTCTTTCCATTCTTTTCTCTGTCCCCTGCTCGTGTCTGAAACTGATGAGGAATACTGAGGCCTTCCCACCCTACCCTCCAAGAGGGAAGAAGAGCTGTCCGTCACTGGTTTGGGCTAAGTGCCTGGTAGGGCCAGCCCTTAACCCTAGCAGACCGCTGTACCGATTTTTCGGTAATTTCCACACAAAGGTGGAATATTGGCGCTAGATAAAAGGTAGATGAAAGGTAGACCTATTTTCTACAATGTCTCCAAGTTCCATCTTATTCTAACCATTTGTTTGCATGTAACTAACATTTTTCTATAACATGTTGGTTTTTTCTCTTTAATGCTCAGGAGCCCAGGTATAGGGGAGTTAGGTTCAGGGCCTCAGGTCTGGTAGGATTAAGATCCGATTTACCACCTTCTGGTTTATACAGAGGCAAAGAATCCACACTCTGTTTCCTTCCAAAGGCCATAGAAGGCAGCCCTTACCTCGGATGTTGGTTTCAAACACAGATGCATTCACATCAATATCAAAGTCCAAGTTGTCCTGGAGCACTTCAACCACCCTTTGGAATTCTGAGACATTCCCCAAAATCTAGGAGGAAAGACAGACATGACAATGAAGATATCTCAGGCTTGAAGGCATTGAAAATGTTGGAATAAGAGTCTAGGATCTGCCCTAACTGGTTTGGCTCAATAGCTAGAGCCTCAACCTGGAGACTAAGGGGTCTCGGGTTCGATTCCAGTCAAGGGCATCTACCTCAGTTGCAGACCCGATCCCCAGGTCCCCAGCCCTAGTCAGGGCGTGTGCAGGAGGCAACCAATTGATGTGTCTTTCTTGCATGGATGTTTCTCTCTCTCTGTCTCTCCCTCTCCCTTCCACTCTCTCTAAAAATCAATGGGAAAATATCCTCATGTGAGGGAGGATTAACAAAAAGAAAGAGTCTGGGATCCTATGCCAGAGTGGCCCTCACTTATTCAACTTAAGGCCTGCAGTTTCTGTTCTAGGACTGATGACAGGTGAAGAAAACACTGAGAGCTAAAATTCACAAAGACCCAACATCAAGAGACTGGCTAGGTAAATCCTTTTTTTTTTAATTTATTTTTATTGATTTCAGAGAGGAAGGGAAAGGGAGATAGAAACATCAATGAGAGAGAATCTGCCTCCTACACCCCCCCCACTAGGGAATGAACCCACAACCTGGGCATGTGCCCTTGACTGGAATCGAACCCGGGACCCTTCAGTTTGCAGGCCGACGCTCAATCCACTGAGCCAAACTGGCTAGGGCTAGGTAAATTCTTGGGTACCAATTCAAGAATACCCATTTAAACAATGTAAAACCGTATAAAAACAATATAGACTATAGAGCACATTAAGGACATCTTAGTTTGCTATTTGCCAGTGAATGTCTGTTGTTTTTAACCTTTTCTTCACATTCATGCTTGTACAAAATACTGCAGGTTGGTTGGCTCAACAATCATTCCCTTTTAGCCTCCCACCATAGAGGCTGGAAATCCAGATACTTGCTGTCTTAGACTCTAGCTGCTAGAGGTGATTGTGTTACCCAGCCAATTCGGAGCCTTGATAAGACCACTGAGGGTACTTCTAGGAAAGCTTCTGTTTTCCTAACAAAAAGGGAGACCCAGCCAGTGTGGCTTGGTGGTTGAGCGTCAATCTAGGAACCAGGAGGTCACTGTTCAATTCGCAGTCAGGGCATATGCTCAGGTTGTAAGCTCGATCCCTGGGGGGGGGGGGGGGGGGGGTGCAGGAGGTAGCCAATCAATAATTCTCTCTCATCATTGACGTTTGTATCTCTCTCTCCCTCTCCCTTCCTCTCTGAAATCAATAAAAATATGCATTTAAAAAAAACCTCACTGCCCTAGTTGGTTTGATTCAATGGATAGATCCTTGGCCTGCAGACTGAAGGGTCCCAGGTTCGATTCCAGTCAAGAGCACATGCCTGGGTTGTGGGCCCAATTCCGATCCCCAGTAGGGGGTGTGCAGGAGACAGCCAATCAATGATTCTCTCTCATCATTGATGTTTCTATCTCTCTCTTTCCCTCTCCTTCCTCTCTGAAATCAATAAAAATATATTAAAAAAAAAAAACACCTCACTATTGTAACTCCAGAGCTCAGTACTGCATTTGGCATACAGTTGGCCATTAAATGAAGAAGTAAATGCCACCTTCTCTAGGAAGCCTTCGGTTCTTCCTTTAAAAGACTCCGGTAACTTCATCCACACAGCTCTCCAGGCGTCTGTGTCTGTCCACATCGAGAGTATCTTTGACTGGACAGGAGCCTCACTCATTCCTACATTCCCCCAGAGTGCTGCACATGGCCCCTGAAGGAATTACTCAAGAAATGTTTGTTGAATGATTACATGAGTCTTTCTCCACATTGAAGCTAGTGATCTGCTCAAAACAGATATTTCATCATTTCCTGCCCTCCACTTAAGAAATTTTAGTGGCTTTCCATTATCTCAAACTAAAGATCAAAATCCTTAACATTGTGAACCTCAGCCGGTCCCCATCTATCCCTCCAGCCCCATTTGCTTCTGTCTTTTCCTTCCAACATCTCATACACACTGGCCTTCCTTTATTTCACTGCACTTGCCATACTCTCTCTTTTGCCATAAGGCCTTTGCACAGGCTGTTCTCTCTGCCTGGAATACTCCTTCCTCCCCCACTTCCCAAGTCAAAACTTGCTTCTCCTTCAGATCCCAACTTAGTATCAGTTCATTACCTTAGGGAAGTCCTCTGTGACCTCCTCAGTCTAGGTCAACTTCTTTTAGATATCACCACTCAAAGAGCCATGTTCCTTTCCCACAGTGCACTCTCCTCAATTTGTAATTACACATCCTTTAGGATTAGTCTTTTGTTCTTTGTCCCTCCCACTAAAATCATAAACTCCAGGAAAGCAGGCACTGTGTCTATTTAAACTCACTACTGTGGCCAACTGTGTGGCTCAGTGTTGAGCATCAACCTATGCACCAAAAGGTCGCGATTCAATTCTGGGTTTGCGGGCTCGATCCCCAATGGGGGGTGTGCAGGAGGCAGTCAATCAATGATTCTCTCTCATCATTGATGTTTCTCTCTCTTTCTCCCTCTCCCTTCCTCTTTATTTATGTTTGATTGTTGGTTGTTGTTCTTAATTTTTTTGTTTTCTCCTCTTCCTCTTTGAAATCAATAAAAAAAAAATACTTTTTTAAAAACTCACTATTGTAACTTCAGAGCTTAGTACTATACTTGGCTATAGTTGGCCATTAAATGGAGGAGTACATACAAATTAACACTAAGGTGAAAAAAAGCTAAATTATATCTACAAGGTAATCACAATCATGTAAATATTACTAATTTATAAAAATGAAAGGTGTTAACAGAGAACCAGAAATAGTGAAATAGGGGAAAGTGGCCCTGGCCGGTTTGGTTCAGTGGATAGAGCGTCGGCCTACAGACTCAAGGGTCCCGGGTTCGATTCTGGTCAAGGGCATGTACCTTGGTTGCAGGCACATCCCCAGTAGGGAGTGTGCAGGAGGCAGCTGATCTATGTTTCTCTCTCATCAATGTTTCTAACTCTCTATACTTCTCCCTTCCTGTCTGTAAGAAATCAATAAAATATATTAAATAAAAAAAAAAGAAGTAGGGGAAAGTGGTTAAATCCTCTCTTGTGCCTTCTTTAAGGATGACAGTTAAGGCCTGGAATCGTACAGAATAGGGTTCAGGTCCTTGCTCTTCCATTTCAGAGCTACGTACACTGGCCAAGCATTTTTATCTCTTTAAGCATCAGCTCTCCCAGTGGTTAAGGAGTAAAGGTACTTACCTCAAAGGGTTGCTGGAAGGATTAAACAGGATAATACATGTAAAGTGCTTAGCACATACATAACACACTAACTAATTACTGCTATTATTTTTATCACTGAACATATCCATCAGAATGTAAGCCTCTGAAAATAAGGAGGACATCAAGGTCTCTATATCCCCCACTAAAAAGAGTTCTACAGGCCTATCATAGTTCTGTGTTCTACAAACATGTGCTGAATAAATGAGCCTGAGTAAACTCGGAATTCATCATTTTCCACTATCTAGGGCAACCAGAAATTGATGGTTCAGAATCATGAGTTGAAAATAAAAGACCTAGGTCAGTGATGGCGAACCTTTTGAGCTCGGCATGTCAGCATTTTGAAAAACCCAAACTTAACTCTGGTGCCATGTCACATATAGAAATTTTTTGATATTTGCAACCATAGTAAAACAAAGACTAAAAAAAAAAAAAAAACAAAGACTTATATTTTTTATATTTATTTTATATATTTAAATGCCATTTAACAAAGGAAAATCAACCAAAAAAATGAGTTTGCATGTCACCTCTGACACGCATGTCATAGGTTCGCCATCACTGACCTAGGTGAAGAATTCATTTTTACCAATAGTCAAACTGCCGAGAGGAAAAGGAATAGAGGAGACACTTACCAGCAAGGTATCCAGAGCATCAATTAGAGTCAGAGAAAAGCTGTGAAAGGACAGAAATCCCAGCTTAATAAGAAAATCAAACACCACATGTCAAGACTGCCCCAGATCAGTACCCAAAAACCTAATATATGAGGCACAGCAATGCCTCTGCCTATCTCACTTCCAGTCACAACAGTAAAGCCATAGTGAAAATTGCCAGGAACCTCTGATCCATTTAATGCACCTGGGATAAGGGACTGATATAAGCCCAACTGCAGTTAACACATTAAGCACCCAGTCAGTCACCTGTGACTGACACTATACTTTCCGTCCGGAAGACAAAACAGGCCGGGACTTAACGTGTTACACACTTGCCTATATTCTCAGGCATTCTTCTCTTCATAGGTAGACAGGATGAGACTACAGCTAAGAGTAAGGGCTTTTCCACACCTAAAAACTTATCTCTCAGTACACAGAACTGTATGCCTGAGAATGCTCATGTCAGTTCAGAACAGCAAAAAGCTAGAAATAACCCAAATGCACACGAGTTGAAAAGTGATTAAACTGTAGTACACTCAAAGAACACAAAACTATAGAGGTTGTTATCGAGTTCTTTAACAAAAAGAGTTCTATTGGCTAATGTTAAGGTACTCTCATTGTTAAATGACAAAGACAAGCTATGGAATAGGCAGTGTGATATGTTTACTAGTATGTCTGCATTGTCAAAAAGAGACATATAGGCCTGGCCGGTTTGGCTCAGTGGATAGAGCATTGGCCTACGGACCAAAGGGTCCCGGGTTCGATTCCAGTCCAGGGCACATGCCCAGGGTTGCAGACTCGATCCCCAGGGGGGACATGCAGGAGTCAGCCAATCAATGACTCTCTCATCATTGATGTTTCTATCTCTCTCTCCCTCTCTCTTCCTCTCTGAAATCAATAAAAATATATTTTTTTAAAAAAAGAGAGACATATAGACAGAAAGCAGATTAGTTGTTTGGGCTGCTGGTGGTAGGCGGATTAACTATAAAGGGGCACAAGAGAACTTTTTAGGGTATTCTATAACTTGACTGTGATATCAGAACCTCAGAAATGTTCTACTTGTTGATTGTGATAATGGTTACTATATACTTAAAATGGGTATATTTTATTATGTGTAAGTTATGCCTTTAAAAAATTAATTTGAGCCCTGCTGATGTTGCTCAGCGGTTGAGTATCGACCCATGAACCAAGAGGTCCCTGGTTTGAGGTTCGATCCCAGTCAGGGCACATGCTTCATCCCCAGTAAGTGGTGTGCAGGAGGCAGCGGATCAATGATTCTCTCTCATCATTGATGTTTCCATCCTCTCTCCCTCTCCCTTCCTCTCTCTCTAAAATAAATTTTTTAAAAACATGTTTTTAAAAGTTAATTTTAAAAGATGTCTATATGATTATATAAACTGAAAATATTTACGGAAGGATACTCAAGAAAGATTATTTCCTTTATTTATATGATCTTGTACTGCTTGAATTTACCATTTGCTTGTATTACTTTTTTTTTCAACTAAAAAACAAAAACCAACACAAATTTTGTTGATTTTACTTAACTTGACCAGTCCTTAGCATACGCATTTGTAAAATGGAGATAAGTGTTAAGAGAATCAAATGAGATGACAAAGGCAAAATGCTTAGCACAGTGTTTCATCAATGTCAGCTTCAATTAAATGCAATGATTTCTTTACTCAAAAGGAACAAGACAGAGAATTCCATCTCTGATTTTTATTCTAGCGTGAGAAAGACAACCTAGCAGCCAGGTGAAAGGGATAGTATCAGAGAGTGAGAAGTGCTAAGAAGAATAAGTGATTTGTGAGAGTGACCTGGAAGGAGTGGGTCGCAGGGAAGCTGATGCTGCGGTGACATTTTGGGCTGAAATCTCAAGAAGCAGTCAGTGTGTGCGGATAATGGGGGAAGTGTGTTTCAGTTTCACCAACAACAAAGGCTCGGAAGTGTCATGGCTGGGAGAGTTACATCTCCTCCTGGTTTGTTGGTCCACCTATAAAATGAAGGGGTTGGGTCCTCTTACTTCCTGGAGCCTTTCCATGGTATTCCACAACTCCAGAGGTCTGCCCAAGCCCCCATGACCAGCGCCCGTTACTCTTGTGGCTGGAGTCCAAGGGTTCAGCCCACCAGGCTAACCCAGGCTACTCCACTCCGGGATCCAGGTTTCCAGGCTGGGTGGATCCGGATGGTGCTGGCCTGAATGGGGGTGGGGGTGGGGAGGGGGGGAAGGTCACGGCCTCGCCCTGGCTAGGAGCTTTTCCGGATCCGGCAAGGAAACCATCAAGCCACCAGTCCCAGAGTCCCACCCGTCTAGAACCGGACTGCCAGACCCCGGCCACCCCTTCGCACTACCTGCCCCAGGTGTCATGTCCGTCACAGGTGAGAGGTCGCAGCTCGTCGTAGGGAAATGCATTCTCCAGGTAGCTGTCGTAAGCGTGGTAGAACATGGCCTTGACTCGCTCCCTGGTGAGGATTAGGAGAAATAAGGGGCAGAAAACGAAATCAAGCAGGGGAAAGGACAAGAAATAGGCGGAAAGTGGAAATCACCCCGATTCTGCCGGGAGCCCAGAGGCGGATTCCGAGCAAATGAGGGTGGGGGTCGTGGGGCAGAGGGCAAGGAAGGAACCCGCTCGGTGCTTTTCATTCCCCGACTGCGTCAGGGCGAGGAGCCTGACCGCTTCACCTGTAGTGGGCGGGGTCGGGCGCGGAGCCATCGGGGCCCGGCGCACCACGGTGCAGTGGCAGCAGCAAGCACAAGAGGCCGAGCGGGGCCAGCAGCCGGAAAGGCATAGAGCTCGTGTCCTGTCAACACCGCTGCCGCGGCAGCCGCCACCACCATCTGCTCATCCTGCGAGCCTCTGGGGTTCTTCCGGGAATCCGCGTCACTGCGCCTGCGTGCTGATGACTCAGTCACTCACTTCCGAACTACAAGCCCCAGAATGCAACTGGTAGCGGAACCGAGGCAAAGAGCATCCTGAAATATATATATAGTCTGGGACGCAGGTCCACGTGTCTTAAAGACAGTGGCTATTACAGCTACTGCAATTAATTAATGTTTTAGTAACAGCATTTATTGAGCACTTATTGTGTACTAAGACTGTATGGAGCACTTAAATAGATTATCATTTTTAAAAATCACCTTATTAAACATGAAGGCAGGGACTCAACATTTGTTGAGTGTATGTATTTATATATAAAGATGGATGAAGAATGTTCAGCCTTTACCATTAGGCATACTGAGTTTCCCAGACTAGTTCCCTGCTCGTTGTGTAAGGTACAACTTACTTCCATTTATTTGTCCAAAGCTGCCACTCTCGAGATTTCCAGAAATCTTATCATTTCTAAAAATTCATGAATTTTGGATTGTTGTTATTTTTTTAATTCTCAGCTGAGAATGTTAATTGATGAAAGAGAGAGAAAGAGATGGATGTGAGAGAGAAACAACCATCGGTTGCCTCCTGTATGTGCCCGGACCCAAGATCCAACCCACAATGTAGGCATGTGCACTGACCGGAAATCAAACCAGCAACCTTTTGGTGTATGGGATGACACTCCAACCAACTGAGCCAGCCGGCCAGGGCTCTCTCCCCTGCCATTTGGGATGTGGTTACATTCTAATGGTCTCTTCCGTCTCCAGCCCAGTGCAGAAGTTTTCCCATCCAATCCACTGGACCATCTCAGTGGCTGCAGCCCTGTAGAGTATCCCAGGTGAGAATGAGACCCTGGAGCACTATAGCGTTCAGAAGGTTTGGAGCACATTTTTCCATTTTCCTTCTTGCAAGTTCCCAGAGTTTGGTCATCCTTTTAGACTATAGCAACACTTATGACTTTGAGCACTGTGATGTGCAGTAAAATCAACCCTGGATTTGAAATGAGACCTGGACTTCAATTCTAACTTCAAGTCCATGCAAAGCCTCTAAGTGTGACCTTGAACATTGCCTCTCCCTCCCCAGACCCAGCTTCCTCATCTATAAAATGAGAGGGTTGAGCCCTGGCCAGTTTGGCTCAGTGAATAGAGCATTGGCCTGTGGACTGTAGGGTCCCACGTTCAATTCCGGTCAAAGGCATGTACCTTGGTTGCAGGCACATACCCAGTGGGGAGTGTGCAGGAGGCAGCTGATCAATGTTTCTCTCTCATCAATGTTTCTAACTCTCTATCCCTATCCCTTCCTCTCTGTAAAAAGTCAATGAAAATATATTTAAAATAAAATAAAATGAGAGGTTTGAACAAATGAACCTCTGAGGTCCTTGAACTCACAGGCAGTTAGGTATGAGCAGAGCAGGAACTGATAGGCCAGATGCTGAGGGTCACCAGGGCAGAGAGCCTCAGTTGCCTAGCAACAGGCAAAACTACAAGCCCTTGCAGACCACTCCCTTAAGCATTAACGCCTGGAAATGACTTCTAGGCCTTGGCTGTGTTTCAGCCCCAGGCCCTTAGGAGTAGCAAAACAAGGCAAAGCAACATAGTGGCTGACATCAGGACCAGCTGCAATGATTAATGACCCCCTGGGGACCAACCAATTAGTGAAGACCACACCCTCAGGAGACACTGGGAAAGCTGATGAATATTTTATTGAGATCCTCCCCTGTGACTTCCAGATAAAAGCCCACAGAACTGAGGACCCTGCTCTTTCTCTATGGAGCATGTCTTTCCCCACCCTCTTCTCCTCCCTCCCCTTTCCCCCCCTTCCATATGCTCTTCCCCCCCCCTCCCAATTTGTTTCCTGAATCCATTTCTTCTACAACTCTCTCTACTTCTGTGACATTCTAAATAAACTTTCTTTTACAGTTTGAGTCTTGGCTATGAATTCTTTCTTAGCCAGAACTCAAGTACCTAGGTTGCTGAACCAAGGTTGGGTCTGACTCCAAAGGACCTAACACCTGTTTTTCCACCGCTAACACTAGGATTGTCCATCCTCCCTCTTTGGTGAAAAGGTCAGATGGAAGTGGCAGCTCAGTTCCTTGAGCTGGAATGCAGACAAATGTCCTTTGGTCAAGCATCCTTGAAAATATCCCTAAATGCCATCAGTTGATATGAGAATTAAAACCCTGACTTAACCCAGAGAGCTTAAGGTAGTGCAGTACAGTATTAAAAGTGTGGGCTTTAAATTTGAGCAGACCTGAGTTGGAATTGAAGCATGGTAGCAACCATGTTTGGGTAAATGTTTAATATTTTAATCCTTCTGACTTGGCTTCTATCATTATTTGCTTGCTAAAATAATAGAAAAGTTATTTTGATTTTCTGAATTACATGAATCATCCCATTCGATTAAATACCCTATCGATTGTAATTTGAATACCCCATTGGTTGTGGTCATACTGGTTTTAGAAAACACATTCCTCTGCGCCTGGAAACCAGGACTGCCCAATTACTCTAAATTGACCCAATGGGTCCAGATAATGTGTTCCTGTCGACTCAGTGGTCCCAAGACCCGAAACTATAATTAATCTTTGTAGATAACGAATCGGCTCAATCTAGCTTCTGTAACAAACTGCTTTTTTGCAAACCAGGTTCCTCATTCCAAAGCCCGAGATGTAATCAATACCTTTGTGATTTTTGCCTATATAAATCTGGTGTTGTGGCCATCTTAGCACTATGAGATTTGGAGAGCATAGCCCCCTCATAGTCCCAGCTTCAAAATAAATGTGACTCCTTAATTCAACTTCTTGAGGCGTCCTTGTGTGATTCGCGGGGTACATTACAACAGAATAATAGCTCCATCACCTATTAGGAGTGTGGCCCCACCAGTTTTTCTTCGGAGGCTCATTCCTATTTGTAATAAATAGGAATAATACTATTATCTACCTAATGGTATTATGAGGATTTAGTTAGTTAGCTATTGCATGTGTAGTGTTTGTCATAGTGCCTGGCAGAATAGGTACTAAAAAAATATTAGGGTGTTTTTGGAAACTCTTTTTTTAAAAATATATTTTATTGATTTTTTTACAGAGGGGAAGGGAGAGGGATAGAGAGTTAGAAACATCGATGAGAGAGAAACATGGATCAGCTGCCTCCTGCACACTCCCTTCTGGGGATGTGCCCGCAACCAAGGTACATGCCCTTGACCGGAATCGAACCTGGGACCCTTGAGTCCATAGGCTGATGCTCTATCCACTGAGCCAAACCGGTTAGGGCTGGAAACTCTTCTTTTTTAAAAAAAAATTTTGTTTTATTTCTTAAAGTATTACAAAGAGTATTACACATGTCTCCTTCCCCCCGCCCTTGACATCTCCCTGGCCTCCCCTACCCCCCAGTGTCTTGTGTCCATTGGTTATTCTTATATGCATGCATACAAGTCCTGCGGTTGATCTCTTACCCCACCCCTACCCTCCCCAGGCTTCCCACTGTAGTTTGACAGTTTGTTCAATGCTGTTCTGTTTTTGCATCTATCTTTGTTCATCAGTTTATAATGGTCTTTATTATCCATAAATGAGTGAGATCATGTGGTTTTTTTTCTTGGCTTCCCAGGGGCTGTCACAGCCTCACAGGGGCCGTTTCAACCTCACAGGAGCCGTCCCAGCCTCACAGGGGCCGTCCCAGCCTCACAGGGGTCATTTCAACCTCACAGGAGCCGTCCTAGCCTCACAGGGGCCATCCCAGCCTCACAGGGGCCGTCTCAACCTCACCAGGGCCGTTTCAGCCTCATCGGGGCCGTCCAACCTCACAGGGGACGTTTCAACCTCACTGGGGCCATTTCAGCCTCACGGGGGCCGTTTCAACCTCACCAGGGCCGTTGGAAACTTCTTGAAGGTGCCAAATGGATGGGAAACTGAGACTTGGGTAACACAGGGTAATATAATAGTCTCCTGTGCTACTGTAACAAATTACCACAAACTTGGTGGCTTAAAACAACAGAATTTTATTTTTTCATAGTTTTGGAGGCCAGAAGTCTAAAATCTGTTTCACTGGCCACATTCTAGAAGCTGGCAGGGCCACACTCCCTTTGGAGGCTCCAGGGGAGAATCTGGCCCGGCCTCTCCAGCTCCTGGAGAAGGAAATGCTGCTGGCATCCCCTGGCCTGTTCAGGGTGCATCGCTCCAATGTCCACCTTCTCCTCTGTGGGTATGGGTGTCACATCTCCCTCTGCCGCTCTCTTATAAGGACACCTGTGATTGCATTTGGGGCCCACATGGATAATATAGGACAATCTCTCCTCAAGATCCTTCATCACCTCTGGAAAGACCCCTTTTCCAAATAAGGTAACAATCACAGTGTCTAGGGATTAGCACCTAGTTATCTTTAGGGAGCCATTGTTCAGCCTAGCACAGGTTTCAGGTCTGGGCCTTTCCCTGCTGTGAAACTCACCCGGGTCTAATGGTTCTCCATATGAGTCCTTAGCTTGTCTTTTTGTCTCCCATTCAAAACTCTAGTATGGATAAGATTTTTGCTGGGAGAGTGGAGCCAGGTTGCTTGGTAATGACAGGTCTCTTTTTATGTGCAAGATTGAAATACTCATTATTTTTCTTTTTCTACCTTGATGAAAATATGCACTTTTCAAACTTCACAGAACAAATACAACCATGACTTACATTTTCACAGTTTATGTGGTTCGTTTCATAGTTACCTCATGAGAAAAAAATATTGTTTTACCCTCTGGAAAGCATTAGGACTCTTTCTTCCTGACTTCACCTCTCACTCTATTTACTATATTGGATTCTAGAAGGTTGTAGTCCACCAGAGAAGAGTCAAACTTGAACATTTACTTATGAAGAGACTCAGCGTCAATTGGCTCTCTACACCTTAATTTCCTGATTTGAGATGTAGAAATTGACAATAACCTAAAAGTTTTCTGGGGATTAAATGGGACAGTAGTCAAAATTCTCAGTACTGTGACTGGCACATATTAAGTTCTTGATAAATATTCTCTTCCCTGCCCATTTATTCTTTTTTAAAAATGGGGGGGGGGAGTGCATTTATTACTTCTATTTACTGAGCATCTGCCCCTAGAAATCCAAGGTTTTATGGGCAATAAATCCTGCCCTCAGAATTTGACACATAGGGCTGAACACACAGCAAAGATTCCAAAGTAGTCAAGCCACAGTCTTTTACTTGGAAGTGCTTGAAATTCTGATAGAAAGGCTTCTATTGGTGAATACTTGGAATCAGAGTGTTCAAGTCTTCCTATGGGTCAATACGGTTTGGAGGATGCACAGATTGTATCAATATCCAAGTGGAACAAGCCTTGGACTAGTGGTCAGAAGCCCTAGGTTCTATTATAGGTTTAGCCACTTTCTCTGTGTGATTTTAGGAGTCACTTTCCTTTTGGAGGTTTCAGTTTCCATATCTGGAAAATGAGAGCATGGAACTATCTCTCAGCACAAGGAAAATATTAACAGAATTATTGCAAAATATAATCAGAAAACAGAATTCAACATACATTCACTGCAGAAATTTTCCTCTAGAAACAATCATAAAGCAGAACAAAATGGTCGGGAAACATTACAAGTGAAATTTCACTATTTCCAAATGAATCATATCAATAATGCTAATAAGAAAATGGCCAAAATGTATCAATAATAGCAAGCATTTCTATAGCACTTACTATGTTCTAGGCCAGGGGTGGGCAACCTTTTTGTGAGTGCGTGCCAAAACCAGCAAAATCTCTGACTCAAAATTCTTCTGCGTGTCAACCCTAATTTTTTAAGAACATGTTACGCCTACTTGATATCTCTTAAGGTGTACGTATGTGAAGAACCTTGAAGAAATAATAAAATTCATTCGAGCGACAAAAACACAGTATATGATGATGAAAAATACATTTATTTTTTAATGTATACATCTACACTGATAGTCCGACAGAAAACTTTATGACTCCGTTTGATATTATCAGTTGGACTTTTGCTGCTGCATCCCTGATGACAGAGATTTTACATCAGGGTTATATTTCATGAACTTCAGAGATATGCATGAGCTACTACTTTCATCCGTCAGGCTACTCCTATTATGAGACTTAACAAAATTCATCACTGAGAACAAAGATTCACAAGCGTATATGGATGAAAACATGGAGTGTAATGCTGTTGCAAAGTGTTTTAAACAGAAAAAAATTTCTGGAATGGCATTCCAAGTCCTCAATAGTTCGTTTTCGACACTATTGAAATTGCTCTTCCCCTCTTTCGTCAATCCATGTCTATGGTCTTTAAGATAACTTGTTATGTAAAATTATTTATTTATCTAAGATGCACCTACACTGAATTTATCTGAAAAATAAAAAAGTCAATATTAAGAAAAAAAATTGTAAATGGAAGATTATAAGAGAGGGTTTCACGCGCCAGCAAGAGTTACTGGCGTGCCATGTTTGGCACGCGTGCCAGAGGTTTCCCACCCCTGTTCTAGGCACTCTTCTTAGTACTTTATATATATTAATTCCATTAATCCTTTCCAAAACATTATGAGACAGCATTTTACAGATTTAAAAAACTGAAGCCCAGAGTTTAAAAACTGAAGGGAGGCTTAGTATAATCAGCATCTCAATCAGAATAAGTGGTAGAGCCAAGATATGGACCCAATCTATAACGACTGCATTGATGAAATTAATGACAAGTGTGAATAAAAGTCAAATACAGAATTTAAAAGAGGTGGAAATCTGACTTCTGCAATGCCTTCTAGCTTTACCTTCTCATGATTCTACATTCAATATCACCTTCTTTTTCGCTAGAAAGTCAGAGCAGAAAGTTGAATTCACTGAAGCTGGAAGCCAAGGCACTTTACTAGTAGTTCCCCTTTAACTGAGTACTCTTCACTACTTTCAGCAGGGAAATATCTGAGAATTCCTTTGCTAGCATCTGGGGATCGTGCGGTTCAGGTGGATTCCCCCAACTCTCAGAGCCAAGTTTGCATGCTACATATTTTGGAACTGCCAAAAAATAACTAGTTTATCCATGGGAAACTTCCCCTCTACTGCTTTGTAGAAATGCTTTCATTTCCCCTGACCACAGTTTATGTAAACATTTAGAGCACTGATTCCTTGGTCAGAGCCCCAGAACAAGTATTATAATGCTCATGTTCCAAGTGAACTTGGATCTGTGGCCACATCTGCCTAGAGAAACTTAGCCATCCTGGGTATATTCAGGCAAAAGTATAGAATCAAGAAGTGACCACAGATAGTCTCATAGTCTAGTCTGATGGGCTCAGAGAGGCCAAGTGGCATGCTCTAAACCCACAACTAGCACGTGGCAGAGCTGAGATGTGAACTGGGACGGCTTTACCCCAGAGCCCTTGGCCCTGGCCTATACCACTTCTACTCTGGGGCCTGGGAGGAGGGAGTGGGCTGAGTAGACAGCACAATGATGCCCTGAAGGAGTTTATAGTCCAGAAGAGAAGATACGGGGATAGAATGTGACAATGTAGCTACCATGGGAGACAAAATTTTATATTGGTTTTGTGAAAACAGTGAGAGGTCACTTCTAGTTGGGCGCATCAGGGAAGGCTTTCAGAAGGAGGTGGTATCTAAGCAGGGCTTTGAAGGAGTGGGAAGGATTTGGAGAGGTCTAGAGAAAAACAGCAGAAGAGTAAAATATATGTAATAACTCATAAGAAGTTGTTTTATCTCCACAGTGTGCTTAACACTAGAAACTTAATGCATTCGCCACACTAACAAATTAAATATGGAAAATCTAAGTGACTGCTTTGGTTGTCTCCTCAGGAGATGAGAAGCAGACAGAGCCAAACCCTTTGCTTCTCCCATCCTCCAGCATTACCTTAGCACTGGTGATGGATCCGAAAGGAGAAAACTCTTTCCTTAACTTCTCATCGCCAATGGTGTCATCCAAGTTCTTAATATAGAGATTCACCCCCTGGATATCAACTAATTCTCTCTTGCTTCAGCTGTTCAAATTTCCATTTTAACTCAGCCTGCTGTTCCACTGTCTTCTGTGCACAGCCTACAGAAATGACTTTCCCACTTATTTCTTTTCCATTCATTTCTTCTACAGCCTTTTTGGCATCCTCATGTTTTTTGTAATTCACAAAGCCTTTGGATTTCCCACTGGGATCTCATCACCTTGACACTTAGGGTCTTACCAAACTGGCTGAACAGCTCTTTCATACTCTCTTCATCCACTCCTTCCCCAAAGGTTTTGATATACACATTGGTGAACTTGGCTTTGGCTTCAAGCTCGGCTTCCTGCTCTTTTCCAGACTTGCATCTGCCCACAAACACTTGGGCAGTCATTGGGCGCATGCCGTTCATCTTGTTGATGGCTTTGTCTGCAGCCTCTTGGGTCTCAAAGTGAACAAAGGCATAACCCTTCTCAAGCCATTCTCATCACACATCACCTTGTAGGACAGAATGTTTTTGTTAGGTCCGCTCTGAAAGGAGCCAGGCCAAGAGACGTGAGAGTTTAAGCAATTTCATTGCCCACTCTCACAGCGGGGCTGAGACCAGTGCGTTGCTGTCAGCCGCAAGGGGATGGCTAGGTTCTCTTATATAGGGTAAAAGTATGCTTTGTAGGATCTGGTGTGAGTGCACAAGTTGGTCAAGTGGAAGGTGTTATGCCCAGATTTTAAGATCCCCAATAGACGACCAGGGAGCCAGCCAAGTCCGATGCAAAAGCAGAGAGTCTTTTATTATTATTATTACAGACCCGGGTCTGGCTCCCAGCCTCCACCGATGCAACGGCGAGACGAGAGTGTCAGCCCCGTGGGAAAAAGGGGTTTTAATAGGGGGGTGGAGTGAGGGGAGGAGAGATGACTGTGGGCTCTGCCGATTGGCCAGGCACAAGTCGGGTCTTGTTACACAGGATGTGGTCATATTTATGGCGCGTATGTCCCTTGATTGTCATTGGTTAGTTTAAAGAAGTCCTGGGTGTGGCTAGCAGAGGCTTGGGCTTCCAGGAAGAAGCCTTTGCCGAGCACAAGGCCAAGGTAAGATGGAGGGCATAGCCCTTACCCTGGGGCAAGATGGAGGGCATAGCCCTCGCCCTTTCAAAGGGAGGGCACCAGTCAGTCAAGGGAGGAGAGTGGACTGGTCAGTCAGGCAGAGAGGATTCTTATCTTGCTTCTGTAGATGCAGGCCCTCTGCCCCAAGCTAGGGGAAAAGGCTTATAACCGTATGTATTTCAGAAAGCATGTCCAAGCAGGAGAGATTCGGGGTAGTTCACCCTAACAATGTCCGAAAGCAGAAAAAGTACCACAAAGTGCCTTGCCATCTATCAGTTTGTCCAAGTTCTTGATGAAGATCTTTCCCACACCAGATTTTCTCTAAGAGGAATCCCTTATGTTGCGGACTGGCTTTCCCGTAACCACATCCAAGTTCATAGTATTCAAGGCCCGCTCAGCGTCAGAGGCTGGAAGCTGACGTGGATGCTCAGTGTCAGTGGCTGGAAGCTGACGTAGGTGTAACCCTGGGGGCGGCAGACCTGGATGGACAGCACAGGGCCCGCAGGGCTGAACTGTGCATACAGCCTGGCCTCGGTGACCTCGGAGTGCAGGCAGCCACCTACAGGGAGGCCAGGGAGTAGCTGCGGCGGCAGCGTTCATCTCCCCAGCCCCCACCACTCCAAGGCCCGCCAGGAGGACTTCTTACAGGACCACACAGGACAAAGGGGATCTTCTCGGAGGTGGGCCGCGCTGACCCACAGAAGTTGACGCAGGCTCGGCAGCAGGAGGGCACTCAGAGTTCGGAGTTCGGCACAGCTGGCTCCAGGCTGCAGGGCCGCAGACAAGATCCTCGCAGAGACAATACCCCCGCCCCTGCGGGAGTTTGTAATTTTCAGCTGTCCTGGTCTGAAGCGCCAAATTTCCAAAACAAATGTATGAAAATGGGGACTTCCCTCTAAATTACAAACCATCTTAAAGAGCCAACCAAACAGTGCCCATGCGGCCTTCAGGACACAGGTTTCTCTTCAAATACAGGCTTTTGGCGGCTTAAGATGACAGCAGCCAGTGAAGAGGGGCACAAAATATTAGTGGGTGCCGGCTCGGCCAGCCTGGGCCACGCGCAGCCACCTCCACGCAGGGCCGCCAAGAGCGGTGCGGACACGTGGCCGCGGGGAGGGCAGCACGGGGCAGGGGCGGGCAGAGGCACGTGGACAGGTGCGGCTCACCACAGACGATGGGGACCACAGACAGGCGGGATGCCCAGGGTGGGCGGTGGCTGCCGCAGGCTCGGGCAGGCTGCAAAAGTGACTTTCCCGTGGATTCTCAGGAGGATTCTCTCTCTCTCTCTCTCTCTCTCTCTCTCTCTCTCTCTCTCTCTCTCTCCCCTTTTCTTTTCTTTCCTTCCTTCCTTCCTTCCTTCCTTCCTTACTTCCTTCCTTCCTTCCTTCCTTCCTTCCTTTTCTCTCTCTTTCTTTCTTTCTTCTTTTATTTTTTTATCTTTTTCCTCTTTAGGCTACTGAGCCAAAGTAGCAGAGGCTGCAGCAACTGCAAGTGGAGAGAGCCAGCCAAGACACGATTGAAGAACAAAGTGGGAAGACTTGATCTGTAAGATTTGAAGATGAATTATATACCTACTAGAGGTCTGGTGCATGAAATCATGCACTGGAGTGGGGGGGGGGGGGGAGCGGGTGGCCTCAGCCTGGCCTGCGCCCTCTTGTAGTCTGGGACTGCTCGCTCCTAAGCGCTCACTTGCCTGCCTGTCTGATAACCCCTAACCACTCACCTGCCTGATCGCCCCTAACCGCTCACCTTCCTGCCTGCTCAGTGTCCGTCATAGCCACTGGTCATTCTGGTCATTCCGCTGTAAAGGTTGCTTAGGCTTTTATTATATAGATACTAACTGCGATAACGTGGCATTGGTGCAGGGAGGGACAACCAGGCCATGGAAGCAGAATAAACACGTTCACTGTAAGTCAGAGATTCCACTGAGATCATGAAAGAGGAGCAGACTTTCCATAAGCAGTGCTGGGACAACTGGATATCCATGTAAGAGAATTAATCATGACCTCTACCTCACACCATACACTTAAAGGTGAAAGACAAAACTATAAAGCTTTTGAAGATAAATAGGAGAATGTCTTCTCGTCACTCCATGGGTTACACCTAGTCAGCTTCCAGCCACTGACGCTGAGCGGGCCTTGAATACTATGAACTTTGATGTGATTAAGAGAAAGCCGATCCACAACACATGGTCGCAGAGGGATCCCAGGGTAGAGAGAGATTTCTTAAACAATGTTAATGTAAAAACATTCAAACCTGTAAAGAATTTTTGTGAGTTTACTTGAGCCAAACTGTCGACAATTGCCCAGAAGCAGTATCTCAATGGATTAGGATAATGCTCCAGAGAATGGCAGTTTCATCTAATTTTATACATTGCAATCAAAGAAGGGATGTAGGTGGGTTACATGAAATCCACTGGTGATAGATTAGAGAGGCAGGAGAAAGCAAAGGGTGTGTGTGTTGGGGGGTGGGGCTGGGATTGGATAAAAAGTAAAATGATAGACACATACTTAGGTGGGTGCAGGATAGTGAACAGTCAACAATTAACATCTATATATATAAAAGCCTAAGCAAGCAACCGGCCAATCGGCCAACTGGCTGGCCGGCAGACCAGCTGACCATCCAGTAGCTATGATGCTCACTGACCACCAGCGAGCAGATGCTCAATGCAGGAGTGGAAACCACAGGCATGGAAACATGGGACAGACTGATGAATCTAAGAAGGAAGGGGAGAGGGGGAAGCGCAGGAAGAGATTAACCAAAGATCTTATATGCATACTAGAGGCCCAGTGCGCGGATTCCTGCACCAGTGGGGTCCCTCAGCCTGGCCTGTGGGGATCGAGCCAAAACCAGCTCTCCGACATCCCCCAAGGGGTCCCGGATTGTGAGAGGGTGCAGGCCAGGCTGAGTGACCCCACTGGTGCATGAATTCATGCACTGGGCCTCTAGTGATAACAATAACAATGGAGGAATTTGTGATATCTGTCCTGGCACCCAGACACATTAGATTGTGCCCCAAGGGGTCCTGAAAAAGGGAAGTTAAAACTTACCCAGACATTTCAAGGATATATTATCATAGATACAAAAAGGCAGGCTAAAGTAAAGGGAAAGGTTGACCTCGTCGATGAAGATACCGGCCTAGGATGAAACTACCCACCTTAACTGCTTTTAGTTACAGTTTAATTTCAGACCATCCTTTGTGGTTACTGTAGGTCTCTGAATTTGCAAGACTGCCATGCCGGCCTTCCCTGAGCTTGTCAGGTTAGCATGTGGCCCCTTTCATCCACAACAAGGTACAAAAAGCATGAACTAATGGAAAAGACTGATAAAATTGGGAACTTCTTAAATTAGGAACCTCTGTGTGCCATGCCTAAAAACAAGATAAATAAAGTGAAGAGATAACATTTATGTGCTCTGTGCTCAGGAAACCAGGAGGAAGAGAATTGGCTGAGACTGCAGTACATGAGAAGATAAGTCTGGAAAGATAGGCAGAAGTCAAGTCTGGGGTACCAGGCTCCCACTATGTGCTGGGCAGGCAAGAGCTGGAATCATCCCGACTTTATGAGGCTTCTTGTCAAGTTTCTTAACTTGGGTTGTGTTAGTGTCCACAGGGGAACATCTTGAGTAAGATTAAACTTGTACTTCGTGTCTACCCTCCATTCTTCCTGCTGCAGGATCAGTTCTGTTTGCTGCCCCAAAGCCAAATTCCTTTCTTATCTCTCTCACACACCAAATGTGTACTGTGTTCCATCACTTTGTATGAGTCATCTCATCTACCCTCAAAAGATGGTCTAAGAATTAAGAAAGCATATTTTGGAGTCCACTCACCTGGGTTTGAGGCCCAACTGTTTTTTACTAGTTGGGTCAGTTCACTGTTCTGTGCCTCTGTGTCCTCATCTGTAACATGGGAATAATAGCTGTTTTTCATACTTTCCATAGGGCACAAGTGAGAATAAAACACATGCACTCTGCTTACGTAATACTGTGGCCTGCACATTGTAAATTCTCAATACGCGTTATTGTTATTCCACATCCTAAGGGGGAGGTGAGCTGTGGACTACACTTTGTTGGTATCTGAGTTGGGCCCTGCTTGGTTAAACTGTGTATCTTCACTAGCCAGCAGGAGAGGGAGCGGGCTGGTTCTCTGAAGTTCATCTGGGCCCACTGCCAGTCCCTGGCTCAGCTTGGCTCCCCAATAAGGCCTCTCTCCTCACTCATTGGTGCTGCGAGCCACTGGCCCTGCTCAGCTTCCTGTCTCCCTTATCTTCCCCCAGCATGTGCTCTCTGGTGTGGGAAATGCCACCACTTGCTTCCTTCCCTTTGCTCAGTGGGACCTTCATTCTTTAGCTCTCTGTCAAATCTCAGCTGCTGGACCTGTTCCCACTCTGCTCTGTGGATATCTGCCCCTCCAAGATGGAGCACAGGCTCTGGCTCCAATTCCAGCGTTTCTCTTCTCTTCCCTATCCCCAACCCTGGGGATAGAAGAAGAAAGGGGGACACCCTTCAAGTTGCCCCCTCTCACCAGCTTCCCTATCCCCAATACTCTCTTCACTCTCCCTGTACCCAATCCCATATCCCCTTCCTCTCTGAGTTAGGCAAGTTACTTAAACTTTCTGGGCTTTAATGACCTCATCTGTAACGTGGAAAAAATGATCCTTGTGCTCTCTGCCCCAGAGGAATTGAGAAAGGACTAGCATGAATTTTGGGCATGTTTTATATTATGCATAACATAAATATTCAAGCATGTTGGATGTATGTATTCAAAAATATATTAATGGATTGTGTGATCCCCCAAAATTTTTGAGATACTACGTGGTGATTTGCCAGGGTCCAGCCCCAGTGGTCCAGGAGTACCCAAAGGTGTGGATGGAGTCAGTGAAGAATGAAGGACACGGAGACAGTGTTCAGATGATCAGCATAGCCAGGTTCTCTTTTATTGTCCTGTTACAGCTGTATTTTATACTACTCGATTCTATAAGCATGCCTCTATATCATGGTATGTTTTGGGTCCTCCCTTGACCTTCTACAGTTCCTTGTTTTATGTTTATAGTTTCTTATCTGACCTTTGCTAAAAATCTTATCTCTATCTAGCTCTGTTGATTTTAATCCTATCCATTCTAGTCCAAAGGTTAGGGCTAGTTTGTTATCTCCATTCCAAAGTCACTACTCTACTGCTCTACTGTTAAGCTACAAGGAAGTAACTGAAGGAGATTATCCTATTCTGTGGCCCAAGTAAACGTTATGTCCTTTTAGCCTTGCTGGTGGTCTTCCTTGGGACTGCCCTGCGTCGGCAGGTTTTCATAGGCTTTGGTACTTTCTCTGGTGGGTATACCCCTGGGGATGTGGGCCTAGCAAGTCCCAAATTTATTGCCAACAGTCTTAGTCTAAGTTCTTCATAAGTACTACATGGTATTTCTGTAACACTAGGGGGTTTTACTGATTTATTCCCTTCCTTAGTCCCATTAATCCTTAACTCCAGGGAAACATCCCCACCTGGGGAAACAACCTTTCTCGGGGAGGTGTCCCTGGTTAGAACACATGGTGCTAAGAAGGGGAGCAAACATATTAAGAACAGTATGTTATATACGCCAGGTCCCTTGAAACATATGCTGCGTGGATGTTTCTTCCCTGCAGCGACTGTGTCAAGAAGCAAGGATGGACCGGCTTCCGGCAGTGATTAAAATTACAAACTTTGGCATCAGAGACACATGGGCTCAAATTATAGCTTTTGCTGTGTAGCCTTAGGTAAGTCATTTACTCTTGCAGCGCTTCAGTATCTTTATTAGTAAAAAGGGTGTTGCCCAGACCGGTTTGGCTCAATGGATAGAGCATCGGCCTGCGGACTCAAGGGTCCCAGGTTCGAGTCCAGTCAAGGGCATGTACCTTGGTTGCGGGCACATCCCCAGTGGGGAGTGTGCAGGAGGCAGCTGATCGATGTTTCTCTCTCATTGATGTTCCTAACTCTCTATCCCTCTCCCTTCCTCTCTGTAAAAAATCAATAATATATGTATATGTATATATATATATATATATATATATATATATATATATATATATATATATATTTAAAGGATGTTAATGAAACCCATCTCACAGGGCTGGCATATGGAAAAGTGAGATTATTTATGGAAAGAGCTTAACACTGTCTCAGCACATGATAAATGTTAACTATAATAATAATTGTTGTCTCTGCTGTTTGACTTTCAGGGCACTGGAGTATGAGAGGGTGCCTGGGATAACAACTCAGAAGGGTGGTCCCTTCAGAGATCATCTCCCCCTTAGGACATGGAATAACAATAACTTGTATTAAGAAATTAAAATGTGCAAGAGGTTGCTGTTGCCACCTCTGACCATAACAGATCTTAGCTGATGGAAAAGACTTCTCTGTAACTAGCCCTGTGGATGGTGGTGTGGCCCCTATTTAACCCCAGTTAACCAGGCCCTACCTGCATAGATCAAAGACTCACAACACTGAATTTCAAATTGGTTCAATCATATACTTTATCACCCTCTGTCCCAAAGCACATTTCAAGCACTCAAGGAAGAAAAAAGGCAAAGCAAAAAGAGGCACAAACTAGGAATCAGCATAACCAAAATAAAGTGCCATTTTGCACCCAGCCATCTGACAATACCAAGAGTTGGCAAGGGTTTGGAGCAAGGCCATGCATGTGCGCTACTGGGAATGTAAATTGGCCGAAACATTTTGTAAAATAGTTTGGCAATATCTAGTAAACTTGAAGATGCAGATACCCCATGACTCAGCTATTCCACTTCCAAGTTTGTACCTACAAAGATTCTCCCACAAATACACAAGAAAACATGTACAACAAGCATGTCAAACTCATGGCCTGCGGGCTGCATGCAGCCCACAACCAATATTTTTGTGGCCCAGCCTATATAATGGTATGTAAGAAAGGTTTTAATAAAAATTTTGCAACTTAATTTTTATAATATCTTGTTATACATAATTATTAATAACAAACTACAACGTTCGCTAATGACTGATTGCTATAATCGTATTGCATTCATTTCCCTTACATGCCTTACTGTGCACTATTTCTCTCCACTAATACTAGCAGCAAATATTTTAGCAGCCGATTGCCATATCATTAGTCTTTGACTGACTTGTTTGGTGTGCACAACAGGAAATATTTCACTTTCAGAGAACAACAAAAAAAAACACCTGCATTATGCTTATTAATTTGTGCAGTTATTCAGTGTCTGGTAATTTAATGTTCAAGAAAAAATATTAAGCCCTAGCCGGTTTGGCTCAGTAGATAGAATGTCGGCCTGTGAATTGAAAGGTCCCAGGTTCAATTCCGGTCAAGGGCACATGTCTGGGTTGCAGGCTCGATCCCTAGTGGGGGACTTGCAGGAGGCAGCCAATCCATGATTCTCTCTCATCATGGATGTTTCTATCTCTCTCTCTCTCTTCCTTCCTCTCTGACATAAAATATATATGTATATATTAATTTTTATTAAAATGTTCATATATATATATATATATTAGAGGCCTGGTGCATGAAATTCGTGCACAGGTAGGGTCCCTAGGCCAGTGATTAGGGCCAATTGGGGCCTTCTGGCTGCTGGCTGGGGCCTTCTTTCTGACTGCCAGCCAGGGCCTCCCTTCCTTGGCTGCTGGCTGCAGGCCAGGGCCTTCCTTCATTCCGCACCACCCCCTGGTGGTCAGCACACATCATAGTGAGCGATAGAACTCCCAGTCTCCCAGTTGAACTCCCTCAGGGACACTTTGCATATTAGCCTTTTATATAGATAGATAGATAGATAGATAGATAGATAGATAGATAGATTTTATATACAGAGATATCTTTGTTGATTTCAGAGAGGAAGGGAGAGGGAGAGAGAGACAGAAACATCAATGATGAGAGAGAATCAATGACTGGCTGCTTCCTGCACATCCCCCACTGGGGATCAAGCCCACAAACCAGGCATGTGCCCCTGACCGGAATCGAACCCTGACCCTTCAGTCCACAGGCTGATGCTCTCTCCACTGAGCCAAACCAGCCAGGGCAAAATGTTCTATTATTTGTTTTATTACAGCCCACATAAACTTAAGTCTTGTTTGTTTGGCCCATGTTAGCCTTTGAGTTTGACATGCTTGTTTGTAATAGCAAAAAACTGGGGGAAAAATTGAATGATTAACAGTAGGAGAATGAATGAATTGTGACATACTTATAAAAAGGCATACTATAAAGCAGTGGAGATTAATGGAGCTACACATAATGACAAGGATGAATTTTATTAATATGCTAGGTGAAGCAAGTTACATAGGAATTTGTGCACTTCAATACCATTTATAGAAAATTCAAAATATGCAAAATAATATATATTGCTTAGAGAGATATATATGTGTAGTATAAGTATATAGAAATGTAAGGGGATGAAAAATAGCAATTTATGATTAGTGGTTACTTTGATGATAGAGGGGAGAGATGTGCAATTGAGGAGGAGTACACAGGTTTGAATGATAATATTTCATTTCTTATGCTGGGTGGTGGGGACATGTATGTTTGTAATAAAATTCTTCAAGCATGAAATAATTCTTCACATATAAAATATTTCATAATATCCTATATAATAAAGAGGTGATATGCAAATTGACCCTCACTCCATCACACCATCACAAGATGGCTGCACCCACAGTGGAGGCAGGGTTCCTGTAACAAGTGATCAGCAGGGACCTGAGGCCATGCCCCCACCTGGTGGGGCTTGAAGGGGGACCTCAGGCCACGCCCCCCGCCCTGGCACCAGGCCAGGGGACCTGAGGGTTCGCTGGGGGACCTGAGGCTGCACCCCCCACCCAGCAGGGCTTGACGGGGGCCCTGAGGCTGTGCGCCCTGCTTGGCACCAGACCAGGGGACCTGAAACTGTGCCCCTACCCCAGCAGGGCTTGATGGGGGTGGGGCTGGCTGGGGCTGGATCTCGCCCAATGGGGGTGGGGCCGGCCAGGTCTGGGTCTCACGTGATTTTGAGGTGCATGTGGGTGGGTGGGGACTTGACTCTGGGTCCCAAGGCATGCCCCAGACTCTGACAGGAAGAAGATTTTCATACACATTTTACTAATTTTCTATCATCTCTGACACTTCTATTACAGAGAAAGTGCAAATAGCATTATTAAAATATTACCTCTAATTAATTCCCTTTTAATGTGCACAAATTTCGTGTACCGGGCCACTAGTTTTTTTTATAAAAGGCAAGACTATAATTGGCATTGACTTAAGTTCTTCTACTTTTCTTGAGACCAGGAAAATAAGGCCCCAGTTCTTCTGAGTAGACTATTTTGGTAAGCTGGAAAAAGACTGTGATGTTACTTCTAAGCTAGTTTGCAACAACTAGGAGGTGAGCATGGACATTCTTGCATATAATCAATTTAGAGACCAGGAACCTGGTATGTGTCCAGGGTTTGCCCCGATTCCACTATGACATCAACTCTCCCTCTAAGAAACAGTGTATAGCCCTTTCTCTCTAATCCCATTCCCCAAAGATAATTTCTATTGACAGAATCCTTCCAGACATATACACATCTGTGAAAAATTTTAAACTAAAAATAGATGGAATTATACTATATGTATTTGCCACACTTCCTTTATTTACTTATCAATGGCTCAGTTCAGTACATCAGCTCATAATGATCTGCTACTCTCTTCTGCAATAATTTATTACTTAAAACTTCTATTTTTAATTCAACAAGAGACATATGATCACATTCTAGATGCAAAATTTTCCAATAATAGAGTGATAAAACCCTTCATAAATTAGAGTGTAAAGCCTTTCACAAGATTGCCACCCCTAACATACACACACACACACACACACACACACACACATTCTTAGTCTCAGGCCCCTCCCTGGAGGTAAACCACTGCTATATTTACAGTACGTCCTTCCAGATTCACTTACTCCCATAAAGAAATAGGTTGTTTAGTTGCTGTGTGTGTAGTTGACATATAAATAGTTCCAAACTGAACATAATATCCTGCAACTTACTCTTGGAGATTTATGCACATCATAACTATCTCATTCAGTCATCCATTAGCTGATATTATAATACTATAGGCCTTATGCACGAAATTTGTGCAATAATAGGCCTTCCTTCCCCCTGGCTGCCGGCAGCGGCTTCCTTCTGGCACCCAGGACCCAGGCTTCCCTCGAAGCCCTGGCTTGGTCTGGAAGGACGTCCAGAAGGATGTCTGGTCTAATTAGCATATTACACTAATAAGATTGTGACTTCAGTTTAAAAACTATTGCTTTAAATAACCAATCCTCTATTGAGAATTATATTGGTCATAATTATCTCCTATTACAAATAAATGAGCTGCTCTATACTCATCTCGTGACTATTTCTGAGTGCAAGATCCCTGATTGTGTAATTACTATTTTCTTCAAATTCTTATAAAAATGTAGCCAGCATGCAGGAAAACAATTCTAATTCCTGATCTGTGACCACCATGAGGCGTAAACTTTGGGCAAGTCCCTGAACCTCTCTGGGCCTCGGTCTCCTCAATAGTCACCTGCTGGTTCCTAGAGTCTGCTCTAAGTTGATTGAAAACAGATGCCCCACCCCCTGACTCAGCGAGGGCAGGACTTCTGGAAGCCCCTGCTCCCCCTTTTCCGCCTCTCCCTGTCCCTCAGAAGCGGTTTAGGGAAAAGGGAAAAGGCAGGTCTGGGCAGGAGAATTCGATGCAGGGCGGGGCCGGGGGCGGGCAAGAGGAGGCCGGCCCCCTAGTAGGAAATGAGCCGGGGTTGGAATAACACTTTAAAGGCCTGGCGCCCTCTTCTTCCTCCCATTCCCTGGTCACCTTCCAGCTCCTCCGTTCAGCTTTCTCCCCTCCCAGGCGGTCCTCACTCTCCTGGGCTGCAGTCAGTGGGAGCCCCCAGCCTGCCAAAGCCAGGAGTACAGGTGGGATCAAGGTCCCAGGATGTTGAGAACATTGCTGCCACTGCTGCTTCTACTGATTCTGCCCGGCAGGGCCCTTTGTATCCCGGAAACTTCCGATGGTGAGTGGGGGCCGAGGGGGAGGGGGAGGGAGGTCACATCTCCGGCCTCAGGACGGCTCTTGGGGTCTGTGGGCTAGACCAGAGGGGAGCTTATTCGCCGTGTCTGTGCTGTGGCCTGCTGGGTCTCTCTATAGGGCAGGCAGGCTCCGGGGGCTGGTGTGTGTTCCAAAGCCAGGTGAGAGAGGGGAAGACGCAGGAGGCTGGTGGTGGGGGCGGACAACACCAGAAAGATGGGAAAGGGACTGGTAGAAGCGTTGAGGGAATTAGCCTCAGGGAGAGGGGATGGGGTAAAGTCTGGAGAAGGAGAGCTGAGGGTGATGGTGGATGGGGGTGAATCTAGGGAAGATGGGAAGACACCCAGAGATGAATTGAGAAATGAAAAGAATTGGAGGACGTGGAGAACTGAGGGAATACTTGGGGAAAGATTGGGGCTGAGGTATGTGAGGCAGAAAAGGAGAAAGTGGAGGAAAACTGGGGACAGTTGGTGAGGGGAAGCTGGGGAAAAAGAAGCTGTTGTCAGCGGGAGAACTCGGGAGATCAGCTGCCTGAAGTGGGGGAAGCACAGAAGGGGGGTGATTGCCCTTCATTGCAATTGCACAAGGACTCTTCTTTCTCCCACAATCTCTATAGCTTTAGTCTCCCCTTCTGAGAGGGAGTGAATAATAACCAGAATTCAATGAGTGTTCACTATGGTTAAAGCATGTGTTGCCTCATTTAACCCCCACAAACTCTCTACAAGGGATGCAGTATTATCTCCATTTCACAGAGGAGGAGACGGGGGCGCACAGCAGTTAAGAACCTTTCTAAGGTTATCCACACAGATGTGCTTGTTCATGCCTGCAGACACAGAGCACTTCCCAAATGCAAACGTGGTCACAGCGCAGATTTGCAGCCCCGGACTCATTCCCTCCTCAGACATTTTCTAGGCACCAAATCTGTGCCAGGCCCTTACTAGGCGTAGAGGTAGAGATACCGTATGAACCTGTAGCCTAGAGGAGCCCATGGTAGCCTGTGTGTTTACAGACAGTTATGTGGAATCTCGGGTCATTGAAACGGGTCCACTGTCTGGAAGGATAAAGAGAAGAGGCATCAGGAAAACTCCTCCAAGGAGAGAACAACCAAGTTGGGTCTTGAAGCATGAATAGAAGTTTGCCAGGAAGCAGAGCAACCCAGACAGGCTATTTACATGTCAGTCAAAAGGCAGCATGAGGAGTTTGAAACAGCCAAGCACTGGGCAGAGACTGAAAAAGGCAGCAGGGGCCTGGTCCCCTTAAAATCCATGCTAAAGACTTTGGACTTGATTCTGTGGACAGATGTCCTATAAGGAGTCAGTATAGCTGGCTGACTAAGAATGCTAGACACAGACTGCTTGCATTCAAATCTTGGCTCTGTTATACCATTTTAGCCTATTTCCCGTATGGACTGGGGTTAATAATAGTAGCTCCTGTATTAAGTTAAAGGAAGGAAGGCACAAATAACATAATAATGTGTGTACAGTGCCCAGGTCATAATAGGCCCAATAGCTATTATTGTTGTTGTTGTTATTGATAGGGGTGTGTGTCACTGGAGGACTTTACATTTTTTTATTTTTTTGTTAATCCTCACCTGAGGATGTTTTTCCCATTGCTTTTTTTTAGAGAGAGTGGAAGGGAGGGGGAGAGGCAGAGAGAGAGAAACATCAATGTGAGAGAGAGACACAGCAATTGGGTGCCTCCCGCATGCTTCCTGACCAGGGCTGGGTATTGAGCCTGCAACGAGGTACATGCCCCTGACAGGAATCGAACCTAGGACCCTCAGTCCGCGGGATGACGCTCTATCCACTGAGCCAAACTGGGTTGGGCTTCACTGGAGGATTTTAAGCAGAAGGACATAATCTTATTTCCGGGTCAGGTGGGGAGCAGATTAAAAAGGATGAAACTGAAAAATGAGGGGCAGGGGCATGAGGAAAGAAGTTACTATCCCAGTCCCGATGAGAACCAATGAGGCCTGAAGTAGGGCAGTGGCCCAGGGGACAGAACCGGGATTTTTATTGTAGGTCAGGAATTGTTGACCAGCTGGAAATGAGGGGGCGGGGGTGAGAGAGAGAGAGAGAGAAGGGAGATCAGAGTGGGTCTTCCACTGACTGTCTGGCTTACCCTCAGGCAAGTGGCTTCTCCTCTTCTGGCCTCAGTTTCCTCATTTGTAAAATGAAGATAATAATCCCTGTCCTCCCTCCTGGCAGGGTGACTGTGAGCATTAAATGGGAGGAAGGGTGGGAGGACACTTTGTAGTTTATGAAGGGCCGAGAAGGTGGGCGGCCGGCTTCTGGAGACGGGGTTATTAACTCCGGCTCCTCGCCGACCCATTCCACGCCAGCCCCTCTCAGGCCAGACAGGGACCAACGCACTGACTTCCGCCCCCAGGTGCTCAGAACCTCCACATGCTCCAGATCTCCTACTTCCCAGACCCTGGTCAAGTGTTGTACCAAGGCAACGCGTCGCTGGGGGGGCAGCTGACACACTTGCTGGAAGGCCAGGACTCCAACATCACGATTCTTCAGCTGCACCCCTTGCAGGAGCCCCAGAGCTGGGCGCACACAGAGGGAAGCGTGCGGCTCTACCTGAGCAACTTCCAAAACATAGTGCGGCTAGTACACCTGGAGCGGGGCGTGGCCTGTGAGTGGGTCACGCTTGGGGAGCGTGGCCTGGGGTGGGGACCTGTGGGTTCCCAGAGGGGTCTTGTGGATGGACCTGGCACACATGGGCGTGGTCCTGTGGGGGCGGGAGGCTCTCAGGAGCCCAGTGGTGCCCTGGCACGGGCATTTACTGATTGCTGGGTAAGAGCTTGAGGCTGGAGAGGAGTCCGAGCCTTCTGTCAGGCCTTCCTCCTGCTGGCATGATCTTGAGGTAGACCCACCCTGAAACCCTAAAGTTCACTTCCCCCAGGTGAACATCCCTACACCTGGCACCCTCTCCACACATCGCCTTGACCCTGAATCCCCCTCCACAGTTCCTCTGACCGTTCGCTGCTTCCTGGGCTGTGAGCTGCCTCCTGAGGGCTCTAGGGCCCAAACCTTCTTTGAAGTGGCTGTGAATGGGAGCTCTTTTGTGAGTTTCCAGCCAGAGGCTGCCTCATGGGTGGCAGGGTCCCAGGTCAGCTCTACAGTGGTCACCTACACCCTGCGTCAGCTCAACGCCTACAATCGCACTCGGTATGATCTGCAGGACTTCCTGCAGAACACCTGTGTGCAGTACGTGAAAGAACACCTCACCACGAAAACCTCGAAAGGTATGGTGGGATTGGCCATGGGCCTGTATGTTGGGTAGGTTCCAGGCAAATGGATGGACCTGAAGGATGGAGACCTTGAGCAACAGGACTCCCAGGGCTGGGGGTTTGGGACAGAGTACACACAGCTTAAGTCACTTGGTGAACTCGTCCCCTACCTTTGGGGCAGAAATCCCTTGGGGTTCGATTCAAACCATAGCTGCCTTGGGGGTATGTTCTTAAGGCTAACTTTCTGCATGTTCTCCAGGGAGCCAAACAAGCCGCTCCTACACTTCGCTGGTCCTGGGCATCCTGCTGGGCACTTTCATCATCGGTGGTGTGGCTGGAGGCATCTTCCTGTGCACAGGTGGACGGCTGTGCTAATTACTCTCCAGTCCCCTCGGGAGAAGGGCTGGACTGATGGGGGCTGACAAAGAAAAACTCAGCTCACCGAAAAAGCAAACATATTCCCCATTTGGGACATGATATCCCATGTTTGGAGTACCGGCTTTCTTCTTCCAGATCTGCCCACCAAGAGTTGGGGCGAGGGAAGGAGAGAAGGCTAGCTAGACGGAGTACTTGGTTGACTAGGAAACTAAGAACTTGCATGCTTCGTTGCATTGGTTCGAGAAGTGAATGCTTGTCTATCTTTGTGAAAAACAGATGATGGAGTTGTGGTAGTGATGGTGGGGTCTATGGCCCATCCTCCAAAGACAGACAGAATCACCTAACCAAGTAAAACAAGTCATCACAAAACCAAAATAAATAACATTCAATGCCTGCAGATGTGTCAGCCATAGGAAGAGACAATGCTATGACGGAGGTAGAAAGAAATAAGTAGAGAAATGGTAGGAGTGTAAAATCCAAGTAATATGGGAACAAGGAGTTATTAAATAATCAGTCAATAATAGTAATAAATTCCGTATTTATGTACAAGGCATATTATTTCCTCCACTTTGAAAATTTTCTAGAAAACTACCCTATACCCTTTGCTTCTATGTCCTTATCTCCTACTAGAGGCCCGATACATGAAGTTCATGCGAGAGTAGGCCTTTGCAGCCCCGGCTGCCTCAGCCCTCACAGCCCCGGCTTTGTCCGGAAGGTAGTCCAGACAGTCGACCGGACGGTCGTTCCACTGTTCGGCCGTTTGGTCGATTTGAATATTACACTTTTATTATTATAGATGCACTCTTCAACCATTGCAGTCTGACATCTCAATAAACTGCTCCAAACTCATCAATGACCTCTAATTGTGGAAACTGCATCCTCCATGATATCTGCACATTTCACTTTGTGGACTAGAGCTATTTTTACCCCAACTTCTGAAATACCATACTTCAAATTTTTAAAAACTGTTCAATCCCTTTGCCTATACCATCTTACTCCATTTATCTTGGAAATTTTAGCTCCCTTAGAATTCCATTTTTGGGCTCCTTTTGTTTCCCTTTAAACTGTATCTTTCTGGGCAACCTACTAACTTGCATGGCTTCCACTGCCATCTATCTGTGGTGATTTCTATGGGGAAGCAGTATAATCTTGTTTCTGAGAGCATGTGTTTCGTCATCAGACAGACGTGAGTTTTAGTTCTTTCACCAGGCATTTAAACTTCTTAAAGTCTCAATTTCTTCATAAACAAAAGGTATGATAAAATACACAAAAAGGGTATAATAAAGATACCTACTTCATAGAGACATTATGCATATTAAATAAGAATATATATGATATATGTATACTCAAATACAGGGTGGGGCAAAAGTAAGTTTACAGTTATGAGTATGTAAAGCAGAGTTTATTCTTGTATTATTATTTATTAATTATTGTATTATTTTTCATATGAACAATTGTAAACCTAATTTTGCCCCACCCTGTATAGCACTTGTTGTTGATCTCCAGACCATCCCCATATGCACTCATTCTTGAAAATCATCTCTACCATAATATTCTGTAGACACTTTAGAGTCAGCATATTCAAAATAAACATATCTTTCTCCCCAAGCCTGTTCTTTTTCTCCTGTGGTTTACTATCAATTAAACAGAATTACCATCAAATCATATTAATGTAAAGACTCAGAGTTAACTTATGTTGACTCCCTCTTCATCCCCCACCTACAAAATACAATATCTGTAGAATCCAGTCCCTCCTTTCCACTCCATCGCTTTTGTTCCAGGTATTATAATTCCTCTCTTTCTTTGTGGTAGGCATGGAAGTGTGCCACCCAGTTCTACCTTCAGGGAACTTGCTGCTCAGTTACAGGGAGTATAGCCAGCGGATAGCTTCGTGCTGCTTCAGTTCCTTCAGGGTATGCCTCACCTACAGAGAACAGTCCTACACAAGGGCCATCCTCAGTTGTTGACTGAGCAAAGCAGGGATGTAAAGGTGCGGCCATTCTGGCCTACTGCAGGACAATTCTGATGAGCCATAGTCACTCCAGAGCTCCTTGTCAAGTTGACTGGGTCTGTGTCTGATCTATATTGCAGTTTAACTTTTCCCTCTGTTCAATACTGCTTCCTCCCCCTAGTTAATGTCTTGCACCTCAAACTCTATCTCAGCATCTGCCTCCAAAACACCCAACCTGTGATTGACAACCTCACTTTGTCTCCAAATTGAGAAATGTTCTCAATATTTTGTCTGGACCATGGCAATAGCCTCCTCCTAATTGTTCTCCTGGTCACTAATTTCTCTGAGTTCTGTTTCACCTTCTATATAACAATAAAAAACAATTGATTTGATCATATCATTGTTTTATTTATTTATTTATTTATTTATTTATATTGATATCAGAGACAGGGACAGAAACATCAATGATGAAAGAGAATCATTGTGGCTGCCTCCTGCACATCCCCTATTGGGGGATCAAGCCCGCAACCTAGGCATGTACCCTGACTAGGAATTGAACTGTGACCTCCTGGTTCGTAGGTCAATGCTCAACCACTGAGCCATGCCAGCTGGGCTCATTATTCTGTTTTATAAATTTCCCACATTTCTTGAGCTAAATTCAGAATCTTCAAAATGATATTTAAGGATTTGTGCAATCTGGTTCCATCCTAATTTTCAAATTTTATTTCTTAGTACTTCTTTTTGCCCAACTGTGCTTTGGGTTATTGATTTTAAAAGCATATTTTTAAATGACAGAAGTAATACCACAACAGTAGCAATACAGAAGTTCACAAAGAAAAAAGTGAAAGACCTATGCTTTTGCCATCTCTCTAAACCCATAACTTAAAGTTATGCTAAGATTTGTAGTTGCAAGCAACAGAAACCAACTCTGCCAACTAAAGGGGAAATAAATATTTGAAATCCTCAGAATTGATGGGAAGGCCAGCTAATCAAACTCAGAAAATAAAACCAGGGATCACAGCCGAAGTCACAACATAGGAATGGTCTAGGGAAGGATACCACAGCTGGAACTATTCCTCAATCACCACTGTAGGCTGCCATCTCAGATGAATTCTACTCTGTTCTAGTATCTTTACACTCTTTGTTTAAGACTCAGAGTCCTGGTGGGAGGATTCAAATGGCCAAGCCATTTGCCTTTGCTGCAAGGAGAGTGGGAGGGAAACTTTAGGTATCTTTGGCTTTTCTTGTGGATTGTGGAACCCTGTCTCCCATTAAGATTCACACAAAGGAAGAGGTTTCAGATCTTGGGAAGACAAAAAACAAAAGCAAATCCAAAATTTTCACTAAGTCTCTGACTATCAGTTTATTTTCTATTCATTCAGTATATGTTTACCAGTAACTTCCATATGCAAGGTTTTATACTGTGTACTTTTGTAGATACAAAATGATTAAGACATGCTTCTGAGGAGCTCATTGTTTACTTGGGAAGATGAATCATACACAAATAAGAATACTACAAAGTAGGCCCAGGGGGTATGGCCCAGTGGTTGAGTGTCGACCCATGAACCAAGAAGTTTGATTCCTGGACAGGGCACATTCCCGGGTTGCAGGCTCAATCCCCAGTAGGGGGCATGTAGAAGGCAGCTGGTTGATGTTTCTCTCTCACCGATGTTTCTCTCTATCCCTCTCCCTTGCTCTCTAAAATCAATTAAAATAAACATATTGCCTGGTGGTGTAGCTCAGCAGTTGAGCATCAACCCAGGAACCAAGAGGCCACAGGTTCAATTCCCAGTCAGGACATATACCCAGGCTATGGGCTCAATCTCCAGTAGGGGGCATGCAGGAGGCAGCAGATCAATGATGTTGCTCTCTCATCGATATTTCTCTCTCTCTATTGCTCTCCCTTCTCCTCCCCCTAAAAATAAAAACATCTATATATATAAATATATATATATATAAATATATATATATATATATATATATATATATATATATATATATCTCCTATCTAATAATAGAGAAACATGGTAATTAACTGTAACTTTGCTACCCTTCCCATTGGCTAATCAGTGAGATATGCAAATTAATCGCCAGCCAATATGGAGCAAAGCCCATTGGCCCCGGGTAGGAGCAGCCCTCCGCACCACTGCCACCGCAGAGCGAACTGGGAGCTGGAGCAGCGAGCGAAGGCCGGCATGGGGAGCGCAGAGAGCAAGCCAGCATGCTGGCTCCGCCCCCGGGAGCTGAGCGGGAGCGGAGAACAAAGCCCGCTGCGAGGGTCCCTACCAGCGAAGAGCCAAGGCCTGGGTTCCTGCTGCCGGAGGAAAACTGGTGCCAGCAGCCAGGGGAAGGGGCCCCCAACTGCAAGAAGGCACAAGTTGGGCTTAGGCGGCCGCTTCCCTGACCCGCACCCAGCTTCTGAGATGGGTGACGCCTATGTTTGCGTGACACATAACTGACTGCCCTCCCTGCAGGCACAGAAAAAGAAGAAGCCCCCAGAAGAAGAAGCCGCCCACCTTTTGTCCAGGCGCCAGCGCCTGCGGGTGGCTGCAGCCCAGGAGACGGACAAGCCACCCACCCGAGGTCCCAGGCTGCAGCCACCCGGAGAAGCTACCAGTCCTGTGGTCCAGGGCACCAGGGCCTGTGGCCAGGGAAACAGGTTCCCTCTTCTACAACTACAGTCATTACTTCAATATTCCCCTTCTGAATTTCTCTCCTGTGCTGCAACCCAACTCCACTTTTCTTCGGAAGGATACGGAACAGAGAGAGCAGTGTTAAAAGCTTACATTTTTAAGCCAGTAAGGTTGGTACTTAAACATGTAAATGGAAAACTAGAGTCCTTAAGGTAACAAAGGCTACAAAGGACAGGGACAGCACATGACCTAGTATATCCAGCAATCCATATGGGGACTGAAAACTGCAATGATGACAATTAGTGATGATATGAATCAACTAAAATAGTTGACAGGGACAATTCTTCCATCTTTGAAAATATCTACATCATATCTGTTTAAATAGATTTTCATCTGCATAATATAACACATTCTGACAAGACCACCACCACCGCCACCAATGTGGTCAGTCAGTGTTGTGCACATAAATGTTTAATAACTGAGGGACCCCCCCCTCCCCAGTGCACAAATTTTGTGCACCGGGCTACTAGTCTAATAAAAGAGAAACATGGTAATTGGCGTACGACCGCTACCCTTCCCATTGGCTAATCAGGGCGATATGCAAATTAACTTCCAGCCAAGATGGCGGCCGGCAGCCAGGCAGCTTGAAACTAAAATGAGGCTTGCTTGCTTCAGTGACGGAGGACTCCAACATTCCCCGCCTGCGCCTGCCGCTGCAGGCCTCTGAGCTGCAACTCTAAGCAACTATGTAACAAATATAGAAGCTAAACAAAACCCCAGAAACCTGCTTTAGTCCGCCGGGCTTCAGCCAGCAGGATCGCAACATTGTAAGCAAAGGCCAGAAACCTACTCTCAGCAGCGGAGGCCTAAGAGCTGGAGCCAAGCCTCAAAGCTAAAGCTGGCCCAGAATAAAAAGAAAAAAAAAAAGAAAAAAAGGAGCGGTTGGGAGCTTCAGTCACCCCCAGTCTGAAAACAGCCCTCAGCCTCTCACCCAGGCTGGCCAGGCACCCCAGTGGGGACCCCCACCCTGATCCAGGACACCCTTAGGGCAAACCAGCCGGCCCCCACCCGTGCACCAGGCCTCTACCCTATATAGTAAAAGGGTAATATGCTTCCCAGCACCGGGATCTGTGGAGCCACAAGGCCTCCCGGCACCGGGATCAGCATGACAGGGGGCAGCACCCAAACCCCCTGATCGCCTTGTGGCTCTGTGTGTGACAGGGGGCAGGGCCACAACCTCCCTATCCACCCTGCTCTGTTCGTGACAGGGGAAGGCACCCCAACCCCCTGATCAGCCCTGCTCTGTGCCTGATAGGGGGGAGCTCCCCAACCCCCTGATCGCCCTGCGGCTCTGTGTGACAGGGTGCGGCGCCCCAACCCCCTGATCGGCCCTGCTCTGTGTGTGACAGGGTGCAGCGCCCCAACCGCGCCCCCCCCCCCCGCCCGGCCCTGCTCTGTGTGTGACGGGGTAGAGCCATAACCTCCCCACCGGCCCTGCCCTGAGTGTGAGAGTGGCGGCGCCCCAAACCCCTGCTCGGCCCTGCTCTGTGGGTGATAGAGGGCGACGCCCCAACCCCATGATGGGCCCTGCTCTGTGTGTGACAGGGGGCAGTGCCCCAACCCCCTGATTGGCCCTGCTCTGTGCGTGACAGGGTACAGAGCCCCAACCCCCCTGATGGGCCCTGCTCTGTGAGTGACAGGGGGCAGCGCCCCAACCCCCTGATTGGCCCTGCTCTGTGCGTGACATGGAGTGGCGCCGCAACCTCCCCATCGACCCTGCCTTGAGTGTGACAGGGGACGGTGCCCCAACCCCCTAATCGGCCCTACCCTGAGTGTGACTGAGGGTGGCATCACAACCTCCTGATCCGCCCTGCTCTGTGCATGACAGGGGGCGGCGCCCCAACTCCCCAGTCAGCCCTGTCTGAGCCCGACCAGGGGCTGCACCTAGGGATTGGGCCTGCCCTCTGCCACCCAGGAGCAGGCCTAAGCCAGCAGGTCGTTATCTCCCGAGTGGTCCCAGACTGCGAGAGGGCACAGGCGGGCTGAGGGACCCCCCTCCCCCCAGAGTGCACAAATTTTTGTGCACCGGGCCTCTAGTATATATATAAAAGCTTAAGTGACCATTTGACCATTCAACTGTAGCCATGATGCACACTGACCACCAGGGGGCAGACACTCAATGAACAGGCATGGAAACATGGAACAGACTGATGAATCTCAAAGCGAAAGGGGAAGGGGGGAGAGTAGGAAGAGATTAACCAAAGATGTTATATGCATACTAGAGGCCCGGTGCACAGATTTGTGCACTGGTGGGGTCCCTCGGCCTGGCCTGCAGGGATCAGGCCAAAACTGGCAGTCCAACATCCCCCGAGGGGTCCCAGATTTTAAGAGGGAGCAGTCCAGGCCAAGGGACCCCACCGGTGCACGAATCTGTGCACTGGGCCTCTAGTATTAAATAAGTAAGTAAGTAAATAAAATAAACATATTTTTTAATTAATAAATCTTTATTGTTCAGATTATTACAGTTGTTCCTCTTTTTCCCCCCCATAGCTCCCTTCCACCCTGTTCCCACCCCACTCCATGCCCTTACCTCCCCCGTCCTTGTCCATAGGTGTACAATTTTTGTCCAGTCTCTTCCCTCCCCCCACACCCTCTTCCACCCAAGAATTGTCAGTCCACTCCCTTTCTATATCCTTGATTCTATTATATTCATGAGTTTATTCTGTTCATCAGATTTTTTTATTCACTTGATTTTTAGATTCACTTGTTGATAGATATGTATTTGTTGTCACTTTGTCATTCATAATTTTTATCTTTACCTTTTTCTTCTTCTTCCCTTTCCTTTTTTAAAATATATTTTATTGGTTTTTTACAGAGAGGAAGGGAGAGGGCCAGAGAGCTAGAAACATCGATGAGAGAGAAACATTGAACAGCTGCCTCCTGCACACTCCCCACCGGGGGGGATGTGCCCGCAACCAAGGTACATGCCCTTGACTGGAATCAAACCTGGGACTCTTGAGTCCACAGGCTGATGCTCTATCCACTCAGCCAAACCGGTTAGGGCTTTCTTCCCTTTCTTAAAGAATACCCTTTGGTATTTCATATAATACTTGTTTGGTGGTGATGAACTCCTTTAGCTTTTTCTTATCTGTGAAGCTCTTTATCTGACCTTCAATTCTGAATGATAGCTTTGCTGGGTAAAGTAATCTTGGTTGTAGGTTCTTGCTATTCATCCCTTTGAATATTTCTTGCCACTGCCTTCTGGCCTGCATGGTTTCTGTTGAGAAATCAGCTGACAGTCATATGGGTACTCCCTTGTAGGTAACTAACTGTTTTTCTCTTGCTGCTTTTAAGATTCTCTCTTTGTCTTTTGCCCTTGGCATTTTAATTATGATGTGTCTTGGTGTGGTCCTCTTTGGATTCCTCTTATTTGGGTTTTTTTGCACTTCCTGGACATGTAAGTCTATTTCTTTCACCAGGTAGGGGAAGTTTTCTGTCATTATTTCTTCAAATAGGTTTCAATATCTTGCTCTCTCACTTCTTCGGGCACCCCTATAATTCGGATGTTGGTACGCTTGAAGTTGTCCCAGAGGCTCCTTACACTATCTTCATATTTTTGGATTCTTTTTGCTTTTTGCTTTTCCAGTGGGTGTTTTTTGCTTCTTCGTATTTCAAATTTTTGACTTGATTCTTGGGATCCTCTAGTCCAGTGGTCGGCAAACTGCGGCCCCTTGAGTGTGGCTCTTCCACAAAATACCACATGCGGGTGCACACGTCCAGTGCGATTGAAACTTCGTGGCCACACTCAAGGGGCCAAAGAGACAATTGGCTCGTGAGCCGCAGTTTGCCGACCTCTGCTCTAGTCTGCTGTTGGATCTCTGTATATTATTCTTTATTTCAGTAAGTGTATGCTTAATTTCTAATTGGTCCTTTTTCATATCCTTGAGAGTCTCACTAAATTTCTTGGAGGTTTCTAGAAGATTCTTGAGTAACCTTATAACCATAGTTTTGAACTCTATATCCAGTAGTTTGCTTTCCTCCATTTCTTTCGTTTGTGACATGTTTCTTTGTCTCTGCATTTTGGCTGGTTCCTTGTGTTGATAGAGTGACTTTGTGTGCTAGGTGTCCTATAGGGCCCAGTGGCTCAACCTCCCTAATTACCTGACACTCTTGGTGCACCCCTTTGTGGGCTGTGTGCACAGTCTTGTTGTACTTAAGTCTTGATTGCTGTTGGTATCACTGGGAAGAATTGACCACCAGGCCAATTGGCTGTGAGGACCAGCTGTGTCTACAATGGGAGAACTGCTATGCTGGAGATACCCTTATGGAGCAGGCCTTGCTTCAGTGGGGCTTTGATGCTCACTGAGTCTACCCCTTGAGTGTGTCGTTTATGGATGTGAAGAGTTGTGCTCTGGTATGGTCTCACTCTGACCACTGGCTCTTGGATCTCCAAGGAGGTGCAAAGTCAGCTACTGCCTGAGGCCACCCAGAAGTAGCTACAGAGAGATCTGCAAATTCCTCCTCTTTGGGGTTTAGAAGTGCTCAGATGAGGCACAGCTGTGAGGCAATGAAGGCTGCTGTCTACGCCTTCATTTGGAAGCTTTGGCGCTCTTTGACCCAGCTGCAGTTTGTTAGATTTTAGATTGCAAAAGAACAGGCCACTCATATGCAAAAGCCTCTGCTCACAGCATGGGTGGGGTTGTAAATTGGGTGGGGCAGGGTTTCAGGGAATCATCAGGGCAGAGCAAACCGCAATGACTGCCAGTCTGCTCTGTCTGGGAGAGGTCCCGGGGTCTCTGTGTCCCGTGGCCCTGTGCAGGAACAGTGATCGCTGCAAGCACCTCTGCGAGAAAGCTGCCCTCGCGTTCCTGTCCCGATGCCAGACAGTCCAGTTTCATCCCGTATGTGTCTGGGTCCCCAGAGTCTCGCCTGGAACTGGAGTTCAGAACAATTGTGAGCTTGTATCTCCCTCCTGATTGAAAAAGACAATAGCGTACCCAGCTGCCAGCCCCTTTCTCATGCTTCTGTACCTCCGAACTTCCACACCTCTGAACCTCCTACCAGTTTCAATGCGCTTTTCTCTTTCCTTCTAGTTGTAGAATTTCCACTCAGTCAGCCTTCCCATGGTTCTGGATGATATCCATTTTGTCTTTTAGTTGTAGTTTTGATGTGGTTGTGCGAGGCAGCAAGTACAAGTGTGTACCTATGCTGCCATCTTGGTTCCTCCAATATATATATTTTTTAAAGAATAATGCAAGGTAGGCTATCCTAATAACTGGAAGAAACATCAATAAAAATGCTATTTTGTGATTTATTGTTGTAGCTATCATTTACATATTGCTTTATAGCTTTTTTGAATTCTTTAATGTGCATCTATCCTTTAGTACTCACTGAGATCTTGTAAGAGAGGTATTTCTCCTCATTCCAGATTAGAAAACATGCTTAGTGAGGATAGTGAGCAAAGTAACGCAAGTAAATAAAGTAAATGGCAGGGCCAGTACTCAAAGCTGTGCCTCTGTGTTCTAGAAGTTATGCTTTTTTCTCCTCTGGTAAAATTAAGGGAATCAGAGGAATCTGGGGCGGGGGGGGGGGGGGGCGGGGGAAGGGAGGTGTGAGATTTGTGGATGGGTAAGTTATGACCACGCACAGAGAGGAAACATAGACAAAATAGCTTAAGTAATGGCATATAGTTAGAAAAAAGCAGAGTAAATCTTAGAAATGAAAACTCACCCAGTGTGATTAGAAAATAAAGGGATGGTGGAAAATGAGACTGGAAAGGTAGGTGGGGGTTTCATTGTATTGGCCTCTAAAACCTGGTGAAGGTGTGTGTTCTTCAGATGGTAAACAAAAACAAGCAAGCAAACAAACAGAAAACAACTGGGAAATTATTGAAGGCTTGTGGACAGAAAGCTGCAGAATTCTTTTTTTAAAATATATTTTTGTTTTATTTTAAATATATTTTTATTAATTTTAGAGAGGAAGGAAATGGGAGAGATAGAAACATCAGTGATGAGGGAGAATCATTGATCCACTGCCTCCTGCACACCCCACACTGAGAATTGAGCCCCCAACCCAGGCATGTGCCCTGACCAGGGATCGAACCACGACCTCCTGGTCCATAGGTCAACGCTCAACCACTGAGCCACACCAGTGGGCTGCAGAATTCTTTTTTTCTCCTTTACTCAATGCTGCCTCACAGTAGTTCAGGTCCTCATCAGCTCTAACCTAGACTACTAAAATCAGATCTTACTTGCTTTAACCACCTCAAAAAAATTACCATCAGAATGCTCTTTCTAAGACATGCCAGGCTTCTGCCCAGAATGCTTTAGTTCTTCCACTGTTCATAAGATTAAATCCAAATTCCTCAGTATGTAATGAAGACCTTCCACAATCCAGCACCAATCTATATTTTCTCTAGTTTCATCTTCAACCCCTCTTAGTCCATTCAGGTTGCTATAACAAAAATGTCATACAGTGTGTAGCTTAAACAACATTTATTTCTTAGTTCTGGAGACTGGGAAGTTCAAGACCAAGGTACTGGTATATTTGGTATTTGCGGAGGGCCTGCTTTTTGATTCATAGGTGTCCATTTTCTAGTGTCCCCACCTGTGGAAGCAGGGAGAGAGCTCTCTGGAGATCTCTTTTGTAAGGATACTAATCTCATTCATGAGTGCTCTACCTTCATGACCTAATCACCTTCCAAAGTCCCCAATTTCAAATACCATCACATTGGGGATTAGGTTTTAACATATCAGTTTGGAGGCAGGCAACGCACTCAGTCTATAGCAGTGATGGCGAACATATGACACGTGTGTCAGAGGTGACACGCGAACTCATTTTTTTTGGTTGATTTTTCTTTGTTAAATGACATTTAAATATATAAAATAAATATCAAAAATATAAGTCTTTGTTTTACTATGGTTGCAAATATCAAAAAATTTCTACATGTGACACGGCACCAAAGTTAAGTTAGGGTTTTTCAAAATGCTGACACGCCGAGCTCAAAAGGTTTGCCATCACTGGTCTATAGTATTCTCCTCCTCTCTCAACCTACCTTGTAGCCCCTCCAAATCGCTCTTGTTTTCTCAAATACACTCTGTCCTTTCTGGTCATGCCGATTCATATTATTTTATCTTGTCAAACTCCTATTCATCTTTTGAAACTGAGCTCAAATGTGACTTTTGCTCTGAAGCCATCCATGATTCTCCTATACATAGCGTTTGATAAAATCCAATACCTTGTCATGATAAAAAAAAAAAAAAAAAAAAAAAAAACCAACTCAACAAACTAGGAATAGCAGGGAACTTATTCAACCTGATAAAGTTTATCTACTTAAAAAACGCACACCACAGTTTACTTAAATATACACTCTATAAACATACTTAATGACAAAAGACTGACACTTTCTCCCTAAAATCAGACACAAGTCAAGGATTTCCATTCTTCCTTCTTCTATTCAACATTGCATTTGAGTCGTAACCGGTTTGGCTCAGTGGATAGAGCGTCAGCTTGCAGACTGAAGGGTCCCAGGTTTGATTCCAGTCAAGGGCATGTACCTTGGTTGCGGGCATATCCCCAGTGGGGGTTGTGCAGGAGGCAGCTGATCAATGTTTCTAACTCTCTTTCTCTCTCCCTTCCTCTCTATAAAAAAATCAATAAAATATATATTTTTAAAAACCAAAACAGCCGAACTGGTTTGGCTCAGTGGATAGAGCATCGGCCTGCGGACTCAGGGGTCCCAGGTTCGATTCCAGTCAAGGGCATGTACCTTGGTTGCGGGCACATCCCCACTGGGGGGCGTGCAGGAGGCAGCTGATCTATCTCTCTAATCTATGTTTCTGGCTCTCTATCCCTCTCCCTTCTTCTCTGTAAAAGATCAATAAAATATATTTAAAACAAAACATTGTATTTGAGGGTGAAATATAAATAAAATGCATCTGGATTGGAAAGGAAGAAGTAGAGTATATCTATTCAGAAATGACATGGTTTTATATGTAGAAAATCCTAAAGAATCTGCTAAAAAAAAAAAAAAAACCTATTAGAGCTAACTAACAAGTTTAACAAGGTTTCAGGATACAACATCAATATTTAAAAATAAATTGTATTCCTATGCACTAGCAATGAATAATTCAATAATGAAATTAAGAAGAGAATTCCATTTATAATAGCATGAAACAATAAAATACTTAAGAATAAATTTAACAAAAGAAGTGTGAGATGTGTACACTTAAAGCCACAAATTCTTATTGAAAGAAATTAAAGAAGGCCTAAATAAATGGAAAAACGTCCAGTATTCATTGATCAGAGACTTTCCTGTTAAGAGAGCAATATTTCCTAAACTAATATACTGATTCAATGAAATCTCTATTAATTCCCATCTGCTTTTCTGCAGAAATTGATACCCTAATCTAAAATTCATATGGAAGTGCAAGAGACCCAGAATTGCTCCCCCCCCCCCCCTCCCCGCAAAAAACAAAAAAAACAAAACTTGAGTAAAATATTTGAGGACTCACACTTCTTGATTTCAAAAACTTACTGAGAAGCTACAGTGATAAATTCAGTGTTTTACTGGCATAAAAACAGACCTATAGATCAATGGAATAGGACTGAGACTCCAAAAATAAACCCTTACATTTGTGATCAGTTGATTTTCTACAAGATGCTAAGACAATTCAATGGAGAAGGAATAATCTTTTCAATAAATGGTGCTGGAATAACAGGTTATCAACATAAAAAAATAAATTGGAATCCCAACCTCACACTATCTATAAAAATTAACTTAAAATAGATCAAGGATTTAAATATAAGATCTAAAGCCATAAACTTTTAGAACAAAATGTAGGTGTAAATGTTGGCCTTAGATTAGGCAATGATTTCTTAGATCTGCTACAAAAAGCATAAGCAACAACAACAACAAAATAGATAAAATAGAACTCATCAAAATAAAATACTTCTTTGCTTCACAGGACACTACTATCAATAAAGTGAAAAGACACCCCCACAGAATACAAGAAAATATTTGTAAATCATATGTCTGATAAGAACCTAGTATCCAGATATATAAAGAACTCTCATAATCTATCTATATATATAAAAGCCTAAGCCACCGGCCAACCGGCTGATGGCTATGACATGCACTGACCACCAGGGGGCAGACGCTCAATGCAGGAGCTGCTGAGCAACAGCAATGTTATAGAGTGCCCTCTCACGCTCTGGAACCCCTTGGGGGATGTTGGGCTGCCAGTTTCAGCCCGATCCCCACTGGGCAGGCAGGGGGACCCCAATGGTGCACGAATCTGTGCACCGGGCCTCTAGTATATATATATATAAAAGCCCAGCAACCCTTATGGCGGAATGACCAGAACAACCAGTTGCTATGACGCGCACTGACCACCAAGAGGCAGACGCTCAACGCAGGAGCTACCCCCTAGTGGTCAGTGCGCTCCCACAGCAAGAACACCACTCAGCCAGAAGCCGGGCTCATGGCTGGCGAGTGCAGCAGCAGTGGAGGGAGCCTCTCCCGCCCCCACAGCAGTGCTAAGGACCGGCAAGCCATGCAGTAAGGAGCGAGCAGGCAGGTGGTTAGGAGTGAGGAGTCCTGGATTGCGAGAGGGCGCAGGCCGGGCTAAGGGACCCCCCCTGCAAGAATTTCGTGCATTGGGCCTTTAGTATGACAATAAAAAGACAAATAACCCAATTTAAAAGTAGGCACTTTTCAAAGGAGATATACTAGTGATCAATAAGCACATGAAAACATGTTTAATATCATTAGTCATTAAGGAAATGCAAATCAAAACTATAATGAGATACCACTTCACACCATCAAGAAAGACTACAATAAAAAAAAAAAAAGAAAAAAAACAATTGCCTTAGCTGGTTTGGTTCAGTGGATAGAGCGTCAGCCTGTGGTCTGAAGGGTCCCAGGTTTGATTCCGGTCAAGGGCACATACCCAGGTTGCAGGCTCAATCCCCAGTAGGGGGCATGCAGGAGGCAGCTAATCAATGATTCTCTCTCATCATTGATGTTTCTATCTCCCTCTCCCTTCTTCTCTGAAATCAATAAAAAAATAAAAATATATTTTAAAAAAACCACAGACAATAGTAAGTGTTGACAAGGATGTGGAGAAAGTGGAAGCCTTATACAATGCTGGTGGGCATGTAAACTGGTAAAGCCACTTCGTAAAACATTTGACAGTTTCAAAGAAGTTAAACAGAGTTACTATATGACTTGGCAGTTCTACTCCTGGTATATACTCAAGAGAATTAAAAATATATAGCTATACAAATACTTGTACATGAATATTCATAACAGCATTATTCATAACAACCAGAAGGTGGAAACAATCCAAATGTTTATCAATTGATGAATGGACAAATAAAATGTGATATATTTATATAATGAAATATTATATAGCTATAAAAATGAATGAAATAGTGGTACATGCTACAACATAAATGAGCCTTGAAAATATTATGATGAGTGAAAAAAGAAGCCAGTCATAAAGAACCACATCTTGCCCTAACCAGTTTGGCTTAGTGGATAGAGCTTTGGCCTGCGGAGTGAAGGGTCCCAGGTTCAATTCCGGTCAAGGGCATGTACCTGGGTTGCAGGCACATCCCCAGTAGGGGGTGTGCAGGAGGCAGCTGATCGATGTTTCTCTCTCATCGATGTTTCTAACTCTCTATCCCTCTCCCTTCCTCTCTGTAAAAAAATCAATTTTATATATATATATATAAAAGAATCACATCTTGTATGATTCCATTTATATGAAATGTCCAGAATAAGCAATCCATAGATAGAGAAAGTAGATTAGTGGTGTCTAGTGCTAGGGGGATGGGGTGGTGACAGAGAGTGACTGTGAAAAGATACAGGGTTTCTTTTTCGGGTGATGAAAATATTCTAAACTTAGATGGTGGTGATGCATGCACAATTCTAAATATAGTTTAAAATATTAAATTGTATACTTTGGGTGAATTTTATGGTATGGGGATTATATCTCAAAAAAAGATGTTACAAAGTGGTAACAATAAAATAATCTCAAATACAAAAAAGAAAGAAAGAAAGAAAGAAAGAAAGCAATAGCTGCTTAAGTCAATGGCCAGAACAAATACTAACAATTATTTTTTAAATTAAGACACTGGAGGGTGGGGGCGGGGGGGTATGAGAGCATGTGGCAGGGCGGGGGGGGGGGGAGGGGAGGCGGGGGAGGGGAGGCGGGGGAGAGGTCAATGGGGGGGAAAAGGAGACATAAGTACTACTATTTGTAATACTTTAAACAATAAAATAAAATTTAAATAAATAAATAAATAAAAGAATAAAATTAATTAATTAATTTTAAAACCCTCTGGAGTTAGGGAAGGTCAATGCTCTCTTTGTGCTTTTTCAATCCACAATCTGCTTGATATTTCTCTGAGTCCACAGGAGGCAGAATTATAAAATGTTAGACCTGAGCCCTCTAGAACTGAAAGGGAAACTGAGGCTGGGAAAGACTACATGGCTTGTTCCAGGCCCCACAGTTAGCTGGTACAAGAACTGGAGCTGGAACTTGGAACTTCTGACTTTTGACCCTGAGCTTCACCGTGCTGTGAGCGGGGGAAGGAGTCATGAGACGTAGAGGTAAGGAGATTGCTTGCAGTGATCCTCTGAACGTTCCTGTCCACATCCAAAAGCAGGAGAGGTACAGCGGCAGGAAAACAGTGGGCTGAGTAACTGACTTTAGGGATAAAGTATGAACCTTGTTTCCGGGTGGTTCTAACACAGTAGAGAGTAAACAGGAGGTTCATCTGACTATGCTCACACGTGTGAATATTTGTTCATAGCTGTGTGGCCCTGGATAAGTCGGAAAGGAAGTTCATAATTTCTACGATCGCGCTGACAGCTAGAATTCAGAGTTCTGAAGCCGAAACAGCTGGCATTTGGGCAACTATAAAGGTCCCAGAAGTCATACTTTTCTGTTTGAAACCGCCTCAGAATGTTTGGCTTAGGCCTGTCCCCCAGCAGTCAGACTACTGGAAGTCCAGCTGGAGTTTACAGGAGAACTAAACAAACCTAGACTAAATTTAAACAAGTGACTCCTGGCATCTTCTAAAAGCCTCCTGGGTGGCTTGGCTTCCTGTGCTCCCCTACCTTATAATTCAGTTCAGCATCTATGTCTTGATTTTATGTCTCCTGCCAGGTGGTTGCAGGTTTAGGTTACTGTATCCCATGCTTCTTCCAATTCAGCCAACTGTTGCTGGGTCCTATTTGATGCGCAAAGCTTTATGCTAACTGCCCACAGGAATGCAGAAATGGGTAAAACATGATTCCTGCCCAGGAGTTCATAGTCTAGAGCAGTGGTTCTCAACCTTCCTAATGCCGTGACCCTTTAATACAGATCTTCATGTTGTGGTGACCCCCAATTTCATTGTTACAAATTGAACATAATTAAAGCATAGTGATTAATCACAAAAACAATGTGTAATTATATATGTGTTTTCCGATGGTCTTAGGCGACCCCTGTGAAAGGGTCGTTCGACCCCCAAAGGGGTCGCGACCCACAGGCTGAGATCCGCTGGTCTAGAGGAAGAGGCATACAAAACAGCTCATTTAACACAGAAGGAATGGGAAGGGTACAAAGTAATCACAAGCGACGTGCTGAGAGAAAGGGATCAAGGAAAGCTACGCAGAGGCCACAGATTTCACGTGGGCCTTGAAGAAAGAGAATGTCACTAGGTGAAGAGGGGAAAGGTGTGTCTCCCCTCGTGGGTAAAATCTCCAAGGGAAGAAATTATATCTTATTTTTTCAACATGTCCCTGACACTCAGAATGACACCTTACAAAAGGAGAGAGCCGTTACAGGTCTGTTCCATGAATGGAACATGAGTGGATTCTGGACTAATCTCACTGCTGCACAAAGGCAACGGGGGTGAAAGGGCACCTTGTGTTTGGGGAGTAGTAAATGGTCTGATGGGGCTGCTCTGAGCACAGTTTATGGAAGGAAATGTTGTGGGAGATAAAATGGGACATTTGGATACTAGCTGGCCCTGGTCAGCTAGCTCAGTTGGTTAGAGCATTGTCCCGGTTCACCAAGGTTGTGGGTTCAATCTCCGGTCAGGGCACATACAAGAATCAACCAATGAGTGCATAAGTACAAGAAGAAAAATCAATTTCTCTCTCTCTCTCTCTCTGACTCTCAATTTAAAAAAATTAATTTTTAAAAAAAGAATGCTGCCCTAGCCAGTTTGGCTCAGTGGATCGAGCATCAGCCTGTGGACTAAAGGGTCCCAGGTTCAATTCCGGCCAAAGGCATATGCCTGAGTGTGCCTCGATCTTCCCCAATAGGGGGCGTGCAGGAGGCAGATGATACTCTCTCATCATTGATATTTCTCTCTCTCCCTTCCTCTCTGAAATCAATAAAAAATATATGTTTTTAAAAAAGAATGCCACTAATTTATAGTTAATTCCATAGGAAGTAGTTAACTATTTTCTCCTCTAAGAAAATTATACCCTGGTTCATTTTTGTATCTTTAATATCTAGAACAGTGACAGGATTTAGAAGATAGATGACAAATGGCTTAATGAATGAATGAATGGAAGATTTTTGAGAAAGGAAGTTATTTTATCCAATATCCAACTTACTTTAATAATAATACCTACATTGTAAGTCCGGGGTGAGGAACCTTTTTTCGGCCAATGACTATTTGGGTATTTATAACATCATTGGTGAGCATACAAGATTATCAACTTAAAAATTAGCTTGCTATATTTAGTCAAACATTTAATTAACTCACTCCTAATGGCGCGGCAGGGCCAGACCAAAAGATTTCACAGAGCTTATACGGCCCAAGGGCCAGACATTCCCCACCCCTGTGTAAGGCATAAAAATGTCAAATCACTATATTGTACACCTGAAACTAATATAACCAATATAATATTGTATGGCAACTATACTTAAATTTTTTTAAAAAAATAAAAATATGGTTGAATTCTCAAGAAAATAATAATCCCTTGCTTTCATATATAACTTTATAGTTATAGAAAAACTTTTTTCCTATTATCTTATCAAACATTTTTATTCCCCCAAGTGTATTAGGAAAGAAGGACAGAAATTATTCTCATTTCCTGGCAGATGCTATTATTCTCATTTCCAGTGTACAGAAACAAAAACTCTATTTCCCCTAATATCCCTTTGTATATCTAAAAGACTGGTGTATGTGTTCCTGCATGTGACAGGCCTCTCATAAGTAGCTTTAGTCTTGCTCCATGCTCGCCATACACAGAACTCCTATATATCCCCGAAAACAGATATTTTACTGATTACTTAATGGAAAGCCTGATAAAAAGGTTCATCATAGCCCATACAACAGAAACATAATCAAATTCTTTTTTAGATGTTTCTCTTCTTTTCCCTAAGATTCCTCTTTCTAGCCATCAACTCACCTCTCCTCTTTCTCTTTCTTCTCACAAGCTTGCAACCCCTCCCACCAAAACAAACAACAATAAAACCTTTAAAATGTTTTAGCCTGTCATTTTTCAGTATGTGTGTTCCTTTCTGCAAAACCAAAGTCCTGTAATTTTCTTTAAATTTCCCTAACAATTCCCCTTAGTGTCTCATTTCATCCAGTTACAGGTGAAGAGGGGATGAGATTTGGTCTGTGGGACTCCAGAGAACAGATTAAGGAATAAGAGGAAGGCATAGAGAAATAAGTATTAGTGCAGTACAACTTTCTAACAGAGCAATGCAATAGTGGAACTGGCTGCTTCACACCGTAGTGAACTCCCCATCACTGCAAGTATTCAAGCAGGTCAGGCCTAAGTTCTGACCTCCAAAACCACCTGTAACAGCCCGGCATACTTTTAGACAATGATCCTATTTCCCTAAATCTTCTCTTCTCAAGGTTAAACATCTCTGATTCCTTCAAGGGTTTCTTTTCAGGATCTTGGTATTGTTGCTCTAGATTTACCACAATTTATCACGAATTTATTCAACAATATTTATTGAGCATTTACTATGGTTTAGACACCATTTTAGGAGCAGGGACTATAGAAGTGAAAAAAACGAAGTCCCTGTCCTTGGAGAACTTACTGTCCACTGGGAGAGACAGGCAATAAACAAGTAAATTTGTAAAATGTCAGTGATAATAAGTGCTAGGTAGAAAAATAAAGGGGGTAAGGGTTGGAAACCATGAAAGCAATGCACTGGTTGCCTTCTATCAACACTTGATCTATAAAGAGATAAAGTACAATAAGACATCTATTTTAACCATTAGCTTTTACTTCATACATACCCATATTGCCCATCTTAAATGGCTTTTCTAACTTGATATTTTATTAATATCAACTAAATAACAACATAACATAGACTAATTATGTATCCTCATATATTAGCTATAAATGTATTTGTTAGTCTATATTTTAAATTTTATTTTCCTCATATAATTGTTACAAAAATAATATAGTAGAAAATATGAAAAACACAAAAAAGTAGAAAGGAAGGGGGAAAACCAAATTTCACCAACAAATGTTACTATTTAGAGATATTTCCTTTTAGAATTTTTCTATAGTTATCATCAAAGTAATTGAAACCGTAGTGTATATTCTGCTTTATTTATGTATAATTATGATAATAACTTTAGTGTTATTACAATTTGTAATAAATTATTCTAATGACTGCATAATATGCCATCATGTAGATATATCGTAGTTACTTAACCTCTCTTCTGTTGTTAGAATCTACGTTTGTTTTTCTAGTTTAAAATCTCCCAAGGTAGCCCTGGCCAGGTAGCTTTTTCCCCATCACAAATATGTATTGTGGTACATAAAGCTTTTTATCTATTGGTTTAAAAATAAATAAGGAAAAAAACACCTGGTAATCTCAATTGAAGAAGAGAATTCATTAACAATTCAACATCTATTCATGTTAAAATCTCTCAACAAAAGATTAACAGAAGGAAACTTCTCTAACCTTTTTTAAAAAGTCGATCTACAGAAAGGACATTATACTTAATGGTGAAAGACTGAATGTTTTCTCCTTAAGATTGGGAACATGGCAAGGATGTTCACTCTTGCCACTCCAATATCATCCACAAAATTCTAACCAATGCAACAAGGCAAGGGGCTGGTGGAGGGGGGGGGGGGCGGGGGGGACATATGGAATGGAAAAAAAATAAATAAAACTGTCTCTATTAGTAACCAACATGATTGTCTATGTAGAAAATTCTATTAAATTTACCAAAAAATGCCCTAGCTGGTTTTGCTCAGTGGACAGAGCGTCGGCCTGTGGACTGAAGGGTCCAGGGTTTGATTCCAGTCAAGGGTAAATGCCCAGATTGCAGGCTCAGTCCCCAGTAGGGGGCATGCAAGAGGCAGCCAATCAATAATTCTCTCTCATCACTGATGTTTCTATCTCTCTCTACCTCTCCCTTCCTCTCTGAAATAAATAAAAATATGTTTTTAAAAATCTACCAAAAACATCCTATAGTTAAATAGTAATGAGTTCGGCAAAGTCACAGAATACAAAGTCATAATATATAAATCAATTATATTTGTGTATACTGGCAGTGAGTAATTGAAAAAAAATTAAATAAACAATATCATTTATAATTGCACCAAAATAATGAAGTACTTAGGAATAAATATACTAAAATATATGATAGATATTTATGCTGAAAACTATAAAGCACCAATGAAGGAAATCAAAGATCTAAATAATGGAATGAGGAAGCATTCGAGATCTTGTTCCCCAGCATATGCTGTCCACTTGGCTCAAATATACTCTTATAAAAAGTTTAAATAATAAATAAATAAATAAATAAATAAATAAATAAATAAATGGAATGCAGGACATGATCGGGGGTGGGGCTGGCCAGGGGGATGGGCCGCAGGCAGTTGGCTGGCCGCCCCGCCCCTGATCAGGGTGTTGGGGGCCGATCAGGGCCTAGATCAGGCTGGTTGGCTGCTGCAGTGTGCATGATAGCCTCCAGGCCTTCTGGTCATTCTGGTTGTTCTGCTGTTCCCGTCGCTGGGTTTTTATATATATAGGTGGTGACATGAAGCAGGGTATAAGTAGAGATGGTGAAAGTATTTGGACATCAGACATATTATGAAGGTAGAGCTGATAGAATTTGCTAATAGATTGGATGTGGGTATAAAAGAAATCGAATAATTTAAAAATGACTTTAAGAAATGCAAATTAAAGCCACAATATAAAGCTACTACTTACCAAAATATTGAAAAGCACAACACAGATAGGCCTGACTTTTTGCTTAACTTTTATGTTTAGGGTGAAGGAAACTGCCGAACTTCCTATAAATGAAGACTCTAATTCCAACTGCGCAATAAAAGGATTGGGGAACGAGGCCAGAGCTCTCCTCTCCCCCCACAGCATCTGCCTGGGATGCACTTCTCCCACCCACCCGTCCATCTGCGGAAGGCAGACTGTCCAGGGAAACAGCCTCTCTTTTCTACACTAGGCCCCCAAGCCATCCAGCCCCACACCTCCCTGCCCCCCTTTTGTAAGTATGTGAAAAGGACAAAACTGCAAATGTGGAGTCTTGGCTGGAGCCTCTCCAGCTGTGACTTTTAACTATGTAATAATGTACAGAGAAAGTGGTAGGTGTTTTGAGACTGTGTGGCTGTGCAATTTCTGTACATGCTCTAACCAGAATCAATTTTTTGAGCCCAAGATTAGGACTGCTTTAATCCCTGTTAATATTCCATTTCCTCTCCTTCCAGAACCTATAACGTCATCATTTGGAATTTATTCCTTTTGAGTAGGTTATTCTTCCTGTCTCAAGAAGGTCCAACTCCTATTATTAGGAGTGGTAAAATAACACACCATCTGCCATTAGCACTTTAGCAGGGATCCATCTATCTATCTATCTATCTATCTATCTATCTATCATCTATCTATCTATTTATTTATATTACCCACCATGAAACTTTATTTAATGCAGTCTTGAGATCTGTCACTCCTTGATATCCATGCAAACAAAATTAGCATTATAGTCCTGGCCGGTAGCTTAGTTAGTTAGAGCGCCATCCTGATACACCAAGGTTGCAGGTTCAATCCCTGGTCTGGGCACAGACAAGAATCAATTAATGAATCATATAAACCTTGGCCTATAGCTTACATCATAAATAAGTGAAACAAGAGTGTGTGTGTGTGTGTGTGTGTGTGTATGCGTGTGTGTGTGTATATGTATACATATATACACACACATATATACATATATACATATATATACATTTCAAATCATCAATAATAAAATTAGCATCACTAGGAATTTCATCACACAAATTGCAGTTCTCAGTGCTAAAGGATCAATTTATTGGGTTAACTGTCATTGTGGATGGCAGTGAGCTGGCCCGTGAAGCCAGAACACACCAGAACACAGGACAGATGTCCTTTGATGGAAGGAAAGGAAAAGAAAGGCCTGCAGCATAGCACAGTGATAGGGCACCAAGGGCTAGAGGTGGGAAGGCAGTGATCAGAGAGCCGAGATGGGAGCATGCCAAGAACACACTGCACTAACTTCACAGCTTTGTCTCCGGCTGGCTCTGGACTTAAGCCAGTCTCTTCCTTGAACTTTCATTTCCTCTCTTCTGAATCTGTCAAGTCTCTACCCACATCTGTTCCATAGAATAATCAAAATCCTCTTCCTCTGTCCCCATTTATTCAATAGATATTTATCATACCTGACTCTAATAACACTTTCTTCTGTTCGTACAACATTAAAGCCCTTTTTATCTCTTTTGATCCAAGGGAAGGAGAATTAGCCCTGATTTCCAGAGATGGACAGAGTCTCAGAAATGATGTGATTTACCCAAGGTCACCCTTTGAACACTGAGTCCTGGACTCTTTCCATTATCTATACTCTGCTGCCCCCTACTGTGCACTTAGCGTTAGATACTAAGTTGCAAAGACAACATATCATGGCTACAATAATTTAACAAATATTTTATTGAGATCCAACTGTGTGCTAGAAAAAAGGACAGGCACAGTCCTTGTGCACATAGAGCTTATGCCATAGAGGGGGAAATAGTATTACACAAATAACCACAGAATTATAATTTGGATAAGTACTGTGAAGTACAAGCTGCCATATGAAGGTATAGATTAGGGGTATCTATTCTAGTCTGGAGGCTTAGGGAAATCTTTCATGAAGTGGAATCCATAAGCATTGATTATTTATTGCTACGGAAGAGTTTAAGGAGGTATCAAGGATGTCTCCCAGCTCTCTGGTATGAACTGGGCAGATGGAGTACTGTTACTAAATTAGGGAATGAGGATGAGACTTCGAATAGGAAGAACACGAGCTTGGCTTTGCCTTTTGCAGTTTGGAAATCCTGTGAGACATTCAGGTATAGATGTGGAGTAAGCAGTTGGACTTCGGAGTTCAGGAGCAAGGTCTAGGCCAGATATAGACAATTAAGACTTGTTGGAATGCAGATGATATTTGAAATTGTAGTAATGGTTGAAATCTCTTAGTAAGAAAAGATCAGAAAGAAAAGAGGGCTTGTAACTGTCCTGAGAAACACCTGAATTTTAAAGGTCACTTGGAAGAGATGGAATAGAAAAGGAAACTTAGCCAAAACCGGTTTGGCTCAGTGGATAGAGCGTCGGCCTGCGGACTGAAAGGTCCCAGGTTCGATTCCGGTCAAGGGCATGTACCTGGGTTGCGGGCATATCCCCAGTGGGAGATGTGCGGGAGGCAGCTGATCGATGTTTCTCTCTCATCGATGTTTCTAACTCTCTATCTCTCTCCCTTCCTCTCTGTAAAAAATCAATAAAATATATTTAAAAAAAAAAAAAAAGGAAACTTGGAATGAGGGGCCCTGAGGTGGGGAGGAAAATTAGGAGAGTGTGATATACCAAAGCCAGGGGAGAAGTGTTTCAAGAGGGAGACTGGTCAACTGGGGTGAAAGTCCTGAAGAAATCAAGTAGAAGTTACGTACCTAGTTAGCCTATTGAAACAGAGGCCGAGAGGTTGAGAGGACCAGGCCAAGGCCTCCTAGAAAACTCTCCAGAAGCCAGCATAATGTGCTATCTTAGACCAGGGGTCTTCAAAGTTTTTCTCACAGATCACAAAAAATAATTTGAGAAATGATGCTGCTCCATCACTAAAGGATGGTTCTCTGAAACTGATCTTTTTAATTGTTCCTCTGTCACTTCCAGGATTTTGTATTGCCCCAGGCAATGTTCCACAGTAAGATTCAGGATGCGCCAGGGGTGTGCCTTTCTTATGGAGACTAGCAGAACTACAATTACGAAGGAAAAGTTCGCTTGGAGCTTCAACCCCAGGACCTTTCCCAGGTGGAGTACATATGGAAGTTGAGGATTCGGAAATGAATTCCCTTAAAAAATAGAAAGTCTTAGTGTATCATAGGGATATTGCATGCCCCCATTTGAAAGCTAATGTTACAAAGGATTAGGGGCAATCTGAAACTCCTGCCAGATTCCTGGAACCTGGAACTGACTGATGGGACCAGCTGGCCCTAATGGAATCAGACCCCTGTTTTAAATGCCTGAAGAGTATAAGGTGATTCAGAGATAGGTGTGGGTAGTTCGGGGGATCCTCCAAAAGCTTGCTGGTTCAGGTGTCTCCCACACCACTACAAGGTATTTCTTCTTTAAAAAAATAAGTTTTTATTGGTTTTAGAGAGGAAGGGAGAGGGAGAAAGAGAGATAGAAACATCAATGATGAAAGAGAATCATCGATCAGCTGCCTCCTGCATGTCTCACACTGGAGATTGAGCCCATAGCCCTGGCTCTAACCAGAATCAAACCGTGACCTCCTGGTCCATAGGTCAACGCTCAACCACTGAGCCACGCTGACCGGGCTCAAATACCACTTCCTTTTTGAAGCCTTCCTTGATCTCCCTGATCTTCTCCAGACAGAGTGACCTCACTCTCCCCAATCCTACAGGACATTGTAATGTGTTGGGGTTATTTGTTACATGGAATATGGGCTCAAGTCTTATCTCTTTCACCTGAAGTCTGTCTCACTTGCCACAGTACCTTCCAGAGTGGCTGCTTAGTAATGGTTATAGAATTTTTGAGGTAATTAATGAACAAAGTTACAAGGAGTTAAGGACATATCCTTTAGTGTCAGGCACTTGGGTTTTATTCCTGGTTTAACTGTTTTCTAGGTGTATCATTAGATAAATCATTTCCCCTCTCAACCTTTCCTTAGAATCCACTCCATGGGACAGTTGTGAGGATTAAGTGATATAACACAGATAAATTGCTTGGCAGACACTAAGCCCTCATTCAGTGTTAGCTGCTGCAATAGGAATTCAAAGGAAGGACAGAAGTCAAAGAGACTTCCTAAGCCTCCAATCTATATTTCCTTTCAGATTTCTGTTTTTAGTTGTTTTGAGTGGGATTTTTCATCTTTATTTTGGGGGTAGATTTGGCTGGCGTTATGCTTAGGGCCTTCTGGCAACAAGAACTGCCCAGTGCCACAGATTTTGGTGACCACCAGCTATTTCCTTCCTTTATAAGAAGCATCTCTACCCTGTGATTGAGCGATTGAGCTAGTTAGTTTCCTCCTACCTAATGTTAAAGAAAAAACAACAACTCAGTGACACTTGTGAAAGCATGGTAAGGAAGACTTTACTCACAGCAGGGGGACTCTCACTGTGGGCGTAGAGCCCACTGCAGTGAAATTTTGCAGCGGGCGAAAGAAATTAGTCTCAACTATGAATACACCATGGTCCTCGCGGGAATTTATAGTCAGGGAGCAGGGCAAGGGTCAGTGGATGGAAAATTACTAAGAAGAACCATTCGGGGTCAGGCATTCTGGCTGAACGAACCTACCAGGATTCTGGTTGAAGAGAGGCCAGGGTGATCAGACGTCACATGAGGAATGGTGGAGGACAAGAAACCCAATCAGATATCAAGGTGATCAGATATTGAGGGTGAGGGGTTCTGATTAAACCAGTGGTTCTCAACCGTCCTAATGCCGCGACCCTTTAATACAGTTCCTCATGTTGTAGTGACCTCCAACCATAAAATTATTTTCGTTGCTACTTCATAACTGTAATTTTGCTACTTTTATGAATCATAATGTAAATATCTGATACGCAGGATGTATTTTCATTGTTACAGGTTGAACATAATTAAAGCATAGTGATTAATCACAAAAACAATATGTAATTATATATGTGTTTTCCGATGGTCTTAGGCGACCCCTGTGAAAGGGTCGTTCGACCCCCAAAGAGGTCGCAACCCACAGGTTGAGAACCGCTGGATTAAACTGACAGCGGGGCTCGAAACTAGATTTACAAGGAAGTGCACAGATGGGCCCAGAAGGTTCAGGAGCCTGACAAAAGACGGGTCAAGCAAAGAATCTTTGTCACCGAATGGAGTTCCGCTATCTGCAGTGAAGAAGCCCACATGATCTGGGAGAAAGAAGTTCCAGGGAGCATGAAGAGCGCCTGCCTCGCAGCTTCGGAGCTTTATTTAGTTCAGTTCTCAGCTTTTCTCCCCTCCTTGCAACAGCCTCTTAACCCATCTCCCTCTTATACCAAGGACTGTTGTGAGGAAAGCATCTAGCACAGAGCTGAACAAAGTAACCAGTAAATGCAAGTCCCCCTCTAATCTCCTCCACACTGGTCGCAGGTTTACACGCCTAAACGTCCTCTTCTTCCCTCTGAAGATGGATGACTATCCTAGCTCGTAGCCCACCTCTCCACTTGTATACTTGCTACTCAAGGACATCGCTTCAGCAATTCTCCCCCTCTCACCTGCAGCATCAATTTCCCCCTCTACTGGATCCTTCTCAGTCAACATATACGTTATCTTCCCCATCTTGAAAACAAACAAAAAGTTAACCCTTTCTTGACTCTACTTCCTCCTCCAGCTGCCAGTTTCTCCTTCTCTTTGTAACAAAACTCCTTGGAAAAGATATGTGTGTGTGTGTGTGTGTATATATATATATATATATATATATATATATATATATATATATATATATATATATATATATATATATATTTTTCCCCCCCACCATTTTCAATTCCTCCCCTATTCTCTCTTGAACTCACTCCAATCAGATTTTTGTCCACTACATGCCACCAAAACTGTTCTTCTCAAAATTGCCAATATCTCCACATTGGTTAATCAAATTACCATTTCTTAGTCATCATATCATTTGACCTGTAAGCAGCATTTAACACAATTGATTATTCTTTGTCCCTTAAAAAAGTTTCTTCACCTGGCTTCCAGGATTTCTCCCTCTCGTGGTTTTTTTCTTTCTGCCTGTTCCTTCTTAGTGTCTTTTGTGGATTCCTTTTCATTTTCCCAGGATTGAGTCATCATAACTATCAGAACTTTTCTCTCTCTCTCTCTCTCTCTCTCTCTCTCTCTCTCTCTCCACTAATTTCCTAAGTAATTTTTTCTGGTCCTTGGCTTTTAAATATTATCTTTATTCTGAAAGCCTCTAAGTTCATATTGTAGACTAGACCTCTTTCCTGAACTCTCAGACCCACCTATGATAGAGCCTACTTGCCACATCCACTTGGGTGTTTAAGAGACAGCACCACTTATGTTCAAAACCAAACTCTTCCTATTTCTTTTCAAACTTCTCCCCTGGAAGCCTTCTTTGTGTCAGATAATAACAACTCCATTCTTCTAGTTACTCAGGTCAAAAAGTTTTGTGTAATTCAACTCCTCTCTTGTTCTCATACCTCATACGCAATCCATTGCCAAATTTTATCAACTCTGCTTGCAAAACCTATTGAGAATCCAACTACATTTCACTATTCTCACTTGGACTCTGTTCCAAGCCACCATCAGCCTACCCTGGGATTACAGTAATAGGCTCCTACCTGGCCTTTCTGCTATTGCCTCTCAGCCTGTTCTCAGTGCAGCAACCAAAGTGCTTTTGTTAAAGGTAAGTCAGAAGGTGTCTCTTCTATTCTCAAAACCTTCCATTGGCTTTTTATGTCAGGTAGATAAAAACCCTTCCCCTCCATAACCCTCATCTTCTAATATTCTCACCCTTCTGCCACTCCAACCACACTGGTTGCCATGTTGTTCCTGAAACTTACCAGGCATGCTCTTGCCTCAGAACTTGTTCTCTGTGTCTGAATTCATTCCTCCTAAATATCCCCATGGTCCCTTATTCCTGCAGGTCTTTACTGAAAACATATCTTTGTAATTATAAATCTCCCTAATTGACTAAAATAACGATTATAACTTAACCTTCTTTAAATCTTCAGCTATCACTCAAAATATATTTAATAAATATTTGTTGAAGAAATGAGAGGAGGTGAATGGAAGGAAGAAAGGTCTCCCATGTTCCTACAGTGCTTCTTGGTAAGTTACCAATATAAAAAAGTTTTTTCTAACACCCACTGTGGGAAGCCACCCATTGTCTTCACTATCAGAGACGTGCAAACAAGGATCCCGGAACGCTGGTGAACCTTGAGCCCTGGCAAGGGCCAGAGCTATGCACCGATTGTTTAGTCCAGACAGTGGGGGCTCAAGCAATTTCCTGACCAAATAGTCTGAGAGTAAATCTTTCTAATATTTACTGGCCTTTAAGATAGTCTGTCTGTTACCGCAATTGCCTGTCTAAGGGCTAGGTGTGTATCCGAAATTGAATAAAAGGTTGGCAAGGCCTGGGCACGAGTGGAAGTCCTTCTCCTTGCGTTGGGCTTCCCACCTGGCCCCCAATATTTCCAAATTATTACTTCTTGTCTCGTCTCTGTCATTTGCTCGCGGCCCTTCTCCAGATCCCAAACCCTGAACCACGCAGGACGTGGATCCACAATCCACTCAGTTAACTATAGTTTACAAAGTGAATTCCAGCCATTCATACGGTCCTTTCCATGAAGTGGGGAGGGCAGAGGTTGTGAGTTTTATTTTACGAATGAGAAAAACAAGGCTCAAAGAGATGAAATAAATGACTTGCCCAACGGTGCACCACAAAGTAGTGACAGCCAATGCCTGAATCCAGGTATCTGACTCAAACTCCTTTTCCATGAAGAAAAAGGAAAAGAGAAGTCAGAGCCCTGGTGATTCCATCTTAGGGTGTTACTCTGAAGTCTTAACACTCCTATTCAGCTGGCTTCACAATGGACTCTGAACCTTCCTGACTAGAAATTTACCTTAGGGATACATTTCATAAGCATCCATTTGCCTTATATCAACCTCTTCTTTCTTTATCATTAATTATCTTCTGTCACTTATATCCACCATCCTTGGTAGTCAGCTCTAGCCCTACATCATCATTAGCACTTCAATGAGCACTTGGCATTATGAGTAAGGAGATGAATAAGACAGATCATGTATTTAAGAAGTTCAGCCCAGCCTGTTCCTTTTCACTCCTTGAATGTACTGTTTCCTCCTTCTGGAATATACCCTCTCCAAAATCTCCCAACTTTGGGCAGTTCCTTGCCCTTTCCTCAATGTTTCCAGAACACTTTGTTGCCATCTCTGTCATAATTTATTACGTAACCACAGTGACTTACTTATGTCTCTCTCTTGAGTAGAATGTGAGCTGCTCAGTTCAATGGTGTGTATCCAAGTCTTCAGTCCCTGTGATCTCCCTGAAACTGACAACCCTCTGCCTCACCTTGAAACACTCCTCCCCTTTCCCATGATACATCACAACCAATTCCTCAATCTTTTAGGCCACTCTTTAGACTTATTTGTGGGCTCCACTTCTTTTAGGCCCTGAATATGTATGTGTCAGATGAGGCTTGTAGCCTGGCCAGGGATGGCTCAGTGGTTGAGTGTCGATCTATGAACCCAGTCAGGGCATATCAGGGTACATGCTCAGGTTGCGGGCCCAATCCCCAGTGTGGGGCATGCAGGAGGCAGCCCATCAGTGATTCTCTCTCATCATTGATGTCTCTCTCTCTCCCTCTCCCTTCCTCTCTAAAATCATTAAAAAATATATATAGTTTTAAAAAGATGAGGCTCTTAGCTTATATGGCTCTTTCCCACTCTGGTCTTTCAGTTTCTATCATATTGACTGAAGGTTTCCAAAATAGTCCTTCTCCACCCTCTTCTGAACTCATTTCTACATGCATCTCAGGCATCTTGTGGTCATTTCCATCTCAGAAAGTCTAAACCAAACTCCTGTCACCTCCCTCAAGCCATTCTAGAAAAAGTGTTCTAAGGTCAGATTGCTCCAGATAATCTATTTCATAGGGTTTACCTATACGGATTAAAGGCAATATAACATAGTAAAAGGCTTAGGCCAGGGCTTGATACACAGTAGGCATTCAATAAATGTTAATTATTTTGTTATTTGTTATCATTAGTTCTTTTTTTAAAACTTTGAAACTGTTTTTTAAAATATATTTTTATTATTGTTTCCAGAGAGAGGAAGGGAGAGGAAGAGATAGAAACATCAATGAGAGAGAATCATTGATCAGCTGCCTCCTGCATGCCCCACATTGGGGATTGAGCCTCCAACCTGGGCATGTGCCCTGACTGGGAATTGAACCATGACCTTCTGGTTCATAGGTCAATGTTCAACCACTGAGCCATGCCAGCTGGGCTTATCATTAGTTCTCATATCTAGACTATTGCCGTAGTCTCCCAACTAATCTGTTTGTCTCCTCTGGTCATTGTTCTGTACACTGGGAGGAGAACTAATGTGGAACATCTATTAAGTGCTAACCAGTTCATCCTTACAGCAACCTTAAACAGTTCTACCAGCATCATTTTATAAAAATGTAACAGAGCTAAGATTTGAACATAGGACTAATTCTAAAGCCTGTTCCCTTTCCACGGTTCCAAATTACCAGGTAACTATAAAATACCGTTTTCCACATATCATCCTGCTCAAAAAAAAAAAAAAAAGAAAAAGAAAAGAAAACACAAACAGAAAAATCTTCAACCGCCACTCCCATCTCCCTTCAACCCAAATTCATAATCCTAGGAATTAAGGTCTTCTACTATTTCCCTCACTTCCCAGCTCTTTCCTATAGAAACCCTGTGCTCCAGAGAAACTGCCCCAAGTCACATCCCGTCCATCCTCACCTTCCTACCTGACGTGCCCCTCCCGTTCCCTTTCCCTGGTTTAAACCCGCCCTTCCTTCAAGGCCTCGCTGGAGTCCCACCTGCTCCCTAACCCCCTCCCCCCCCCCTGCCTTCCCCTGGCCCAAGCGAGCCTCCCGGCCCCTGAAGCACCGGCCAGTGTCCTTTTGGGCGCCCGGTGTTTCCTACCCTGTGCTTCTCACCAAGCTGTAAACTCTACACGTCAGGGAACCAGCCTCCTTTTCTTTTGTAACCCAGGTAGTCCAGAGTTCCCCATACATATGGGGGTGCTCGCTAATGTGGGTTGTTCTGGATGACAGATGATCTTCCCAGCTGGGTGATCCCTCTCCCTCTGGGGGGTGAGGGGTGAGCTTCACCTTAATTTCACCTAACGTCGCTCAGGCCGGCCCCCTGAAACACCCTCCGCTCTATTCTCGCGTCCTCACCCAGGGCAGACCCCCAGGCGCGCTCCTCCGGGCTGTTTCTTTAACTCATTCTTCTCCAATCCCGCCATTAACCCCAGGGCACCCCCCGCATCCCCCCTCAGTCCAGTGGCTTCGGACCCTCGACCCCTATACCCTCCCGGGAGCCATCACGTGGCTCTCTCTCCAGGATTATTTGTTTAGCCTCTTCCTCCTCCCTCAGGGCTGCCCCTCGACCCCCCTCCTCCAGCCCCACCCCTCTGGACCCTGCCTCCTGAGCTGTTCCTCTGGCCTCCGCGGCCCCTTCCCGGCCTCGCTCCTCGACCAGTGCCCCGGGGCTGGCGCCGAACCGCCCCCCGCGGGTCCCGCCGGGTGCTGCCCCCGCGCCCCTGGCCGCCCCCCGCCGGGGCGGGGCGCGCGGAGGCGGGGGCGCGCTGGCGGCCGAGGCGGCGGCGGCGGCGAAGACAGGCGGGCCGGGCGCGTGTCCGCAGCGCCGTGACTCGGCGGCTCCGCAGCGGCTGCAGCGGGAGGACCCGGCCGGAGCCGCCGCCGCCGCCGCCGCCATCGCAGCCGGGCGGCCGGGCCCCGCCGCGGGGATGCCGAGGAGCCGGGGCGGCCGCGCCGCGCCGGGGCCGCCGCCGCCCGGCCGGGCCCCGCGCTGGAGCCGCTGGCGGGCCCCTGGGAGGCTGCTGCTGCTGCTGCCCGCGCTCTGCTGCCTCCCGGGCGCCGCGCGGGCGGCGGCGGCGGCGGCGGCGGGGGCCGGGGACCGAGCGGCGGCGGCGGCGCGGGCGGCCGAGGCGGAGGCGCCCTTCGCCGGGCAGGTGGGGCTGGTGCGCGGGGCCGGGCGCGGGCGCGGGGCCTCCGGGCAGGGCGGGGGCTGGGTCGGCGCCGGGGCCCGGCCGCGCCTGCGGCTGGGAGCGGGGAGGTGGCGGTGCGGGGGTCCGCGCCTGGGGTCGCGGGGCGGGGGCCGGCGGGCGGGGCCGGGGCCGCGGGGCCGGGAGCGCTTCAGCACCGCGGACAGGGGCAGCGGCGCGGGCGGGTCGCTGTCGTAGCGGCGGTGGGGTGTGTGGCCTGCATGACTATGTGTGAGGGAAGCCGTACACCGCCTCGGAGTAAATAGTAAGCGCAGCCGGTCGGTTGTGGGCTGGGGAAGAGCCCGAGGATGTGCACGCTGGAGGGAGAGGATGGGTGGGGTGGGGGCCAGGGGACGGGGAAGGACTCCATCACTGTCTTCGTATCCGAAGGGCTGTCACGTGGAGCAAGGAGAGACTTGCTCTGCGTGGCCCCGCGGGGCAGTACTAGGGCCAACAGGGGTGGGGGTAGGCGTTGCAAGAAGGCAGATTTCGGCTCAATATAGGAAGAAGTTTGTAACAATCGGAGCTGCTCACCCAGCTTCGGAGACGGTGAGCTGCTCATTACTGGCATGTGCAAGCCAAAGCTCCAGGAGAAGATGGGATGGATACATGCGTACTTGCACGGATACATGCATAATAATAACAATAATGCCAGCTAGCATTTAATGAGCACTCACTCCATGCCAGGCCTGGTGCTGTGTTGTATATAAATTAGTATCCTGTTTAATCCTCATAACTACTCTAGGAAATAGTTGCAATTATTATTCCCATTTTACATACCCACCTTCCTTCAGTGGAAATAGAGAAGAATTTGCCCAAGGTCACAGGGCTAGTGAGTGATGGAGTTGGGACTCTAACCTAGGCAGGCTGATTCTCGTCCCCGTGTATATTTAACCACAACGTTGTTTCATATCACATGGTGGTGAAGACAATGGACTAGGTAATTTCTTTGGTCTCTTCCAACCTAGAGGTCTACATTCTAGTAAGTGCTGTTAGTTGGGATCGTGGTTTTTTTGCTGAGGAAAATCAGAGTGATTGCCTTAGTAAATTCTAAGAGATAGAATATATGCTTGTTGAAGGAAGTAGTCTATTTGTTCAGAAGAATCTGCCAGAATGGGAACTGGGCATGGAACTCAGGGGGTCATAAACTCTCTGAAATTATGTGCAAAATTGTGTTTGTATGTGCAAATGTGTTTCTCTAGGAGAGAATCCATAGTGTTCTTCAATCTCTCGTGGGTACATGATCCAAAAAAATTAGAGTGTAGCCCAGCCGGGTGGCTCAGTTGGTTGAGCACCAAAAAAAGAGCGAGAGAAAGAAAGGAAGGAAGGAAGGAAGGAAGGAAGGAAGGAAGGAAGGAAGGAAGGAAGGAAGAAAAAGAAAGAAAGAATAGGTGGTGGGTTCAATTCCCAGTCAGGGCACATGCCTAGGTTGCAGGATTCAGTCTCCAGTTGGGGCATATACAGGAGGCAACTGATCGATATTTCTCTCGCATCTCTCTCTCTCTCTCTCTCTCTCTCTCTCTCTCTCTCTCTCTCTGTCTCTGTCTCATCAATAAAATAATATCCTTGGGTGAGGATTTAAAAAATAAAAAAAAATTAGAGTGGGTAGAAAGTCTTTTTAGCCCCATTTGGTAGTTGCCTTTCAAAGATCTCATAATTGCTAGTCTACTTTTAAAAAAATATTTTATTGATTTTTACAGAGAGGGATAGAGAGTTAGAAACATTGATGAGAGAGAAATATCTATCAGCTGCCTCCTGCACACCCTCCACTGGGGATATGCCTGCAACCAAGGTACATGCCCTTGACTGGACTCGAACCCGGGACCCTTGAGTCCGCAGGCCGACGCTCTATCCACTGAGCCAAACCGGTCAGGGCAGTTATGGCGACTTTTAATGGAAACTTTCCCTAGTCTGTTTGTGTTTCATCTTTTTTTTTTTAATCCTCACTCGAGGATATTTTTCCATTGACTTTTAGAGAGAATGGAAGAGAGAGGGAAAGACAGAGAGGAATCGATGTGAGAGAAACACACCCATTAGTTGCCTCCTGCATGCGCCCTGACCAGGTCCCAGATCGGGGAGGAGCCTGCAACCGAGGTACATGCCCTTGACAGGAATTGCACCTGGGACCCTTCGGTTCGCAGGCCAACGCTCTATCCACTGAGCCAAACCAGCTAAGGCTGTGTTTCATCTTTATTACATCTCAGCATAATGCATTTGCATGACGTCATGGGTTTATACACTATAAAAAGTAGGATTCCTTTAGTCTTCCTGAGTGCTTAGGGTGAGGTGGAAAGACCCTGACCTGGGATTTAGGAAGCCTAGCTTCTAATCTGAATGTGGCCCATGGTGGTGTCTGTGACCTTGGGCCCTTTCCTTGCTTTCTCTAGGCACGGATTTTACCATCTCAAATATGGAAGGATAGGGCCAGGTGATCTAAACTCTGAAACCCTTTTATTCCTATGAAATTTCAAGCACTAAGAGGAGGCTATTTGCTTGAATGTGCCAGGATTTGGAGAGAAGGTTGTATCCATTCCTTATCCTTGTTAGTTTTACGGGCTTTGATTGTTCCACCTCTCTTAGCCTTTGTCATTGCACACTTAAGTTTGCCCCTAATAACAGGCCACCCCTAGATTAGCCGTATTCATCCTCTGGGTCATTTTTGTTGCCCTTTTCTAGTTATCCTTGGGCCCTGACTTCTTTCTTATCTACTCCTTGTGCAGGGGCCATGCTAATCCGTGTATAGTTCCAATTTTAGTATATGTGCTGCCGAAGAAAGCACCCTAGCTTTCAATAGATATAAACCTGGCCATTGTCCCTAGATGTGGGACCCTGTAGTCTTGCACAAAGGAAGGTTGGTTTTCTCTTCGGTTTTCAGGTTCCTTCCTGCTTCTGCCTATTCCTTTGTCAACCTTCCTGACCCCAACACTTTAGGCCACTGCCTTTAGGAAACAATCTAGCTCCCGGATCCCTTTCCTGGGTCAAAACTGATAGCCTGGAACACAACACCCAGTACGTGGATTATTTTTATAGCAGTGCATTACCTTACATTCCCCCACATTGACTGCCATTTTGCATCCCACTCAATACCTTTGCTTCAGCTCTCACGCTCTCCTTTGGCAAAGCATTTCCCTACCTGAAAGGGCTTAATATGATCTGCAGTCCTGAAATTTTCACTTTGCTCTACTTCTTCGGGATCACTTATAAAAAATTTAAATCAGACAAGTCCCAGCAAAGTCTCTTGGGGCCCCCTGCACTCTTAATCGCCTTTCATTCAGTGAAGTGGCCATTTATTTCCACCTATTGTTTCCTGTCTCTGAGTTCTCAGGCCCTCATTAAAGCACCACCCTTAATTCCATGATGTCTCCATTTTCAATGCCTAATATATTGTCCAAAACTTTCTGATAGATTAATTATATCCACTGCTTCTCTCAACAATTTGCATCTAATTATCCCTTTATTGTGTACTAGTAGATCACATGGCTGAAACCTTATAGAAATACTGTTGTTTTACAGCCTGCAGGTAATGTTGCTTACTCCTCTTTCTCTGTTTTGAAGCCTCTGGAGTTGGGCTCCACCCTGCCTCCTTACTAGAAGGCTGCCTTTCCCACTGCTCATCGGTGCACATTCTTACTCCAGAAAGGCATGTCTTTATCTTTTTTTTTTTTTTCATTGATTTCAGAGAGGAAGGGAGAGGGAGAGAGAGATAGAAACATCAATAAGAGAATCATCGATTGGCTGCCTCCTGCACGGTCCCTACCGGGAATCAAGCCCAAAACCCGGGCCTGTGCCCTGACCCGGAATCGAACCGTGACCTCCTGGTTCATAGGTCAATGCTTAACCACTGAGCAACACTGGCCGGGCTCTCCTTTATCTTAAGGCAAGTTACCCAGGTTTCTCTGGACACCTACAGATGCTGTTTGTGTCTGCGCCTCCGCCCGCCCATCTGCATCCTCCCCTTAAAGTTCCAGCCCAAGCTTTGCTTCTCTAGGAAACTTTCCTTGACTTCTCTCGTCATTTGTTTCTCTCTTCCCAGGGGAATAGTTTGAGGCAGCCTCAGCCAGTTTGCCATTTAAGTTTTTTAAATAATTAAACATTATTTGTGGGGGTGGGAGTTATGCTTCTTAGGCAGGGCCTTCTCCAACCAAAACACTTTATGTTTTTAGATCTTACACAATCCCCAACAACCAGTGGTCATCGTTACGTATTCAAGCATTCAATGATTCTACACTTTACCCTTGATGCCAAAAAGTTACATGGATCTGAAATAGATGCTCATGGGTATGTGGATCTCCAGGTCCTTTCTAAAACCCTCCTTAGGGATGGGACTTATTGCCTACCTGTTCTTCCTTCAGTGGAAACAGAGTTATTCCTTTCAGCAGTGGTTCCACAATTTCACCCTTGAGTTCTTTCATAACCCATTCGGGAGGCTGTCATCTAGTGGTAGGACATACAATAAAGAGGAATTGAGAGAGAGGTGGCCATGACCTTAGAGAGCAGCACATAAGCACATAGTAGTACTTAGTATTTCTTGAATTGCCATTAGTGAATTGCCCAAGTGCACTAAACCTGATAGTAGGTGACTGGGAACTTTTTCCTGGTTTCGTGACTTCTTAGTTGAAAGCATTTTCACCATCTCTGGCTTTTGGTTCCATATCTCTCATCTTTCATTACCAAAAGACAAAAGAAATTTCATTCAGTTTGTTTTCTCCTTTTTTTTTCCCCCCCTGGGGCATGGAGGGGGAGGGGAGGAAGAGAGAAAAGGGAAAGGGAAAGGCAGGGAGGGCGTGCTCCTGGGAGGGAGAGCACCTCTCCTTTGCTTTCTTAAGTGTTTCTTTTGTATTTTGCACTTTGTGAGGGGGGTTCTCTACTTGGCTTCCTGTGTTTGGTTTATTTAAAGCATCTCTCATATTAGCGGAGTAGAATGGCCCACAGATAGTTTTTTTGGCCCTCCCAGTTTCCCATTGATTCTGAGGAAGACTGGTACAGGCAGAAAGAGACAAGCCAATCAAACAGGCCACGTAAGTAACAGAGTGATGCCTAGTCCGAGGGCATAATGGACTCCTGCCCTCTGGACCAGCTCGAGGAATCTGCTCTGGGAGAATGTTCTTCGGTTTGTATCTGAAGTCAGGGAAAGTTAGCGCCCTAGATGACTCCAGCGGTGGGGTGGGCCTAGTAAGAAGCACTATCAGATTCCCAAGCCAAACATATTTCAGTGTTACCATGGCCTCCAGCATAGCTTCATTCTCGTCTAAAAAAAAACACACAAAAAAACAAAAAGAACTTCACTCTTAGAAAGTTCTTCCTTTTACCTAACCTGAATATAGTCCCTGTGTTTTTAATTCATTGTATCTTACAATTACTGTGCGTTTTCTTATTACTACAGGGTGCTTTGTACTTCCATGTTCATGGCCCCTCTTGATCCTGGCAACAATGCCAAGAGGTAGACAGGGAAAATATTGTCCTTACTTTATAGAAGAGCAAACAGAGATTCAGAGAGATGATGTGACTAATCTATATCTTATCCAGGGACCCATGTGTAGCTAATAAACAGTAAAGAGAGGACCAGAATTAGATTTTCTGTCTGTGGTCTGAGTCTTTTCCCTCTACACTAGACTGTCCTGTTCTTGATTACTGTGATAGCTGTTTAGCCAGTGTTTTCCATTTCTAGGTATATCCCACTCTGGTCCTTGAAGAAGTAATTTTAGAGCAAATAAAAGTAAATTATAATTATACCAAAGAGATTAATCTTAGGAAATGCTTAGCCTTATGATATGGTATAGTTTGAACTCAAAATGAGAGGAACCAAATTCTTAATAGACTGCAGCCAATGTCTCCCCAGTACCTAGTATATGCCTGGCACATTCAAGACATTTGATAAACATTTTAAAATTAATTTCAATGTCTCTGTCCCCCACCAACTTCTTTGAACAGTGCTTGGTGCACAAAAAATCAGTAACTTTTTGAACGAATATATGAATGCTTGCTAGAGGTATAAACAAGGTCTGGAGGGACACTGAAGGGGAAGGAGATGAGGTCCCCAGCTGAGGTTGGGGAAGTCAGGGAATGTTTTAGAAAGAAGGCTGACATTGAAGATAAGCCTTTGAGAGACGAGAAGGACGGGGAATGTTGAGGGGGGCAGTCCAGACAGAAGAAAAACCATGAACCAAGGTTCCACAAAAGCGTGTGGCAGATTTAGTTAGCAGTAAGTAATTTGCTGTGCCTGGGGCATTGGGTTACTTGCTATTTCCAGTAAGAGTGTATGAGAAGGAGAGGCTGGAAAGGGAGGCTGAGAGCAGATTGTGAAATTGGCTTTCCTCCAAAGCCAGGGGAGTCATTAAAGGTTTCTGAGCACAGACCTGGCCGGCTCAGAGCCATGTTGAGGAGGTGGAGGGGCTGGGGCCTGTTCTGAAGCTGCTCTGGGTGCTGGCCCCTGCCCTGGACGTGTTCAGCTTTCTTAGCACAGCTCAGGTCTGTGTACCTGTTCTGGGATACAGCTGTGGATAAGAGCAGTGAGTGCCGGCTCTGGCCCTCTCCAGCTGAGAGATCTGGGAACAAATCATCTAGGTTCTCTGGATTCAGCACTGATTCCATTCAAGTCTTTCACTAGTTTTTCTTCATCCTTACTCCATGCATTCATTTTAAAAGCCAACTTTGAACCAGACTTTAATGGTATATAGGATAACAGCAAAGCCATCTACATAAAAGACACTACTTTCTCAAAGATCATACCGTGTTGTTATAATAAAGTAGGTAGAGAAGAATAAGACGTTGTTATTAACAACTTTTGTTAGCAATGGTCATTTAAAAACTCAGTTATATACCAAAAACACTCATGTGCATGGTTTTCTGTGCCCCCAAAACACAGGGCCAGAAGGATGGGAGTCATCCTCACCCCTTCCTCTCCTCACCTGCCTCAACAAAATCAATCGCCAAGCCCCAGCAACCCCACCTCCTGTGTGGATCTTCCCTGTGTCCACTTCTCTCCACCTCCACTGCCTTCACCTTAGTCTAAGCTTCCAGCATGTCACATCTGGATGTCAAAAACTTCCCATCTGATCAGCCTCTTTTTCCTGCCTCTAATCCTTTTTCAAATAGCAGCCAGAGTGACCTTTTAAAAATAAATCTACAAGGGGTCAGTTATATCTGAAGTAAATATGGCAAAAGCTAAGGTTTAACCAAGCTGGTTGGTGGTTATCCAATGTTTGTTTTATTATTTTATACTAGCAGCCTGGTGCACAAATTCATGCACAGGTGGGGACCAGCCGGCCCGCCTGATGGGGGCCCATCGGGCCAGGCTGGTGGGATGGAGGGGCTGCAGGCAGTTGGCCATCTTGGCCCTGCCCCCAATTGGGGTGGGGGGGCAACTGGGGGTGGGGCCTGCTGGGGGGAGAGGCTGTGGGCAGTTGGCTGGCCGGCCCCACCCCCAATTAGGGTGTTGGGGGCCTATTGGGAGCAGGGCTGGCCAGGAGGAGGGGCCGATCGGGGCCCAGATCAGGCTGGTTGGCTGCTGCAGTGCATGTCGTAGCCACTGGTTGTTCCAGTCACTGGGCTTTTATATAGATGCTTTTGGACACTTGAAATATTTAATTAAAAAATTAAAATAAAACAAAAAATCTGATCATACTTGCTTAAAATTGCTTTTAGGCCTTGACTGGTATGGGTCAGTAGTTAGAGCGTCAGGCCACACACTGAAGGGTCACAGGTTTGATTCCCAGTCAAGGGCACATACCTGGGTGGCAGGTTCAATTCCTAGGTCCAGTCAGGGCTCGTGCAGGAGGCAACCAATCGATGTTTCTCTCTCACATCGATGTTTCTCTCTCTCTCTGTCTCTCTCTCCTCTTCCTCCTCCCTTTCACTCTCATAAATAAATAAATAGATAGATAAATAAATTCGTTTTTAGGATAAAGGCTAAAACTACTATTACCATACTACTACTTCTTTTTAGCTTTTATTATGGAAAAAATTCAAAGACAAATGAAAGTAGAGTGAATAGTATTACAAACCCCCTTGTAGCCAGTACCCACTGGGATGCCTAATAAGTCTGAGGCCCTGTATCACTGAGTTCTGCCCACCTTACCAGCTTCCTTTTGTACCACCTTCTCAGTAAGCTCCAGCCACCCTGGCCTTTTTTCTAATATACAAGCTCCTTCCCATTTCAGGAATTCAATAAGATAGTCTTTTTCCTGGGATACTCATCATTCCACCTTTACCTCTTTCGCTCACACCCAGATTTCAGCTGAGGTGTCACACCCTCTGGGAGGCCATCCCTGACATCATAGATGCATCTCCTGTCATACACTGGCATAGCACCTTCTCCTTTTCCTTCACGCCACTTACCACAACTGCAAGGAAACATTCAGTCTTTCCATGTCCACCTCCCCCACCAGGCTGTAAGCTGTATAAGGAAGAGTTCAGTGGGGGGTGATAGGCACGTAAACCACTGCTTATAATGCTGTTCGTGAGGGTGCAGATGATGCCATTGGGAGCACAGAGGGAGTCCATGTGACCCCAGAGAGCCCTCCCAAATGAAGTGGCATTCAAGTTGTATTTTGTAGGCTATTTAATAGTTTATCGGGGAGAGGCCAAAATACACGAGGGAAGACATTTCAGGGGAGGGGATGAAAAAGGTACAGAGGAAGGGACCTACAGAATGTGTTCAGGCAACACAAGAAGATCCGTAGCTAGAGTAGGGGGACCTTGGGGTGGACAATAAAGAGGCAGGATATAAAAACAGAAGATAAGGCTCAGATGGCAAAAGCTTGTTGAGTGCCATGATAAGGAGCTTGGGTTTTAAGACTGGCAGTGAGAAACCAGAAGGTAGGCTCCATACTGAATCCAATTAAACTAAAATAATAGAACTTTATATAATTACTCAGCGGTTATCTAGTTCAGCCATCTGCCTGTTACAGTTGAGAAAGTAAGGCCTCACCATGGTCTTTGTCTTCCCCTCTTCTCACTCATCAATAAGTCAAGCCCCAGGAACAGGAAACGAACAGGTTTGCAGGAAGGCACTGGAAAGGGCGAGGAAGGCTAAGGCTCCTCACTTCTTAGAGAGTGAACGAGAGCATTGCCACACTCCTGGCCTTGAGAGGAGGCCTCCCCACATTGGAAAACTCAGACATCCCAGAGCTGATCCCAAACCCCAAATGTGCCACCTCCCTGGGCATGGTGGTTGTCTGGCTTGTGGTGGCCTCCTGGGAGTGGGCCAAGGACATTGTGCAGAACACCAGGGAATTCCCGCCAGTGCACTTACCACCCACTCAAGAGCTGGTGGCAGCCAAGAGGCAACACCGCGCCATTAAGGTGTTTGTCAAGAAGCTAAGTTGGGCATTGTGGGCGATCCTGAGATCCCTTTTTAGATAGGCTGTGTAACGGGGGGGGGGGGGGGGGGGTGCGGAAACACAGCCTTTGGAGGCAAACCAGAGCTAGTGTGGAGGGTGTAGCATGACAGAGAACCCTCCCTAGGAGGCAGGGACATGCGGCTCCATTTTCAGTTTCTCTACCAACTTGCTCTTTGATTTTAGATAAGTAATTTCTCCCTCTCTCAGATTTATTTTTCTCTTCTGCAACACAAGCATGCTAAATTAGATGCTCTCTAAGTATGGTTGGCCAGTGCATTTTCTAGATACCTGAATGGTTAAGCCTTCACATTTAAAGTATTCAAAAATTAGTTATAACTCAGGTGGGCTCAGTGGAAAGGCTGGGCCTCAGTTGTATGGGTAGAGGAGGAAACAGGGTTTCTGTGGGACAGGAACTGGAGGGAAAAGACACAGTGATAGAGCTGATCTCTGAGGAGTCACCAAAGAGACACAGTGACTTGTTCTGGCAGCAATGACCAAAGGGGGTCAATCTATTGCTGGAGTGTACAGGAGCAAGAACACAGTGACATTGTGAGAATGCATCCTGTGTGCCAAGATCTGCTCAATGCTTTACATGCATCTTAGTTTCCTATTTCTGCTGAAACAAATTACCACAACACAGTTCTGGAGGTCAGAAGCTCAAAATAGGGCTTAAATCAAGGTGTTGGCAGGACTGCATTCCTTCTGGAGGCTTTAAAGAGAATTCATACCTTGTCTTTCTCAGCTTCTGGAGGCCACCCACATTCCTGGGTTTGTGGCCCCTTCCAGCAATGGCAACACTCTGACATCTGTTTATATTATTACATCTCCTTCTCTGACTCTGCTCCCCCTGCCTCCTTAAGAACCCTGGTGATTACATTGAGCCCACTTGGGTAACCTAAGATTATCTTCCCCACCGAAGGTCCTTTACTTAATCATATCTGTGAACTCTCCTTTGCCATGTAAGGTAACATAGTCACAGGTTTGGGAGATTAGGATGTAGACTTCTTTGAAGGACTGTTATTTTACCTACCATAGTGCATTATCTCACTGAATCCTCTTAACAAGCCCGTTTTTTAAAAAAAGATATTTTTATTGATTTCAGAGAAGAAGGGAGAGGGAGAGAAAGAGATAGAAACATCAGTGATGAGAATCATTGATCAGCTGCCTCCTACATGTCCCCTACTGGGAACTGAGCCTGCAACCTGGGCACATGCCCTGCCCGGAATCGAACCATGACTTCCTGGTTCATAGGTCGATGCTCAACCACTGAGCCACACCAGCCAGGCCTAACAAGCCTTCTTTTATCATCCTCCATTTAACAGACAAAGAAAAAGAAGTTAGGTCATTTGCACCAGGACATTCAGCTGAAAAGAGCAAAGTTAGGCAATAGAAGTTAGGGATTAGAGCAGTGGTTCTCAACCTGTGGGTCGTGACCTCTTTGGGGGTCGAATGACCTTTTCACAGAGGTTGCCTAAGACCATCAGAAAACACATATATAATTACATATTGTTGTTGTGAGTAATCACTATGCTTTAATTATGTTCAATTTGTAACAATGAAAATACATCCTGCATATCAGATATTTACATTACGATTCATAACAGTAGCAAAATTACAGTTATGAAGTAGCAACGAAAATAATTTTATGGTTGGGGGTCACCACAACATGAGGAACTGTATTAAAGGGCTGCGGCATGAGGAAGGTTGAGAACCACTGGATTAGAGTCTCACTCTCTGGAGAGACTGAGAACCAGGCAAGGAATCTGAGATTGAGAAACGGATTAGGATCATAGCAATCTCAGCTAAGACCTGAGTACCAGGCTGGGGAACTGAGGTAAACACCCAGTTGTAAGGACTGAGCTAATGTGGCAATGGATTGGGAAGGATGATCTTGGGCCACTCTTGATGCTACTATGCAATGACACAATGGAATCTCAAGGTGGGGGTACTGATGGGCTGTTTGCTGAAGTTAGGACTGGCCAAGGAGATGGGCAGGCAAAGGACCCAAAGGTGAGAGCAGAACTGAGGCAGAGGGTAGTGGCTGGCTTTTCTAAGTGGGTAACAGTCTTTCTGCCTTAGTAAATTAGAGGTGACACATTTCTTCATGGCACTGGGTCATCACTCCCAAAGGTCCTTACGTAGTGCAGCGTTCTCAACCTGTGGGTCGTGACCCTTTGGGGGTCGAATGATCCTTTCACAGGGGTTTCCTAAATACATCCTGCATATAAGATATTTACATTATGATTCATAACAGTAGCAAAATTACAGTTATGAAGTAGCAATGAAAATAATTTTATGGTTGGGGGTCACCACAACATGAGGAACTGTGTTAAAGGGTCGCGGCATTAGGGAGGTTGCGAACCACTGCTGTAGTGGTTCTCAAACTTTAGTAAGCAACAGAATCACCTGAGGTGCAGATCCCCAGTTCCCAACCTCAGCGTCTCTGATTTAGTGCCGTCGATCTAGGCGCAGGTTTGGGAACATGCATTTTGAACAAGCTCCCCAGATGATGCAATGCCAACAACCCAGGACACACAGGACTACACACTGAGGAACACATTCTTAGTGTTTGGGGCTACAGTACAGTGAGGTGATTAGAGTTGTTTGTCACCTACCAGGAAAATGATAGTCATTAGTCATTATTATTGCTATCTTTTGCTGAGTTCTTAATACCACATATTATGTTACTTAATTTCACAACCACTCCATGAGGCACCTGCTAATGACATGATGTGGATGAGGGAAGTAAGCAGTAGAGTGGCTGGATAATTTGCCCAAGGTCATGTAAATGAAAGAATTAGGATTTGAACCCAGCACAGTTTGTCTCCAGAGTGTACACTTTTTTTAAAATATATTTTATTGATTTTTTACAGAGAGGAAGGGAGAGAGATAGAGAGTTAGAAACATCAATGAGAGAGAAACATTGATCAGCTGCCTCCTACACATCTCCTACTGGGGATGTGCCCATAACCCAGGTACATGCTCTTGACCGGAATCGAACCTGGGACCTTTCAGTCTGCAGGCTGACGCTCTATCCACTGAGCCAAACCGGTTTCGGCCAGAGTGTACACTCTTAACCCTGACCCTAAACGTGCACTCAGGCTTTCTCGCTCTTCACTGCTCTCCACATCCTACATCAAGCCTGCTCATAGGCACCTGCCCAAATAAGAAAACCAGCTCTCACTCTGAACCTCATCCCAGGAGGCAATTTTGTCTGCCTCAGGGAAACTTTCGGCAATGTCTGAGACATCTGGCAGCTAGTGGGTAGAGGCCAAGGATGCTGCTCAACACCCTACAGTGCACAGGACAGCTCTCTACTGTACCAGAATTATCTGGCCCTAAATATCAATAGTGCTGAGACTGAGAAACCCTGCTCTATAAATGGTTCTGACCCTGAACACATCAACTCATCTTCATTCAATAAATATGAATCTATGACAGGCCCTGGGCTAGGTGTGGGGATACAATGGTGAAGAAGACAGACTATGGCCCTGCCATCAGGCACTAGTCAAGAAGAAGAGATGTGTGAGTCAACATGTGATTACAGCACTGTGTGATAAGGAGGAAGGAATGCCTAGTTTCAGATATACCTGGGTTTGAATCCTGCCACTTATTAGCTTTGTGCTCTGGGTGATTACTTAACCCCTCTGAACCTCAGTTTCCTCATCTGCAGTTCAGGGATCACAATTCCTACCTCATGGGGTCATCACATTCTAGGGTGCCTAGCACTATGCCAGGTATATAGTAAGGTGTTCTAAAAATTGTAGCTATTATAATTGTTCTTATAATTAGAACATCTCTGTTAAAAAGTTGTTTCTTATATGAGTCAAGATCTATATCCGCTTGTCTCCATGCCGGTCTTGGTTTTGCACTGTGCCAACCAGAATATAAATCTCCTTCATCCGTAGCCATTTGACTTTTGAAGACTGTCATGTTCCCTGCAGCTCTCTTCTTCAGCCTCCACAGCCTCATCTTTCCTCACAGAACGTGGTTCCTGGTTTCCTGGCCTTCCTGGCCACTCTCCCTTAGTCATGCTCTAGTTTGCCACCGTCCCTCTACACATGCAGCCTCTAAAACCGGACTTGGGCCTCCTGTGCTTGTTGAGACCAATGCCTTGCTCCTGTCATTCACATCATCACCCTAGATTATGGCCTTGGTTGCCCAAACTCTTTGATCAAGTTTTTTTATTCTTTCTCCCTCATTCTAGTCCATGCTTTCCAAATTTGACACCTTCCTGCCTGGTCCTTTTTAATAAATGTCACCTCTGGCCTTTTTGATAACACCTTCCCCACTGCATTTCTGATCAAACACCTGATCCTGACCAATCTCCCACTCCTTCTCCAGGTCTTATAGTGGTTTGAGCTCCCGTCCAACCAGGTGCGAGCTCCTGCATACCTCCAGGAGCTCACACGATTTTAACTGATACATCTTTCTCTCCCTCCCCACCCATGATCACGTCTGTTTTCCAAGAGCAAACAGCAGCACCGCCAGTTGGCCTGCTTCTTGCTGCCTCCATTACCACTTCTAATCTTACCACCACCTCTGCTGTCTGCCCCTCTCTTCCCTCTTTGGGCCACATTTTTTCTCCTTGTTATTCTCTGTTCTCTCCTTTGTCTACCACTAATTCTGAATGTCTCCGCTTTGGCTTCTCAAGAACCAAATCCTGCCTTGTGGCCAGCAGACCAATCACACTACATCTTTGGTTCAGCCCAGCTATTTTGGTCTCTGCTCTGCGCGCTGAGCTTTTTCTCACTTTCCTCTGGGTTTACACCTCTTTCAGCACTTAAAGGGTGACAGACATCTTAGAGTTGGTTAACTGAGCTGTAAAGGTCAGACTTCTGACGTGGCTGGTGATTGATTAATGGGTCCAGGTGCAAAAAAGATGAAAGGTGGGTCATTTTGTTTAAAACTGTATGGGATCTCTCTCAAAAAACAAAACAAAAACTGAATGGGGATTTTTTCCTTTTGTGGATTTTTTCCCCCCAGATTGGACAATGGAGCCTATTGCCTCTTTAAACAAAGAAGTCAAACTACAATAGATTGAATTTCAGCAAATGTTTTTTCCAACCTCTAATAGATACCAAGAACTGTACTTGGTGCTTTCATGTATATTCCTCATTAAACCTGCCAAGATGAAATGCCTTTTTTGGTGCCCAGACTTTGCCTCCTAGACGAACTATTCATCTATTCATTCATTATTTATTGTGCCAGGCACTGTGCTAAGTACCATAGCAAATACAAAAATAATTACGAGCCTCTGCTCCTCAGGAACTCAATCTAGTGAGCAAAACATGTCAACCATCAGGTGTGACACATGGCGGAAGTCGTGCTTAGAGTGGCAGAGAAGGAAGGCGCTTCGGGAGCAAACAGGGCACCCACTAGCTCTGCCCAGGAGAATTAAAGAAGGTTTACCAAAGGAGATGACATTTCAGCTAGACCTGAAGGAAGCGTTTGCTCACACACAAAGAGAATGGGCTTTGTGGGCAGCAAGAGCAGCCTGGGCGTGAGAGAGGGCAGGAAATGTTTTGGAATTGCTATGATTGGAGTTTAGAAGACTTGCTCCAACATCAGGGGCTTCTGCCCAGAGCAGTCAGAGAACTGCCTGGGTCACAGAGCAAGTGAGTGGCAGAGACAGAGTGAAGCAGCAGCAGTTGGAATTGTCCGGTGGCTAATCCATAGTCCTTGGCCTCCTACTCTCTAACATACACACACATGCACATATGCTCATAGGCATGCACCAGGTCCAAGCTCAGTGCCCTGTTCCCTGGTGTAGAGCTTTCATTTGACCAGCCCCTCCTGCTCCCACTTCCCCTCATAGGCGCCTGCCTCTGAGCCCTGAGGATTGTCCCCAGTGAACATGGGAGGGAAGCAGAACCCAGAGAAGGCTGATCCATTCCAGCGTTTGTTCCTGACCCAGACATTTACCTAGGACTTGAGTGCTTAGATCTTAACTCCTGTAGCTTCTGAGATAGACTGAGACCTTCATAGTGGATCCGATTGGCTTTGAGATGCTTCTTGCTGGAGCGTCCCAGAAAAGGATCTGGGTACGTCAGCCTGCCCTTTACTAAGGAGGAAATACTTTTAATTTCCCGGAGCCCTAGAAGGCTGGAGTGGGTTTATGCGAAAAGTTCCCTGTTCCCTACCTCCTACCATAAGCAGTAATGAGAGCAGGAGGGGAGAAGGTTCTTAAATTCCATGCTAGTTTAGAGGTAGGTAATCAAAGAATAATCAGTTGGCTGACTGGTTTGTCAACAGTATCTGTCCAAAGAGCCCCAGCCATTTCCCAAATGCCATAATTCATTTTAGTTGGATTTTTTGAGAGGAATTGGATTTACTGTGGATTTGTACCATACCTCTTTTTGGAAGGGCTTGCGGCAGTTTACAGATTGAAACAATGTTCTTAAGTAAGACTTTTAAGGATGAAACATACCGTGGTGGTCAGAAAGATGACAAAAATAATAGCTACTTCCAAGCATCACCGTGTTCAACACTTATGCTATAAATTTGGCTGAAAGATTCCTGGCAGAAAGGCCAAAAAGGAAAACCATTGGTTACCCAGTGTTCATTGTCTGACCCCAAAAAACCATACAGAATCTCCTGTAGGGAAATCATTTTCCTTAAGCTAAAGTTTGATAGAAAGTGATTGTGTTTGGTCCTAAGAAGTTGAGAAACAGGGTAAAGAGTACAGTTTCTCTGTGTGCAGTGCTCCCGGTGCTGCTGAGAGGTTATGTCCATAGGTCACCTGGGAGCAAGTCGGCTTGACCATGACAATGTACCGCCTTCGAAGGACCCAGTAGGACTGGCTCTTGGCTCAGGGAGAACGTGGGAAGGCGAGATGACTAGATCTCAACACGCACGTTACCCAAAGAAAGAGATAACACACACCTTTGGAGTGATTATGTCAGGTGCATTTGTTCATTTCACCTTAATGACCATCTGGGGAGGAGGAATTATTGTTTACATTTTACAAGTAAGGAAATGGAAGCTTAATTTTTTGGCTGATCCTAGGCCACCATCAAGTCACAAGTGATTCTCTGTAATTTGTCCACTTGGTAAACAGATTATTATACAGGGTGGAGCAAACACAGATTTACAGTTGTGAGTACTTGAAACACAGAGCTTATTCTTATATTATTTTCCAAACAAACAACTGTAAACCTACTTTTGCCACACCCTATATATCACCTCCCCACTTTCTTCCTTTCCAACCCTCTCTACTCATCACCACACAGCCCTTCCCGAGTTGTACCCATTTTAAAGGCTGCTCAGAATGTGCCATGCTCCCTCACAGCTCCAGACAGTTGCACATGCTATATCCACCAAAACAGCTCTGATCCCATCTCCACTCAGAGGCCTCTCCCAAGCTCTCCTTTCTCTCTGTCCCTGCCCCCCATGTGGCTAAGACACCCTTCTTTTGTTCTCCCATAGAACCCTGTACATGCTGGATTTTTTTAAATATATTTTTTATTGTTTTCAAAGAGGAAGGGAGAGGGAGAGATAGAAACATCAATGATGAGAGAGAATCGTTGATCGGCTGCCTCCTGCATGCCCCCTACTGGGGATGGAGCCCGAAACTTGGGCACGTGCCCTGCCCAGAATCGAATCATGACTTCCTGGTTCATAGGTCAACATTCAAACACTGAGCCATGCTGGACAGGCTGTTTTTGTGTTTTTTAAAAATATATATCTTTATTACTTTCAGAGAGGAAGAGAGAGAGAGAGAAACATCAATGGTGAAAGAGAATCATTGATTGGCTGCCTTTTGCACCCGTCCCCTATTGAGGATCAAGTCAGCAACCCAGGCATATGCCCAGACCGGAATTGAACGTGATCTCCTGGTTTATAGGTTGGCACTCAGCCACTGAGCCATGCTGTTTTTAATCAGTCCAATGGATTTTATCACAAGACAGTAAAGATGTTAGTCACCTTTGGTAAAGTAAATAATTATTTATAGTTTGTTTGCCTCCTTCCAAAAATGGTTTGATTTGCCTTGTAATAACAGGCATATCCACAATAAGACTGTTCATATAGAAACAAGAAACGAAAACTATAGATAGAAAGGGAATAATATCGTTGCCTACATTCTTTTTCTTCCATGAGCTCACCTGGTGTCCAGGACAATCCTCTGTGGATGGGCACAGGTTCTGTCTGGCTTAGAGACAAGCACGCAGGAGGCTCCTGTAAATGCTTATGAATTCAGGAAATACATGGATGTTCTTCTCATTCTCCAATTGATGCCACAAGTGTTTCCTGGTGCTCTGGTTTCTTCAGGCTTCCATCCCCTCATGCTCATTAGTGGGAATAATTGTCTTTACTTCACTGCCTTTCAGATTCATTGCTTTGTTGGAGCCTCATCATCCAAGCGACTTCAGATTCTCTTGCCCTTTTTATTTTTAATGACTCCATGCATAAAACTTAGAAAAAAGAAAAGAGCAAAAAAAGAAGTCCCCCATGATACTATAACAAAGGATATTTATTAATTTTTTATATAAACTTTTAAAAAATATATATATTTTATTGATTTTTCACAGAGAGGAAGGGAGAGGGATAGAGAGTTAGAAACATCAATGAGACAGAAGCATCGATCAGCTGCCTCCCGCACACCCCCTACTGGGGATGTGCCTGCAACCAAGGTACATGCCCTTGACCGGAATCAAACCTGGGACTCTTCAGTCCCCAGGTCGATGCTCTATCCAGTGAGCCAAACCGGCTAGGGCAATTTTTTATATAAACTTTTAAAATTATTTCAGATTTTCAGAAAAGTTTTCCAGAATAGGACAAAGAATTCCTGAATATCCTTCACCTGATTCCCCAACTATTAACATTTTACATCTATTTCCTCTATCTCTCTCTCTATATATATATTTTTCCCCTGAGTTCATTTAAGAAAGAGTTGCAGATATGATACACCCTTATGTAAACCTAAATACTTCAGTGTGTATTTATTAAAAACAAGAAATTCTCTTACATAATCATACTATTATTGTGCCCTTATAGGCTTTTCTATGCATATGTTTATGTATTGATATTTAAATTAAATATCAATATTGTTTTGTTTATATTTGTTTTTAATGGCTTGCTTTTTAGAAGGGGTTAGCAGTAAAGAATGTATATAATCTCATGCCAGTAAATATTCTACAGCATACTTCTTCATCAGACTCTGGCTTTAGACAAATAGGTTTCTGGAAGGCCACTCTCTTTCAGAAAATGAACTGTTCTTGTGCCCTCGCATGTCTAGTCGTATGTTACATCTGTCAGTGGAAACCACTCAATAGATGAGCAAAGAGTCAGAGTAGTAGAAAGCCTTGAATGCAAATTTAATCTTTATTCTGTAGCCAGTAGAGATCCAGTGAAAGGTTCATAGCAGGAGAGTAAGCCAACAAGGGCTGTGTTTTCTGGAGATGAATTTGCATGCCTTCAGGAGAGAGTCAAGGAGGAAGAAATCAGAGCATGAGTCCTCAAGCCCCTGGGTAAAATGATCCGTTTCAAGGGCAGATCTCTGCCCAGGTAGAACAGAGGCTTCTCCAGCATAATGCATCCTTTCCTTTCACATGTCTTTCAGAACTGGTTAAAGTCCTATGGCTATCTGCTTCCCTATGATTCACGGGCATCTGCGTTGCACTCAGGGAAGGCCTTACAGTCAGCTGTCTCCACTATGCAGCAGTTTTACGGGATCCCAGTCACCGGTGTGTTGGATCAGACAACAATCGAGTAAGATTTGCATAGGACATTGTGCCTTTGAAATTTCTGGACTTACGTTTAGGTTCACATTTGTCATGGCCTCATGTATGCACCATGCCCACCCATCCTACCTTCCTTACCTTTACTCTTCAGTGTCATCCCAGAAGGCAACACCCCAAGGTGCCCTTTCCTAGGTGAGCTGGGGATGGGCTCTGCCACAAACGTGCTGTGTGACCTTGGACAAGTCACTGAACCCTTTGGGGCCTCGGCTTCCTTATCGGCACAGCAAGGGGTTTGGCTATAGATTACCTTAAATTTCCTGACTCTAGAACTGGTGGTTCTACGAGTCATCCCTCTAGCATTCCCCGAGATAGACACTTGACGCAGAGAACACTTGAAAAAAAAGTTGACAGCACTTTTTCCATTTATCAAATGTTTGCTGAGTGCCTGTGCTTGATCCTATGGTCCCTGTCCACCCCCCCACCCACCCACCAGAGGCTTACCATTTAGTGAAAAATAGTCATCTGGCTACATCAGTCTAGGACTCAGAGGAAACACTGAGTTTCAGGGAGACACTGAGAGGTAATAACAAACCAGCCACGAGGACGGTCGAGATGGCTCAGGGAGAGTAAGAGGAGGAAGGGAAGGGTGCCGGGGATGGAGCCCCTCAAAACAAGCTGAGCAGGAGCAGACAGAGAGGTTTAAGGAGCCTGGGTTGTGATGTCATGGCAGTGAAGGGGGGAATGGCGAATGAGCTCAGCTGGTGCAGGCTGGTCAAACAGGAGACTGGGATGTGTCTGCTGAGTTTGGAAACAAAGAGGTCGTTGTAAGCTCTGGAATGGTGGAGACGAAATTAGATTGCAGTGGGGAGAAGGAGAGGTGAGGAGTAGAGATGGCAAATGTAGGAAAACTTTCAAGAAGCTTAATAGTGAAAGGGAGGAATAGATGATAGCTAGAGAGGAATGAATTTTGTTTATTTTAAGTTTGAAGAGAATTGGGCATGCTTCAGTTTGTTTAAGAAAAGTCATGAGAAAGGAGGTGGGGCGGTGGGATCTTGAGCTCAGGTGGCGGAGAGAGCAGGGCTGGATGGGGATGTGGGGAAGGTCGTGGGTGAAAGAACGGAAAATCCACCCAATTGAGGAGCCAGGATCTATCCACCCCTTGGATGAGTCACTCCGTGAGAGAACCATCTCGCTGGGATTCAGCTTGTTCATTACAAAGGGGAGTGTTGAATTATGACTCTCAAATTCTAGATTCCATTGTTCTGAGTGTCTAAGCTTTTAAAATGTGGTGAGTATGGGGTTTTATGAGCCTAACATTCTGTCCAAATGTTTTCTCCTCCTAGGATTCTCTGGTTGTGAGACTGGAATTCTGAGATAATACATTAGACTGCTCCTATGATGCTGGGAGTACAATGGACTCCTTAGCCCTGTGGCCCCATGAGTGAGCTGGTTAGAGAGGACCCGACCGCCTTTCAAAGCGGAGGTTATTTTGAGGGCTTTGTGCAGGGCTCGTGGCAGTGCATCCTGGGGCAGAAGCACTGGTGTCTCTGCTGAGGCACCACCTGGCCTTGGGTTTTACTCTGTTCCAGAAAGCCACAGGCCTGCTGGACAGAGTTCAGAGGGTGGCAGGTGGACACGAGAGGAGGAGGCAGAGGGAATGATCTGAGGGAGGAGGATGGCATTTCCCACTTGCAGTTCTGCCCCACCCCCTCTTTGCAGGAAGGTGGGGAATGCTGATTTGGAGGCCTGGACAGGAAGAAGGCAGTCACACTTAAAACAAGAATAGGGAAGGCGTTGGGGTAAAATTTAGAGACCTTAGTGTTGGCTTCAGCTCTGTGGCCTTGGGCAGTCCACTGCCTTCTCTGGGCCTGTTTCCCCCCTGGGGAACCTTCCAGGCCTTGCTCAGCCCTGTCATTGCCGAGATGGCTCCTGGTTCCTTTCCCAGGGACTGTCAGTGAAAGGAAGCTAGATAAGCAATTCAAAGTACTATTTTTTAAAAAAATATATTTTATTGATTTTTCACAGAGAGGAAGGGAGAGGGAATAGAGAGCCAGAAACATCGATGAGAGAGAAACATCGATCAGCTGCCTCCTGCACACCCACCACTGGGGATATGCCCGCAACCAAGCCACATGCCCTTGACTGGAACCGAACCTGGGACTCTTCAGTCTGCAGGCCGATGCTCTATCCACTGAGCCAAACCGGCCAGGGCCAAAGTACTATTTTTGAGTGTCTACCTTGGAAAACGTCACACATTAGTCATTCACTCATTCACTCATCATTCATTCATTCATTCATTCATTCAACAAACAGTTCCTTTAACCCAACCCTGTACTAAGCATGAAAATTAATAGTTCACTTATTCATTCAACTAAATTCTAGCCCCACCTCACTGTTTTGTTATATTTTGCAAGTTACTCAATTTATGCGTCTCTTTTCCCTCACCTATAAAGCAGAGAATAAATAATTTCTGGTTACCTCACTAAGTTGTATTGAGAATCAGAAAAAAAATTTTTTTAATATAAACACTGTGAAATTTATCAATTTTTATTCCAATGCATGGTATTGTTATTATTGTGTGTTCCATTATTGATTTCTGAGTATAGGACACTGTAGATGATGTAGACACTATATTTTATTTGGTTATAATATTCTGTCTCTTTTCTATATTGCCAGTAGCAACTGCTTTCAACAACTGCAAATGAGGTCAAACTGTTTTCCCTTCTAGCAATCCCAAGCTATTGTTTTAGTGAGAGAGTCATTAGGCCAGCAGGGACTTGGATGGCCTGGGCCCCAATCAGCCATGAGTTTTTAAATCTCCTACCCTGGCCCCTCTTTTATATCCCAATAATGTCCGAGGTTACTGTTCCCTGATATAACTTTACCTGGTAATAAACAGTTATCAGAATTTACTTTAGTTCCAGGCACTGGGTTAACTTCTGGGGAAACAGTGATGAATATGATACCGTTCCTGTCCTCAAAGATTTTCTCATTTACTAGAGACAACAGACTAATAAATTTGAAAATTCTATGTCCTACAGTTGTTTAGCCACTTTTTGAACAACAGGGCACTTGCTGTCTTCCAAGCTATGCCATTCTACTGTTGAACAGTTCTCACTCACTCAGCAAATCACTATTGACCACCTCTGTGTCAGGCATTGTGCCAGCACTGGGAATACAGGCAAGGTTCCTTTCCTCATGTGGCTTAGAATCTGGTGGGAGAGAAAAATAAATAAATAAAAATGCAAATGTATAATTTCCATGAATGGTAAATGCTATGAAGAAAGTTAAGCAGGATAAACCTTAGAGAAGGTGGGCAGGGAAGTCGTCTCTGAAGGGGTGACATTTGAGCAGACACCTAAATGAAGGAGACAACCATGTGAAGAAGTGTGTTGCAAGCAGAGGGAACAGCAATTGCCAAGACCCTGCAGTGGGCATAATCTTAGCATGTTCAAGGCACAGCAAGAAGGTCACTGTGGCTGGAGCAGAATATATGAGGGGAAAGGGGGAAAGGTGTCATCAGACAAGTAGGCAGGGACTAGATCACAGGGGGCCCTGTGAGCCAAGGTAGGGAGTTTCGAATTAATTCTAGGTGTTTGGGGAGGGGGGGATCATTGGAGGGTTTTAAACCAGGAAGTGATACGATTCAATAACATTTACAGAGCATTTTCACATATATGTCCTCCTTTGAGGCTCTCTACAACCTAAGAACAGCAAGAACTTGACTTTTCATGTTGCAGATGAGGAAACTGAGGCTCATGCTGATTCAGTCACTTGCTTGGGCTCCTATGATTAGTGATAGAGCTGGAACTATCAAGCCCATTTTCCTGACTCCCAGTCTCATATGCAGCAATGTTTCCGCATATTCAGTTGTGAGTGAATGAACGAATGAATGAATGAGTCGATTGTGTTCCTATCGGGGAACCCATCAAAGCCAGGGTTCCAGTGACCCACACTGCAATTCAAACTGGGACTGGAGACTGTGCAGTATCTTCCTAGAGTGCTCAGTGACCACAGTGTAGGTGTGTATGTGTCTTCTCTCTGCCCAGATGGATGAAGAAACCCCGATGTGGTGTTCCTGATCACCCCCACTTGAGCCGTAGGCGGAGAAACAAGCGTTATGCCCTCACTGGACAGAAGTGGAGGCAGAAACACATCACCTACAGGTGCGTTGACTTCCTCTCTTCCTCCTTGGTTTTGGCTCCACCTTCATTCTCTTTCCTGGCCTGAGTTTCAGAGGTTGACACCTTAGGTGGGTCTGTGATCAGGGCGTGGGCCAGGTGCTGAGAGCCTATGACAGCGGTTCTCAACCTGTGGGTCGCGACCCCTTTGGCAGTTGAACGACCCTTTCACAGTGGTCGCCTAAGACCATCCTGCCTATCAGATATTTACATTACGATTCATAACAGTAGCAACATTACAGTTATGAAGTAGCAACGAAAATAATTTTATGGTTGGGTCACAACAGGAGGAACTATATTTAAAGGACCAGAAGGTTGAGAACCACTGGCCTATGACTTTGTCATCCTTGTGGCTTCCAGAGGATGCTGTATCCCACTTCAGATTTATTTGGTACTTTAGGGGTTCTTCTTTGTGTTCTGTTCACATTCCAATCATGTTTAGCTACAGAAAGTGGGGCATGGATTGTTCAGTAACTTTCAGCAATGATAAAGAACCATAGCTGAGCCGAAACCGGTTTGGCTCAGTGGATAGAGCGTCGGCCTGCGGACTGAAAGGTCCCAGGTTCGATTCCGGTCAAGGGCATGTACCTGGGTTGTGGGCACATCCCCAGTAGGGGATGTGCAGGAGGCAGCTGGTCGATGTTTCTCTCTCATCGATGTTTCTGACTCTCTCTCTCTCCCTTCCTCTCTGTGGAAAATCAATAAAATATATTAAAAAAAACCAAAAAACCATAGCTGAACTCATTCTCCTATCACCACTTGACAAACGACACTATCTGTGATCTACATCCCTTTCCCACTTAGTCTGATAGACTTCATGCGAGATTCCCAGCACAAGTTTCCAGTTGTTTCTTAAGGACTATAGAGAACTGGGACCTGAATCACAACAGTGTCATGTGTTGATTGTCTAGGGCCATGGTCTGCAAACTGTGGCTCAAGAGCCACATGCGGCTCTTTGGCCCCTTGAGTGTGGGTCTTCCACAAAATACCGCCACACTCAAGGGGCCAAAGAGCTCCATGTGGCTCGTGAGCTGCGGTTTGCCGAGCCGCAGTTTGCCGACCACTGGTCTAGGGAAACCAAGGACAGAGCAGCATCAGTCTCTAAGTCACACCAGCGATCAAGAGCAGGGATGAGGGAGCCCATCACAGCTTTCTCAGATGTCTGAATGCAGACTGGGGCTGGGACAAGAGCCAGACATAGGGCAGGCTCAGGTGGGCTCTGGTTGGCACCTCACAACTCTCTGAGTCCATCTTGGGTAGATCTCCTAGGTTCTGAGGTAGGATTTAAGATAGAGATCTTAGAGTGGAACTAAGGGCTCTCCTGCTGACAAGCTGTAGAGATCAGAACAGGATTCTTTCAGAAATCTGACAAGAAAAAGAAACTGAAGAAGAATCTGGGTTCTTCTGGATAGATTGGATAGACTGGATAGAAACTGGAGAGACTCAGGGTCTCCTGAAGAGGTAGCGTGGATCAAGAAAAAGAACTGAATTCTAACACAACCCTGACCTTAACTTCTAGAACCCAACTTCTCTGAGCCTTAGTTTTCTTGCCTATAGAATGGGTAAATAATCCTTCTTCCAGGTGTTCATGGGGCAGAACATCCAGAAACAGTGATACTCCATTATGAGTAACCATGCAATATGGATATAGTAACCTAAAATAGCTAAATCTATAGCTGATTAAATCATATACTGCCCTATACCAGCTTTTAAATAGACTAGCAGTAGTTGGTGCCAAATGTGCGGAGTGTTTGTAAGAGACATTTCATTTAAACTCTCCACTGTTTAACTACTTTTATAACTTTTATAAATGCACATATTCTATGTATTGGGAGAATGTGAATTATTGAGCCTGGATTGCAGGCTCAATCCCTAGTGGGGGGCGTGCAGGAGGCAGCCAATAAATGATTCTCATCATTGATGTTTCTCTCTCTCTCTCCCTCTCCTTTCCTCTCTGAAATCAATAAAAATATATTTTAAAAAAGAGAAAGAAACATCAATGATGAGAGAGAATCATTGATCGGCTGTCTCTTGCATTTCCCCCACTGGGGATAGAGCCAGAAACCCAGGCATGTGCCCTGACCAGGAATCAAACTGTGACCTCTTGGTTCATAGGTCAACACTCAACCACTGGGCCACACCAGCCAGGCAGAGGAACATAAATTTTAGAAACTATTATCCACCAACTTATTTTTTTTTTCTAAAAATTGAAGGGAAATCCTATATTCAATATAGACTTTGTCAGAGACTAAATACAAAGCACTGATTAAAGCAAAGATACTCTGATTTAGGCAGGGTTTGGGACCCAGAGCCTTGCCTACTCAGCCTATCCCTCAACCCCTAGGGTACCTAAGCAGAATTCTAGGTGTCAAAATTTGAAGATTATAGGGCCATATGGTCTCTGATGTTCCTTTTAGCTCTGCTAGTCTTTGACTCGCTGTCTGTTCCTCCCTATTCTAATTCCTTCCCCTCTCTCACCAGCATTCACAACTATACCCCAAAGGTGGGTGAGCTAGACACACGGAAAGCTATTCGCCAGGCTTTTGATGTGTGGCAGAAGGTGACCCCACTGACCTTTGAAGAGGTGCCATACCATGAGATCAAAAGTGACCGGAAGGAGGCAGACATCATGATCTTCTTTGCTTCTGGCTTCCATGGAGACAGTTCCCCATTTGATGGGGAAGGCGGATTCCTGGCTCATGCCTACTTCCCTGGGCCCGGAATTGGAGGAGACACTCACTTTGACTCAGATGAGCCATGGACATTAGGAAACGCCAACCATGATGGTAAGGCAATGAGGGAATAGGGGATCAATCCTGGGTTTCTCAGAAGCCCCAAGTAAGAACCTGGAGGATACCATAGATGAGATGAGTTCCTAGTTTCTAGAGCTTCTTGTCCAAGAACTAAGAACCTAAAAGGGTAGGAACTATGTCCCCTCATAATATTCAACATGTGCTCCACCAGGGTCCAGGCCATGGAGATGGGTGAGATCACTTGGTAAATGGTCTAACTGGGCTGAGTCAGAAGGGAGGAGTTGGAGCATGAATAAGAAGATAAAGTAATGAATCAGAGGCTGGGGAAAAGGGTTAAAAAATAACTAAAGCTGAATGTGGGGTCTGAAAGCGGTAGGCTCTGACCTGACGACAGCTTCAAAGGCCATCTTATGGGATGACGTGACTGGCTCACTCCCTTACGTCAACCTCACAGGTAACGAACATTCTTGGATAACTTTGCTCTTCATCACTATGATTTAATGAATATTACTTGGATCCAGAGTTAGTACTGTACAGTAACAGTAACAATACTCTTCAGGTTGCAAAAGAGTCTCCCATCTGTATTTACTCATAAGGCACGTTTAGTAAGCAGGCAAGTGTTTATCATTTTTAAATGAAGAGTTTGGGATTGAAGTGGCATAGCTGGCAGATAAGTGGCAGTGCCAGGGCTCAAACCATAGTTCAGCCACCTGGCTATGCCTCTAGGGGCAACTAATTCACCCCCAGTCTCCTCACCTGTAAAATGAGGGACTGGATTAGATGATCTCTGAGGTCCCTTCCAACTTTAACGACACATGACACACAACCCAGGGGATCCAAACATTTAAAAAAACAAACAACAAAACATGGTCTCTGCCCTCTGGAAGCCCAGGGCCAAGTCGGGAGACAGATATTGTACCTAAATCCCTGGCACAGGCAGCCTGTACTGGAGGAGATCGCAGAAATGCCAAGAAGATGCAGAAGGAGGCTAGGGAGAAAGGGACAGAGGATCCTATTCTATTCTATTTTAGATTGTAATAGACAACTAGTAGGTTAATATTCTAAGGCCCTGTCAAGTGCTTTTTACATAGTCTATATATATATTACTACCCCCATTTTACAGATAGGTAAACTATATAGAGAAATATTAGGTCACCTGCCCAAGGTCCCATAGTTGGTGAATGATGACATAAGGCTTTGAACCTGAGCATTATGACTCCATAGCACACCAAAATCACCTAGAAACTTTTTTTAAAGAATTCAGACTCCGGGCTCCAGGCTCCAGGCCCCTAACCTTTTGCTATTCTGATTCTCTGATTCTGGGCCTGGGCCTGGGAATCTGCATGTAGTCTGATAAAATCCCTTCTGATGCAGGGGTTCCATCACCTCAAGAAACACTGTCTCCAACCCCAGAGTGTCTTTAACTTGTCTGATCGTAAGACTCAACCATGGCTTTTGTTAAAAACATGGATTCCAGGCCCTCCCCCTGGAGATTCTCATGCTTAAGCCTAGGCAAGTTTGGGAAACACTGGGCATTCCTTTTCCTTGGCGAAGCTCAGGCTGAGAGCAGACTTTAAAGCCCATTTCCTCAGAGGCCGTGCCTAGTGTTTGTAAATGGGGATGACCTCTTTGAGAAAAATTTGTACTTATCTTTGCATGGATCAGGGATCATCATCTCTTGGCTCATCCTTCAAAGGGCGGTTCAGGAGGTGGTTCCGCCAAAGCTCAGCCCAGGCAAAATTATAAATCCAGTTTCTCTTTGCCCCCTGCCCTCTTCGAACTTGTGTCCTCTTTCCTACCTACCTCCATTTCCTCTGCCCAGTGTCCCTTCCCTTCTGTCCTGGATGTGGTTTCCTGGCTTTCAGGACTCCTGTCCTTTATTTCATTCTTATTCTTGGATCCGTGTCAAGGAATGGCGGTCTGTGCTAACTGATAAGGTGTGAGGAGAAGAAAACTAACATTTTTCAGCTCCAGTGATATGCCAGCTTGTGAGGTTTTAAGTTATAGCCCTGATAGAGATAAAGGAAACCCTCAAAGATTGTTGTCCAGGAAGCACCGGGAAGACACTCCTCCTCCTCTGCCCTCCCCTTCCCAGCTCTGGGGTTTGCATTTCCCACATCCACTCCCTGCTGTTGGAGACCTTGGACCCAGTCTCAAAAGCCTAAGCACTGCTGGTGGTGTGGGTGGGAAGGAGTTGGGACCATCCCAGCACCTTCCGGTCTGTCCCACCCCATCCTGATGAAGGACTGCTGGTTCTGACAGAAATTCCAAGGTAGCCAGTATCTTCTTTGGACAAGAGTCAGGACTTTTCTATGCTCTGGAAAACCAAGCATGAACTGTCCAGATGCCTCTCATAACCACAGTAATAGCTGGATGGCAAGCTGGAAAGGCACCAACTGCCCTGGGGCGGCTTTGGAAAGGGAAGGGTAGGAACCAAGATTTATTGAGCACCTGTATATTATCTTGTTTAGTTTCCACATAAACTCAGGGAGGGAGGGTGCAGTGTTCTCCTTGGAACTTTTGTTTCACGGCTTTCTTCTCTATTCTATATTTCCAATATGGAAAATTTCAAATTCACAAAAGTAGAGAGAATGACAATATGAACCCCCAGGCACCCATTACCCTGCAACAACAATTATCAACATTATGTCATTCCTATGTTATCTACCCTCTCCCGGCACACGCTTTTATTTTTTGGCTGAGATTTGTTTGTTTGTTTGTTTGTTTGTTTAATTTCAGAGAGGGAGGGAGAGAGAGGGAAAGAAAAACATCAATGATGAGAGAAAATCATTGATTAGCTGCCTCCTGCACCCCCCCACCCACCCCCCAGGGACCGAGTCCACCACTCTGGCATGTGCCCTGACCAGGAATGGAACCCTGACCTCCTGATTCATAGATTGATGCTCAACCATGCTGGCCAGGCTTGGCTAAGGTATTTTAAAGAAAATCCCAGGCATAATCATTTCACCTGTAAATATTTTGGTATATATCAATACCTCTGATTACTTTTTACACAACCACAAAATCAATATCAAACCCAACAAAATTAACAATAATTTCTTAAAATCAAATACCCGGTTTGTGTTCATTTTCTCAAGTTACTTCAAAAATGTCTTTTATAGTTGTTTGCTTGCATCAGGATCCAAACGCCATGCATACATCATACAAGACTGATGCGTCTCCTAAGGCCCTTTTAATTTAAAAGTCACCTTGCTTCCTTTTCCTGTGCCCCAACAACCATATATATTAAAGAAACTGGGTCACTTCTCCTGAGTATAGTCATTTGGCTTGATGAGATTCAGGTTCACTTTTAACTTGTCTTTCTCCCCCATATTTCCTGAATATTGTTAATTAGATCAACAGGCCAGATTCAGGTTCACTTTTTTGGCAAGAATACTTCCTAGGTCAGTGGTTCTCAACCTTCTGGCCCTTTAAGTACAGTTCCTCATGTTGTGACCCAACCATAAAATTATTTTCGTTGCTACTTCATAACTGTAATGTTGCTACTGTTATGAATCATAATGTAAATATCTGACATGCAGGATGGTCTTAGGCGACCCCTGTGAAAGGGTCGTTAGACCGTCAAAGGGGTCACGACCCACAGGTTGAGAACCGCTGTCCTAGGTGGTGCTGGTCCTCCCTAATCCATCACATTGGGAAGCACATGTGATGCAGGTTGTCCCACTTCTAGTGATGTTAAGGTTGACTGGTTGGCTCAGGTGTGTCAGCCTGACCCAACCTTTAAAGAGTCTACCTGGGGAACTTTAAAAAGGAGGGGGGGAAAAGTTGCCTAAACTCTAACCCAGAACTCCTGAATCATAATCTCCTCCACCTGTGTGTCTAAAAGGCTCTCTGCTGCAGCGGTCGCCAGCCTTTCGGACCTCACAGACCACCTGTGGTCTGAGGACCGCCAGTTGGCAACCCTGCTCTGGAGAACCACTGGATGGTAGAGGTGATTCTGATTCTCAAGCTCGTTGGAGCCTGCGTGAAAGGTAATCCAGCCCACCACGCCTTTAAGCTGGTCTTGGGGACTGCTTCCAGGGACTTTCTGTCCTCAGCTCTTTCCAATGAGTCAAGTAGTGAAGTCAGCAGAATTCACTAAGCTCTGCTGGGGAGGGAGCCCAGCCCAAGGGAAGGTGACAAGACGGGAAGAGTCATCCAGACCAGCAATTCACAAGGTAGAGCCCTTTTGCAATTATTTCAGTGACTCTTCCCCACGTTGGGAGCTAGACTCAGCAGGGATCATAATGTCCATTTTGTAGATGAGGAAAGTAAAGTTTCATGTGGTTAAGAAATTCACACAGTCAGTAAGTGGCAGGGCCAGGAGTGAACCCAGGACTCTGAATTTTTAAAAGTCACCCCAGGTGGTTCTGCTACAGGTGGTCCAAAGACCACACCTGAAAAAATATTGAACTTTTGGCACTGTCCTGTCCTGACTGCTGTCACAGAGCCCTCTCAAACACAAAGCTTGCTCTCAAGGAGCTTACAGTCCGAGGATGAATGAGAGTGTGTGCTAGATACTATCATGTAGAATGGAAAGTGGTCAGTGCCATAGAGATAGTTCAGAAAAACCGCTGGTAGAGTGCAGAAGAGGCAGCATTCACTGTCAGTGGGAGAAATCAAGGAGGGTTTCCTGGAAGATATGGCATTCAGCTGAACTTTGAAGAAATAAGGCTATTCCAGGTGGAGGGGACGGCACTGGCAAAAGAACAGAGGACAAGGGAAATTCTGTAAACTATTGGGTGTTGGAGGAGTAAATCAGATGGGGCTCGCCAAATTTGGAGGTCCTAAGAGAAGGAAATGAGGCACAGACAAGGTATAGACTTGCTAAGAGGCCCAAGGCTTTGAGCTCCCAGCCCACAGGAATACTCCCTGTTGGGGATGCTGGTCCTCACACACGGCTCAGTGTGACCCAGCTAATTAACAGTGATAGTTCTGTGACAGGAGCCTATATGAATGCTTTACATATTTTGCCTCATTAATCTTCACCTCAGTTCTTACGATGGTACCATTATTCCCTTCATTTTACAGAGAAAGAGATTTAACCTGTCACCCTGCTAGGACATGGCAGTGCTGGGTTCATGGCAGTGTGACTCCCAGAAGCTGCTATTCTGACCCGTGGAGTCTTCTCCATACCTCTGCGTTTCCACCTCACACCCTCCAGGGAGTTCTCCTGCTCCTGATCCCTCTCCTACCATCTCCTCAGGGCAGGTTTCTTGGGTTTCTGTGCAATAAGATGCCAGTTCCCCAGTTCTCTGCCTTTTGGTCCCTGGATCAAACCCACAGGCCCTTTCCTTCAAGGACTTACTCCTGTTGTCTACAGAGACCCAGGCACAGAGGCTCACAGAGTAACAGACACAGGCTAGGGACAAATATTTAGTCTGGCCGGGAGCTTGGAGCCCCGCTCCCTGGTTTCCAGCAGAGATCCTTGTGGATACCCCCGAGGAAGAGCCTGGTCAGGAGACAGAGGCCTAAGCAGCTTGTCCCAGGTGGAAGAGCAGGCTAGGAGCAGAGCCAAGACTGGACCCCAGGAAGCAGAGCTGCCTTCCGCTGGCTCTAGCAGCCGCCTTTGTTTGGGATGGAGCTCAGAGATGAGCTCACCCTTTCCTGCTGCCAGAGGGACCAGCTTGCCCTTCCCCAGCAGAAGGCAGCCCCAGGCTCCTGGCCAACCTTGTGCTGATCTTGCCCATGCCCCCTTTGCTGAAAAAACTGGTAGTGGCAGCAGAGCAGCAGGCATACACGTGTCTGGGCCCACCCCATGGGGTTCTTCTCTTTTCCCAAGACTTTAGCCAGAAAGGCCAGAGACAGTCCTCAACCCCATCTGACCCTCACAGGGCCCCTGGCTGCAGTGGGGTAGGGTATCTTTGCCAGTGACACTGAGGCCAGAGTGGACACTATGACTCCTGACAACCTTCTGGGCTCCTGGCAGCCTCCCCTGTACTTGAAGGTGGCAGGAATGGACTGCAACATGCCTCAAAGCTGGGCAGTAAGAGGCAGGGCTCAAGAGCATTCCAATGCCAGAGATCAAGGGAAGCAGGGATCTGTAACTGGACAGACAAGAGTCAGGACTGTTGAAACAACAGCCTGCCCAACTCCCAGCCCCTTGCATTTCTTTCACAAAGTTGGGGTTATTTAATCCCACCAAAATCAGGCTTTTCCCTGTCCCAGGCCTGATCAGGGGAGTTGGTTTTAAGAAGACCTGGTTGCTAGAACCCCAATGGCCTTGTGCTTCCCTTCTGGTCAATAGGCTTATTCTAGGCACCAACCTTCCCTGCCTTATGTATGGTAACAAGAGCAACTATGCCCTCACACAACCCTATAAGGTAGGATGATTTCCCCAGGCTCAGGGGGTAGGCCTTCTGGCCAAGTTCCCACAGCTGGTGGGGGTAGAACTGGGCATGAACGTGATCTGCTCCACTCAGGCATGTGCTCAAGACCACGATGCTATGTGGCTGCCTCATACTTGAGATCCCATGCCCCACTTTCAGCACCTGGACCTTACTTTTTTTACTCAAATTTGAATTCCTGTCTTTGATCTCGATGATAACTCAGTTTAGATCTGAGGTCTTGCTGGACTGAGAGTTGCCACAGGCCCAGAGCCCGGCCTGCCCCTGGGTCTCCTGAAGCTGACCTCCAACCTATCGCCCAGGACTCCCCTCTGCCTGTCCCACTACCTCCTCCTTGGCTCAGGCCCCTTTCATCTCCCACCTGGGCCCTTGTACAGCTTCCGAACTGACGCCCTGACCCCCCTGCCTCTGGTCTCACCGCCCTCTAAACCCTCCTCCAACCACAGCCAGGGTGATGTCATTGTGTCACCACCCCCACTCCTGCTTAAACCCCCCACTGGCCAAGAAGCCAATCCAAATTCCTTTGCATGGCATCATAGCCTGCTGCCAGCCTGGCTGACCTCATCGCTCTCTGGCCCTCCCTCCGTGCTTTGTTCCAGAGCCAAGTGGAATGAAACTGCTTGTCCCTGGATCTTGTTTATAGCTTTCCGTCTGCCAGGAATGCCATCCCCACCCATCTTCCTCTCCTACCCCCTGAATCCATTCTCCAGACTAACTTCTTATCTTTCAGCATTCAACTTATGCTTCACCTTGATGAAGCTTCATGGAGCACCTTCCTTCAAGTTTAAATCACTCCTCCTTCTTGATATCCTCACTCTATAGACATCTATTAAAGCACCTGGAACACTAATTTCACTATTTCGTTTCTCCTTCCCTTTCCCCCATGATGTCGAGAGTTCTAGAAGGCAGGGTGTGATCCAGTGTCCGGCACGGGGCCTAGCACAAAGTCTATGGGTGTTTTCCAACATAATGGATTGACTGTCTGATATCTAAGTGGGTGCCCTGGGCACCTCCCCATCCCCCTCTCCACAGGGAATGACCTCTTCCTGGTGGCTGTGCACGAGCTGGGCCACGCACTGGGACTGGAGCACTCCAACGACCCCAGCGCCATCATGGCACCCTTCTACCAGTACATGGAGACACACAACTTCAAGCTGCCTCAGGATGATCTCCAGGGCATCCAGAAGATTTACGGTGTGTGGCAGGGGAGAGGGGGCCACCACTTCTACTGTGGGGTTGGGCTGTGGCTGCCTGCCTGTCACGGGGAGCGGGGAAGGGAAGGGGAGCACTGCCATCCATCCACATAGCTGCTGTGTCTCTGACAGCTGTCTGACCTTTAGAGACTGAAGATGTCCTTGCTTAACCAGAGTGGGCAAAGCTACCTCCCCGCCTCCACCATCCCCCCTTGCCCTCACCCTGGGAAATAGGGGAGGGTATGCTACTGGGAGGGTATGCTACCGACTCCCTCTTCTCTCTTGCCTTGCCCCTCCACACACCTCCCTCTAGCCTCCTGAGGTTCACTTTCAAGGGGTCCCACCTCTAGCCAGGAGATCCACACATCTGCCCAAGTAACAGTGATACAATGTGATGAATATCATAACCAGAGCTTTTTTTCTTAAACAAGAAAAACTAAGAAGCTAGGCTGATATCTTGATAAAATATGAGAAGCCTGCTACCATACCACCCACCCAGTTCTCTGGTAACACTGGTATGTGAAATTCTTGTTGTTGTCCAGTAGGTGGAGATGGGAAGACCAGTTTACTTGAGAAAATGCAGGTCCACATAGCACAACCCCCTCCCGTGCCCCACTGCCCCCAGGCTATGGAGCATAGATGGGCTCTCTCTGGACCTCACCGAGGAGGTGGCCCCACCCAGAGCCCTGAAGGTTAGGCAGGATCTCCATAGGCTAAGCTGTAGAGGACTGGACAGGGATGGTGGTAACTGGAAGGTATTTTGAAAATAGAATGGCCAGGATGTGCTGATTGATGAGACATGGGGTGAGGAGGATGACAACAAGGTTTCTGGCTTTTGTAATTGTGGGGCCACAGGACTGACCAGTCTGTAGCTCAGAGATCTGGGCTGGGATGTTGATTTGGAAATCTTTGGTGTCCAATATAGCCACATGTGGCTACTGAAATTGAAATTTATCTTAATTAGACTTAAATAAAATAAAATTTTCAGTTCCTCTGTCACACTAACACTAGTCACTCATTTCAAGTGTTCGGTAGCCAGGTGTGGCGAGAGGCTGCTGTACTGGACAGTGCAGATTAGAACATGTCTGTCATCCCAGGACATCCTATTGGACTCTAAGGGAGTCTTTAAAGCTGTGAACTGGATGAGATCACTTAGGGTGTTGAGTCTTAACCTGGCTGCCCACTGGAATCACCTTCGGTTTTCAATAAAAAATACCAATACCAGACCCTCACCCCAGAGATTTGGTTTTAATTGGTCTGGGTGCCTTCTAAGCATCAAGAGTTTTTTTAAACTCCCGAGGTGATCCTATTATGCAAGTTGAGAAGCTCTAACCTAGGGACCAAAATAGAGAGAGAGAGAAAAGAAGAGGACCCAGGGCTACCGCCACCTTTCGAGTAGAGGGGAATGAGGAAAGGCTGCCAGTAAAGGAGGCTGAGAAGGCACAGCCCCGGGTAGGAGGGAAACCAGGACAGTGCTGGGTTCTGGAAAAGAGAGAAGAGTGTTTTGAGGAAAGGGTTTCTATGATCTTGCTACAAGTGTGGGCCTCAGGCAGCAGCATGAGCATCACCTGAGAGCTTAGACAAATGCAGAATCGCAGGCCCCACCAGATCCTCTGAGTCATAATCTGCATTTTATCAAGGTCCCTGAAGAACTCATATGCACATCAAAGTCTGAACCAAGTAACCACTGAATCTGGCAACATAGAGGCCACTGGTGATCTTGACGGAGCAGTGCAGTGGGTAACGGGCAGAGCCATGTTGAAGCAGGATAAAGAATGGAGGGGAGTGAGGAAGTGGGCCAGCGTGTGTGGAGGGGAGCAGAGGAAGAGGGTATGGGTCACTGAACCTAAGAAGGGACTTGTTCTCTCACAAAAGGAGAGAAGAAAGAGAACATATCAGATTTGAGGGTGGACAAATGAGAGTCTCATTTAATGGTTATTTTTCACCTATTTTCTCAAAGATTGGGGAATGAAAAATGGGGAGAGAGGACAGGAGGCTGGAGTGTGACAGACTTGTTTCAGGCTGCCTAGGTGATGGGGAGGCAGGGAATGGCTGGCCCCTTTCTAAGATGCAGCCCCTCTCTCCAGGACCCCCAGCCGAGCCCCTGGAGCCCACAAGGCCCCTCCCCACGCTCCCTGTCCGCAGGATCCATTCACCGTCTGAGAGGAAGCATGAGCGCCAGCCCAGGCCTCCTCGGCCACCCCTCGGGGACAGGCCATCCACACCCGGTGCCAAACCCAACATCTGTGATGGCAACTTCAACACAGTGGCTCTCTTCCGGGGCGAGATGTTTGTGTTTAAGGTAGGCCCAGTCAATAGGCACCTTCCAGGGGTCCCCTCCCATGTCTTCCCCACCATGGAGCAGGCTGCTGCTCTGGGATTCGGCCTGCTGTGGGGCCTAGCTGGGACCTGGCCCAATGGCTAGGACACGGGGTCTCTTCCTGGTGCTGCTGAGTGAATCAAGAGGGAGGAGGGGGGGGAAATTGGTGACCCCAGGGTTACCTCTTGGAAGTGTTGGGAGACTTGCTTCTGGTCTGTGACTAAGCAAGTCACCTCCCTTCTCTGGACCTCAGTTTCTCCATCTGAAAACTAGGGGTCACTCCTAACAAAGGTGTATGAAGATCAAATAATGCATGGCTATGAAATAGGGGCTGGCACAGTGGTGGCTGTGTCTGTCTCCAGATCCTGCCAGGGCTGAGAGGCTGGTACTCAGGTGTGCCTGACAGGAAGCAAGCCAGGCTCATCTTGTCACCTGCCTGGTCCTGTCACCTTAGCCAGGGGCTGACTGGTGGGGAAGCCTGCTTGGTGTGTTGCACTGGGTTCTAAGGAAGCAGACTCTGAGACAATGTTTGGAATGCAGGACTTTGATGAGGGAGTACCTTTGGGATCAGCATCTGTGGGAGGGGAGCAGGATTGGGCAGAAGATGATAGTTATAAGCAACCATTAGGCCCATTGCAGACTCAGCCACCCTCACAGGGGGCTCTGGAGCTAGGTTGGCTGGTCAGAATTACCCCATATTGGGCTCCAAATGGCTGTAACTTTATACCCCTGCCTCATTCAGTCATTGGATAAGGAAGGATGTGACCTGGGGGGAACTCTCTGAAGCGGAGGCCATCCTGAGAGGCAGGCAGTTGAAAACTGCCTGCTGACCACACTCCCAGCCTCGGAGGCAGTAAGCCCTCCAATGAAGGGGGTCTGGGCAGCACGTCTCCATCACACTGGGAGGTCGTGGAGGACTTCCCCACTCCCCTCGTGGAGTTCTCCCCAGCAAGGTTTGAGCAATGAGCAAGAACCAGGCACCCTGAGTCAGTCTGCCTCTCACCGAGTGGCTCTAGGAACCCACTTGGCATTCCTTAGGACCCTGTATATCTCAGATCAACTTAACCAGACGTGTGAAAGTCAAAATAAGGTTTAAACAAACTGGATGTGAAAGTGCTTTGTGAAACACCTTTGAAAAGCCTTTCCTAGCCTTTGTACCATCTTTTACGAATCATTCATTCTTCTGTACTCTTGGATCCTCCAACTGAACAGTTCCTAGGCAAGTCTGGGTTTTATCATCCTCACTTACACATAAGAAAACTGAGGTCCTGGGAGGTTGTAGACCTGGCCCAGTATGCCTACCAGCCAGGGGCTGCAGTGAGGCCAGGCACCAGTTTGAAGAGGAGGGCTTTTCTCACACTCTTGGCCTACTGACCTGCCATTTATTCAACATCGACTATGTGCCCCCTATTGTTCCAGGCACTTTGCCTATATTCTGTCCTCTGATCCCTCATTATTCCCCCATTTGCAGGTGAGGCTCTTTAAGTACTATGCCCAAGGTCATGCAGCTGTAAGTGGAGGAACCTGAATTCACATCCAGGTCTTGGGGGAATTCCCCGAAGCAAGAGGGTTTGCTTCCCATGGTCCTTGCCCTGCTGGATGGAGCCAGCCATACATGAGGAGGGCACTCTGCCCAGGCTCAATGACCTAGGAGTGGCTCTGCTGATGTCAGTGACTCTCTGCTGCCCTCACGTGGCTACTCCAGGCCCTGGCATCACCCCTTCTGCTCCTCCGCATCTCTTCTCCCATCAGACCTGTCTACTCTGTCTCAGGCTGCTCCTTTAAGGAGGCTTACTTAAAGAGAGTTAATGAGCGTCCTGTCTTCCTCACAGGGCTTTGAAAGTTAGAAGCAGTAAATGGACAGACTTGACAAAGGGTTTCAAGGCTGGGCACAGGGGAAGGTATTGGGTGGTTTGGGTTGAGCACTGGGTTCACAGGTTATGCCTCTTCCTCTCCCCTCCTTAACCCCTAGGATCGCTGGTTCTGGCGCCTGCGCAATAACCGGGTGCAGGAGGGTTACCCCATGCAGATCGAGCAGTTCTGGAAGGGCCTGCCTGCCCGCATAGATGCAGCCTATGAAAGGGCTGATGGAAGATTTGTCTTCTTCAAAGGTAATGTGGCCTGTGCTGAGGGGCTTGGGATGGTTCCCTGTCCTCGGGACCCCCTTTCTTCATCTGTGAGCTGGGAGAAGTGGGGTGGGAGGCAGATGTACCCCACGGGCCCTTCTAGCCCTAACAGAGACACTGACATTTGAAAGGACAGATCCCTTCAGGCAGGCAATGTACAATTTGGGGAAATCAAGTCAAGGAGTGATTGTTAAGGGTCTGTATGTGTCAAAGTTGGCGGGCAACAAGCCTCAGCCACATGAAGTAGAGGGTTGTACAGGCCACTGAAGACCATCAGTGCTCCATGGAAGGCCACCCTATCAGTTCTGTAAGAGCCCAGAGGCTGGAACAGGCAGGGAAGGGGGAGGGGGGCCTAACGTGTGCAGCAGGCCACCCTGTGCCCTCCCCGAGCCCATCCTGTGCTAGGTGGTTTCACTTCAATTATCTTGACCTGGGTCAGGTAAGATACAGACAGTGAGAAGCAAGGAAAGCATTCCAAGGGGTAGGGAACAGCATGGGCAAAGGAGGAGTGTGGGAATGTGCATGCGTGGAGCCCCTCTTCGGAAAGCTGTGAGAAGTAGCCTGGAAAGGTAGTTTGGGGTGGAAAGGCCTGAAGAGCCTTGTTTGCCAGGCCAGAATTTAATATTGATCTCTTAGGGCAACACTGGAAATTCACTGGATGTTTGTGAGCAACAGAGAACCAGGGAGCAGGTGCAGAGGCGGGAGGCCATTTCTGAAATGGTTGCTAGAGCTGAGGAGAGTGATGTCCGCAAGGCCCAGAGCAGGGAGGCTAAAGACAGCTAGAGGAGGAGGAAAGAGGGCCAGAGGTGATGCCAGGACTTGTTGGGGATGCTGGGAGGCTGCAAGGTGATGAGGTAGGGCGTCCCCTGTGATGGAGATGGGGAACTCTGGAAAGCCAGTTTGGAAATGCCCAGAGGCAGATGGGCCACAGGGTACCCAGGTCTGGTGCTTGGTCCACTGAGAGAGTGGCTATGGGCTAGAGCCTCAGAGTTGGGTGTCATTGGTGGAAGGGGGGGAGCAAGGAACACTAGTGTGTACGAGTGGCTGAGATCACTCAGAGAGGAGAAAGGAACAAGTCACAGAGGGTGAAACACGGAGCCTGGGCAGCACGGAATGAGTTGTCCAGGATCTGTGACTGGCTTCTGGCCACTGGCCCCCTACGGTTTGCCTGGGCCAAGAGGCCTCAGTCTTCTACTGAGGGTATCAAGCAGGCCTGGGGCTGTTTCCCTGTCGTACTCTGGCTCTATGAATGACTTCAGTCCCCGAATAAGACGGGCAGGTGGCACTAGCCACAACCTCTGGCATTGAGTGACTGGGCAAAGCTGATCCTGGGCTCCTCTTGGCCACAGGTGACAAGTACTGGGTGTTTAAGGAGGTGACGGTGGAGCCTGGGTACCCCCACAGCCTGGGGGAGCTGGGCAGCTGTCTGCCCCGAGAAGGCATTGACACGGCTCTGCGCTGGGAACCCGTGGGCAAGACCTACTTTTTCAAAGGCGAGCAGTACTGGCGCTACAGCGAGGAGCGGCGGGCCACAGACCCTGGCTACCCCAAGCCCATCACCGTGTGGAAGGGCATCCCACAGGCTCCCCAGGGGGCCTTCATCAGCAAGGAAGGATGTATGTACGGGCCCGGCAGGGTGGGAGGGGTCTCAGCAAAGCCCTCGGGCACGCTCTCAGGGTATCCAGGTCTGAGATACACTGCCTGGGAGCAAAGACAGCTGCCTCGTATCCACCCATGTTCACACAGCAAAATTCTCTTACCAGCTACCAAGTCACAATTTCTTATCTTCAGGGATGATTCTCCATTGAGAGGTGTTTTCATAGACTGACTTCATTCCTTCAAACAGCATTCCTCATGGGCCTCAGGTGTACTCCAGGAGTTCCTTGAGTTATCAAATCTGAAAAGCAATGATATGGTTTTCCCAGGGTTTGAGGGCAGGGAGGTGGAGAGAGAAGCTTTCTTTGTTTACAAGACATTTTCTAAGCTCCTCCTAGAGGCCAGAGTAGGAGCTTCTCAGGAAGAGGCTGGGTCTTGTCAGGCGCAGAGTAGGTATCATAAATGTCTGTTGAATACATCTCCACTGATATGGTCAAAAGCACAGCCTGGCTGGTTTCACATCCCATCTCCACCACTTACTATGAGTTTGGGCAAATCACTTTTTTCCCTCAGTTTCCTGATACCTACCTCATAGGATTTTGTAAGGATTAAATAAATCATGTAGAGCACTTAGACTAATGCCTAGCACATGGCCCATGCCATCTGCTTTAGCTGCTATCATCATTGTCATCTTGTTGATGTGTTTTAGTTTATATGGAATGACAGATTTACTCCACAGTAATTACTTAGAACCAGGTTGTGTGGGAGGGCTGAAGATGGAGCAGAGAACAAGACTTGCATTGCATCCTGTTTCTCAGACTAGGGGCAGAAAAATAAGACAGCAACAAATGCTGTAAGGGAAAGAAATGCTGTGAGAAAGCAACTAGGCAGAGGGGGCCACTTTAGAGGTCATTGGGAAGGACTCTGACGAGGATCACTAGTAAAAAAGCCAACAGCTCCAGGGACAGCTATCTGGTGGCTCTCCTGTGTACCTCGTGCTTTACACACGTGGTCTCACCTTCTGGGGAGCCTCAGAAACAGATGACATCAAAGACTTTGGCCAATGAATGTCCCAGCCAGGGTGGGGAACCGGCCAATGAGAGTCCATCTGTGGACTGGCTTGCTGCTAAGGCTGTTGCTGGGAGCCTTGGAGTGGCCCCCCAAAGTTTGCTGCCTTCTTTCCTCCCAGCCCCTCCCCTAGAAGGGTCCCAGAAATCTTGTAATCAGTGTTTCGAAGTGATGTATGCCAAGCCAAAAAAAAAAAAAAAAAATCCATGATAATTGCCAAGAGGTGGTGTCTGCTGTCAAGAGGAAAAATCTTGCTCCCTGCCTCCCTTGGCTCAGGCAGGAGCTGGACTGAGGCACTAGAGCTATGGAGATTGTGCTGTCCAAGCCCTAAGTTGGGGGCTTGATCTGACCCATGTGGGGTTGCCTAGGGGGATAGTGTCACAGAGCTATGGCCCCAGACTGAGAAGGTCCAGTCTGGGAAGCACAAATTGAATTTACCAATTTGACTTAAAGCCCCTCTATGGCTCCCCAGAACCTTTGAGAATATGGGGTGGGCTGCTCCAGGTCCTGGGTGCCCATTTCTGCAGCCATGCAGGTGATAGTCCATGACCCAGACACACTATTTGCAGGATGTGCCAAGCACTGTGCTCCCCCACCTCCAAGCCCACCCCTCCTTCAGAGCTCCTCTGGGACTCCCCCAGGTGGGAGAGGTGCCCCTCTCCACACACCCACAGCGCCTTCCGCCCTCACATGCAGGCGCAGGGAAGTGTCTGGGAGTGGTGGTGATGCTGGGCTGTGTTTCTGCAGATTACACCTATTTCTACAAGGGCCGGGACTACTGGAAGTTTGACAACCAGAAACTGAGTGTGGAGCCTGGCTACCCACGCAACATCTTGCGTGACTGGATGGGCTGCAACCAGAAGGAGGTGGAACGGCGCAAGGAGCGGCGGTTGCCCCAGGACGACGTGGACATCATGGTGACCATCAACGACATGCCAGGCTCTGTGAATGCGGTGGCCGTGGTCATCCCCTGCATCCTGTCCCTCTGCATCCTGGTGCTGGTCTACACCATCTTCCAGTTCAAGAACAAGGCAGGCCCTCAGCCTGTCACCTACTATAAGCGGCCAGTCCAGGAGTGGGTGTGAGCAGCCTAGAGCCCTCTCTGTCCACTCAGTCTGGCCAGGCAGGCCCTTCCTCACCAGGGTCTGAGGGGCAGCTCTGGTCACTGCCCACTGGAGCCAGCAGGGCCCTAGGCTAGGGGTCATGTAGTTGAAGTGGTGGGCGCATTGGCCTAGGATGAACGTGGGGCAGGGAGTGATGGCAGCTGTGCCCCAGGGTGTGTGCCTGGCACCCAGATGCCAGCCTTCTGTCCTGGGTAAACTGCTCCCTACTCAAGGGAATAGGCCAGGCCCCATGCCAGGTGGAGGCCCTGTGGTCACTGCATCCTGTGGTGTCCATGAGACGCCACGGCTTGGTTCCTGGCTGGACCCAGCACCTTCTGTGGGAAGCCAGCACTAGTGCTCTCAGTCCCATCTGGGAGAAGCCACCAGTCCTGGTCCCTCTTTGCCAACACCTGCTGGTCAGATGTCCCCCCACCCCCACCCCACTATTCTCCAAGGCTACAGGACCCCTGCTGCCAACACAGTGGGCAACAAGACGGGTTTCCCCTGCTGGCATGCAGCAGATCCCTCAGGAAACCTGCTCCACACATCAGGGTCTCCTCTGAGACCCAGGATTTAGGGTCACTTGCTGCAGGCAGGGCTGTGGCCCAGCCGGGTCTCACGAGGACCCCGCTGTCACATCTTGAACATTTAAATGTCCTGTCTCTACTGTTTAAAGTCCCATTCTGCAAAGGCTGCTTGAGGCTTTAGGTGAATTAGAGGTGACTGTCTTGGTGATGAGGCGGGTGACAGGCCATGCCCCAGGTGATAAGGACCACGGTGCTGCTAAGGCCACTCTAACACCCAGACACCCCAGGAGCCAGGCCCTCCTCCCGAGGCTAAAGCCCTGGGGCAGGAGCTGACCCTATTTCTGGAGGCTGATCTGAGTTTGTGACCATCCTCCACTCTCCTTACTTTCTCCGTTCCCTCAGTCTCTAGCAGCACTCCAGCCTGTAGCTTGTGGCCTGGGGGCTCAGCCTGACTGGTTACGTGAGGCAGAAATGGCTTCAGGCCAACATCCTCATGGCCTTGGGTAAGGGAGTCAGGGCAGCCTTCTCAAGTGCTCAGAGCCCATACCCCCCACGTACCCTGAGGCCCACTCAATCCCTCAGACTGGAACCAGTGTTCCTATCATGAGCTTGGCCCTTGCTAACCCAGCTCTCTAGGCCATTTTCCTGCGTTGCTCTTTGGAAAAGAGCACCCCCATGGGTAGTGGCCCCAAGCCTAGGGGCCCACCCTACACTGTCTCTGGCAGGAATCCCTAGGGCTCAGCTTGCCTCACTCCAACCCAGTAGAGGCAGCCCTGCTTATCACTGAGAAGCCCTGGGCAAGACCAATGGGTTCAGTGATGCCCGCTGGCTCTCTGCCAAATCCAGGAGGCGGTATCAGTCTTCAGGATGCTGCCACCCTGGCCCTCTGAGCCTACAAGGACCTTGCCCCCACCCTGTGACCTCTGGTCTTTGGGTCAGCTTAACCTGTAGGAGACAGGGACTTCTGTTGCCCTGGGAGCTAACTGTCTAAAGCAAAATCTCTTGTCCCAGAGGCACCCATTGGGCTCCACTGTGTTCCCTGTCATTATCCTTTTGTGTTTTGTTTTGTTTTTCTCATTTTGGCCAAGGGCGGGCTCCCTGGGGCGGGTGGGGAACAACTGCGGAGATGTAAGTGATTCATAGGTTTGTACACTGTTTTATACTTTGCAAAGCACTTTATTAGCTCACACCTGTCCACTCACATGAAACTAGTGTAGGCCCTGGGAGGCCAAGGGTAATTTTCATCACGCCCTCAAATGAAGCACAGAGAGGTTGTTACGTGCCCAGGCCGTCCAGTGAGCTGGCTGGGCCTTGGTCTCCACCTGTGGACCCCTCTAAGGTCCAAGATGAGATCAGAAGTGTCTCTTTTATCCATCTTTTCCTGGCCTCCTTTCTCCCCTTCCTGGTCCCTCTCCACTCCTCAGGTTGGTGCTCTCACTTCTTGAATGCTCTAGGCCCCGCAGGCTCCCGTTGGCTCCTAATACTACCCAGGTCAGCTGAGAAAGAGCAGGAGATGGAGGCAGGCAGCCCAGGCTGCAGATGTGAGGGATGCAAGGCTAGACCCAGAGAGGGCTCAGCCTGGAGGCTTCCAAACTCAGATTATCCTGCCTTGTGATCATCTGTTCGTCCATCACCCCAGGACAGAGCAGACAGAGGGGCAAAGCCCTGGGGGTCCCAGAGCCCAGCTTCCCCTCAGCCTGGGGAACATCATAGCATTTCAGTGTCAGTCACATTTTAAACTGATCAGCCTTTGTATAATGTTTTTTAAATCATTTCTAAATAAAACAAAAATACAGTCTGTCATTTCCCTTGAATGTGGGAGAGAGAAACAGGTTCTGAGAGTGGCCTAAGAAGCTTCTGGGAGGAGAGAAACAGGGTACTTGGGGTGTCCAGGAGCTGCCCCATTCGTCTCATCTGCCAGCCCAGCAATCACACATCCCTCTCTCCAAGAGGCCCAGTGGAATCGGGTCCCAGAAATACAGCCTGACAATGCCTCACTGGGGTCCAGGCTGGAGGAGCAACCTCCCCTGGTTCAGGAAGAGTCACCGCAGCAAGGTCTTCTCTGCAGTCAAGGCCGACCGTGCAATGACCAGAACGAAAGCAGGAGCCGAGTTCTCAGCAATAAGGGACAAGTGAGGTCAGTGGCTTTAGGGTCTCACCACGAGCCCTCGCCTGGTTCTGGAAGTCAGTGACAGGGAAGCTGAGCCAGGACCCAGATGGCTGGAGCTGTGGGGTGCGGGTGAGCGCGAAGGCTGAGGTGGTTTGGGTGTAGGATGGGGAGCGAACAAATTCAAGGGGTCCCAAGGCGCTGCTGTGGAGGCAGCTCGGCCGGGACTTCCTTCCAGGCCCCTCGACCTCCTCAATCCCCGTCTCTGGGGCGCCGGTGGGTCTGGGGCGCGGGGGCGGGAGGGAACAGGCTGAGAGAGACACTGGGCCGTGGGGACAGACGACAGCGGCCGGACCGGGCGAGGCGAACAGAACAGGCGGTGAGCGGTGACTCGGAGGGCGGCGTCAGTACCAGGAGGTGCAGGCGATGAGGAAGCGCACGTCGTCCAGGGGCCCCCAGGGGCTGGGCTCGGGCCCAGGCCGCTCAGGACCCTCGGGCGCCGCGGGCTGGGGTTGGGGCTGCGCCGGCCCCGCGGCGCCCTCGCCGCCGCTCAGCTGAGCGCCCATGGTCTGCAGGAGTAGAGGCCCGTCAGGTGCTCTGCCAGCCCTACGGCCCCCTCCCCGCCCCTCCGCCCCTCACCTCGCGCGGCTGGAGCAGCGGGTCCCGAGAATCGCACCGCCGGCCTCCACGGTCCGCTCACCCCGCGCAGCTGCGCTGGGAGGAGCGATCGCCGTGACGTCACCACCCCGGCCTCCAGAGCCGTTTCTGGCCCCGGGGGCGGGACCAACAAGCTCGACCCCACCCACCAGCAACCGGCCAATCCCGTCCCAACCTGCGGTGACACGCCCCGCGCAGCCAGACCAATAGAAGGCCCACCCCAGCTACTGAGGAGCCGCGGAGGGGGAGGCTGTCCAGGGCCCGGGGTAACCTCCAACTACGTTGGGTCAGAGAGGGCAAGCCTGCCCCACAGCCAGGTGCCCCCGGATCCTCAGACCAGCCCTGGGGGGAGCGGACTTTCATCAAGTATGAGTCTGAAGTTGAGAGGAAAACGGAGAAGTAGTGTGGCGGGAGCCTGTGGCGGCCGTGCCCCCGCGCATCCTCCCCCATCTTTCCCCGGGAATAACAACACATTCAGAATGATCAGAAGCAGCTGCCTTTAATTGGCTGGCACAGGACAGCAGGGCTCTCAGCTCGCAGCCAGGAGGCCTGACAGCTAGTACACGGTAGATTTTTGCAGTAACTAGAGTCAGGAGATGGGCACTGGTGAAGGGTTGGGCACCCAGCCACCTGATACCAATGAGCTCTCTGCCACATCCGGGACACAGTGGGTGGGACGTTGAGAGGGAGCCGAAGTTCAGAACCAGGAGCCAACAAAACGGCATGGGAGGTGATTCAGGTAAGGCTAGGGAGAGAGGAAGGAGCATTGTCAGTAGGTGCTTCACAGAGCACACCTCACCCTCCATTCTCAAGGTGCTTGCCTCCAACCTTACCCCAGGCCCTTTGTTCCAGCTTAGCCCTGAAGAACCATATTCAAAGCCCCTTCCAGGTCCCACTGATCCCTTGAGTTACAATCCAATGTAGAACTCTCAATGCTTAAAAAGTAAAAGTAACTCCTTCCCTGTTCAGATGGGTCAGTAATTTATTCAGCCCAGCCGGCCTGGCTCAGTGTTTGAGTGTTGACCAAGGACCCAGGAAGTCACGGGTTTGATTCCCAGTCAGGGCACATGCCTGGGTTGTGGGCTAGATCCCAGTGTGGGGAGTGTGGAAGGCAGCTGATCAGTGAGTCTCTCTCATCATTGATGTTTCTCTCTTTCCCTCCCTCTCTGAAATCAATGAAAATATGTTTAAAAAATAATTTATTCAAACTGTTAGTGGTCTTAGGTTGGATCCTCAAGGGTCAAGTCCAACAGACATGAAAGAAAGGAACAAGGGGGCTCAGACAGGGGAAGGGATGTGCCTAAGCCACAAATCCCCCAGTGGCAGAGCTCAGGCCAGAACTTTCTTCCTGCAAATGATAATCATGTGCATGATTATAAAAATGAAGTACATATTTCTAGTGGCTGACACCTTTATTTTAAGGTCTCACAGGCACCTCAAATTCAGTGAGTTCAAAACCAAAGGAGAATAATGAGTTTTGTCTCTTCTTTCCAATACCCATTTCTTTATCTTATCAAACTGCAATGCTGACCAGTGCTGCTGACTACATGACTTTAATAACAATTTCTGAAGTTTCACCATTAAATGCAACATTTGCTATAATTTTTCAGTAGGTACCAATAATCAGGTTACAGAAATTTCTGTTCTTAGGTTACTAAGAGTTATTTTGTTCTTTAGTTAAATGATTAATGGTGTAAGTACTGTCTTTTTCTTATGAAAGTCTGTTTCAAAAGGGCAGGGAGTGTATATTTTATTTATCATCACATCACTATTGTCTGGCACATAACAGGTGCTTTAAAAAAGGCTGTTTAACAAATGACAAAACCACTGGTCCCACTTTCCTGTTCAGACCCTTTCCACTGCTCTCTTGGGCTGACAGCACACAGTCTGACAGTGTGGTCTCCAAACTGTCCCATCACAATCACACAGGGAAGCTTATTAAAATAACCACACATGGTTGGGCCCCACTCCAGACTGAGGGAATCAGTAACTGAGGGATGATGCCAGGAATCTATGTAAACAATCATCCAACATAGAACAAAGGTCAAAATCATAGGTCTGTAGTCAAAACTTCTTGACATGGGGGAGGGAGATTGGGGGCCTATGTGAAAAAGGTAAAGGGATTAAAAAGTACAAATTGGCAGTTAAAAAAATAGTCATGGGGATGTAAAGTACAGTACAGGGAATATAGTTAATAATACTGTAATAACTGTACCAGTCCTTCCGGGGGAATCACTTCCTTAAGTTACATAAATGTCTAACCACTATGTTGTATACCTAAAACTAATATAATATTGAGTGTCAACTCTAATTGGAAAAAAAAAAGACTTGACATGGGCATTCAGAGTCCCCAACACTCTGGGAATAAGAGTTTTCCCCTTCATACTCCTCTATCAGTGTGTCTGTTTAATGTGCTTTCCCACTCTATCTATGCATATTCAATTACCTACTCATTCCTTAAAGCCCAGACTAAATGAACTGTCCTTTCTGGATCCCAAAAAGTGTCTCTTAGAGCTTGCCAAGCCACTTACGGCACCTTTTACTTCTTCTTTGAAGATAGCTAAGAGTATGTGTGGCCACTACAACTTTTCTCACCTGCTACACTGTGAGCCCCTCAGAGGCAGAAGTAGCACTAAGTTGCCTATCCTACATGAAGCCTTGTCTTTAGGGCTCAATGAGCATCAGGCGAATGAATAAATGAAGAAGGGAGAATGAAGGGAAATATTGCCCGTTGCGAGTGCTATTACTGGGCACTCGACCCGCTTTGCAGTTTCTATTCTCATAAAGACGCCTGTGCTAGCTGGGTGTAACATATCCTGGGAAGGATCCTCAATGGGGAATAAGAGAGAAGGAGCCTGAATATCCAACACCTGCTGCTCTTCCAAAGAAAGAAGAGATTCTAGAGATTCACACCCCTGAATCTCCAGGGTTGAGGCCCAAGAACCCAGTTTAAAAAACAAACAAACACAAAAACCCAGGTGACTGTGCTTGTGATGCAATCCCCACCAAGTCCATTAGGCACCTAAGGTCTCCTCAGTTCCTAAGGGCAGCACCCCCTCCTTCCCTCAGTAAACAGCTCTTTTCTGTATCAGTCTGCCGGCTGGGGCACCGATACAAAGGCAGATACAAACTACATGTGGTAAGTGATAAAAATAAGACAGACCATGCCGAAACCGGTTTGGCTCAGTGGATAGAGCATCAGCCTGCGGACTGAAGGGTCCCGGGTTCGATTCCGGTGAAGGGCATGTGCCTCGGTTGCAGGCACATCCCCAGTAGGAGATGTGCAGAAGGCAGCTGATCGATGTTTCTCTCTCATTGATGTTTCTAACTCTCTATCTCTCTCCCTTCCTCTCTGTAAAAAATCAATAAAATATATATTTTTAAAAAAAATAAGACAGACCAGAGGGAAGTTTTGCCCAGAGAGAAGATACACTGAACCAAGTCTTCAAAGACAGGGATGAGCAGATACTCAGGCAATGCTTGCAGCTGTACCCTATGACAGCCCGGCATTGTGAAGGTGTGTCCTCACACACAAGTAGAACCTACAGGTATGAATACAGTGTGGCTCCCATTATAGGCGATCTCCTTCCCCTACCTTCAAAGGGCAGAAGAGAGACCCAGATACCTGTCAATGAGTGAATCCCGCATGCTGGTAGCAATGGTGCTAGGCTGGGCTTCATTCAGCTTAAAGACACTCTCCACCACTGAAAGCTCTGTGCTGGTTGTGTCCAGGCCACAGAAGGCACACCAGTCGTTCACCACCATCCCAGCAGCGATGACCTCGCTGCCCCGGTTCACAGTGCCCGCCTGCAAATGATAGCTCAATATGGATCATAACATCAATAATCAAAGTTTCTCCCATCCCTAATGAGAACTCCCTCCAAACCCTGCTCCCTGACCTGCAGCCCAATCCCAACCTGTGATGGGTAATAAGCCCAATAATGCAGGACAAAGGAATCTGCTTCAGCAGGAGACAGAGAACAAGAATGCTTACCACAAGGGGGACCTGAAGGAGAGAGGACAGTTCATCCTGGTCTTCAATTGAAGTCTTGGGATGTACCAGCCCTCCCTGATTGCTGAAGACACAGTAGCTTCCTACTAACACCTGGTCAGCCACTGTCTGTCTGAAGACTTCCACTTTGAGCACATCAGCCAGGATTTCTTCTGTCTCCTGTCAGTCAGAGGTACTGTGCTCAGCGCCCAGGGCTTGCAAGTCAAAGAATCCAGGGTCCTCCATGCCAAGAACCACACAGGGCTTAACGCCCTAAAACCCCCATTCCTCTCCTACATAGCTGCATATGAAAGCTTGATCCAGAAAAAGGAGGGGATACAGCTTGGAGCACAGTTGAGTCCAGTTATGGAGCCCCCAATATCCATGCATACCCTGAACAGCCAGGGACTGCTCTCCATACCACCCTTTAATGCACACTCAAGGTTCAAGTGGCAATCATCCCTCCTGGGCCTGGCTAGTTCCTAATTCTGAAGGATTAATACCCTCTCCAGCTTCTTTCTTATACTGACCACACCATGGAAGGTCTCTATTATCACTATTCCAATGAGTAACTAAAATGTGAGACCACAGGTATAAAAAGAAACCATAAGAGATACCCCTATTTCCTGCCTGACAGGTAAGAACAGTGACTAGCCATTTACTAGGCTAGTACTGTGACTCTTGGACCAAGCTAGGCTGCCTTACCCTGTCCAGATCTGGGTGGACCAAGGCCACATAGTCATTGCAGGTGGTGACATTGCCCAGGGCTGAGAGCCGCTCCTCCACCCGCCGGATCTGCACTGAGTCTGGGAGGCAGTTTCTAATATGTTGTAGCTCCTGGTCAGTAGTGTTGTTGGGCACCAGGAGACCGTGTCTGTTCCCTGGAAAGATCCAAATTGCGGGGTGGAACAAGGAAAGACCATGAATACACAGATACCTGCTGAGCCCTGGAAGCTGAGGATACAACCCAGCCCAATTAATTAGCTTTCCCAGGAAAGCTTTAGGCCAACTCCAGCCCTCTAACCAGTTGATCCATACAACACTAAGAGAGACCAGGAGTCCTACTGGGCAACCTGAGACAGCCTAGGAGTCTGTCCCAACACACACTACCTACTTTGACAATACCAACCAGGGGGACCTGGACTAGCAGGAAGTGTTCTTGGCATTAGTTATATATTTTGCCACTTAAAAGATAACACCACACACCTATTAGAATAGCTAAAATTTTCAAAAGAACATCAATACCAAGTGTTGGCAAATATATGGAGCAACCAATAGGAGTGTAAATTGTTTAACCACTTCAGATAATTATCTGGCATCATATACTAAACTGAATATTCACATACCCTGTGACCCAGCCATTTTCTCCTAGGTATTACATAATCAATACATGTACTCACCAAAAGATATAGCAGCACTATTTATAACAGACCAAACTGAAAACTACCCAAATGCCCACTGTCAGTAGAATGGATAAATACATTGTGATATACTTACATAAAACATACTATACTATACAGAAACGAGAATGAACAAACTACAATTATGTTGTAACAACAATGACTAAACCTCTGCCTCTCTCTACAAGCGCACAATTCTGTGAACTTCTTAATTCTCAGTTGTTACCATTATAATATAAAATAAAACAGCAATGGTCAGGCTCAATTCTCCCTAGTCACATCAGAACTTCAAGTTCTGAAGTCATGGTTAGGAGTAAGAGTGTTTTGCCTTCGTTAGAAAATACTGCCCTTGGCCAGTGTAGCTTACTTAGTTGGCTAGTGTCATGTTGTAAAATCAAAAGGTTGCGGGATTGATTCCTAATTAGGGCACATGCCCAGGTTGCAGGTTCAATCCCCAGTCAGACTGGGTGTAGGAGGCAACCAATTGATGTTTCCCTCCCTGGCTCAAAAAAAAAAAAAAAAAATCAATAAAAAACAAAACAAAAAAGAAAATACTCAAAGGTTAGCATCATCAGGATTATGATTTTAAAAAATTAAAGGAACAAACTCCTCTATGAGCAGAACTAGAAATAAGGGGTGGCAGTAAACAGAGATTCAGCTCAGAGAGTGTCAATGGTGCTGAGAGGTAGGATAGGGACGCCACTCAGAGACATGGGGATTTAAGATTTAAGTAACTGAACCGGTTGCCCCAGAATCTTAGCTTTTTAGAAATCTTAGAAAAAGCAACTGACCCAGAGTCAGCAACAGGGGAGAAGTCTGATCTTGCCTCACTCCAGGTGTGGCACCTGGTGAGTCACTTCGGTTCTGTAAGTCTCAGCTTTCCCATCAGTCGAATTAAGTCAATAATCCCTACCTCCCAGGGCAGTGATGGCGAACCTATGACACGCGTGACAGAGGTGACACGCGAACTCATTTTTTTGGTTGATTTTTCTTTGTTAAATGGCATTTAAATATATAAAATAAATATCAAAAATATAAATCTTTGTTTTACTATGGTTGCAAATATAAAAAAATTTCTATATGTGACACGGCACCAGAGTTAAGTTAGGGTTTTTCAAAATGCTGACACGCCGAGCTCAAAAGGTTCGCCATCACTGTCCCAGGGTCTTCGTGAAGAAGGTATGCGAACAAGGGTAAGAGTGAAAACACTGAATGCTGCTTGTTGTGACTACACGCCGGAAGCGTTCTGCAGCGGCTGGCCTGCCCGCAGAGCCCGCCATGGAGGAACGCCTGGAAACCCCGGGGGCCACCTGCCAGGGCCAGAAGGAAAGGTGCTGGGAGGCTCCGCGCCCTCGGGCGTCCGCCCCGCTTACCCACACACATCCGCCCGATGATGCGGCAGCCGGCGATGGAGGCGTGCACCACGGGGATGGTCTCGGCGAGCTCGCCCTCGAACACGCTGCGGGGACACGGGCTCGGGGGTCACGGGCTGCGCCCTCGCGGGCTCTGCCGGCGCCCCCGCCACCCAGCCCCCTGCCCGCCACCCATCCACACACGCCGGCGGGCTCCCGTCGCACCTGTAGAAGTTCTCCGAGCCTCCGATGGCCACCAGACAATAGGTGTTGGTGAGTTTGGCAAAGCAGCCGATCTCACAGTTGTTCTCGAACGACGCTCGAACCGCCATGAGGCCTGGGGGCGGTGGCCGGGAGTTCAGGGCCGGCGGGTCCTCTGCGGCCCGACTCCTGGTCCCCCGGGGTGACCCCTCCGGCCTCACCGCGACCCCAACCCTCCGGCCCCACCGCGGCCCCACCCTCTCGGCCTCTCAGGTCTCCGGTCCCGCCCACTGGCCCCTCCGAGTCCTTCAGCCACCCCCACCCCATGACCCGGGGATCCCGAGCTGACCTTCCACACGGACTCAGCAGGCAACCAGAAACTCGACGCGCTACGAATGGGCCTTCTTTGCCCCAAGTAGGTTTCCGTTTCCGCCTCCGCCTAGGAGACTTCCGGGAGAGCCCGGCGCACCCAGCCGCGCTGGCGGCCTCTCTAGCTCCACCCTCTGGGTGCACTTTATGGTTGCAATCGGCCGGTTGTGACGTCACCTCGCTCCGCCCCCCGCATGCTCACACTCAGGCATTCACTCATTCGCCATTCATTCTTCATTCATTCATTCCTTTAGGAACTTTTTTTTTCTTAAAATATATTTTATTGAATTTCCACAGAGAAGAAGGGAGAGGGACAGAGAGCCAGAAACATCGATGAGAGAGATCGATCAGCTGCTTCCTGCACGCCCCCCAGTAGGGGCGTGCCCGCAACCAAGGCACACGCCCCCGACCGGAATCGAACCAGGGAACCTTCAGTCCGCAGGCCGACGCTCTATCCACTGAGCCAAACCTGTTCGGCCCTTTAGGAACTTTAAAAAAAAATATATATATATATATATATATTGATTTCAGAGAGGAAGGCAGGAGAGAGAGATAGAAACATCAATGATGAGAGAGAATCATTGATCAGCTGCCTCCTGCACACCCCCTACTGGGGATCGAGCCCGCAACCCAGGCATGTGCTCTTGGTCGGAATGGAACCTGGGACCCTTCAGTCCACAGGCTGACACGCTATCCACTGAGCCAAACCGGCTAGGGCTCCTTTAGGAACTTTTTTAAAAATAATCATTTATTGTTGAAAGTATTACATATGTTTCCCCACCCCCACCCGCCCCACCCCCAATTGACCAGGAACATTTTAGGAGGCACAGTTGACCTCCTTGTGGTTGGATGTGAGGCATACAAGAGGAGCCGGGGATGTCTCACAGATGAGTTGATGATGGAGAATTTACTGAAATAAAGCCTGAAGAGGAAGAGCAGGTCTGGGGAGGGTGACATATTGAATGTGAGGTCTGAGACAGACGTGGCGGGATCTGGAGCCCAGGGGGGAGTGAAGCGCTGAGATTTGGGGCTGAAGCCTGGGGTGCATGAGGTCACCCATAGAGGTGAGACCAGGTGAGAAGTGAGAGCAGGACAGAGGCTGGAGAAAGAGGCACAGTCAGAGAAGTAGAGGAAACCAGGCTGAAGAAGGTACTGGGGAGAGGAGAGGATGGATGAAGCAGAGTGTTAGGGAGGGTCCAGAATAGGAAAGGGTGTGGGTCTGACTGGCTCCCACTATGTGCCCCTTGCATGTGTTTGATCACTCACTCGGCAGCCACTTTCTGTCCCTTGGCTAGATGGTGCTGATCAAGGGACGGGCACTCATGGACAGGATGTACTTGACCCACATTTTGTAGGATCTACAAAAACCATAAGAGCTCTCAGAATGTTACAGTGAGGGCAGAGAGTGCTTGGAGCCCTTTTCCTCCCCTCAGCCCTCCTGTGGCCATCCACACTCCTCCAGAGAGCCCTCCATAATTGCACTAAATGGTGCCCTTCCCCTGCCCCCAAGGCACAGTTCCATAACACCATCTTCCTAGGGACACACCAAGCTGCTACTGGGTCGGTCATAACATGTCTGCTTTTGTTGAGTTGTATCATATATAACACTGTCCCGGGCAGGTGGTGAGCTCAGGAAAAGGACCCACAACTTGTCAGAGCCTGTGCTTCTAGGAACACTCAGCAAAATGTGGGTGTGAGTGTGTGTGTGTGCATGCATGCTGTTGTATATCCTCTTCATCCTCCCCAGTTCATCTCAGACCCACTCCCTCAGTCCCCTCCCTAATAGCTCTTCACCTGGTTCACTCTACCAGGAATTCCTCTAACCCTCTTCATCTGTCCAAATCCTCCTCATCCTTCAAGGCCTGGCTCAAGGCTGCCTCCTCTAAGAAATTTTTCTCCCCACTCTACCATCACCATGACTCTCTGCCCTTCATTCTCTACCAACCTCTCTCATTGGTTTGCCTTTAATTAGATACAGCCTTGTCTTGCTGGCCAGTGGTTTAGGCATTTAATTCTAATTCATTTGTCAGCCCTATGGCATGCTCAGCAGGCTGGGTACACAGCCTAGGTACAAGCAAATACTGGTTGGTGCATGTTCTGGTGTGTGTGTGTGTGTGTGTGTGTGTGTGTGTGTGTGTTTATGTGCATATTTATGGTCTGTGGATCCTGAGGGGTCTACAATGTGACTGAATGCATATATTTTGTGTAACCATTCATTTAGTCAAATGACATTTATTGTGCTTATGGGTGTGCAGCTTATGCGTGTGAACCCTGTAAGTGTGCTATGTATATTGTGAAGGCATTTGGGGCATCACTGTGATGTGTATATTTAGTATGCCTGGGCACATATGAATCGTTGATATTGTGGGTTGTGTCTGTGCAAAAACATAATCATAAGAGTAAGAGACAAATTTGGGTCCTTCCTCCGCCACTTACTTCGACCTGATTTCAAGCAAGTCATCAAATTCTTTGGACCTCAGCTTCCATATTTATAAAATAGGAAAGATTAACACTTATGATCCTAGGATTGTCTACCTACTAGAGGTCTATCTTGCAGGATGTGAAGATGAAGGGGAGACATAACTGGTGTGAAGTGCCCAGCACAGTGGCAAATAACTGAGGGTTCCATTTCCCTGTGTGTGTGCATCTGTGCATATGCATATGTGTGTGTGTGTGTGTGTGTAAGCAAGAATCCTGAGCACAGGGAGTGTCTATCCTGGGCTTCTAGACATCCTTTCCTCCCCGTGCAGCCTATGCCTGAGCTTCTACCCCAGAGTCTGGAACCTAACCAAATCTAGTCTCAGCAGATGTAGGAGGGACATGTCCCTGCTGGGAGCAAGACTAGGACTCAAAGCGGCTTCGGAGCAGCTTGAACTTGGACTTGTTGAACTTAGTGATGAGGTCCAGTTTGCTGTGTCCCAGGGTCAGCCGTTTCTCATCCCCAAATGGGCCATTGCTACTGCCATTGCAATGGTCACTTGTGGGTCTCCCCGGGAGGCCATGCTCAGGTCCCTGCCTGGCACCCTGCAACTGATGATACTTGGTGATGAGGTCCAGCTTGCTGTGGCCCAGAGTCAGCCGCTTCTCATCCGCAGAGCCCACTCCAGGCTTGCGAGCATGGCTCGGTCTAGGGAGACTATTGGGCCCCGGCCCCTCACCCCGGAACGGGCCAAACTTTGTGATGAGGTCCAGCTGGCTGTGGCCCAGGGTCTGCCGTCGCTCATCTGGACCCTGCTTGCCAGCCCTGGCTGAGGAGTTGGCTTCAGGGGGCCCTCTGGAGCCCCCAGTCTTAGGGTACTGTGGCAGGAGGTCCAATTGGCCATGGCTGTGGTTTGGAGGCAGCCTCTTATGCTCTGGGTTCCCATTGCCAAGTCTGGGGGAACCTGACTCAGGGACACCCCCAGCACCTTGGGCCTGGGGCAGGAGATCCAGCTGGTTGTATCTCTGGTTTGGGGATAACCTCCTGTCCTTTTGGGCCTGCTCACCAGGCCACAGGGAGTCTGAGTTGGAGGTAACACGAGGATCAGGGCCTCTTGCTTCTCGAGCTCTGGGAAAGGGGATGAGGAGATCCAGCTGGCCATGGCTCTGACTCAAAGACACCTTCTTCTCCTCCACTGTCTCCAGGGCTGTGCCAGGTACCCAGCGACCTCGTGGGGGGCAAGGCTCCTGGCTCGCTGGGAGCCCATTCTCTGGGAGCCTAGATAGGGCTGGGACAGCCCGGGAGAAGGGGAGGAGGGAGCGTGGGCGAGTAAGCAGAGGTGACCCCACTGCCAGGGTCAAGGGGCTGGTGCTACTGTGGTTGAGGGCAGGGGAGGACTGGGACCACAGGGACGCCCCCATCTTGCCCAGGTTGGCCCTGTAGGGCCCTGGTGGTGAGCCATGGTTAGGATCTGACAGCTGGCGTTGGAGGGAGGGCTGGCCACTGGCTTTGCGACAAGTAGGGCCGGGGGATGAGGACCCCATTCCTGTGTCACTGCAGCCACCGCCTCCGGGTAGAGCAAGGTAGGAGGAGCGGCCCATGAGAGGGGAGTGCTTGATGCTGCTGAGGCTGGTGCTGGAGGGCGATGAGGACCTGCGGCTTGGGATGCTGGGCCCGAAGGCCAGGGCCGCCAGCGGAGGGCACGGGGCCCTGGGGTCCTCGCCGCTGCAGAAGCCCTCCACGGGCCGTGACTCGGCATACAGACAGCGGAACTCCCGGTCAAAGTCCTCCACGATGCGGCCCCGCAGCTGCAGCACCATGCTGGTGTGGGCCTGGCTGCAAAGCCAGGTGAAGCTGGGGGCAGAGTGTCAGGGTCAGGGAGCAAAGTGCAGAACCCTGGGCCTAGGCAGGAGTCACAGCAAAAGACAACTCCACCACCACCACTCCAAGTGAGGGGGCAGAGCTCTGACTACAGAGTCTGTACGGGTCCCAGCCCGGCTTGGTGACTTGGGCACGTGGTTTCCCGTCCCAGGGCCTCAGCTTGCCCGTCTATAGAATGGACCCGGGGCAAGGTTCTCTGACGTCCCCCCGGTTCCGAGGTAAAATAGTTATTTTCTATGCCAATAGCATTAAAGTAATCCTTCCACACAGGAACCACTTCCAGGGCCCAGCCTGGGGCTGCTTCACTCCCCCGCACACTGTCCCCTGAGCCCTGCATAGTGCCTGGCAGGTGGCAGCTGTCCAGCCCATGTTGGAAGAGATGGATGAGTGAACGCAAATTCAAAGCTGCCCGATCCCAGGTGCCCCTGCCAGCCAGGGGCCCAGCCCCAGGCCCCTCTGCCCCGGTCCTGCTCGCTCACCTGTAGCTGCCCGCCACCACCTGCTCACAGTCGATGATGACGAACTTCTCCAGGGCCTGTCCCGTGAACCGGCGGCCCGCCTTGCTGCAGTATGTGTCCCCACCTGTGCTCCGTACACGCATGTTCTGAACCAAGGAGGGATGAAGGTTCGGGGGTGATCTTGAGAGAATGGGACTCGGGCCATGTCTAAATCCCATGGGGTCTCTGACCTTAAACAGCTAAAGGAACCAAGTCCCCCACTCCCATGGACCCCCCCCCCAATGTTCACTAACCACCCAAGTGACTCTTCTGCCCTCCCTGACTCCCCATCCCACCCCTGGTGACTGCCCCTGTCCCTCACTGACCGGCAGGTGCCCCCCATTGAGGTCCATCTTATAGCACATCTCCAGGAAGTGGCTCAGGTGCTCCTGAGCCAGGAGCAGGTAGACAGGGACGCCACGCCGACTAGAGGCCTCCATGAGGTCACACAGGAGCTCCATGTCTGTGAATATGTCCATCACCACAGCCACCACCTGGAGGAGAGAGGGGAAGCTCAGCCTTGCCAGAGGCAATGCCGGCGTCCCAGGAAGAGAGTGCTAGATGGGAAAGCAGGAGGCCGGACCCTGCAAGAAAACCTGAACTGAAAGAGCTTTTGCCATGACCTAGCCCCGTGGTTCTTAACTTAGACACAGGGAGGTTTCGCTGTCTTAAACCGCCAGACGTTGTATGAAAGTTTTTGTGTGCATTTTTTTCTGAGGACAGAGTGTGTATCTGTCATCGGATTCTCAAAGATGTCTGTGGATCAACTGCACCCGTCTGAAGCTTCACTCCGCATATGGGGAAACGAAGGCCCAGAAGGGAGAAGGAGTCAGAAGCAGAAGCCAGACCCCAGTTCCCAGTCTGGGTCCTCACTCTCTCCCCACTAGCTCCAGCCCTAGCTCTGGCCCAGGGACTGTCTGTCTGAGGTTCCCTTCTCAAGGATCAGAGCTTCAAGCCAGGCACTGGGGCCTTCAATGTCCTTTGCCAGACCCGCCTCAGTTTCCCTATAAAGCTACAGAGATCTGCAAGACATCTTACAACCATGGGTTCCCTCACTCCGCCCACGCCAAGTGGGGCCAGGTCTTCTCCTCAGTTGAGGGGCTGGGGCTTGCGGCCTCCCTCATATAATGGGCTGCGTCAGAGAAGCCCTGCATAACCCCTGGCGCCACCAAACCCCCAACTGTCTCTTCCTCCCCCTCCCACTTCATAGATCTGCTAGGAGACCCCCCTCTCCCAACACAGGCCGACAGGAGGATGTGCAGAGCACAGCATTCCAGCTTGAGCCACACAGACCTGGGTTCATACCTGCATTTTGCTACGTCCTAGTCATGTGGCCCTGGGCGAGTAGCTTCACCTCTGGAAGCCTCGACTTCCTCATCGGCTAAATGGAGGTAATGGTAGCCGCATCTCAGAGTTACGGGGAATGAAATGTGAAAATACTCAACGCACAACGGAAGCCCAGCACATGTTCCTTTCCCGCTGCCTCCTTAACAAACAAGGACACTGGGCCCTGGGTGGCAGGGAGAGGAAGCTTCCCAAAGTTACTCAGAGTCAGTGGCAGCCCGGAGCAGAAGCTTCTGGCCCAGAGGTGACGGGTCTAGATGGGGGTGCGGAGGCAAAGTGCTTGGGGATGCCCAGCACATGGCACAGGCCGGACCAGGAATGAGGGGGAAAGGACAAGCAGGAAAGATCAAAGGGGCGGGGTGACCACAGCAGCTACCTCACTAATAACCTCACTCCCAGTGCCAATTAGACCTGGCCCTCCCCTGCCCGGGGCACAGGCAGGCCTGCGAGGGAGGCTCCCAATGAACAGTTGAGATCCCAGCATCCTGGCTCCTGCTGTCTGCAAGTCACCCTCCGGGCTGCTCCCCCAGACAAGGGCACCGAAGCCAACCCACCGCAATCCTGCCTAGGGCCATGCGATTCATCCCCCTGCCTCCTGAATCAGGGGTCCTCTGCCGCAGGCCCAGCCTGAGGTACCGTGCACAGGGGTGAGGGGTGGATGGAGACATGCGCCAGGAGTCAGGGCTGTACCTGAGTCAGGACCCTTTCCTCTCCTTCCTGAGCCCTGGGCTCTATTTTACCAACTGACTGCGCCTTCCTGAGCATGTCCCAGCAGCCCCTCTCTGGCCTCAGTTTCCTCCTCTGCAAGTCAAAGGGTGCCTCACATTTCACCAAGGTTGGGATTCTTAGTTTGGGGATCATAAACTTTTTTGAGAATCTGATGAAAGCCATACACCCTCTCCCCAGAGAGATGCAGGAAGGATCCCTCTCTGCAACACGCACGACTTTGCATGCATTTTCAGGATGTTTGTGGAGTCCTTGAGGGCCATCCTGTTCTATGCTTATCCATAATGACCCTGAATGCCAAGGGGTTACCAAGATAAATAAAATACAGCTCACCCTCTAAGAGCTTGTGGTCTGATAGGTGCTGCTCCGAAGCGGCAGTGTGTCCCTGGGCTCATCCCTTCCCTCCCGGGGCCTCAGTTTTCCCATCTGTGAAATGAATATCTGAAGAGATGAGGTCCTTACCGTGCGGGCCTGGCTGAAGAGGAAACGCAGAAGGTCTTTGATGTTCTTGGTCTTGTCCCGCTGAAAGTGGACCACAGCCTGGGTGGGGCTGAAGCCCGTGGCCTGTGGGATCTCAGGCCAGCCCAAGTCCAGGTCCGGGGGGTCTATGTCAGAGGCCGTGGGAAAGTAAGTGCCCGAGGTGACTTCTGAGAGCAGGCTGAGGCGGTCAGGTCCTGAGGCCTCCAGTCCGTGGGCCTCACCCAGCTCAGGACCCCCACGCACATGGCTGGTCATGTAGTCCACATCCAGGGAGCTCAGGAAGGGCAGTTCCTGCTCCTCCGAGATGACCCGCAGGTAGGCAGCCTCCCCCCGCTCCAGGAGGGCGTCGGCCGCCAGCCGGGCTGCCTCGCTGTGCTGCAGCACCAGTGGTGAGCTTTCCCGCCACCAGGGCCGCTTCAGTTCCTCCACCCGGCCCCGCAGGGGTCCTGCCATGCCCTGTGCTCCCAGGCCCCCAGGCCCCAGGCCTCCAAACATGCCCGCCCACCAGGCTGCTGTCACCCTCCAGTGGGCTCCATGGCCTGCACCCCGCTGGTTGCAGCAGGAAGATAGCAGCAATGCGTCTCCTGCCTGCCTGCCTGCCTGCCTGCCTGCCTGCCTGCCTGCCCCAGTGTGGCAGGGCCCCCAACCCGTTGCCACCTAAGTCAGGCACTATGCTCCGCCCCATTGCCCCTGGCTTCTGGAACCTGTTGGGTTAGCCTCACCTGTTGGCCTGCTGTTGGGACTTGCCCTCCCAGGAAAACGTCAGTGGTAGGCCCTTAGCACACTCCCACCCCCCCACCCCCACCCAGCATTACGTGCCCCATCCATACCAGCTCCTAGCGAGTTTCCTTCAAACCCTGACCTTCCAGAGCACACTTGGAGGTTGTATTATGCCCTTGCTCAGGGACAGACACACACACACACACACACACACACACACACACACACACACACACACACACTAGGGTAGATGAATGACTCAGGACACCAAGATAAAGACGCGAACACACAAGCATGCAGGCTGACTGACGTACTGAGAGTTGACAGACACGCATAGCCTACAGGCTGACGTGCAGACCACACATTTTGATCCCATGTAAACAGATCCAAACACTAATTCAGAGACTAGCCATAACCCCAAACATACCCTGATGGCTATTGCAAGCCTAGCACCCCTGCACACAGGCCCTAATAAGAGCTGAAGGGAATGTCACAGGACTGCCAAGGACATGACCTGTCTGTGGGCCTTATTTTGTTCCCATATGGCCTTGCCACTCTCCACCTCCATAGCTGTGGCATCACGGTCACCTGTCCCACCTTCACCCCAGCTCTCAGCCCATCCTCGAGGGTCTAGAGCTGTGGCTCTCACGCTACAGTTCCCAAGACTAGCCAGGATGTGTTAAAATGCAGATCCCCAGGCCCCACCCACCGGAGATTCTGATTCACAAGGTCTGAGTGGGCTCCTGGAGTCTGCCTTCTTAAAAGTGACATGGTGCATCCGGGGCAGTGTGCTGAAGACCACCCCTGAAGAATGCTGTTCCAGAGGCCGCATTTCCCACACCCTCAACTCCGGGGACGCTCTGGGCCTGGTGGGGACCAGACCACAGCCTTCCTCCCCGCCTCAGAAGCTGAGTATTAAATGGTTAGTAAGAAAGGTGGTTTCCAAGAATGTGAGGGGGGAGGGGAACACACTGCAAAGTCAGGAGGCAAACAGGGCTAGCAGGTTTCTTATCTCTGCTCCTAACATGGGCCGAAGTCCCAGCATCTTCAGGAGCATGGGTGGGAGGCTGTGCTCTGGAGAAGCAGGGTCAGCAGATGGCAGCTAGTTGGGGGGCCAGGCCCGGCAGAAGTGGTCAACAACAGAGTAGTGCCTGCTTGAGGGACCACCTCCTATGGAGGGTGAGGTCCAATGAGGATGGCCAGGAGGCCTGATGCCATGTCTGGAGACCCTGTTTGGTGCTGATTGCAATTGGTCTATCTGATCTGGGGTCAGGCCCAGAGCTCAGGTTCTGTTATGTCCGCAGGGTTTCCCACACGGGGCCCAACACATGCACGGGGTGCGGGAACTAGGCCCCCTCAGCGTCGAGTTGGGTCCTGTGATCAAAGACGAATGAGGCTGGCTTTGTCTTGAAGGAGTTTAGAAGTGGGCAAGGGACAGGGGATGGGGTGGGGGGAGAAAGTAGCCTAGGCCAAGAGCTGACATGTGGGAATACTACATCCCATCTCAGGGGCAGGGACAGAAATTGGAGCAGCAGGAGCTGGAAGGAGACCTTTCCCTGGGGCCGGAGTGGCTGTGTGAGGGGCAGGAGGTTGAGTAAACAAGGTCAGGCCGTGGGAAGGTAATGAGCTGTGGGGCAGCCGAGGTGGCAAGGCCTTCATTAGGGCCTTATCCTCAGATTTATTTGAGGGGAGAACCAGGGCCTTATCTGGGTTGAAGAAGTGCTCCTGGGAGGGAAGGCAGCCACGTTTCTATGTTGCTGAGTCCCTGTGTTAATCCCTCAGCATGCATATGGTATAAATTTTTGGCTTTTCTTTTTTTAAAAAACTATTTTAATTGTGGTAAAATATACATAACAAAGTTTGCATCTTAACCATTTACAGTTCAGTGGCATTAAGCACACATGCATGGTCGTGCAACCATCACCATCATCCATTTCCAGAGCTCTCTCCATCTTGCAAAACTGAAACTCTGTACCCATTAATAGCTCCCCATTTCTTCCTCTCTCCAGACCCTGGCAGCCACCTCTCTACTTTCTGTCTCTATGAATTTGGCTACTCTAGGGTACCTCATAGAAGTGGAATCATACAGTATTTGTCCCTTTGTGACTGGCTTATTTCACTTTGCATAATGTCCTCAAGGTTCATCCATGTTGTAGCCTGGTCAGAATTCCCTTCCTTTTTAAGGCTGAATAATATTCCACTGTGTGCATATACCACATTGTTTATCCATTCACACAATGATGGACACTTGGGTTATTATTTCTATCCTTTGACTATTGTAAATAATGCTGCTTGAATATAGGTATACCGATTTGACTCTGTATTTTTATGTATTTCCCTCTATACCCACATTTGTATTATATTTCATTTTTGTAAGTAAAAAACCCCCACACTTAATATTGACAATTTTATATGGTTCGACTCAACATATATACATATAACTATGCAGAACTATACCTGTGCATGTATGTACTGTGATGTTTGTGTGTCTACTTGGCGGTCTTTGAGCATTCAGCTGTGGGCAAACTACGGCCCGCGGGCCGGATCTGGCCCATTTGAAATGAATAAAACTAAAAAAAAAAAAAAAAAAGACCGTACCCTTTTATGTAATGAGGTTTACTTTGAATTTATATTAGTTCACACAAACACTCCATCCATGCTTTTGTTCCGGCCCTCCGGTCCAGTTTAAGAACCCATTGTGGCCCTTGAGTCAAAAAGTTTGCCCACCCCTGATCTAGCTGCATGTCAGTGTATATTTACCTATGTGTGCATCTGTGTATACATACTCATGTGTGCCTGTCTGGGCAGAGATCTATTTGTGTACATGAGTGCCTGGACAGTGATGGCTTGGACCCTAACTCTGGTACAAGGGAGCTCAACTGAGAAGGGCAGGGGTGGGAGGACTGAGCCAAAGGGATCCCTGACATCCCGATAATGAAAACATGTAAACCAAACCCCCCAGGGCTGCAGGAATGGAGGCCCCTCCCTATGGACCGAATGGGTAAAGGGCAACAGGAGGGTTAATAGATGGATCCTGGCCATGGGCCTGCAGCTAGGGGTGGGGACCCAGGGTGATGGGAACCATACAGATAGCTAAGCCCCGACCACTGTGTCGGGCAAAGGTCCCTTAATAACTGTTATTAAGAGGAAAAAAAATATTTTCCTGTCCAGGGGTTGTGTCAGGCGCCTGCTTGGCATCATTCTGGCATCCTGGGGGACACTTAGCCTTGTCTCTAACCAGCCGAGTGGCGCCTGGGCAGGTGACTGTCCTGTGGGGGTGGTGCGAGCAGAGGCTGGGCTGCAGCCCTCCAGGTGCAGGCTGCTCTGATGCCAATATTGCCACACACCTTTAATGTGGCACCTCCAGGAGAGGGGAGATAAGGCTCCCGGAGAGAAGCAGCCAGGGTGAGTAGGGGAGCCAGTGTGCCCAACTCCCTTGAATCAAGGCAAAGCAACCTAAGATCTAGAGATACAGGGCCACGTGGTAAGGATTCCCAGAGGTTGGCTTGAGGTGGGTATTAGAAGATGAAAATGATTTCAAGATGTACAGAATGGCAAACAGGGTGTTCCAGGCTGGAGGCAGAGGGACAAGGGCATGCCTAGTGAAGAAAGGTGGGGGCGGTGGTATAGGGAAAGGGCTGTCAGAAAGGCCATCTGGGCCACACTCTGAAGAGGATCTTGTTAAAGTGCGGCCTCTCTGTGCAAAGATGATGACACAGAGGTTGGCAAGACTCCTAGAGTGGAAGCAGTCCCCCGGGGGAGAGTAGCCCAAAGCACCAGACTCCCAGAAACAGCCCAGGTGGGTGTGGGTCACTGACCCTGAGTGCCCCAGAGGCCTCTGGGAGGTCACACTGGCTCTGCACCTAATGTGTTGAACAATCACAACTCTGAGTCACAGTGGCTGAATCTGCAAGATGGGACCAACACTACCTCCTTCACCAGGTTGTTGTGAGGAATAAGCAGGCTACTCTGTGTCAAATGACTGACTGAGGGGAGCAGTAGCCCAGTACCTGCTGATTCCAGAGCTTTTCAGGCCATGAAAGGGCAGCGGCTTGGTGAAGGCCCGAAGACAAATGAAGCAGTGACTGGGGTGCCTCCTGGTCAGTCTCTGGCCCCTTCTGGTCCAAAGGCTGGCCCTGAAGGTGAACATGGCTCCTGGCTGTCCGTGGAGTGTGTCTCTGAGATGCTCTCAGCCCAGTTCAGGAGGCAAGGTCCTCTCCCCACTTTGCATACACAGACCAGTATTCACACCTTTCTTGGGCACGTGGGACCCCAAGGAATGAGAGTTTTGGCATTCTACTTCAGAAAGGCGGCTGTGCCTGTGTCTAGGCCAGGGGTGGGCAAACTTTTTGACTCAAGGGCTACAATGGGTTCTTAAACTGGACCGGAGGGCCGGAACAAAAGCATGGATGGTTTGTGTGAACTAATATAAATTCAAAGTAAACATCATTACATAAAAGGGTACGGTCTTTTTTTCAATAGTTTTATTCATTTCAAACGGGCCGCATCCGGCCCGCGGGCCGTAGTTTGCCCACGGCTGGTCTAGGCTGTAGACACTGTGACTCCTTCACATTCTTCCCTCCATCCCTCTCCATCATCTCATTCAATGGTGGGTGATCCAGTCCCCACTCCCTCCCCCTCTCCATCCACTCCACCCTGCAGGCATTTACTTATTTATTTGTCTTGATTTGAGAGAGGGAAAGAGAGGAAGGGAGAGGGGAGAAATTGATTTGTTGTTCTACCCATGTATGTACCCACTAGTTTCTTGTGTGTGCCCTGACCAGAGATCAAATCTGCAACCTGGGCGCATTGGGGTGATGCTCTAACCAACTGAGCTACCCAGCCAGGGTATACTCTGCATGTATTTAATGCCTACTTTAGGCCAGCACTATGGTTCCAAAGATGAGTAAGACTTGGTTGCCGAAACCGGTTTGGCTCAGTGGATAGAGCGTCGGCCTGCGGACTGAGAGGTCCCGGGTTCGATTCCGGTCAAGGGCATGTACCTGGGTTGCGGGCACATCCCCGGTGAGGGATGTGCGAGAGGCAGCTGATCGATGTTTCTCTCTCATCGATGTTTCTAACTCACTCTATCTCTCTCCCTTCCTCTCTGTGAAAAATCAATAAAATATATTTAAAAAAAAAAAAAAAAAAAAAGACTTGGTCTCTGCCCTGAAGGAATTCAGTTTAGTGGGGAAGGCAGACTCATAATTATAAGTCACAGATTAAGCTGAGGTATAAACCAAATGCTTGGAGTTTAGAGCTCATGACCCATTCCAGAATCATGTTCCCACTCCACACTCCCAGCTAGGGAACAGCCCTGTGGCGGGCTTTCTCGGATGGTCAATAGTTGAAGGAGCTGTTTCTGGCCACAGGGAGCAAGCAAGAGGAAAGGGGCAACCCAGCACAGGCCACGGGTCTGGTTGCTGACTGAAATCTCGAGTGAGCTCTCAGGGCCTCAGCTCCTGCCTGTAAAGCAAGTGGCTGGGATAGAGGCCTCCAAATCCCTCACAGAACCCATATGGCATTCTATCACTTTTTACACACACACACACACACACACACACACACACACACACACTTATTGACTTCAGAGAGGAAGGAAGGGGGAGAGTTAGAAACATCATTGATGAGAGAGAATCATTGATTGGCTGCCTCCTGCGTGCCCCATACTAGGGATCGAGCTTGCAATCAGGGCATGTGTCCTGACCGGGAATCGAACCATGACCTCCTGATTCATAGGTCAACGTTCAACCACTGAGCCACGCCAGCCAGGCCTATCACTTTTTGACATCACAGGTCAGTCAGTGCTTGAAGATTCTCTTCATGGAAATTCCCCAGTCAGGACCATCAGGACCTTTTCTTCCCTAAGTAGAGGGAGGAGTCCTTGACCTGGGCAGGGTCTAGGTACCAGGCTCACCAGCATGGCTCAAGGGAAGCCCCTTGGAAGCCCCAGGAAACTTGTGATGGTAAGTTAACACCTGGGCAGGGGTAAGTGGGTAGAGGGTTATGGCCAGTGTACTAAGGTCTGTCCTACCCCCAACCTATGGCCCAGCCCAGGGGAGGGGGTGGGCAAAGCATGGTGGGTTGGAGTGGGGAGAAGGCTAGTTAGACATAGGCAGGACCAGGGCAACAAGTAAAGGAGGGTTGCTCCCAAGGAACGAGTTCTAACACTTTAGGACTGTCCAGTTCTCTGCCCACAAACCTGCCACATTCCCTTCCTTCCCACTTCACACAAATGGCAGATAAACCCTAGGTTCCTGGGCACCTAGACCAGCATGCACGCCTCCTTCTCTCTCAGCCCTCACCTCTGAAATCCCTGTCCCCCATCTGTCCTCCAACTTCTGGTCTCAGGAAATGGTTTCCTTCTTCTGTCCAAAGCCCAGCCCTGTTCTCAAGTCCTGGCTTCCACTTTTAGAGGGATAATAATAATAATAATAATAATGCCACCACCTAACATTTATGGGAAGTTTCTTTCCATTAAATAGTGTACATTTAATTAGACTCTTCCCTGCCCTCACACACATCTTCAGCATTATCCCGTGCTGAGGCCTTCGTTTTTTGTTGTTTTTTAAAATATAATTTTATTGATTTCAGAGAGGAACGGAGAGGGATAGAAACATCAATGATGAGAGAATCATTGATCGGCTGCCTCCTGCATGCCCCGGACCGGGCATATGCCCTTCACCAGGATCAAACCTGGGACCGTTCAGTCAGGCTAGGGTGAGAAGGCCTTCGTTTTTACCCTGCTCTCCTACCTCCTGTCCAATTTTTTCCCATTTCTTCTCACCTCCCAAGACACCACAGCTGCTGTCACACTCTGCCTTAACCCGTTGCAATCTGTTCTCTCTCAAAAATCCTGTTCCTGAAATGGTCTAAAGCCCTTACGCCTCACCCGCTTACTCCTGCAGCATTGAGAGCCGCCTCCTGGAAGCTCTCCTCTCCCCTGGCCTCTGCTCCAGATCCTCCCTCCTGTGCCAGGTCCTGCTCTTCCTACCACACCCTGAGCATGCTTCCCCCATGCCCTTCCCAGTGCTTGGTCTACCCTCTGCACTTCACCTCTGGGAGCTCATCCAGCTTTGAGATTCCGAGTGTCTCTTCTATACCGGACAAGGCCAGCCCTGGGCCCCTGTCCCAATCCTCCCGAGGTCCACTCCTGCCCTCCCTGGGGATCTCTGTTGGCTCGTCTCCCACTAGACAGCTCCTATGCAGACACAATGAAGTGCACCAAAAGCAATGGGGTTGGGCTCAGAATACATGACTGTCCAGCTTGCTACAGGGTCACCTGGCACCAGTAGGTGGTTTCTCCTCAGTGGCCCTGGTCCCCTCTGGCATGGTGGGGGCAACAATCCCTGGCCTGTCTCATAGGGCACTTTAATTAGCACTTGGGGGAAAATAAAACCACAACAAAAAGAGGATTCTTCTTTTCGAGCAACCCTCATCTGCCTGACATCGCCATCTCCCAGCTTCCAGGAGAGCTCTGTGGTTTTTCCCTCTGGGGTTTGAACTTCCTTTTGAATCCCTACAGTCACTCCCAGGCCCTCAAGCCTAGATGCCTGGAATCCCACTGGGACTGCACCAAGCCACCCTGTGTGCTGCTCTGCATCTTTGCTCCCATCAGGCCAGGCCTTTCCAAGAACGCAGGTGGTTCCCTGTTGCCTGTCAGATGCAGCATAACCCAGATTACCCCCACCCATATCTTTGCAACGTTTTCTTCCCTTAAGTTCTGTGCCTTCCATAGGCAGCTCCTCACTTTGTTTTTCTTGTCACGTATCTAAACCTTACCCATCCGTGTGTCCTGATTCTCTTCAAGGCATTTCTGACTTCTAACCCCCTGTTGATTTTTCCTGTTAGCATGTCTATGTGTCCACACACGTGGCTGGAATGTTGCTTTAGGTTTCCTTTTACTTTGTAATTGTAGTACAACTGACCCTTTCTCCATCTAGTACTCCTTTTCTAGCACCGAGGCATTGGCCGTGGGTGTCAGAACCAGCCCCGTCTGCATGCAGGACCAATGTGGGCCTCCCTGAGCTTCGATTTCGCTCAGCAGTAACACGAGCTTAGTAACACTTACCTCACAGGACTCACTGAGGATTAAATACGATAACAATAGAAAATACCAAGCAGTGTCTGGCACCGAACAGAAATGCAAAATGTATTGGCTGAATTACAGCCTGGGCTTTAATCTTAGCTTCATATATAAAATAGCAATTATTTATGATTTTTAAAATTTCAGACAAAATAAAATCTTATTCACTACATTGTTCTGTATTTCTCATTTACAATCGCTAAAGACATTCTTCTCAGTAAGGGAAACATTTGTTTCTTTTTTTATACATATTTTTATTGATTTCAGAGAAACATTTATATATATATTTACATTTTTTATTGATTTCAGAGAAACATTTGTTTCTTCTTTTTATATATATTTTATTGATTTCAGAGAAGGGAGAGGGAGAGAGATAGAAACATCAATGATGAGAGAGAATCACTGATCAGCAAGCCCCTTACTGGAGATCAAGCCCACAACCCAGGCATATGCTGTGACCTCCTGGTTCATAGCTCAACACTCAACCTCTGAGCCACACCGGCCAGGCTGTTTCTTCTGATGAATAAGTACACTTCCTTTTATGTGGCAATGGAAACTACATAATCTTAAGGCTTTCCAGTTTCTGCCTTTGGCAGCCAGGAAGCTCCAGAGCAACATTTTATACTCAATTGCAGATTTCCTCGCTGACCTGCAGGAGGCAGTGTGAGCGGGGAGAGAGTAAGGGCCCTAGGGTTGTAAGATGTGGGCTGGGGCACTCTTGGCCCCTTCTTACCCTAGATGACCCTACAGGCCTCTGTGAGCCTTAGTCTTCTCACTTGTGTCAAGGGGATAAGACGATGAGGATAATATCTATTTTTAGAACTGCTGTGAGATGATATGTTAAAAACACTTCACAAATTACCCAAAAAGTCATATGAAAGTTGGTTATTAGCAGCTGAGGTTTTCTAAAATGATTATTTTCCTTCTCTTCCCTCCCAATACTTGCATCCTATCTTTTAAACTTTGTTTTAATTGTGTTTCAGTTTTATTATAACTGTGTCTCTTGATTTGCTGTGATCCTTTCTGGAAGTATACAGAGTACAAATAAATGACAAAATTATTCCTAGAGGACAAGAAAGCAAGACCTTCACTTGTTTTGTATAATAACACTATACAATAGAAAAACACTTAGCTATACTGAATTGTTAAAGTAAGCTGAACTGTAGGTTAGTCTGAGAAAAAGGGGCTTTTGAGGGGGCTTGTGCTGCTAATGATTGATGAGTTAGTCACTCATTCCTTCTTTCATTTGTCAAAGCTTACACTGATGCCTGCTGGGAGGCAGGCACTCTGTTGGGACTGGAAAAACAAAGGTGACTGACCCAAAACAGTGCTCACAGGGCAGGATAGAGGGAGGGATGGAAAAAGTAGTTTCACTGGAGGATACCGTCCGGAGTGGACGGGAGAAGGGGGTCTTTGAAGGCACACGGACTTTCTTTGGTCAGAAGAGGGAGGGAGAGGATCCAGGTAGAGGAAACACACAGGATGGTCTCTTCCGGTAAGCCCAAGCGGTTCAGTTTGTTCAGAGAAGAAACTGGTTAGAGATTCACAAAAACAAACAAAGGTCAAACTAAGAAGAACCTTATATCCTCCGAGGAACTTGGATTTTATCTTGAAGGGGAGGGGTATGTAGTCAGTGAAAGATGCTGATGGCCAGAAAGTGACTTGACCTTTTGAGATGCAGTATCGTACAAGTTGTGTGCAGTGTCTGACAACTACTCACGAAAGCAGGACCTGACTCCAAGACGAGGACCATCTGCGGGAGGTGTTCATATAGGGCCTGGATGAACATAGGCCAACTGAGATGTTGAGAAAGGGAGTCAGGTTCTGGACCAGGGCTGGACTAAAGGATCTTTAAAGTTCCTTCCAAATCAGAGATTCCTTGATTCTAAAGCAAACCCGGTAGCTGAACTGGGATCTGTGGCTGCGGAGCTGCTGTGGGCAGCAAATGGGTTAAGGCTCAAATAACTTTTATATATGAATTAATGTGTAGAGTTGGGAGCCAAAATCTGTTCCATTAATTTTTCCATCCATTCCAGGAGCAGTTAGGTACACACAGTAAAGTTTATTTTGGTGCATGGTATACTTCACTCCATTAAAAATAAATTAATCAGCAAATTCCTGCCTGGCTCAGCTCTGGTTTATGTAAATAGTGCCCAGCTGTAATGAGTTACAAGGTGTTATTATCTCACACACACAGAGGAGGCTTCACTCTGGAGCTCCGTTCACAACAAACGCATCTTAAATAAACTCAGAGAAGGCGGCTTGATTTGTAATGTTTTCACAGAAGTGGGATATACCTCATCCATATAGAGTTTCTTTATGTGACTCATTTTATAGCAAGTTAAATGAAGGAAGTTTGATGGGGGGAGGGGCAATATGGTTCCACGCCCCCTTTCTTCAATTTAAAGAAAATCCCCCAAGAGATGACCCACACTCAGAGGGAGGAGGGGACTGGTCCTCAAGTGCCCAGGCCCAGCTGGCTCGATAGCACAGGCTCAGAAGCTGGGAAGGGCATAGGAAGCTGGGCACAGGGCTGGGCCCTGTGATGGTACAGCAAAGCCAGGAAGAATGTGTTCTTCTCCTCCTCAACATCTCATACAAGGGGGAACCGAGAGAGGAAAGACAGCATGTTCCTCACCTGGTTCACTGTTCTTGAGGCCTCTTTCCATACGACTTGGGATATGACAAGCACTTGGTCATCAGAGGCCTTTGGGGCCCAGAGGACAGGGCCTGGCAAGCCATGGACAGGCCAGAACAGTGACATCTCCGTGAATTGGAGGCAAAGGCAGCAGCAGGGACCCTCCTGAGCCTCTCCCTTCCCGTGTCTCTGAGCGGGGGGTACCCTCGGCTTATAGCACCTGCCGCCTCAGGTGAGTTTCTGAAAGACCCTGGATTAGAGAAGAATCATGGGAGAGTTCAATCTGACTCTTTTAATGGCCAACGCAACCCCACAGCTCACAGCCGGCGGACAGAGCATGGCTACCCATCTTGACTCAGCAGCATTACAAACTGCTCCTGGGCCACGGTGGGCCCTGGGTGGGGTGTCCTCTTTCTAATGTACCCCCATCCCTTCTGCGGCCTTTGGGAAAAGCTGTCCATCACAAGGTTGCTAGAGGGGACTTAGAGAATGTTTGCTGGGGAGCTCTTGCTCAGGGCTTCTCATGGGGGAGAAAACACCCCAAAAGAGCTTCTCCCATTACTAACCCCGACCAGATCAGATTCCTGGGTACACTAAGAGGAAAATCAACACAAATGGGGCCAGGTAGTTGACAGATGCTGTTCATAGGTCAGTTCAGGCCACTTTCTGCAGGGTCCTGGGCACTTCTTCTCTGGTGGTTCTTCAACACCAGCGGGCCAGCTGCTCAGAGGGACCAGCCCATCAAAGACCCTCGTCATTATAAACTGGGGAATGGGGCTTCAGGACGCTCTGAGGATTCTTCTCCACTAGAGGGCGCCAGCTCACCTCCCCGGTTAGAAGCAGATCCTCACCATTCATGGAGTCCAGGTACTGAATCTGCAACGGGGAGAGCAGCACATAGAGGAAAGGGACAGGGAAGAACAGATGTGAGATGGCGTAAGGAACCAGCCTTCCAAAGGAGAGAAAAGGAGGGGCATGAGGGAACTTCTGACCATCCCAGCTCTCAGGCCACGGGCAGCCTCTGATCTCCCAAATTATTTCACTTAGGAGGTTTGGAGAAACAAGTCACTGGGGAAACTCACTGGGAAGGCTTTAGAGAATTCCCTCATGCCTCCAAACAGACACACAGACACACAAACACTGACTTTCTGGACTGAAAGAACTTTCTAGGGAGGATGTATCAGGGGGAGGTATGTCCTTGAAATAGGGGTGTGTGCATGTGTGTGTGTGTGTCCATTCAGAGTAACAATGAATGGTACCCAGGTGAGTCAATTCCCTTCTCTGAGACTTAAGTTCCCTTGTCTGAGAAAGGTCTGAGAAAGGGGATAGTAACATGTACCTCACAGGATTCATGACAAGATTATATGATAGAACATTACTAGTCCCTCGGACTTTTTGTCTCTGCTGTCCTCTAGTGGGCCCTGACTCTGGTCAGTGGGCCCCAGCTTCATCCCTCTAGGATGGCCGGGGAGTTATCCCCCTGACTAGCTCTGTGGAGAGGGGACACCTGAGATGCAGAATTGGAACAGCTGCAGGGGAGATATGGTCAGGCAGTTCTGCAGGAAGTAGGTCATCTAGTGAGTGACTAAATCTCAGGAGATAAGGGCAATCTCTGGAAACATTCCCCAGTGGCTGCTAATAAGGAGAGCAGAAGAAAAAGAAATGCTTTCAAATGGCCGGGCAAGATCTAGGGTGAGAGCAGGATCAGAACAGGAGTCAGCACTAGATTTAGGAAGATGAGACTCCATTTTGGAGTAAGAAGACATTTGGGGGATAATGGGAGGGGCAGGAGTCTAGAGGCCTCATCTTATGCCTCAGATCACCTCCCCCTTCCAATAAGTCCTTCACTTCTGCTGTTTCACCTTCAGGCTGCTGGCCTTTGAACAGAACCCCGGTCTCTCCCATTACCTCAGGTCTAGATTATACACATCCTGCTATCCTCCAGGGCAAGAAGATCAACTGACCCATTATCTTCCCTAAAATCCACTCCTCTTTCCAACTACTCCATTTCGGTCCTTAGCGCCCCCACTCTGCCCACCTCCTGGGATGAAAATCTCAACATAACCCGACTGGGGCTTGGGACACCTACCACACCAACTAGCATCCTGGTGCGGTACTAGAATCTGCCCAGGCCCCAGCTTCCTGGTCTCCCTTGTTCCCCTGGGTCAGACTTTGTCTCTCCTTTCTTTGGCCTTCCACAGCACTCTGTTCCTACTGTATCACATCACAGACAGACTTATTCCAGGGTTAGCCTCGTGCCTGACTGGCTTCCTCACCAAACCAGGAGCTGGCTCCTTAAGGGCAGGGCTAGGATTCAGTAATCTCTGCTTTCTGAATAGAGTGCCTGGCACAGAAGGTGCTCAAAACAGTTGCTCACAGAACTGGGTCCCTGTCAAAGCTCCATGCTTCCCTAACAGCCTCATCACTGTTTTCCAATTGCCGGCCTCTCCTTGGGGCAATATGGGACTTCTTATAGGGCATCTGTGGGGCAATCCCTTCCTTTAGGACCCTCAGCTACCTCTTTGTCATGCCCCCTGGCACAGGCCCACCACAGCAGATGGAAAAGTTGGGCTGGTCTCTCAGAAAACATAGCATTTGCTTTGCCAATTGCTACTGCTGGCTGAGGGTGAGCCTAGTAAACAGTAGGAGTCTCAGAATTCTCTGTGGGTGGGGCCCTCTGGCCATAATGCCTTCTCTCTGGTGCTGGCAGATTTGAAGAACTGTCAAACAGAAGTCCTAGCTTTGGGGGTTCTCTACCCTTTGGGTCTGAAAAGCCCCAGTATGTGGCTTTCCCGGCAATCAACAAGATGGTCCTGTTGCTGTCTTCTTCTCAAGAGCTGGGGTCTGGCCTTCCATTTTCTGGCTGTTGGAGGCTTGAAGGCCACAGACACAGGTGAATAAGAGAATAACTGTGGGGTGAGGCCCTTTCAGCTCCAGGGGCCAGGCCCATGAAGCAAAGATGTGACTCATGGGACAGCCTGAGCTGATGAGCTGTCGTCTGGAGCAGCTGAGGCCTCTAGTGACTACATGAATCACCCAGCTTAGGGTTCTAGGCCAGCTGTGCAGGCTGACTCACTGGGAGACCCTAGAAAAGCATCTATGTTCCTCTTCCCTGCCACTCAGCTCACTCATCCATAAAGTAAGGGTTTCCCATCAATACAAGATGGGGGGCACAGAGATCAAGAAGTGAATTCTCCATGGGCCTGAGAAAAATCAATTAAGTAGTCCTCACTCTGGAGATTTCTCCTAGATCCTTGGGTTTCAGGAAGCCCTGGAGAGCTAGAGAAGTGAGGAATGAGGTGGTGGGGGGACCCTACTTGACTATGCATAGTGGGAAGAAGCTTGAGGGATGTCTGTGGAATGCTGCCTGGAGCTCAGTCCTGTTATAAATCCTGGGGCTCAAAGTAGGTACAGAAATGGTGCTACAGTGGGTGGTTGCATTGTACCCCATGCCCATACCTTATAGGACTATGTGTCCCAGGATATAGCACACCACTTGGCATGCAGAAGGCAATCAAATGTGCCATGAATGAATAAAAGTTCCTGAAAGCAGGTGCCTGTTCTCCTATTCCCATTCCATGACCTGTGGCCTAGCTTACGGTGGATACACAGAAAGTGCTCTTCTTCGGTGCCCACTGCTGACATGATTTGATCAGTATTCCCTCAGAGTAGCGTCTGGGAACTCAGCCTCTCATGATCCTCTGGCAGCCCAGCACTGACAGACCTCGGGAAGGACCTGCTTTCCATGAGACTCTGGAGGGGAGGAGAAGGGTTACTCACCTGTTTCCTTACATATTCCACCAATAGTTCAAGCTGTCGGGGGTCTTCACATTTCTGGTTGAAGAAGGTTCTCCATAGGGCAGCAGCCAGCCCATGATCATCTGAAAGGATCCCCTGGAACACAGAGTACCACAGTTGGTCTTCTGAGGAGTATGGAAGAGCCATGATACAAAAGCTGGGGATATTGAGAACACACTAATAACCATAGAATTGGCTTAGAAGGACATTACAGACACTATGAGAAACAGGGAAGCTACATGGTAGAGCTGGAAGAGGTTTTCAGAGAGTATCTGGTCCAAATTCTTCATTTTACACAGAGGAGAAACATAGAGACCAGAGGGGCTGAGTGACTGATAGAGATGGGGCTCGTGTCTGGTTGACCCTCCCAGGCCACAGCTCCCTCTACTCAGCAGTGGTCCCACTGCTGTCCACAATGTATGGGCTTGAAATAATGGAAGAATATATTTTTTTCCCAGGAATAGGATGGGTATGGACTGCACCTTCTCTCCTGGTCCAAGGACATATATCTGCAAGGCAGCTGGTACTTTGGGGATGGAAACTAGGCATCTTGGCCTCAATGTTACCCAGCTCTAGCCTGTCCATCGCTGGCCCAGCCTCTCTAAGTAGAGGAACAGGCTGTTCAGCAATATTACCATGGTTCACAGAGGGAATGCTCAGAGCCTGTGTGTATGTGTGCCTAACATTGTCTCTCCCGGCACAGTTGGGAAGTCCAAATATCACAGAGGCTAATCAGCAGCTGGGCCATGAACTAGGGCCATTTTACTAGTATAGCTTGGACCTCTAAGGGAGGACAGGGGAGGGTCTTACTTCCTGTGATAAGGGCAACTGAAGGGAAAGGCCCTGAGTTTTCTGTCCAGGTGCCAAGGTAGTGTATGGAACCAGACAAAGTGCTGACTGGGAGTTAGAAGGTTGGATCAAGTCCTAGCTCTGCCATTGCCAAGCTCAGAGATGGTGGGAAGTTCACTAAACCTGAGTCCCAGCCTTCTCATCTATAAAACAGAGATGAAAATACGTGCCCTTCTCACAGCATCCTTGAATTATAAATAAAATATAACATAAAGATGTTTTGTTGAGTGTAATATATCACTTACAAAGATTAGGAGCTTGCTTTGGCAGGCAGCTGTTGATAATAGTTGAAACAACAGTGGGATCTGGGGATCCGACCATCTGACTTCAAATGGGGGCTCTGTCACTTGATGTCTGCATGGCCTATGAAAAGCTACTAGCTCTTCCTGAGCCCCAGTTTCTCATTGGCTAAACAAGCATCCCACAAAGTTGTTGCGAGAATTAAGAAATAATGGTCATGAAAGACCCTGTAAGTGTTAAATTATTACACAAAGACCCAGGACCATTTATTTGACATGCTGTGGGCTGGCCTCTGGGGCACTGCAGTACATGAGGTCTGGCTTCAGGTCTGCTGCCAGGAAAAGCCATGCCCAGTATGACAGTTTGGTGGAAAAATAGTCCACCTGTTCCAAATGTCCCTGCGAAACACCCCTGCAATTCCACCACTTAAGAGACTATCCTGGCACAATGGCCGAGTCAGGAAAACCAGCTTCTTCCGGTAGATGGGACAGGAGCCAAAGACTAGCTCAGGCACATCACCCTTTTCCTAGCTATTTGCTAACACAACAGACTGCCTGTGTCTGAAGCGCCCTGGGCACATGCTGGAGTGCTGCTGGCAGCCACCCACATGTGCTACATAGGAAGGAATAGGAGTGCGAGCGGGTGTTATGAGGACTTGGAGAATGAGCACAGAGCACAGGACAGCAAAAGCCATGGCCTGCTGCAAACAGGCAACCTTGGTGGTGGGTGAATGGCTGGGAAGGTGCAAACCCATAATCAGTTCCTGATTGTCAGAAGGAAAAGGATGACTCAGGACTCACATTAACAGTGATAACAGCCTGACTATTTCCGACTGTCAGAGTTCCTTCACACCTGGCTCCTAATGACTACGGGTGCCAAGAAGAACAGATATTATTATCCTCATTTGAAAGAAAAGTACCCTAGGCTTGGAGGTCATCTAACTAACTGAATGTAGAAGTAGGACCAGAATGCATTGGTGAGGCCAGGGGATGGTGCCTGACTAGCTCTAGTTAGGATGCAATACCTGGAACAGAGTGGAAGTGCAAGAAAAATGGTTAACTAAATCTATGAACCCAGCTTCAGCCCTCTTTCCACCATGCTGCTAGTAAGTCAGTGAAAACAAATTGGAGACAGGTATGAGAGAGTATAAATTTCAAACCAAGGAAGCAGGAAAAAAGGGTGCCTTGGAACCAAATATTAGGTTGCATAGCAATTCTCTTACAATCTACTAGGGCACCTACCTGTTTTCCCTATGATGCCAAAAAAAAAAAAAAAAGCATCCTTCAGGAAATAAAGATACCTAGGTCTAGAGAGTAACTGAGAGGAAGCCAAAAAGGGACTCTCTGGCTCTAGAGCAGCGGTTCTCAACCTGTGGGTCGCGACCCCTTTGGGGGTCGAACGACCCTTTCACAGGGGTTGCCTAAGACCATCGGAAAACACATATATAATTACAAATTGTTTTTGTGATTAATCACTATGCTTTAATTATGTTCAATTTGTAACAATGAAAATATATCCTGCGTATCAGATATTTACATTAGGATTCATAACAGTAGCAAAATTACAGTTATGAAGTAGCAACGAAAATAATTTTATGGTTGGGGGTCACCACAACATGAGGAACTGTATTAAAGGGTCACGGCATTAGGAAGGTTGAGAACCACTGCTCTAGAGGGCTCTGGTGATAATTAAGGGTTTAGAGTAGCAGAGTCTCACTCAATGAAGACTGATTTGACACCATGATGTGCTTAGCTTGATGCTAGGAACAGAATCACAGCGATATGGTCTTGCTCACAGGCAGCTTGCAATCTAGTTGAAGAAACAAAGCTAGTGTACATCAAAATAGGCTTAAATCCTGGAGAATAAGCAAATGCTAATCTGTATAGGGAGACCCTGAGGTATACTCTGTTCATGGCTGGCTCCCATTCTTGAGTCTTAGCTTCTATGACAACTCTTCAGAGACCTCCCCACACCACGTACATTCCCCCTGTTATTCTCTATCACTGCACTCTATTTTACTGCCTATCTCCTCTTTGGTAATGGGGAGATAGGCAGTAAACTAAGTGGGAAAGAACCAGACTATGTTTGTTTTATTCACCAATATATTCCCAGTGGAACACAAGGTAGGCATAAAAAAATACCTGTTAAATTGATGGATGGATAGTGAAGTTCAGAGTAAGAGACAGAGATCTAGAGAAGTCAGGGAAAGCTTTGTGGAGAAAGGGGCCTTTAGGAATGGAGAATATTTGGAGAACTACAGGACATTCTAAGCAAGAGAGGATAATTTTAGTTTACTAAACATTTATGGAGGGAGTTGCCTACAAGGTGCCAGGCCTTAAACCAGGCCCACAGGGGCAAAGCTGACAGACTGAGCTATTACCCTCTAAACCTGGTTGTCCAGAAAATCCTCAATCAGGCACAGCATGTCTGTGGGGCAGCGAGGCAAATGGCCTCACTTGGGAAAGCTACACATCAGCAGGAAATGAGAGATAAATGTAGATAGGATATGTCATAATGAGGATGGTTTACAAAAGGCCTGAAGTTCCTTGAACCTAACGTAGTAGCAAACAAGAAGGTTCTGAAAGTATCCAGGGTGGGGCACAATCCCAGCAAGAGTCTAGGGCAGTGGTTCTCAACCTTCTGGCCCTTTAAATACAGTTCCTCGTGTTGTGACCCAACCATAAAATTATTTTCGTTGCTACTTCATAACTGCAATTTTGCTACTGTTATGAATCGTAATGTAAATATCTGATATGCAGGATGTATTTAGGCGACCCTTGTGAAAGGGTCGTTTGACCCCCAAAGGGGTCGCAACCCACAGGTTGAGAACCGCTGGTCTAGGGAAAGGTGCTGGTCTAGGGAAACATCAGTTAAATCAGAACTTAAGGGGGATAGGGCCTAAATATTGGTATTTCTAAAAAGTGTCCCAGGTAGTACAACACTGCCCACTGAGATTTCTGTGATGATGGAAATGCTCTACTGCTGCACCTGAAATATAACTAGTGCAACTGAGGAAATTAAAGTTTAATTTAATTAATTAATTTTTTAAAGCACATTTTTGTTTTTGTTTTTTTATTTCAGAGAGAGGAAGGGAGAGGGAGAGAGAGATAGAAACATCAATGATGAGAGAGAATCATTGATCAGCTGCCTCCTGCACGCCCCCACTACTGGGGGTGGAGCCCACAACCTGGCACTGATTAGGAATCAAACCAGCATCTCCTGGTTCATAGGCTGATGCTCAACCACTGAACCACACCAGCTGGTTTTAATTTTATTTTAATTAATTTAAATCAAAATAGCCACATGGGGCCCAGCTGGTGTGGCACATGCCCGGGTTGCCACTGCTGCACCATACTGCTTGCAGCTTGTTAGCAATGCAGAATCTCAGGCCTCACTCTAGACTTGCAGAATCTGAATTTTACCTAGGTCTCCAGGTGATTTGCATGCACATTAAAATTTAAGAAAGACTGTTCTAGAATTGCATATTAAAATCACTTAGGGAACTTTTGTAACTATAAATGCCAACCTACATCAGTTAAATCAGAACTTAAGGGGGATAGGGCCTAAATATTGGTATTTCTAAAAAGTGTCCCAGGTAATTAGTATATTTCCCAAACGTTCCCACTTTTAAAAGTCACCTGGGGTACTTGTTGAAATACCAGGCCCCACTTCAATTGAACTGGAATCTTCAAAGAGGTGCTCAAGAATCAAATTCAAAAAGCACCCCAGGTAACTCTTGTGATCAGGCATGTTTGTAAGATGACTCTTCTAGGATGGCCTAGGATAGGGGACAGAGAAGAGATGCAATTCAGAATATATTTGTTAACATTGGTGAAAGAAATCAACGGAGCCAACTCCTATAAAGACTTCAAACAAACGCCAATAGAAAGAATTCGATTTCTTCAATTCTTTTTTGGTTAATCCTCCTCACCCAAGGACATTTTCCCATTGATTTTTAGAGAGAGTGGAAAGGAGGGGGAGAGACAGAAAGAGAATAAGATCAATGTAGAGACACATTGATTGACTGCCTCCCATAAGCGCCCTGACCGGGGCCAGGAATTGAGCCTGCAACCGAGGTACATGCCTTTGACTGGAATTGAACCTGCGACCCTACAGTCTGTAGGCCAATGCTCTATCCCCTACATCAAACCGGCTAGGGCTATATTTTTGCAATTCTAAGCTTCATTCTTTTATACACTGTAAGATCTCTGAAATCAGAATGTATCTGATTTAACAACTAATGTGTAGATTCAAGAATGTTTCTCAACTCCCATCTCATTCCCAGAAAGTTCATGTTAAATTAATGGTGTGTGGGGTATGCAACCTAAATTGCTCTTATAATTGGCTATCTGGTGGACTGAGAATCAGAAAACCTCCATCTTAACTAGTCCAATGACCTTATACAAGTCATTTACTTAATTTTTTGTAAGCTTCTCTCCTGGCTTTAATTATTATCTTTAGGCTGATAACATTTCCTCCACCCTGAACTCTAGTTTCTTACTTTCATGTATTTCCTCCCTTCCTTACTCCTCACCCACCCTGCGCCAAGCACCATGCTAGCCAACAGGAACACAAACACAGCAGATACTGCCACTACCCTGAAGACATCCCCATCCAGGACGACAGTTAATATTAATGCAGTACGGGCTGTGGAGTCCAGGGAGGGCAGAATGGCTGAGCCTGGGGAAGTGCTGGGACCATTTCCCAGGAGGAGTGATGCTTACACTAAATCTGGAGGTAACCACAAAATGAGCATAAAATAATAAAAGCACATGGTTTATTAAAATAGATGAGATATGATGAATGCTGGTGATGTGCACACAGGTATTCATTACACCATTCTTTTAACTTTCTTATGTTTGAAATTTCCATAATAACAGGGGGGAAAAGATGAGACAGATGCTACAACATGGATGAACCTTGAAGACATTATGCTAAGTGAAATAAGCCAGACACCAAGGACAAAAACTGTATGATTCCACTTATATAAGGCATTTAGAATAGTCAGCATTATAGAGACAGAAAGCAGAATAGTGGTTACCAGGGACTGGGGGAGGGGAGAATGGGACAACGGTGTTTCATGAGCACAGAGTTTCAGTTTGGGTAGATGCAAAAAGGTCTGGAGCTGGATGGTGGTGATTGTTACTAAAAAATGTAAATGTACTTAATATGACTAAAATGTATATTTTAAAAATGATTAAATTTTTATTTTTATGCTATGTACATTTTATAATAAGAAATGAGATATCCTCGGGTGAAGATTAAAACAAACAAACAAAAGAGCTACATCTAGATGTTCTGATATGGAAGAATCCCCAAGATACAGTGTTCAATGAGAAAAGCAAGTTGCAGAGCATGTGTATAGCATGCACTTCCATAAAAAAAATAAATATATGGTGCTGTGTGTGCCCAGATAAGGTCTGGAAGAACACCCAACAGACTATTAACAAATTTTCCTCTGGGGCACGGAAGTGGGCAGGACAGGACAGGGGCCTTTTATTTTCTACTTCAAACACTTATGTACAGTTTCATTAATTTTTAAAATGAGTATGTATTGCTTTTATAATTAAAGACAAAAAAGTGTGCTATTTGTCTGGCAGATGGTACTGTTTATATGTGTATGTCTTCCTCTCTCTGGAGGCACCTGGGGCTGAGAAAGTGACTGATTTGCCTTTGTCCCTCCATCCAGTTCCCTACAGGGACTCAATAAATGCTGACTAGTTGAATGATCTGCCCATATTATATGGTATTCTCTTCCCCAAGCACAGGCAAACTAGGGCACATAGTTGCCAGTGAAGATGAGCAAATAAATACTGAGCCATGATGGCAGGCAGTGACAACCCCTGAAGCTTTGTTCAGAGGCTCTCATCACAGGCCTTTGTTGGGGAAGGCCACTGTTCCGCCTAAGGCTTTGCAATGATCTTACCTCATCATATCCCAAGATTGCTGCATAGAAATTATTTGTCATAACCATCATGTTCTTCTTCAGGATATAGGGATTAACCTACAAGAAACAAAATTGCAAGAACAAAAGTATGAAAGAAAGGAACAAACTAAAAAGTAGGATCTTTGGCTTTTAGCTGTCACACACTCTTAAGACAAAGAGAGAGAGCCCCTAACTGGCCAAAATGCCAGTTCACCCCATTTCCCTGATCTGTCAAGGATTCTCCCCAGCTTGACAGCTTTAAGGTTTCAATGCCAAATTACACAAAGCAGTAACTTGGTTTAATGAACTGAGCCCCAACTGAACACAAAGTAGAAGAAACAGTTTCCTCACTGGAGGAGCATGGTCTAGTATTAGAAAACAGATATGTAAAAACTACAGTTGACCCTTGAACAACATGGGTATGAACTGTGTGGGTCCACTTATACACGGATTTTTCCCCCAATAAGTGCCTGTACTGTTTTCCATCCACAGTTGGGAGTCCATGGATGAGGAGGGCCAACTGTATATATTGATCTATACTACTTTATCTATCTATCTATCTATCTATCTATCTATCTATCTATCTATCTATTTTTTAAATATATTTTTAATTGATTTTGGAGAGGAAGGGAGAGGGTGAGAGATAGAAATATCAATGATGAGATAGAATCACTGATTGGCTACCTCCTGCATGCCCCACAGTGGAGATTGAGCCCGTAACCTGGGCATGTGCCCTGACCAGGAATCGAATTGTGACCTCCTGGTTCATAGGCAGATGCTCAACCACTGAGCCACCATGGCCGGGAGATCTATACCACTTTACATAGAGGACCACGGATTTTGGTATCCACAGAGGGTACTGGAACCAATCCCCCATGGATACTGAGGGTAGTTTTGGGGGAGTCAAAAGTTATATATGGATTTTCAACTGTGCAGGGGTTCACTATCAGGTTGTTCAAGGATCAACTATAGAATCCCAGCAACAACACAGAGTGGTGCCTGGTACGCGGTGCCTTGTTGTGTTGTATTTTGTGCCTTTAAATCAATGCAGCAGATCCAAACAACAGCAGCCTCCTGAGCACCACACCCTCTGTCTGAGGAACAGCAGCTGTACGTGAAACCTCCCCCTACCAGCCAGAAGAGCTACCACAGCTGTGAACAGCACCCACCAGAGGAGCTGCTGCCCACTGAGAAGCAGCTGCTACCGCAACCGCCCAAAGAGCAACCACAGCCCAAGGAGTCACTGCCACCAAGGGAACAGCCACTGAACGACTCAACGTCTAGATATGTCAGTGAGATCAAACATGGGTAGACAAAGAAACCCCCAAAGGAAAGAAAAAGAGGACTCGCCAGAAAAGCAGCTAAGTGATACAGAGGCATGCAACATGACCGAAAAAGAATTCAGAATAAGGGTCCTAGAGTTCATAAACTGGACGGAGGAGAAAATCAATAACATATGCAAGAAGCTAGAAGAAACAGATGAAAAAATCAACAACTTAAGTAAGACCCAAGAAGAAATGAAGAGTGATATAGCTGCAATAAAAAACACCATTGAAAGTATCAACAGTAGACTAGGAGAAGCGGAGGACCGAATTAGTGAATTAGAAGACAAGGAAGCAAAACACACCCAAACTATACTGCAATTGGAGAAAAAAATTAAAAGACAGGAGGAGAGCCTAAGGAAGCTTTGGGACAACATGAAACGAAACAACATACGAATAATAGGGGTGCCAGAACAACAGAAAGAGGAACAAGGATTAGAAAACCTACTCGAAGAAATAATATCAGAAAACTTCCCTGAGGTGGGGAAGAAAAAAGTCACACGAGCCCAGAGAGTCCCAAACAAGGTGAACCCGAAAAGACCCACACCAAGACACATCATAATTACCATGGCAAATGTTCAGGACAAAGAGAGAATCTTACAAGCTGCAAGAGAGAGACGGAAAGTTACATACAAGGGATCTCCCATTAGATTATCAAATGACTTCTCAACAGAAACACATCAGGCCAGAAAAGAATGGACGGAAATTTACAAAGTGATGCAAAGCAAAGGACTGAATCCAAGAATACTCTATCCAGCAAGGCTATCATTCAAAATTGAAGGGGAAATAAGAAGCTTCAAAGACAAAAAAAGACTAAGGGAGTTTATCACCACCAAGCCAGCAATGCAAGAAATGCTAAAGGGACTGGTGTAAAAAGAAGAAATAAAAAGCTCAGAAAGAAAACAGCCACACACAAAAAGAAATGGCTACAAACAAGTACCTTTCAATAATAACTTTAAACGTAAACGGACTAAATGCTCCAACCAAAAGACATCGAGTGGCTGAATGGATAAGAAAACATGACCCATACATCTGCTGTCTACAAGAGACCCACCTCATTAGAAGGGACTCACACAGACTGAAAGTGAAGGGATGGAAAAATATCTTTCAGGCAAATGGAAAGGAAAAGAAAGCTGGGGTAGCAATACTTATATCGGACAAAATAGACCTCAAAGTGAAGGCCATAACAAGAGATAAGGAAGGCCACTTCATAATACTAAAGGGATCAATACAACAAGAAGATATAACTCTGGTAAACATATATGCACCCAATGCAGGAGCACCCAAATTCATAAAAAAAACTCCTGGAAGATATCAAAGGAGAGATCGACAACAATACAATCATAGTAGGGGACTTAAATACACCACTGACAGCACTGGATAAGTCCGCTAGACAAACAATCAGCAAAGATACAGCAATCCTAAATGACTCACTAGATCAGATGGACTTAATAGACATCTTCAGAACACTTCACCCCAAAGCCAGGGAATATACATTCTACTCAAATGCTCATAAGACATATTCAAAAATAGACCATATATTGGGACACAAGCAAAGTATCCCCAAATTCAAGAAGATTGAAATCATAAAAAGCATCTTCGCAGACCACGATGGCATAATATTAGAAATAAACTACAATAAAAACAACCCAAAATGCTCAAACACCTGGAAGCTGAATAGCATGCTATTAAATATTGATTGGGTTACCAATGAGATCAAAGAAGAAATTAAAAACATCCTGGAAACTAGTGACAACGAAAACACAACAATCCAAAACCTATGGGACACAATGAAAGCAGTCCTGAGAGGGAAGTTTATAGCTCTACAGGCCTATCTCAAAAAACAAGAAAAAATGGTAGTAAATCATCTAACTCTACAACTCAAAGAATTAGAAAGACAGCAACAAGAAAACCCCAGAGTGAGCAGAAGGAAGGAGATAATAAAGATTAGAGCAGAAATAAATGACATAGAGACCACAAAAACAATACAGAAAATCAATGAAACCAAGAGCTGGTTCTTTGAAAGGATAAACAAGATTGACAAACCTCTAGCCAGACTCACCAAGAAGCAAAGAGAGAGGACCCAAATAAATAAAATCAGAAACGATAGAGGCAAAATAACAACAGACCCCACAGAAATACAAATGATTGCAGCAATCCTGAAAAAGAACAGAGTAGGTGGGATCTCAATACCAGATATCAAGTTGTATTACAAAGCCACTGTTCTCAAAACTGCCTGGTACTGGCACAAGAATAGGCATATAGATCAATGGAATAGAATAGAGAGCCCAGAAATCGGCCCGAACCAATATGCTCAATTAATATTTGACAAAGGAGGCAAGAACATACAATGGAGCCAAGATAGTCTCTTCAATAAATGGTGTTGGGAAAATTGGACAGATATATGCAAGAAAATGAAACTAGACCACCAACTTACACCATACACAAAAATAAACTCAAAATGGATAAAGGACTTAAATGTACGACAGGAAACCATAAAAATTCTAGAAGAATCCAAAGGCAGCAAAATCTCAGACATATGCCGAAGCAATTTCTTCACTGATACAACTCCTAGGGCACTTGAAACGAAAGAGAAAATGAACAAATGGGACTACATCAAAATAAAAAGCTTCTGCACAGCAAAAGAAACCATCAACAAAACAACGAGAAAACCCACTGTGTGGGAAAACATATTTGCCAATGTCATATCTGATAAGGGCCTAATCTCCAAAATTTATAGGGAACTCATACAACTTAACAAAAGGAAGATAAACAATCCAATCAAAAAATGGGCAAAGGACCTAAATAGACACCTTTCAAAAGAGGACATTCAGAAAGCCAAGAGACATATGAAAACATGCTCAAAGTCACTAATCATCCGAGAGATGCAAATCAAAACAACAATGAGGTACCATCTCACACCTGTCAGACTGGCTATCATCAACAAATCAACAAAGGACAAGTGCTGGAGAGGATGTGGAGAAAAAGGAACACTTGTGCACTGCTGGTGGGAATGCAGACTGGTGCAGCCACTATGGAAGACAGTATGGAGTTTCCTCAAAAAACTGAAAATGGAACTCCCATTTGACCCTGTGATCCCACTTCTAGGAATATATCCCAAGAAACCGGAAACACCAATCAGAAAGGATATATGCACCCCTATGTTCATAGCAGCACAATTCACCATAGCTAAGATCTGGAAACAGCCTAAGTGCCCATCAGTAGATGAATGGATTAGAAAACTGTGGTACATCTACACGATGGAATACTATGCTGCTCTAAAAAGGAAGGAACTCTTACCATTTGCAACAGCATGGATGGAACTAGAGAGCATTATGCTAAGTGAAATAAGCCAGTCAATGAAGGAAAAATACCACATGATCTCACTCATTCGTGGATAATAGAGACCATTATAAACTTTTGAACAATAATAGATACAGAGGCAGAGCTGCCTCAAACAGATTGTCAAACTGCAGCGGGAAGGCCGGGGAGGGTTGGGGGGCAGGAGGTAGGGGGTAAGAGATCAACCAAAGGACTTGTATGCATGCATATAAGCATAACCAATGGACACAGGACACTGGGGGGTAGGGGAGGCTAGGGGACTGTCTAGGGCGGGGGAATGGACACATATGTAATACCCTTTGTAATACTTTAAGCAATAAAAAATAAATAAAAGAAAAAAAAGGATCAACTATAATTACTTGCAACGTGTTGTCTCAAATTCTATTCCAAATGTGGTGAGCCATAAATGAATTTTTTTTTTTTTTTTTTTTTTACAGAGAGGAAGGGAGAGGGATAGAGAGTTAGAAACATCGATCAGCTGCCTCCTGCACACTTCCTAATGGGGATGTGCCCGCAACCAGGGTACATGCCCTTGACCAGACTCGAACCTGGGACCCTTGAGTCCGCAGGCCGACGCTCTATCCACTGAGCCAAACCGGTTACGGCCATAAATGAATTTTGGTACAAATGATCTCTGCTTGGGGGACTGGGAAAGAGTTCTCTCCATACTCCAGTGGACCTCAGAGGAGGAATGTGACAGAAGAGAGTAAGGGGGAGAAGAGATGACATTCTGGACAGAGGGAATAAGGTGTGCAAAGGTGGAAAGGCATGTAAAAAATTTAGGGAGTCCCAAGAGGGGTAAACAAGCAGGAACACTGGTAAGATCTGATGGGTCTAGATTAGGAAATGTCTTAAGGACCACTCAAAAGAGCCTGTTGTGGTAAAAGGACAAAAGAAGGAAGTGACAGATGTGGGAACAGGAAGGAGAGGCAGGACTATGAGATGCTGAGGAGAAAGAAGGGACTCTGAGGCTATGGACAGGAGAAGAAAATAAGATGGGCTGAAGTAGTAAGATTGTTAATGTTAAGAGAATATTCTAGAAATGCAATTCCAGTGAGACCACTGAGACCCTGGTAGGATTCCTTTCAGAGAATGGTCAGGAGGGCCTTCAGAGCCTAGAGCGCAGTTCACTGAATATCTTCAATAGGGCAAAACTTTGACCTCCAAACCTCCAGAAATATGCTCGAGGGCAGGATCCAGCTTTCATTCCTCTCTGGAATCCTAGCAGGAAGTCGAGTGTAATGTGTAATATGTAGTAAGGACTTGTTAATTATTTAAGCTGACAGGTTATTTGGAGCTTTATATGGAGAGTAAGATTTGTGCTTAACAACCCTGACAATGACCATGCTCATTATCCTCTTTTCCATTTACTGAATACTGGTTAAGGACCAGGTGCTTTATGGACATCATCTCCTCTAATCGTCATGGGAACTCAGAGAGGTAGATGTGCTATAGTCTGTTTGTATAGACACAGAAAACTGAGACTCAGACAGGTGAAGTGACTTGCCCTAGGTCCCACAGCAAATTAGTGACAAAGCTGAGATTAGCATCCAGGTCAGTCTGATTCCAAAATCTATGTGCCTTACATTCCATCAGGTTACTGCCTTCAGGAGGATAATTTTACTTTGGATCATAAATTCAAGACTGAGTGATTTAATCCTGTGGTTTATAACTGGTCTCTGAAGAGGGCAGAAAAGAGTAGTGAAGGATTTAGTCATAAAACCTGAGTTCAGGTCTTAATTCTGCTATGTTACATAGGATGTGATCTTGGGTAAGTCAAGTAACCTCTGAGTATTTCCTTGTCTTCTAAATGTCCTACATGCAAATGCTGGTGTGAGGAGCAAATGAATTAGCATGTATTCATTCACTAATGCAACAACGTACGCTGAAAGCCTTAGTAAGTTGTGAAGTACTCTGCAACTTCAAGGAATTATGAGTAATACCTTCGGTTTGTTTGTATAAAACTAAAATCAGTTCCAATACTTTATAGTTATGAATAATGTTCAAAAAGGAAGAGAGAACTGTGAAGCTCAAGACTGGAAAATGTGAAATTGGATGCAAGCAGATAGTACAATCCATGACCTTTCCCACCCCACCTTTAACCCAGGCCAAATAAAACATCCATCTTTGTGTTCCCAGAGCTCTCTGTTCACACTTCTCCCTCTGGGTACATAACATGGTTTAGAATTGCTTAAGTACCTGTCTCTCCCACTAGTCTGTGAGCTATTCAGAGGTCATAAGGAACTCTGATTAATCTCAGCAACCCTATCACCCAGTCCAGAGCCTGGCCCAGAGCAGGATTTAAGACTGGTATGCTGATGACTGAATCCTTACAAGGGCCTGAGTGCCTCGCATAACATGTTCTATCCAATGATACCCATTTATTTGTTTCTGAAATTTCATACACATTTACTGCCGAACTTCTACTGCACCATCTTCTAGAATGGGCTGAGGTGAAAGGAGTCAAGAAATAGGCCAAAGCTAGAGTTAATGTGAGGATGGGACTACAAACCCAGACCCGTTGATACCTATTGTGGGGCTCTCCTTACTCCCATACTAGCTCTTCTCCTAATTGTGCAAGAAGGACTGGATCCATAAACAAATGCTGGAGTTGTCAAACACAAAGGCAGGAGCATCTCTCAGAGGTAAACATTCACTCAACACGCTCACAGAGTTGGTTTATATGTGGCATCAAACCAGTAGGCTTTGAGCTGGAAGGGCCCTCAGAAACCACCTAGCTCAATCCCTTTGAAAAAATGGTAAACTGAAACTCAAGAAGAAGACAACTGTCCAAGGTCACACATCAGGTTAGTGTTCGAGTCAGAACTGGAACCTGATTTCTGGAGTGCTTTTCCTATTTCACCGTCTGCAGGGCTTTTCCAGAGATCACCAACACATTACTCTGCAAACCACAGTTCTGCTTTTCAGCAAGGTCTATTTACATATGAACACACTTTCTTCTCGTGGGATGCACCTGCATTCCGGCTGGCTACTGCCCAGCAAGAGTGGATAGCAGGAGTGGAATTCCTTATTAGCAAGGCTCTTCTACCTCCTTGTCCTATATTCTAACACCAGTGTCCTGTAAACTGCCTCTCCCCCTCACCTCTAACTGAGAAATGGCAAGCAGCCACAGCTAGAAATGGTTTTCAGATATCATCACCCAGGCTGGATTAGATCATGAAAAGGGCCCTTCCTGGAAGAGGATGGAAGCTCAATCAGTGCAGACACATGATATGCAGGCAACAGGTGAGCATAAGTGAGAACAGCTTCCTGAACTACTGGACTCACCCCACTGGGCTCTTCTAGCCAGCCCAGCAGCCAAGGGGAGCTGGATATTCCCTCTGGTGAATCTCTGTTGGGATTTTATTATCTCATTTAAGCTTGTTTGCTGGTGTGCAGGTTCTGTGTCCCCACTGCCAGATCATCCTATATGGAGCACCCTGTCCATGAATACACAGACGGAGAAACTCCTCCCAGATAGCATTGGGACGTTTTCTTATTAAACTCTTATCCTTTTCATAATGCTTTACTTTTTATAAAAAGCCATATATATAGCACCACCACAAGGAAAAGGTTCCTTTTATATCAGTTTACTCATATTTTCCCATTTATTTAAGCTATTAAAATTCATGCAGATATTTTATAAGCCATCAGGATTTGGTGACTGGTATTACTGAATGTTTAATAATAAACTAAACAGAAGAAATCAGAGGGTTAAATGATGACTGCAATTCCTGTAATGACTTAATTAAATTTTTATTGAGTACATAAACTATGATGTCATTTCTAGCCAACCATGGGTGTGCTTTCCCAGCATGTCACAGGGTGGGAGCACTCAATAGGAGGCTATGCTAAATGAGCAGCAAGTCTCAGCTGAAATGGGGAGGGGAGCAAGGCTCATGTAACACACTCAATAAATTATCCGTTCATTTTTAAACAAAGTCCATGAGTTATAATATATTTGCCATGCACTTTTTATGACATAATAAAAATGTTACCTTAAGGATTACTTAACACATACTACAAATGTTATAGCAGAGGCAGGCACAAGGGGCAAAGAAAACAAACATGAGCAGGCCAGAGACGGGTCCTGGAGTTTACATCCTGGGGGAATAGCATAGTATATTAAAAAGGGAATGCAAAAAAGGGAGGGGGATGCAAGAGTTCAGGGTTACTAATCAGCAGATTAATGAATGAGACAACCAACAGGGAGCAAAATTAAAGCAATAATGAATCTTTCAAGGCACATGTTTAATTAACGTAGTATTCTCAAGGAGGAATATTAGCTGTAAAGAGATGCCAGTTCATTTGAGGCCAATTTTCTGCCCTCTTTCCCGTTTTTGCTGTTGCTGCTCTTAAATACGTTTATTTGACTGCTAACAGATTATGTGGATGGGGGACTGATGGAAGATTAAGTTTAAACTCTTCCAAGAGCTCTACGAGGTTCTTTGTGATCTGTTCTTGGTCGTCTTTCCTGCCTCACCTCCTCCCGCATTCCCACTTTTAGCTCATCCTTCAGTCAGAGTAAACTATAAGCACTTTCCCAAACATGTCAGGTGTTCTTACAGCTCTTAAGCATACTGCTGCTGGGAATCCTCCTTTTTTAAATCACTGGGATGCTAACTCCTTGTCCTTTAAGACTCAGCTTACAAATTATATGTTCTCCAAAGCCACCTTTCTCCCCAATCTGAGGTGCCACAAAAGTGATTTGAGTCCAGAAACAGGTTCCATAATTCATTATTTAGCATGTGTCAAGAACTACACTAAGGGCTTTATATGTATATATGAGCTCACTTAATCCCTCCCAACAACTCTATGAGATGGATACTGTTACTATCTCCATTTTAGAGAAAAGGAAACAGGTCTGGGAAAGGGTAAGGTTATATAGCAAGGAAATAGCGGCTCAAGATTAAAATACACAGCAGTCTGACACACCATAAATAATGTGGCTGCTCCTTCATGTGTTCTACATTTCAGGCTATCTGTAGAGGCAGGGCTAAGATGGTCTTGGGTAAACACAACTCAGAGAATCCAAATTCCAATGGTAGCTAGAGATGGGCCAGAAGATGGGTCATCAGTGACCAGTTATTAATACATCAGACATCTCTAGTATAGCTAAGTCTCCTCCTGGAAAAACTGGGGGGGGGGGGGAGGATTGTAACTATGGTATGGGAGGGGATAATGAAAAAGGTTGGTATGAACAACACAAGAACTGATGGACCAGCTGGTGTGGTTCAGTGGTTGAGTGTCAACCCATGAACCAGGAGGTCACTTGTTTGATTCCTGGTCAGGGCACATGCCCGGGTTGTGGGCTCAATCCCAGTAGGGGCATGCAGGAGGCAGTTGATTGATATTTTTCTCTCATAGATTTCTCTCTCCCTCTCCCAGAAATCAATAAAAACATATTTAAAAAAGAAAAAGAAATGATGAACATGAAGGTGAGAATAAGCTTTAAGGCTACTAGCTTAGGCAAAGTTGCTAACAGCAAGCTGATAAGACTTTGTTGGGATGAATGAATGATAAAGGGTGGCTAGGGTTGCTGACTGAAGCATAAGGAATGTATCAAATTTATCATAAGGCTAAAATGCAGTACAAATATTGCAGGTCAGGTTTTAGTAGTCTTTCTAGTAGCCAGGAATGCCATCAGCAAAGCTGTATAGTATCGACACCATGGGCCACAGTCATTGCATGGCAATAGGCTATGTGCATTCACTAACATCAGCCAGTCTATTTAAGTGTAATGTTAGAAATTAGCTCAGTGTGCATTCTTATGTGAGGAACACAGAAACAGGTGAGAACAGAAAGAAAGAAGGGACATGGACAGACCAAATACACGTGTGTGCATAATAACTCATTCACTTGCTTTATGACCGAGGGTCTTTTAGCAATGATAAAAAATACAACAAATAAAATTAGCTCTAACTGTATGTGTGTGCACGTGTGACTCTGTAAATGTGTGTATACTGAAATGGTACATGGTCAGCAGGCAGAAATGCAGAAGCAGTAGTCTTAATTTCTGAATGGTCACAAAGTACAGGAGTCCTTTCCTTGGACTTGGGAAAAAGCCAATCAAGAGATGGCTGTCCTTGAAAATTACAGTCATTTACCGACTTGACAAGGCAGTCAAACACATCCATAAGTCCTCCACAATCACCTTGAAAAGAAGCTGTTGAGGTATATTAAGGTCCTGGGAAGATCAAACTATTACACCAATTTAATTTTCTTCTATGTCAGGACATACAGATTAAGAGGAAGATAGCTAGTATATATCTGATTTCTGATGTTTTTTATTGTATCCCACATGACAAGTCTCATGAATACTCTAGTCAGATGGGGTCAATATGGCTTGAAAGAGTCCCTGTTTTAAAAATAGCACCGATGGGCAGTCCTAAAGGAAACAATTCTGGGGGCCTCCACTGAAATCCATACTGATAACAATTATGATGGTGGTAGTAACAATGAGAATATATCGCATTTGACTTGATAGTTTTCACTTATATGATCTTGTGCCTCATGATCATACCTGGCACTCCAGGAGCTTACACACTAACTGCTACTTTTGTGTTGATTCTATAAACAAGGGAACAGAGGCAAGATGTTAAGAGACTTAACCCAAAGTCACACCATGCTTGTGACAGTGCTGGGACTTTTATCTCAGAGGGCCAGTCCCTAAGTCTAGTGTCTTCTCTATACTGTCATACCTTTCTGCTTCTGATGAGTCATATCAGAAATGGAGAGTCACACAAGCAAAAAGCTAAAATTGCTTATTCCAGCACTTTGGAAAACAAGAGTAAAAAGCTGAATTGTTGAAAAATTATCCTAGAAACAAGATGAGATTCAATAAGGTAAGTGCACAGAAGCATACCAAACTAAATAAATAACAGGATGTAAAAGGGTTTGATTAGCTAGACATCATAAAGTCTCAGAGCAAATCCCTGATCATGAGCAGATAAGTGAGAAATGTGAAATGATAATCATAATTAAACATATTAAAAGAAATGTCATAAACAAAGATAAAAAAATTGTCTATCCTCTATTATTGTAATAGTCAAGAGTCTATTTTAGCTACCACACTTAAGAATAAACATGGAGAAACCAGAGAAATTTCAATGAAAGATGTCAGATAGGTATGGTCACATTGGGTTGGCACTGATTACAACCATGGCATTCAAGGTTCTACGGCTGTTCCATGGGTTGGTCTGGTTGTATCCATCATCAGCTTCCATGGATCAGTAGATCTTAAAGGTACTCTGATACTGTCTGAAGTGAACATCACTCTCTCTCTGCATTCCTTCCTTAGGGCTGGAACCTACTCCCCAACTCCATATGAGTTGGCAGGCTGCTGATCCTGGAATCCTGTTCTCTCTTCACAGAGCCCAAACTAATCTAATCAGACCTAACTTCTGAGTAGAGACATCCAAAGGTAAAAGGCATCTAAAGTTGGATTATCCCAAAGAGACTATACTAAGTTCTGTTACTAATACTAGGATCCCTAAGCTTTCTTATATCTTTCCTATCTGAGGCCTGTCATTAAACTCTCCTTCCTATTCCGTGAGCCTTGTTACCTGCCAATACATTCACTTGTTCACTTACTTTAGCAGAAGTCAATCTCTGTTGCTTGCAATCAGTGGATATACTGCTATTCTTCAATTCAATAAAACCTCTCCGTAATAACATAATGACATGAGCTAACATTTGTTGAATGCCTACCATGTGCCAGCAATTGTATTATTAAAAGCTTTATATGTGCTATCTCTTTAATATTCACAATAATCCTAAAAAGGGTGTGTTGTTACCCTTCTTTATAGAAGAAGCACCACCTTATTTTCTGTGAAGCCTTTCAAGTACTTTAAAGTTTGCTGCTTTTGCCTTCACATGGTTTTTAATATTTCCACCAGGAAGATTAACTATAGTTATTTTGATAAACTGTTTATAATCTGCACCTTCACTTCCCCACTGCATTAGACTATGAGCTCCTTGAGGGCAAAGATGGCACAGTGCTCGGCACATGTCATAGAATGAATCAATATATTATTTCCTGCCATAATTATCTCTTGTAATACTGATGCCATGCACTTTTACAAATTTCAAGAAAGCTCCCTGAGTACAAGGATTTGCGAAGGGGTTGAACAAGTTTGTGTATATGCTGCTGCTGTCTTTATGGTTTCAAACACAACTGTAGCCTGAGGAGGCCCAACTCCTGTCCTTGTAGTCTGTCCTCACATGGCCTCTGAAACCCCACACCCATTTCAAATCAATCTCTTCCATGGAATAAGTTTCAAGGCCACATTTAGTTCTAGTACTACCATCCAATATAGATTTGGAGTCAAAAGACTTATACAGCAGTATGAAGTAAAAAGGAGCACTTCTGATTGAACAGCCAAAGAACTTTGAGACTGTAAAGGTAAGAAAACACAAAATGGACAAGTGAGTTTTTCTTGGTCACTGGTCTCTCTAACAAGATAATAGGCAACTAACTTTTTGAAGTGAATAGGTTAAACATTAACAGACTTTTGATCCTTGCCTGCTCTATCACAAATGCTATGGAAGAATAATTAGGAAATTTTCTAAGAAGTGCCTTTCGGCTCATATTTCTAAGTTTAAGAAAGGGCTATGCCCTGCTAACAAGTGCCAGTGCACAAAAGTTTTGGTCAGGCTTTGGTTTTCTGTTCTTAAATACAAGATTTGGAAAGTGAAAACAGTTTATTAGTGGTCACCAATGGCCAATAATCAAGGTAGAACCAATTAGTAAGACAATTAAGTATAAGCAAAGGATAATGCCATTCACACCTACTAGAAAGGCTATAATTTTTTTTTTTTTTAAAGAAAAAGGAAAATAAGTATTGGTGAGGATGTAGAAAAAAATGGAACCCTCATGCATTGGCTGAAGAAAATGTAAAATGGTATAGCTGCTGTGGAAAATAGTTTGGTGATTTCTCAAAAGGTTAAACATAGAACTACCCTCTGACTGTTCCAGAAATTCCACTCCTAACTATATATCCAAAAGAATTGAAAGCTGAGATTGAAACAGATATTTGTACACCAATGTTCATAACAGAATCATTTACAATAGCCAAAAGGTAGAAACAATTTAAGTGTTCATGGATAAACAAAATGTGGTAAACACCTACACAGAACATTATCCAACCATAAAAATAAATGAATTTTTGATGTATGCTACATAGATGGACCTTGAAAATATTATGCTTAGAGAAATGTCAGACAGAGAAGGACAAATATTGTGATTCCAATTATATGTGGTACCTAGAATAGGCAAATTCATAGAGAGCAAGTAGAGGAGAGGCTATCGGGGCTAGAGAGAGTGAAATGGGGGAGTTATTTAATGGGTACAAAGTTTTTGTTAGGAATGATAGAAAGTTTTGGGGATAGACAGTGGTGATGGTTATATAACATTGTGACTGTATTTAATACCACCAAAATTGTACACATATAAATGATTAAAATAAATGTTACATATATTTTACCACAATAAAAGAAAATTCTAATCACAAATGGTTCTTCTCCCACAAGTATTTCAATCTGTGACTTAATCATAAACCTGGTATATATATTAAAGCCTCTCTTATGATACTTATCCCATCTGAGCAGTAGTATCATGAAGTAATTTTTGTTTCTTGCTAGACATTGCCTTATACATGTTCGATTAGTATATATTGAGTGTTTTAGCAATCACTGTGCCCTCACTGTCTCCTATGTTGTGGTAATGGAAAATCTTACTTGGATAAGATGTAATATGAACAAGATGTATATTTAGATTGAGCCTAGTAGGCGTCTCCAATGGAGCTTGAGTATAGCGCACCAGGAGTCTGAGCCACTTTCTCCTCTGCATTTACCTGGAGGCATGAGATCTGACTACTGTCAGCAAGAGGACACTGACACACCTTAGCTTTCCAGAGACAACTGCAGGCTCCCAACTGCACCCTGGATCTCATGACTACATTTATGAGTACAGAAAAGCTGCAGGCACAACTTGCTTTTTAAATGATTTTCCTATTCAATTTAGGCAGACTGGGGACAGTGGAAAATTACAGGATGTGTGTTCCCCATCAATACCAGCCATCTCAAATGCACAGATATACAAGTCAAACAGCTGGAAACAGACAATTAACAAGTTATTGAGTTCTTTGCTAATGAAGCCTGGGCACTATCACCTGTCCTGGGTGTTGTGGATCTAAACCACCTAGAGGCAACACCGAGCTCAATGACCCCCAGCCACAATGCTTTCCCCTCAGCAATTCCAAGATACATATCATGTTGCCTGGATAGCAAAATTTTTTCAGAGGATCCAAAACCTAGCCCATTCCTGATCTTGAGATTCCTACCCCTTTCATCAAATAGCCCTGCCTTCTCTCTCTCTCTGCAATAATGGGGAACAAAAGAGACGGGCCAACCTAACAAACTGAATCACACGTTAACTGGTGACTTCAGCTGGGCAGAGGAAGTCAGACTAAAGTTTAAGCCCCAAACAACAAAGTGGACATTCCCATTGTTCTCCATGTGTTGTAGAATGCTTGTCTTTCATTGTAGTTTCCTTACTTCCTATTGTTCAGAACTGTACAATTTCCAAAATATTGACCCGATGGTAATCTGAGTCTGTTTTCTACTGTAGAAATGAAGAAACAAAGGCTCAGAAAGGTCAAGGGACTCTCCCAAATATCACTCAGCTCATAGATGGTTGAGATTTTCACAGAAACAAGGTCTTCTGATTCCTAGTCCAACATACCTTTATTTTAAGGCTCAAACAGAATTGCCATGCAGCTAATAGCTTACAGAATCCTGCAGAAGTATCCTGAGAATGGCTGAGCCTGGATTCTGGATAGGAGCGATATGGGCACTCCTTCTGAGTAATGAGAAGGCCACGAGCAAGGCAAGGAGTAACCTTCAGACACTACTTGAAAGTGAATTGGACACTTGACTTTATGAGCTCTGAGAGTGGCCCCATCTCATTAGGATAATTCTTTTTGTCCTTTTTTTTTTTCCAGTAAAATGTTAATGGTAAGCATTTTATCCAAAAAGAAAACCTCGATTTGAATGGTGTATCTGTTAAAGAGATGCTCTCTCTAGCGATCTGTACTCAATTTCTACTTGGACCTAAGAAATGCTCTGAAATCTAAGTAAATTCTGGACCCCAAAACTCCATTTCCCTCCTACCTTGTGACTCTTAAAAGGCAAATCTCTGAGTCTCAGCTTTTCCATGAAAACTGTAAAATTACCTTTCCTTTTTCTTTTTACAGTATCATGAGAGATAAAAATGCTCAAAAATAATGATAAAATTAATAGCAGTGAAATAAGCCAGTCAGAGAAAGATAAATATCACCTGATATTTAACCTCCACAATTCTGTCTCACTCATTTGTGGAATATAATGAACAACATAAACTGATGAACGAAAATAGAGCCAAACTCTATTAATTTCCGACTAGTGTTTTGGTTTCATCCACATACGCTTGTGAATCTTTGTTCTCAGTGATGAATTTTGTTAAGTCTCTAATAGGAGTAGCCTGACGAATGAAAGTAGTAGCCCGTGCATATCGCTGAAGGTCACGAAATATGAACCTGATGTAAAATCTCTGTCATCAGTGATGCAGCAGCAAAAGTCCCACTGATAATATCAAACGGAGTCATAAAGTTTTCTGTCGGACTATCAGTGTAGATGTATACATTAAAAAATAAATGTATTTTTCATCATCATATACTGTGTTTTTGTCGCTCGAATGAATTTTATTATTTCTTCAAGGTTCTTCACATACGTACACCTTAAGAGATATCAAGTAGGTGTAACATGTTCTCAAAAAATTAGGGTTGGCACACAGAAGAATTTTGAGTCAGAGATTTTGCTGGTTTGGGCACACACTCACAAAACGGTTGCCCACCCTTGTTCTAGGAGATTGCAGGCCACAGAAGTGGCACAAAATGTAAACTTCGACTGCTTTGCAATTCTGATCAGCTAGGTCTGCAGCCCTGACTGGGCCTGCCTGCCATCAGCCAGAGCTGCCTGGACTTCCATTACACAGTCCCATGGGTCATCACCAATGGGATTCTGACATCCATATCCACCCACTGCTTCTCACCAGACAACTCTCACATGTTCTGAACCTCACATTTGACCCCAAACCATTCTAGTCTCTCCTCGGCCTTTGAGCTGAGGATATTAGGGATGCAGCTAGTTATTCCAGGGCAAGAGAGGCTTTGAGAATAAGTAGGAAGTCTGAAAAATTGCTATTTACTCTTGTAAATTCTATCTACCATAGGTTGGAAAATTCTTATCTTATGGGTTTTTTTCCAAGCTGGAAGGGCCCTTAGAAATAATGTGGTCTAGCTCTTCACCTGAGTCTGCTGCTGAACAGTGGAACCAAGTCACCAGGAGAGTCCCTACTCCTCTGGTTCCAAGACTAGCAAGTGGTTTTGCAACTCTCCCATTCCCTCCTTCTCCTCTAGATGGAGGCTCTTCCTTTGGCAGGTGACACAGCCCAGGACCTAAAGCACAACAGACAGTAAACATTTTCTGTCTTTGAAAGAGAAGTGGTATGGCCATAAATACATACATATACCCAAAATACCAAATACAATAGAGTTCACTTGATATCTGATAATCTTAGCAACAGGGCATAGGACATGGATGAAAAGTAGCAGCGTGGGAGACACTTGGAAGGCCACTCACTGAGCACTTAATGGGAATCGTCTCCTACTTCCCCCATAACCAGGCACAAACCACAAGCTTGCTGATTCTTAACCCCAGCAGCTGAACTACTCAAGGCCCAGAAAAGGGGCAACACACACAGTTTACACCTTTTATTATTCTGATAGAAATTTCTCTCCTGGGAGCAGAAAGAGGTCAAAAGTCCAAAACAAAAAATATATATCTTTATAAGTCAGAGCAAAGAAGCATTAAAGCAGTTATTAAAAAAAAAAATAGTCTCAGCGAACAGAGCAGAGTAGGAGGTGTTAGAAAACTCACTCCAAGTAATTTATTCGCTGGGAACCACAAAGGGCTTTCCCAAGAACAGCAAAAACACCATTAATTTCCCCAGTACCCTCCTTTCAAAGGGCTCCAAACACTTCACACATATCGTTTTAAATTGTCCTCAAAGGCTCCAAAATAAGGGAGTTACTATTTCCCCAGGTTCAGATGGAGAAACTAAAACATTCATGCCTGCTCTGCTTTGTCCAAGTCATCCTAACAGATTTGGCCAACATCGACTGAGCGCCTGCTATGCGTATGTCCCATGACGGGCAGAACAGGAGGTACAAAGATGAAAGGTATCATTTCTGTCCCAGAAAGTCAGAAAGAATCCAGTGGGGCCTGACAGATGTATACATGAATCTTCTTGAAATAAGGCAGCCTATGTCAAGTGCCATAGAAAAGGTCCAAATACAGTGCCCATGTTATCAAATGCCCAAAAATGTGCCAAGCAATGTGCTCAGGCTTTACTAGCATCACATTAAGTCACACACTATGTGTGGCCTATCTTAAAAGGAAGGAATGGCGACAATGAGAGGTGAAGCGACTTGCCCAGGATCTCACGGCCAACTATGACAGCGCAGGGATTAGAACCCAGATCTATCTGGCTCCAAAGCCCATGTGATAGGAAATAACTGCTTGGAAAATCAAGTGCTAGCCTTTGGACATTTTAGTATGAAGTATCCACCTCCTGTGGACAGAACATAGGAGCCCTCACTAAATTTGGGGGGAATGCTCTGTTTCCTGGCCCAAAATTGCATATACAGCGGGGCCTTGACTTACGAGTTTAATTCGTTCTGAGACCGAGCTTGTTAAGGAGCTCGTTAACTCAAATTACTCTAACAACTCAATGCAAAAAATTGGCCGAGAGACAGCTGGTATCTCAAAAAACTTGTTAGTCGGGACACTCCTAAGTCAAGGCCCCACGGTATATGGATATATGAGCAAATTTGGATCCTCCATCATAGGGACTGACTGTTCTTGTGGGTTAAAAAGCCAAAGGTAAGTGTCTTCCAAAGGGAACAAAGCTCTCTCTGGGCAAAGAAGGGCTGAAAGGTCTGAGCACTTCCTGTCCCACACTTCTGTGTGTTACTATCTCACTAACACAGGCGACTTTGCTCCTATCAATGGACGGGTTAGTCAGTAGTTCGTTCACTCATTCATTATTTATATTCTACCTCCTTCCAAAAAGTGGCTCAAGTTGGCTTACAATAAAAGACATGTGGTAAGGCCAAAACAGCAAAATGTTTTAAATCAGTCAGATCTGGACTTATGACTTACTATGCTGCCCACAGCCAAGTCCTTTAACTTTTCTACCCCTCAGTTCTCCTCAGCTGCAAAATGGGGACACTCTCACCTCTATAATAGGACAATTTGTAAGGATTCAATGAAATGGTGCCTAAGAGGTGCCTGGCACAGAGTTTGGCCCAGAGTATTTATCTCAACCAAAACAAAAGTAAAAGAAAAGAGTTAAGTAAGAAAGTGTGTGTGAGAGAGAGGACAATGAGTAACTATATCAAAAGATCTAAATAAAAGAAGTGCTGTACTTTCTGGCAGCAGGGAAGCAGGATTTGTTATACCATCTCACTGTTAAAAAAAAGGGAAGCATATCAGTTCATCAGGACAGAGAAAGTTCTTAATTCTAAATGCAGAGAGAGACTCATATATTCCTGAGTGAATGTGAATGTGCACACACATACACACAGGCTTCTACCATTTTTCTCTCCAACAGGAACAGGGGAAACGGCTCTCCAGAGCCCTACTGCCCCTCTGACAACACCACACTACTTCTGTGCAATGAAGTACTTCAACAGTTAAAACATTTTTGTGCCAATATTTTAAGAGTGCAGAAGGTTCCAAATTACATGTAAAATAAACAATGCCAGACTGTGAAAACTCTTGGCTGCAACGTTCTCTGATGTTAACAAGAGTCTCTTTATTACTGTAACCTTTCAGAAGTGAATAAAAATTATTTCTCTGCCCTAGTTTTGCCCTCCAGTAAAAGGGAAGAGAACAGTGACCATGGAAAGAGCTGTACAATGACCTCTCATGAAGGGTAGGAGGCTGGGAAGGGGGCAGTTTCAAACACAAAGCCTTCCATATATGTTTCTAGTCAAAGGTTAGAACTTTAGTTTGTGCTATGCTGATCATATTGTAAAGTTTTATGTTCCTAATATTTTTATGTAACTAAAATGCTTAGGGGAACGACAGGGCATTTGTGAGAGCCCAAACTAAGCCAATGTTATGGAGAAAACCCAAATCTTGACCAGGGCTCTTTAATTATTCAGTGAACCTCCTTACTCAGAAATTTAGTCTGAAGTCCCCTTAAGAAACAGAGAAGATCTACAGGTGGACAGGACTTAAAGAAAATATGGACAGAACATAGGAGCCCTCACTTGTAGACCTTTAAGTCAATGACTGTAAATACTGGACAAACAGAAGAATCTCAAATGGCGCTAGTAGGATAAAGATAGAGTCTGCTTTCATCACTGCAGAATAGAAGGGGGAAAGTCACCAAATGAGGACAAATATGCTTTGTCCTCTCACACCACTCTGCCTTTACCCACACTGCTTCTCTGCCAGGGATGCTCTTCTTGTCTAGCAAACACTTATCTGAAAGATACAAACCAAATGTCATCTACCCCAAGCTTTTCTCCTCTGGTCCTTCTCAGCAATCTTTAAATATCATAATCTGTAAATATTGTAGTCACCAGTTTATGTGTGTCTTCTCCTACTAGATTTGGAAGTCAGGGACAGTATCGTCATCATCTTTGTATTTCTAGTGCCTAGAGGCTAGGCACAGAGTAGTAGCTGAAAGCTAGCAGGCCACAATAAAATGGATGGATAGATGGGTAAAACCTTGTTTGTGTCTGGGAACAGAAATAAGACAGAGAATGATGAACTGCTAAATAAACAGAACACAAGCTCTGGGATTTAACACAAGGCTAGCTTTTCAAACTTTCACAGAGTTGCAGAATGTTAAGTCTGGAAGAGAATTTAGAAATCATCTAGCTCTCCTCCCCAGAGAGGTGAGGTGATTTGACTTACTCAAGCTCACCCAGAGAGCAGCTGGCTTGGCCAGAACTCCTGCCATTATACCATACCAGCCCTTCTCTTACTGTTGAAAATTTTAGGTGTAAATATTTATTTGGTAACAAGATGAGAAATGTATTAAGACTACATATTTTGAGAATGTTATTTCCTTATAAACAAATAAACAACGGATATCACACTAGGAATTCAAATAACTTGATATAAGATACAATATCTGAGCTGCTCAAAAAGCTAAACATAGAATCACTGTATGATCCAGCAATTCCACTCCTAGGTATATACCCCCCAAAATGGAAGCATATGTTCAGATAAAAACTTGTATGTGAATGTTCATAGCAGCATTATTCATAAAAGCCCAAAAATGAAAAGAACCCAAATGTATATCAATTGATGAATGGGTCATAAAATGTGGTATAATCCATACAAGACTATCCATAAAAAGTAATGAAGTACCGAAACATACAATATGGGTAAACCTTGAAAACATTATGTTAAGTGACAGGAAACAGACATTAAAGGCCACATATTATATGATTCCATTTATATGAAATGCCTAGAATAGGTATATCCATAGAGACAGAAAGAGTAGTGGTTGCCAGGGATTGGGTGGGGGGAGGGAGAGAGGATGGGGAGTGACTGCTAATGGGCACAAAGTTGCTTTTTGAGGTGATGAAAATGTTTTGGAATTAGATAGTGGCGATGGTTGCATAACATTGCAAATTCACAAAAAAGCACATTTAAAATAGTGAATTTTATGGTTTATGAATTATACCTCCATTTTTTAAAATGGAAAAGAAAAAAGATACAATCTCTGCCTTCTAGGAGCTAACAATTTAACTGAGTCAGGACCAAAATACAGAGATACCAAAGAAGTCATTGGTTCAGTGTTATGTGACAAGTAATGTTATACAAGTCAGCAGAAGAAAGAAACTATAGTTAAAAATCTTAGTGCTAATGCCAGAGCCATAGTGATCAGTGATGATATTTTCAGGCAACACAAAGCAGTGATTAAGAGCATAGGCTCTAGAGCAGTGGTTCTCAACCTTGGCTGCACATTAGAATCACCTGGGAATCTTTTAAAAATCCTGATTTCTGGGCCTCATCCCCCGGAAATTCTGTTTCTTTGTTATGGGGTGGGGCCACAACATTAGTAACAAAGGAACAGAATTTCTGGAGGATGAGGCCCAGAAATCAGGATTTTAAAAAGATTCCCCCGTGATTCTAATGTGCAGCCAAGGTTGAGAACCACTGCTCTAGAGTCTGGCAGGTTTGGGCTCCAATCCAGGATGCCATATGTACTGTATAAGTCTGATTAAGTTACTTGACTGGTAGGCTAAATAGTTGTCTCCCAAAAGATATCTACATCCTAATTCCTGGAATCTGTGAATATTACTTTACATGGCAGAAAAGGATTTCGAAGCTGTGATTAGGTTAAGGATCTTCAGATGGGGAGTGTCCTGGATTATCCAGGTGGGTCCTAAATGTAATCACATGTATGTATTCTTATAAAAGGGAAGCAGAGGGCACTTAGACCCAGACAGAAAAGGAGAAGGTAACATGACCCCAGAGGTAGAGGTTAGAGTGATGTGGCCACAAGCCAAGGAATGCCAGCAGTCACCAGAAACTGGAAGGGGCAAGGAACAGATTCTCCCCTAGAGCCTCCAGAAGGAGCACAACCCTGCTAACTCCTTGACTTCAGTTCAGTGAAACTGATTTTTAGCCTCCAAAACTCTGAGAGAATAAATTTCTGTTGTCTTAAGCCAACGAGTTTCTAGTAAGTTGTTACAGCAGCTGCAGAATATTAATATACCAACTTCTCAGAGACTTACTCTCTTCATCTGTAAAATGCAGGTGGAAATACTATCTATCTCACAGGTAAGATTGTGGTAAAATGTAAAATTCAAATGGCTCTGGTAAAGTGCACTTAGCTCCCCCAGAGCCAGTTTCTCACATCAGTTAAAAATGAAGCTCAGGCCTGGCCGACATGGCTCAGTGGTAAAGCATCGACCTGTGAACCAGAGATTACAGTTCGATTCCTAGTTGGGGCACATGCCCGGGTTGCGGGCTCAATCCCCAGTGTGGGGCATGCAGGAGTCAGCCAATTAATGATTCTCTCTCATCACTGATGTTTCTCTCTCCCTCTCTGAAATCAGTAAAACATATATACTATATATATATAAATTTTTTTTTTTTTAATGAAGTGCAAACAAGAGCAGTGGCTCTCAAATTGAAGGATTTGTTAAAACAGATTGTTGGATCACACTTCCAGAGTTTCTGATGAGCAGATCCAAGGTGGGACTCTAAACTTGCATTTTTAACAAGTTCCTAAGTGATGCTAGAGCTGCTGATCTGCAACCACACTTTTCAGAATCTCTGGACTAGGTTACTTTAAGGTTCCTTTCCAGTTTTAATAGTCTAAGACCCTTAGGTACATCTAATAGATGTAGCAGTCAAATAATAAACACTGCTGTATCAGGTTGAAATAGTCTTAAAACTAAGTTATTTTCCTAGGTAGAGAGTGGAGGATGGGAGCATGACTAGGAGGTACATGGTAAAGACTAGTTTTAACTTTTGAACTAAGCAGAATGAAAAAATCTTAAGCAATGGTGGGAATAGGAAGAGGCTGTCCCCTCATCCAACATGCTGGCCTCATTTTAATTTATCTTAATCCCACCTTTCTGCCTTTTCACCAGACCCCTTCCCCTGCATGCCCTCCTCTAGAAACACATCTAGGTGTCTCCTGAATTCATTTATTGGCTTTGCCGTGCACAGCATAATACCGCCTTTGTTAGTCTCCCAGCCCAGCCTCTCCAAGCACGGTGTTCAGTCTCGGTGTTCCTCTACTCTTAAAAAAAACATAAGCAAGGAGTCTCTGAAAAATAATTGTAAAATCAACTAAGGCAAATTCAGAGGATGTGGAGACATTCAGACTCTAAATGTTGGAAAAAGAAACAAATTCAGAACATTGTTAGCATTCTCATCTGTCTTTCACCCCCTTTAATCTCTATTAGTTCTGTTGAGTAGGAAACCTCTGCCGTATTGGATTAGAAATTCTGAATAAAAGGGGCCTCAGGTTTGGGATTGCATTGAAGAAATGGAATGCTTCTAGATTCAAGAAAAGCTGTCCTCCCTAGCTGGCTTGGCTCAGTGGATAGAGCGTTGGCCTGTGGACTGAAGGGTCCCGGGTTCGATTCCAGTCAAGGGCACATGCCCGGGTTGCAAGCTCGATCCCTAGTAGGGGGCATGCAGGAGACATCTGATCAATGATTCTCTCTCATCATTGATGTTTCTATCTCTCTCTTCCTCTCCGAAGAGAGAGAAAGAGAGAGAGAGAGAGAGAGAGAGAGAGAGAGAGAGAGAGAGACCTAGTTAAACTCTGTGGGGAAAAAATGAGCAAAATAGCAGCTTGCTTTAAAAACAAAAGAAAAGAAAAACTGTCCTCTTGGTCTTTGGAAGTCCTTGGTAATACCACAGAGGAGAAGGAAGCTGCCATGAGGTTGACTAGGGAAAGTTATCATGGTATAGCAAAGTGGACCCTGGACCGGGAAGAGGCAAACAACTGAGCCCCTTCAGATTGAGAACCATTTAATGAAAGCATCCCTGAGACACCCAGTCTAACATTTTGAGGTTCATCTATTCTATAAAGTAGATTAAAAGTACAAACGACCAGAGAGCCAGGGAACCCATGAGGCAAGACAGGGAGAAAAATGAACCTTTTTTTTTTTTTTTTTGCAGGGGTTGGGATTGGTGGTAGAGGGGTGTCAGTGAAATTGAATCTTGACATAAGAAGATCATTCATTAAGTCAGTACTTGGGAGCCAGGACTGGCCACACGCTAAGAACAGAAACAAGTACCTATGTTCACCGCAAACAACAGGTGGGTGGCTACGTTAGGCACTCTGTTTAAGACACCAGGGATCCTAAGATCCTTATCCCATACAATGGTCATGACCTACACAAACCCATAATTAGAGTATGTCTTATTTCAAAGTCTGTGCAAAATACTGCAAAAATACAGAAAAGGGAGAGGCCAAATATACTGTGCTAACATTATTGAGAGTGTTGGGGAAAGCTTCTTGGAGGAGGTACTATGCAGCTGTGTCTTATAGTGTCATGAGCAGAGGAGATAGGGGTTAAGTCAACTTTAGACAGAGAGAACAGCATAAACAAAGCCCAGAATCATAAAAGAGCATGGCATACTGTGACACCAGTAAAAATCTGGCATGAGTGGAACATATATTTGAGTGTATGTGTGCAGGTACTCGCACATGAAAATTTGTGTGTGGGTAGAGTTTGTTGGAAATTAGAATAGAAAGGCAGGCTGGGGCCAAAATGTGAAGATTCCACTCCCAACCCCTAATTTTCACTTTCAAGAATTTCAAACTTATTGAAAAAAACAAAGATGTAAGAGTAATATAACAAGAACTTGTATAATTTTAGATTCACAATTAATATTTTGTGACATTTGCTTTATATCTATCTACAGCTGACCCTTAAACAATATGGATTTGAACTTCGGGGGTCCACTCATGCATATTTTTCAATAAATACTGTAACTGTATTTTCCCTTTCTTATGATTTTCTTAATAACATTTTCTTTTCTCTAGCTTACTTTATTATAAGAATAATATAGCATATAAAATATGTGCGAATCAACTGTTTATGTTATCAGTAAGTCTTCCAGCCAGCAGTAGTTAAATTTTGGGGAAGTCAAAAATTATATGTGGATTTCTGATTGCATATTTGGGGCGGGGGGAGCCAGTGCCCCTAACCTGTGCATTGTTCAAGGGTCAACTTTATATATACACACAAACACACTTTTTTCTTTTACTAAATAATTTGAAGATACTTGCAAATAAAACATTTCACCCATAAATACTTCAGCAGGTATCTTCTAAGAACAAGCACATTCTCCTACATATCTATGAAGGGTTCTTCTGTATGCCACTGCTAAGGAGTTTGAATTTTATCCTGTATGTGGTAAGAGCCCGCAGAGATTTCTAGACAGAAGAGGGACATACTCAGATGTGGGATTTAGAAAGGAAACCAGTGGCAATTATATGGTGGGAGGGTTCAATTAAGTCAGGAAAGTCCAAGAACTAGTTAAGAGGCCATGTGCAGAAAGAGAGATGATGAGGATTGACATGAAGCAATGGAACAGAAGAGAGAATAAAACCCAGAGATATCTTGGGAAAAATCTGACAGGTCAACTAGATGCAGAAGTTGAGGCAGGAAATGAGGATGACTTTAAGAATTCTAGCTTGGGGGACTGGATTGATGGTGAAGACATCAAAAGTGAGACAGGACACACAGGAAAAACAGGTTCATGGAGCTATTTTTCCCGTCTACTGAGTAGGAGAGGCATTAATGACCCCTGAAAGGGGGGTGTGGAAAATGGCTTTAGCTGTGTCCGATGCAACCAGCTCTAAGCAGTATTATAACTACGGTACAAAAGATAATCAAGTGAAACAGGGCCCCCAGATAGACTGGAGGCAAGAGATGTGTTGGAAGAGGTAAACAGTTCTGGAATGATGAGCTAAATTAGGAGTACTTAGCATGAAGAGTACTTAAGCAGAAGTAGTATAGAAAGGCAGTGCACTGAAGTAGCCAGGGCCTTGAAAAATGGAATTAGGTCTCTGTCTTTCTCCTACAGAAATGCCATGAGGTAAGCTGAGGATAAAAAAGGGGATCAAATTCACTCACTTGACTCCTTCAGTCAAGATGCATTTACTGAATGCCTACTATGTACAAAGCTCATTTTTGTTAAGGTAGGAATACAAAGACAGGTAAATATGAATGACTTCAGGAAACTCACAATCTGTAACTGAAGATAAAAATGACCATGAAAGAGACAAATTATCATGTGCATAGATAGGAGATTCATGCTTTATTTAATTTCAAATACAAAAAGGTTTATAAATTCTCTTTCAGGGACATTCCTTGAAATAGTGAATCCAGTATGGCACTCGGAAGCCATTAGAGTGGCCCTCCGGTTATAAGCACCCAGGCATCCAATCAGTTGGAAAACCATCTAAAGCAGCAGTCGCCAACCTTTTGGACCTCACGGACCACCAGTGGTTCGCGGACCACCAGTTGGCAACCGCTGATCTAAAGCACATACTCTGCATACTGTTGCTACCTCTTAAAGCCTGAGGGTATGAAACTTGTTTAGGGAAGGGAATGCAGCTACTAGAGCAGCGGTTCTCAACCTATGGGTCGCGACCCCTTTGGGGGTCGAACGACCCTTTCACAGGGGTTGCCTAAGACCATCGGAAAACACATATATAATTACATATTGTTTTTGTGATTAATCACTATGCTTTAATTATGTTCAATTTGTAACAATGAAAATACAGCCTGCATATCAGATATTTACATTACGATTCATAACAGTAGCAAAATTACAGTTATGAAGTAGCAAGAAAATAATTTTATGGTTGGGGGTCACCACAACATGAGGGACTGTATTAAAGGGTCCGGCATGAGGAAGGTTGAGAACCAGTGTACTTGAGGAACATCTTCAGTTGGACACTGTTTAAATTCATTAGGCAACTCCCAAATGGAACTGCTCTGCCTTCTAAGAATTTAGACTTCTCTCCTCTAATAAACAAGTATCCACTCTACAGCTTAGGACACCTGTAACACTTTTAGAAGAAGGACTGCTATATGAGAATAAACACATTCTTAAAGGCCTCAGGCCCCAGGGATTGCTCTGTAGTTACACTCCACCATTCATACCAGTGACCACAAAAACTATGCTGCATGGGAGTGAAACCATAAAGTGGTTCTTTTAAAACAATACCTTTGGTAGGGAGTTTTAATTCTGACCTAGAGATATAGCAAAAGTTTTACCTCATGGTAAAACAGAGAAGTCTGATTGAAGACTTTTGTGGGAGGAAGGAGATGTGAGTAGAATTACAGAAGCCTGGAAGGAAATTTCCAAAACAACTAAAGTACTTGTAATTCTTATTTTTACCACCCTTTATAGATTTAAAGCCTTTGTTAGTTTAGGAGCTTAAATACTTTATGTATAAAATGTTTTTTTTTAATCAAGTAATTCCATTAGAAGATGGGAAAGCGTGGAAAAAGAAACAGAGAAAATGAGGGTAGAGGAAACAGTATCTCATTTCTTTTTCTTCCAATGTTTAAGACCAGCAGAGCAAATAAATGTCCTCCGATGCTCAGTGGATAGAGCATCGGCCTGTGCATGAAAGGGTCTCAGGTTCAATTCCTGGCCAAGGGCATGTTCCTGGGCTGCAGGTTCGATCCCCATGTGTGTGTCTTCCCCCCGGCCCCAATTTTTCTAATGGAAAAAATATCCTTGGGTGAGGATAAACAACAACAACAAAAAGGATACCTCCCACTCTACTTTTTCCAATAATTATCAGAGGCTTCCAAAACTGTCTTCTTTCATGATATATTTACTGGGCATGCATTCAGCCAAAGGGCAATGATAGGCACTTGGGAAAATACAGAGGGATGTGTGTGATCCTGTCTCCCCGGTCCCCAATTCACCTGGAAGTCAGTCAACATATGTGCATGACAATGGTACAAACAGAAACAGTAAGAACCAGAAGAAGGGTGCATATAAATTATTATGGTACTTTCAGCTACAGAAAACTGGGATTGGCTTCCAGTCTGGGGTGGAAGGACATGGAGGAGTGTTAGGGTAATGTAGGTGTATGTACCACATGAAGAAAGACACAAGACAGGAAAAGCAAGGCATTCAGCTTGGCTGGAGTGAAGAGTATGTGAAGCAAGGATGGGATTGGATGTTCACTAAAGCCAGGCACATGTGCTAGATTCTAAGGTTTTACATATTTAAGGTTCCAGGAGAGCTAAAGGAAATGAGTTTGGAAAAGTAGCCTGGAGTATGATCACAGAGAACCTTGCAAAGCAAAATGCTGGTACTGAAAAGCAAAATCGAATTTTACAAAGGAATCCAGTTCAACCCAAAGTTCCCCCGCCTCTTCCTAGGATCTCTGCACCATCCCTTGAAGCAGCTCTGCCACACAGAGAGCAGGAGACTGTGAAATGACAGGAGGTTCATCATTATTCTGGAATGGTGCTAACAAAATATCACCTGGAGTCCTGCTAAGGCAACTGGCATGCCAGGGACCACTGATAAGGATAAACTTGCATTTTCTTAACTATAGACCACTCCACCCTTTCCCACCTAGTTAGTCTCCAGGACTTGGAAAGCTTTTAAACCTGCTCATTGTAAGCCACAAGGTGGAGATGTCTGGCAGGACAGAACTGAGAGGAAGTCGTTTAGTCAGCCTAAGGTTACCATTAACACTTTGAGCCACTGCCTTGAGCTAATTTTTATGTTTGTTTTTTAAGTTTGGTTGAAATGTCACAAATGGAAAAATTAAGTAAAGCGCCCTGTTAGCCACAAGACTGGACACACCTGGCTGCAAACCCAGCAAAAGAAACTTACTTCATTAGTAGGAGAGGCAGAAAGTGAAATTTACATCTGAAATCTGCCTGCACCAGGAGAAAGAGCTGAGGCCAAAGGCGCTGTCTGTTTTTACAGCTGTGTCAAGACTTAGCTCTCTACTCTTACCAACACTCAGGAGTGAGGCAAGGACCCAAGGAAAAATGGTCTCCAACCTCTTCAGCTGCGACTCAGCTCACAAAGGTTTTTAAGAACCAGTTAATGAAATAAAACAAGACCAGATGAGGTGATATAATGAACTTTATTTCCACAGCTAATTTATATGTTTAAATCCCAAATAATGTTTTTTTTTTAAAAGTCAGAACATTCTAAATTACTGATGTGATTTTTGTAACCTCAAATTTAACACTCACTTTTTATACCAGCTTCAATGAAGATATATGAGTCTGCCTCATTTTTCACAATAGCTGGGCTCCTAAAAAGCTGGTAAAAAGCAAAAATTTATCAATTAAATTTTCCCACCTAATAAGGCTGGAATTCTAATTTCAAAGGAGTCCTGATTAAAATTTCTGATTCGTCATTAATTTGCAAGTGGCTCTGTTGGTTCTTGATCTTCCCCACACCAATCCACTCAAGTAAAGTAAAGAATTACATGGCATAAGAAAAATCACTACTGCATTGATCAGTCTTATAAATTCTACTTAAATGAGTTTTCTTAAAGATGCATACCTGGGATGCCAAATAACACAGATCTGCAAATTACCACCTTCAAATCATAGGTTTCAAAGCTGACAAGAAATCTGAAAATCATGTAGCCTACCTCCATGATTTTTCTTTTTCCTTTTTAAAAGAAAAACTGAAGCACAGAGAAGGAAAGACTTGCCAGTCAGGATCAGAACCAGGCCAGACTCGTTCCCTACTGCTTTTCTCCAGCTACACATCCCTAATTTTCCCATTTCTTTAGGTTGTACACACACAGAAGACTGAACTCTCCTCTACATATACACACACAATCATTCATAACTTAGAAGTGATTAATATTATTTCCTTGCCTGTCTAAAGGGTGTCTGCTTATACCCTGAGATTGAAAAGGAGGATCAAGTCAATTATAATAGAAAAACAATAATAGTAATTCCACAGCTCTTCCAAACTCTCTTATTTTTAAATCACCACCTTTTACTTAGAGTCTTTGAAATCAAACTGGAGCATGGCATTTCCCTTCATGAAGGCGAATTTAAGAGTCTGTACTTGGGGAACATTATGTATCATCTAAAACCTTGCTATTCAAAGTGTGCTTGCCCCTCTCTACCCTGCCCTACAAGTGGCACTGGCAGCACCAAGCTTTTTAGAAATATACACTCTCTGACCCTACCTCAAACCTACTGAAACAGAATTTGCATTCTAACAAATCCCAGGTGAATTGCAAGTATGTTAAAGTTTGAGAAACACTGATCTAACACACTCTTTATAGGCAGCATCATATCTAGAACAATTCAGATAGTAAAAATGGTTGAATAAAATAAAAGGGAAAAAAAGAAGGAAAGACTACTTCCTACAGGACTATGTGGATATACACCTGGACCAGAGATTAAGTCAAATATGATTTCTCTGGCAAATAAGTGGACTTTAAAACAGAATTCCAGAGGCTGAAGTTCAATTTATTCATCCAATCTTAACTGTCTAAGTAAAAAAACTGTGGGTAAGACAAGTCTCCTGCCATTATAAAGCATACAGTTAAATAGAAGGAACATGATACAGTAACATAGGAGATGATTCAAAATGTTGAATACTGAGATATAGATATAAATGGAGGTCCAAAAGAAAATTCATGGAGAGGGGGCAACTAAAAGATTCCTGTGGTCCAGAATCAGTAATCTAGTTCATTAAGCTACTTAGGGTAGGGATAAACTGTGGCCCACATGGCTCTAGTGGTCCAACTTCCAGCAGAGTTAGTCAACAATAAGGAAAACAGGCTAACTGATAGAAGAGTTATGGTGTAACTGGCATGGCGGTCAGCCTAGGTTTTAGGGTATTACTGGTCATCATTAAATGGGGATGCTTTGAGACTCTGGTACTCCTGTGTCCTCTGTGCTGCCACAGAGATGGGGAGTAAGTACGTAAGAATATGTGGAACACTCAGCTGTATGAATACCTAAAAGGCTGCTACTGATCCTACTCTGGGCAGCTAAGACAGCAGAAAGGCATGACAGGGAGAAAAATGAAAAAGGAACCAAAGAGCACAATTACAAAGACAATTTAATACTGACTCCAAAACAGATGATGATGATGATAACAGCTAAAACTCTGATATATACTCTCATCTTCTTAGAATGAACAGACATGCCAATGGTCTGTCATCCCAGAGAAAGGCATATAAACATCAATGAAGTATTCTATAGGTAAACCCATGTCCACTGTGCTTTCTACACTTGATCTTAGCCAAAAGGTGGAGAAGCGATCCATTGTGCTTCCTGTACATGCAGATCTTCTAGACATGAGAATTTGAAAATACCCTCAATCCAGACTCTCAGTAGGCAACCATCATTTCCATAAGTAAGTCTCAAAGACTACAATTTTACATACATATTAAGCACAGGAAACCATTAGGCAATAACATAGGAGTATGTGAAAATAATTATAATACAGAAGAGTAAAATATGGGTAAAGATGACCCACTTAACACCAGGCAGCAAGGAAAAATCTCTAAAACATATTATTTGAGTGAAAAAGAAAGTTGCATAAAGGTACACGGAGGATGATGTTATACATAATAAAATATACACACACAAAACCAATACTATGAATTTTCTATAGGTAGCATAGGAAAAAGTCTTAAAAGATAAATACCAAAGTAGAAACAGTGATTACTTCTTGAAAGGAGGTAACTGACCAGGATTGAGATTGATGATTAAAGGGATTTTAGTCTTAGTTAAAACATTTTGGCCCTGGCCAGTTTGGCTTAGTGGATAAAGCATCGGCCTGCGGACTGAAGGGTCCCGGGTTCGATTCCGGTCAAGGGCACATGCCAGGGTTTCAGGCTTGATCCCCAGTAGGGGGCATGCAGGAGGCAGCTGATCAATGATTCTCTCTCATTCATTGATGTTTCTAACTCTCTCTCTCTTCCTCTCTGAAATCAATAAAAATATATTTTAAAAAAACATTTTGAATTTTGAAAACAATTGTAAAGTTAAAACATATCTAATATATATTACGTAAAAAGGCCAAGATGCAAAATAGTGTGTATAGTATAAGCCCACTTGTGTTATGTTAAAAGAAAAGAAAACTAGAAAGATTCGCATCAATTCTTTTTTTAAATATGTGATTTTAGAGAAAGAGGAAAGGAGAACAGGGAGAGGGAGAGGGAAGGAGAAGGAGAAAGAGAGAAATATTGATGTGAGAGAGAAACGTCAATCAGTTGCCTCCTATAGGCACCCTGACCATGGACCAAACCTGCAATCTGGGCATGTGCCCTGACTGGGAATCAAACCAGCGACCCCTTGGTACATGGGATAATGTTCAACCAACAGAGCCATACCAGCCAGGGCAACACATCAATTTTTAACAATGATGACTTCTGGGAAGTTGGACTGGGGAAAAGACACTTGTTTTTCTTTTTCTTTTTTTTTCTTTTTTTTAAATATATTTTATTGAGTTTTTACAGAGAGGAAAGGAGAGAGATAGTTAGAAACATCGATGAGAGAGAAACATCGACCAGCTGCCTCCTGCACACCCCCCACTGGGGATGTGCCTGCAACCAAGGTACATGCCCTTGACCGGAATCGAACCTGGGACCCTTCAGTCCGCAGGCCGACGCTCTATCCACTGAGCCAAACCGGTTTCGGCGACACTTGTTTTTCACATAAATACATTTTACTGTTTGATTTTTATTTTATGTATGACTTTTATAATACATCTATAAAACTGTGGTACATCTACACGATGGAATACTATGCTGCTCTAAAAAGGAAGGAACTCTTACCATTTGCAACGTCATGGATGGAACTGGAGAGCATTATGCTAAGTGAAATAAGCCAGTCAATAAAGGAAAAATACCACATGATCTCACTCATTCATGGACAATAGAGACCATTATAAACTTTTGAACAATAATAGATACAGAGGCAGAGCTGCCTCAAACAGATTGTCAAATTGCAGCGGGAAGGCCGGGGAGGGTTGGGGGGCAGGAGGTAGGGGGGTAAGCGATCAACTAAAGGACTTGTATGCATGCATATAAGCATAACCAATGGACATAAGACACTGGGGGATAGGGGAGGCTAGGGGACTGTCTAGGGCTGGGGGATAAAATGGATACATATGTAATACCCTTTGTAATACTTAAAGCAATAAAAATAAAATAAAATAAAAAAATAAAAATTAAAATTAAAAAAATATATATAATATACATCTATAAACTTTATCAACAGGGAGAGCTTTGCTCCATAATGAACAAAACCAAATTAATCCATTTCGTGACCCTGTCTGATGATTCTGCTTTAGACACTCCCAACCTGGGAGGTAACAAAAATGGGAAAATAACAAGGAACTACATCTACTGTAACATGGTCTAGACCAGTGATGGCGAACCTATGACACGCGTGTCACCTCTGAACTCATTTTTTTGGTTGATTTTTCTTTGTTAAATGGCATTTAAATATATAAAATAAATATCAAAAATATAAGTCTTTGTTTTACTATGGTTGCAAATATCAAAAAATTTCTGTATGTGACACGGCACCAGAGTTAAGTTAGGGTTTTTCAAAATGCTGACACGCCGAGCTCAAAAGGTTCGCCATCACTGGTCTAGACACATAAAATACACAAAATACACAAAGAGAGTATTATTTATTTAACCAACTATATTCTAATTTTTTGTTCCATTTTTCTGTTGTCATCATTCTATTATACATACATACATATATGTTATATAGTCTCCTTTTTCAGCTTAATTATTAAATGTACTAATGTACATTTTCAGTAGTACCGTGCCAAAGTATTCTAGGTTGTTGGTGATCAAGCTGCTTATTTTTCAGTTCCTGAGCACAGTGCAGGTCCATTGCAGGGTCTTTTCATCCAAACTAAATTAGAGGAGGACTAGTTCAAACATTGAATCAGTGTCAAAAGTATAACATGCTTAAACTGGATGATTATTTGATTTCCTCCATTCACCAAATCCGTCTCTCCTATCACCATGATTTGGGTTTAATAATTCCACACAGAGGATGTCCTCACACTGACAAAACATGATAATGTATGCAAACATATGAAGTATGTAAGGCATGTCTGTCTCCATTGAGGCAAAAGTGACTCTAGCTAAATTACTACTTGGCATTAGTCAGCATTTCACAGAAATCTATAAGCAAAGCCATTCTATAAACACAAAATGGGTTAAAGACTTAAATGTAAGACTCGAAACCATAAAACTCCTAGAAGAAAACGTAGGCAGTAAAATCTCTGACATTTCTCTTAGCAATATTTTTGCTAACATATCTCCTCGGGCAGGAGAAATGAAAGAAAAATAAACAAATGAAATTACAACAAACTAAACATTTTTTGCACAGCAAAGGAAACCATCAACAAAACAAAAAGATAATCCACTGAATAGGAGAAGATATTCACCAATGATACATCCAATAAAGGGTTAATATCCAAAATTTAGAAACTCATATAACTCAACACCAAAAAACCCCCCAAATAATCCAATTAAAAGAGTAGGCAGAGGATCAGAATAGATACTTCTCCAAAGAGGACATAACAGATGGCCAATAGATATATGAAAAGATGTTCAATGTCACTAATTATGTTATTCTATGAACATGTATGACTTTTATAATACATTTATAAACTTAGTTAACTTCTCAATCTACAGGGAGAGCTCTGCTCTGTAACGAAAGAAACCGTATTAACCCATACACATTAAAACCATAATGAGATAGTACCTCAAATCTGTCAGAATGGCTATCATCCATAAACCAACAAACAACAACTGTTGGTGAGGATATGGAGAAAAGTGAAACCTCATGCGCTGTTGGTGGGAATGCAGACTGGTGCAACCACTGTGGAAAACAGTATGGAGGTTCCTCAAAAAATTAAAAATGGAACTGATTTATGACCTAGCGATTCCACTTCTAGGTATATATATATCTGAAAAAACCCAAAACACTAATTCAAAAGAATATATGCATCCCTATGTTTATTACAGCATTATTTACAATAGCCAAGATATGGAAGCAACGAAGTGCCCCAAAATAGACAAATGGATAGAAAAGGTGTGGTAAACATATGCAAAGGGGTATTAGGCAGAGATATAAAGAAAGAATAAAATTTTACCATTTGTGATGAGATGGCTAGACCTAGAGTTGTGATGAGATGGCTAGACCTAGAGGGTATTATGCTAAGTGAAATAAGTCAGACAGAGAAAGGCAAATAGCATAGGATTTCATTTATGTGTGGAATATAAATAATAAAATAAACAAAATAGAAACAGACTTATAGATACAGAGAACAGACTGATGGTTGCCAGAGGGGAAGGAGGTTGAGGGAATGGATGAAAATGGTGATGGAATTAAGAAATACAAATTGGAAGTTACAAAATAATCATGGGGATGTAAAGTACAGCATAGGGAATACAGTCAATAATACTGTAATTACTATGTATGGTGCCAGGTGGGTACTTGAAATATCGGGAAGACCACTTTGTAAAGTGTATGATCGTCTACCACTATGTTGTACACTGGAAACTAATACAAAATAATATTGAATGTAAACCTGTAATGAAAAATAAAATAGATAAAACTTCAACTCAATCCCTCATTGGAGTTTTTCAGGACCAGAATCTAACAGCACTCACTTACCCCCATGACTCTGCCACGCTGCTCAACATCCTCCCACATAAAATGAACTATGATACGACACATGTATTTCCCAGTCCGGCCTTCCTGCTTCATTCGGACTAGACACATCCTGGGTGGGAAGAAGAGATAAAGAGTCACTGGCTGTTTCCATTTTTCACATCACACATTTCCCTTGAAGGTCAGTTCATCTGAGTGATTTCAGCAGAGCACAGAATAAAAAAAACTGGGCCCTAACCGGTTTGGCTCAGTGGATAGAGCATCGGTCTGCGGACTCAAGGGTCCCAGGTTCGATTCTGGTCAAGGGCATGTACCTTGGTTACGGGCACATCCCCGGTGGGGAGAGTGCAGGAGGCAGCTGATCAATGTTTCTCTCTCATCAATGTTTCTAACTCTCTATCCCTCTCCCTTCCTCTCTGTAAAAAATCAATAAAATATATTTTTTTAAAAACTGGAAGTGATTTTAAAAAAACTTTTACTGAGGTATAATATAGATACCATAAAGTACAAAATCTTAAGTGTACAACTTAATGAATTTTTACATGTTATATACACCCACATAAGCACCATCCAGATCAAGATATAGATTATTGCCCGATCGACATGGCTCAATGGTTGAGCGTTGACCTATGAACCAGATCACGGTTCGATTCCCCGTCAGGGCACATGCCCAGGTTGCAGGCTCAATCCCCAGTACGGGGCATGCAGGAGTCAGCCGATCAATAATTCTCTCTCATCATTGATGTTCCTCTCTTCTCCCTTTCTCTCTGAAATAACTAAAAATATATATTTAAAAAAAGATATAGATTATTTAGAGCAACTCAGAAGACCCCCTCACAAATGGAAGGAACCTTTCTTAATTGTAGAAGATAAGTCTGAATCCTTCATTACTGATGAAAACTGGAGTCCTACAGAAGGCAAGTAATTTGCCCAGCCACAGAGTAGTCTGTAAAGGTGGGTAAGTACTGTGCTGTCCAATATGGAAGCCACTAGCTACATGTGGCTATTTAAACACTTTAAATGTGGCTAATTAAGATTTCAAAGATTTAATTCAAGAAAAAGAATATAAATATCTTAAAACTTTTACATTGCCTACATGTTGAAATGTTATTTCAGATATATTGAGTTCAATAAAACCTACTATTAAAATTAAGTTCATTTCTTTACTTTTTTAAATGGAGCTACTTTTAAATTAAATATGTGGCTTGCATTTTATTTCTGTTGGACAGCATTTGTACAGAATATAAGTCACAGAAAATATTATTATTTCATCTGTAATTATAAAATTGTTTGCCCCATTAGAATGTAAACTCCATTGAAAGCAAAGATCAAGTCTGGTGTGTTTTTTTTAATCATTGTATTTCCAGGGCTTTAGTAGGCATTCGATATATGTTTGCTGAATAAATAAATAGATAAATTCAGGGCCAAGTTTAGGGCTCTTTCCCCTATACAACATTGCCTTTCATCAACCAAGAGGGCTCTCCCTGCTTAAGACCTTACATAAGAATGTAAGAATTATATTTTTTAATTAATAAATACAACATTATATTTCTTTTTTTTTTTAAATATATTTTATTGATTTTTTACAGAGAGGAAGGGAAAGGGATAGAGAGTTAGAAACATCGATGAGAGAGAAACATCGATCAGCCGCCTCCTGCACACCTCCTACTGGGGATGTGCCCGCAACCAAGGTACATGCCCTTGACCGGAATCGAACCTGGGACCTTTCAGTCTGCAGGCCAATGCTCTATCCACTGAGCCAAACCGGTTTCGGCACAACATTATATTTCATGATATATAAGAATATAAACAGGACCTAGCAAGTTTGGCTCAGTGGATACAGAGTTGGCTTGCAGACTGAAGGGCACGCACCTTGGTTGCAGGCTTGATTCTTCTGTACAGGAGGCAACCAATCAATGTGTCTCTCCCACATTGATGTTTCTCTCTCTCTCCCTCCCCTCCCCACTCTCTCTTTCTCTCCTTCTCCCCCTCCTCCTCCTTCTCCCTTCCACTCTCTCTAAAAAATTAATAGAGACCTAACTGGTTTGGCTCAGTGGATAGAGCATTAGCCTGCAGACTGAAGGGTCCCAGGTTTGATTCCGGTCAAGGGCAAGTACCTTGGTTGCGGACACATTCCCAGTAGGGAGTATGCAGGAGGCAGCTGATCGATGTTTCTCTCTCATTGATGTTTCTAACTCTCTATCCCTCTCCCTTCCTCTCTGTAAAATATCAATAAAATATATATTTTTAAAAATCAATGAAAAAATATCCTCAGGTGAGGATTAACAAAACAAACAAACAAAGAATATAAACAGGGTCATCAACTTTCCAAGCTAGTTCCTCATCTCATTCTCATGACCATACTTATACTTATTTCTATAATCTCCCATTAGTTACTAAGCAGTTACAACAGGACAACTTCCCTAAAAGATAATTCCCGCTATAAATATGGAATATTCAGTTTAAATTGACAAATCTACCTCCATAAACAATTAGTCCTGCCCAATAAAATCTACTAGCAATAGCACGGTACAATGGAATGATCCCATCCTGCCTGCCTCAACATTTCCTTTAGTAACTAAGATGGAGAAAAGCAAACATACTTATCAATTTGCAGAGGACAAGAAGCTGGGTAGGAAGACAAATATGCTTGACGACCCAACCATGAACCAAAAATACTTCAACAAGCTGTTTCAAGGAGTTGAATCTAACGGAATGAATTTGAACAAGAATAAATCTAAGGTTCTGTAACTCGGCCTAAAAGAACAACTGTAGCCCTGGCCAGTGTTTCTCAGTGGTGAGAGCACTGGCCCACACACCAAAGGGTTGCAGATATGATTCCTGGTCAAGGGCACATGTCTGGGCTGCAGGTTCAATCCCTGGCCCCAGTGGGGGCGCCTGCGGGAGGCTATTAATCAGTGTCTCTCTCACATCTATGTTTCTCTTTTTCTTTCTCTCTCTCTCTCTCTCTCCCCCCCTCCTTTCCCACTCTCTCTAAAAATCAATGGAAAAAATATCGTCAGGTGAGGATTAACAAAAACAAAAGTCTTACAGACTGAAGTAATAGTATATGTTTTAAGGGAATCAAGAGGAAGAGGAAGTTGCTCCCCAAATTATTATGATTTTAGATACAGTAATGGAAATACAGTATCTTCAATGTGTAAAGTAAGATTTCCTATTCAGCACAGATCAGATTCTAATAGGAATACTGTCAATAGTTTGAACATTATATATATACTAGAGGCCTGGTGCACAAAAATTTGTGCACTCGGCGGGAAAAGGGGATCCCTCAGCCCGGCCTGTGCCCTCTCGCAGTCTGGAACCCCTCGGGAGATAACGACCTGCTGGCTTAGGCCTGCTCCCAGGTGGCAGAGGGCAGGCCCAATCCCTAGGTGCAGCCCCTGGTCGGGCTCAGAGCAGGGCTGATTGGGGAGTTGGGGCGCTGCCCCTGTCATACCAGAGCAGGGCGATCGGGAGGTTGTGATGCCACCCTCAGTCACGCTCAGGGTAGGGCCGATTGGGGGGTTGGGGCTCTGTACCCTGTCACGCACAGAGCAGGGTCGATCAGGGGGTTGGGGAGCTCCCCCCTGTCATGCACAGAGCAGGGCCGATCAGGGGGTTGGGGCGCTGCCCCGTCACACACAGAGCAGGGCCAATCAGGGGGTTGGGGAGCTCTGCCCTGTCACTCACAGAGTAGGGCCGATCAGGGGGTTGGGGAGCTCCCCCCTTATCAGGCACAGAGCAGGGCTGATCAAGGGGTTGGGGCGCCTTCCCCTGTCACGAACAGAGCAGGGAGGATGGGGAGGTTGTGGCCCCGCCCCCTGTCACACACAGAGCCGCAGGGCGATCAGAGGGTTTGGGCGCTGCCCCCTGTCACGCTGATCCCAGTGCCGGGAGGCCTCCCGGCTCTGCTGATCCCGGTGCTGGGAGGCATATTACCCTTTTACTATATAGGATAGAGGCCTGGTGCACGGGTGGGGGCCAGCTGGTTTGCCCTAAAGGGTGTCCTGGATCAGGGTGGGGGTCTCCACTGGGGTGCCTGGCCAGCCTGGATGAGGGGATGATGGCTGTTTGCAGCTGGTCACACACCCTTCAGGGTGGGGGTCCCCACTGGGGTGCCTGGCCAGTCTGGGTGAGGGGCTGAGCGCTGTTTTCAGGCTGGCGGGTGAATGAAACTCCCAACCGCTCCTTTTTTTCTTTTCTTTTTTATTCTGGGCCAGCTTTAGCTCTGAGGCTTGGCTTCAGCTCTTAGGCCTCCGCTGCTGAAAGCAGGTTTCTGGCCTTTGTTTACCTTCTGTATTTGAAACAATGTTACGATCCTGCTGGCTGAAGCCCAGCTGACTAAAGCAGGTTTCTGGGGTTTTGTTTAGCTTCTGTATTTGTAGCATAGTTGCTTAGAGTTGCAGCTCAGAGGCCGCAGCTGCAGGCAGGGAACATTGGAGTCCTCCATCACTGAAGCAAGCAAGCCTCATGTTCGCTTTAAGCTGCCTGGCTGCCGGCCGCCATCTTGGCTGGCAGTTAATTTGCATATCGCCCTGATTAGTCAATGGGAAGGGTAGCGGACGTACGCTAATTACCATGTTTCTCTTTTATTAGATAGAAGATATATATATATATATATTGATTTCAGAGAGGAAGGGAGAGGGAGAGAGAGATAGAAACATCAATGATGAGAGAGAATCATTGATCGGCTGCATCCTGCATGCCCCCTACTGGGGATCAAGCCTGCAACCCAGGCATGTGCCCCTGACCGGAATCAAACCTGGGACCCTTCAGTCCACAGGCAGACACTCTATCCACTGAGCCAAACCAGCTAGGGCTGAACATTATATTTTTAAGAGAAAAAAGGAAGAGATGAAAGATCAGAAGATATTTAACCTGGAAAAAAAACAGGAGAATTGCCTTAATAATGTAGAACAGTAATTAGACTGCCCAAGAGTTAGAATCAGAACCAATGGGAGGGCCACAGAAAGAGTAAGAATTATTCAGGATTGAATACTGAAAGTAGAACTTTCTAACAGGGGAGTTTCTGAAAATTCAAATAATGGAATGAATAATCTCAAAAAATAGAGAACTGCTGATTTTTGAAGGGTGAATACATATTTTGTGGGAACTCAGCCACGTGACTACCTGGTCTTTAATGTCTCTTCCAACCTTGGGAATTGCTGATGCTATGATTCTAAAGTTGCACCTCTGAACCCAACTTGTGACTAAGAAATAACACTTTGTGACAATAAAAACAGGTCATGGAAAAAGATTTGGCCACTTTATATGATATAGGGCATATTCCAAGGCAGAAACAAACTGGGGAAAATTCAGTCCTTTTCATAAGATTTTTTCTTAAAGCTAATCAAATCACTCATGTCAGCCTCTCACCTGAAAAGAGCTGTGTGTTTTGATGCTTGAGTGTCGTCAGAGGCCAATTCATCAACAGCAATAGTGAGGTAATGGAATTCTTCGTTTATTTGAAAATTCTGTAGTTTGTTAATACACCTGCCCTCTGAGGTTTAAAAGGCATAGATTTTCTCAGACCATAAACTTACTAACTATATTAACATGGGGTGAAATGTTTTTTTTGTTTCAGAGTTGTTTGTTCTATAGCCATTACAGATAACAGGTAGGCTCAAATGGTCATCTGGGTAGGAAAGATCAAGCAAATTGAAGACACTTTCAAGAATTCCCTCGGACAATTCACTCAAGGAACATAAATTGAGTTCCTACTGTGTGAGGGAATATATATGGGGATTATCAGAGTGATGGTTAAAAAAAAGCCCATCTTCCAGAGAGCAGTTAGTCTCCCCGGGGAGACAAAATCCACCAGATATACAAAGAGTCCTAAAAGAGAATGTTGTAAGTATCCCAAAAATAGTACAAAGCGCAACTGAGTTTGAGAGGATTACTTTTGGCCGAGTGGGATCAGAGAAAGCTTCATGGGATTTGGAAAGATGAGCTGAAGTTGGATAGATAGAGACAAAAAATAAATAAAGAGAATTTCCAGCAGATGGAACATTATGAGCAGAGCAATGGAAGAGCTCAACACATGTAAAGAAACAATGCTTTTGTGGTAGGGCAGGTATAGGAAACAGAAAAATGTGCTAGAGAGGTCATAAAAGGCTTTGAAATGCCATGCTAAAAAGTCTGGATTTTACTCAGACAATGGAGAGCCAGGAAGAAGGAGTATAATAACATTAGCACCTTGGCACTGATAGCAGATGAGTCTCTGAGAAGTTAACCCTTTCTCCCCAGCCTCAACCCTGTAATCAAACATTAATATCACCAGGGCTGGAAAAATGACAAATTTATGCTTACTTGAACAGAACTATGGTATTCAGAATAGTCTGACCCAGAAATATAAGAGCTACACAAAACCAGCAAAATTTGTTATAACCTGTATCTATTTTTGCTGATACTAACAGTTTAGAAAACACAGTATGGATTCAAACTGCTAAATAAAAGCAGGGCAAATTCAAATTATTCTGTAAACATTGTACCTGATTAGTTCAATAGACACTTAATTGATGTAAAACACTTTCAAATATAAAGCTCTATGGCAAATTTCATCACACGTAACTAAAGTTATAAAATCAAAACAAAGAATCAGTCTTCTCATCAACAGGAAGTCTAATGAAGATTCCCATCAGTTCAAACGGGGAAAATAAGATACTAATAATCCACAGGGCTGTCCATTCACCAGCACCATATTCAGCTAATTAAAAGCTAAACTAATTTTCCCCCTGAGTTTGTGAATCAAATTCTCTAGGTAGTTAAGGACAGAATGTAGTCCTGTTGTGAAGAACTTCTGTGTTTTCCTCTTCAAGGAAAAAGCACAGCACAAGGCAGGGCCCACAAATTAGACAGTCAGATGCCTGGAATGTCCAGACCAAGCAGCCAAAGGCCAATTCTTAGGTCACCTGACCTTATAGCTTACACATTCAGTCTATTCCTTTCTTTCTTTACTAACTGCTTTGAATAAGTAATACTTGCACATGGTAACAGAAACTAAGTCTCCTTCCTGCCCACATCCCGCAGCCACCCTCCCTGTTCCTCTCCCTAAACCAGTGATGGCGAACCTATGACACGCGTGTCAGAGGTGACACACGAACTCATTTTTTTGGTTGATTTTTCTTTGTTAAATGGCATTTAAATATATGAAATAAATATCAAAAATATAAATATTTGTTTTAATATGGTTGCAAATATCAAAAAATTTCTATATGTGACACGGCACCAGAGTTAAGTTAGGGTTTTTCAAAATGCTGACACGCCAAGCTCAATAGGTTCGCCATCGCTGCCCTAAGGCAACCATAGTAAGTAGTTTCTTAGGAATCCTTCCACATATAACCCACCAACGTACATGAACATGTATTCTTTTTATATAAATGGTAGCCTCTTTTTTCCCCATTTCTCATAGTGATAGCCATTCTACACACACTGTTCTTATGTTGAGAAAATACTTAATCTGCTACAAAAAGATGAAGGTGAAGAAATCGCAACTCTAACTCTGTTTCAACCACAAATACCACAGTCACCCCAGTGAAACTATTTTTTAGATCCCAGAGATAATAGATTTCCACTAACTGACATAGCAATTGTTAGGATAACATCTGATCTAGACTGAATTCAACTTATCTGGCAATTTTTCCTATTCTAAAAATGACTAAGAAATCGGAAGAAAAAAATCCTTAATAGCAAAAATAAATATAATTAACAGCTAACACAACTATGCACCAGGCACTGTGCTGTGATAGAGAAGAATTATTTCATTGAATCCTTATAACAACTCTACTAGACTGGTATTCTTCTTGTCTCCATCTTACAGATGAGGAAACTGAGTCTTAGAGAAGTAACTTGCCCAGAGTTATAAGCCTAGTAAGTATCAAAGGAGATCTAAATCCTGGTCATCTGGTCCCAGAGTCTTATTGTTTTTCTGCCTTCTTTAATAACTAGAAGAAACCCTCCAGATTCCATTTCCTCTATTTTTTCATTTAATCATCACAAGGGCAGTGATTTAAGTTTTAAAACTAGCATCACATTAGAAATAGCATATCGGAAGGGGAAAAAAGACTGGCTAACTTGAGACAAGCATAATTACAACAACAAAAAGTAACTCCTGGCAGCCTAACAGGAAAAAAAGAAACTAAAAATTTATTTAAAACAGACTCAAAAAATAGTACAACTCAGGTTGTACTATTAATACAGGGAAGGTAAACCTACCCAGTGCAATTCAAAGAAGACAGCCTGCCAAAAATCAGTAAAAGTACCAGGACCTCCTGGATCATCCAGAAGATGTTAAAGTATGTTAGAAAGTGAAAAGAAAATGAGTGAAACAAATTCAAAATGGTAAACAAAAACAAAAAAGGATGTGATGATCACTCCTGGTATCCACTGCAAAACAAAACTTGTCACAGGCTCTAACTAAACAACAATAACGTTTGAGTCATTAAGTAAACTACTCTACAACAAGTGAGAATACCAGGTTTAAAGAAAAGAACAGAAAAGCTCTACTCCAATTCACATCATGGATACATTTCTCATAATAAATGCTTAATTAAATGTTGACACGTCAAATTACATTTTGCCCCTGATTCAATTTCATAATTTCAGAGCTGTTCTGAGAGGAAGAGGTAAGGAGGGAGGGAAAACTTTCATGTTAAAATATAATAAAAATTGCCCTTAAGAATGCTAAATAAACTTTAAAAGAGACAATCGTCTGCTTAGTTTTGCTGTGAACCTAAAACTGCTCTAAACATATAGTCTATTTATAAAAATATTTTTAAAAAGAGACCATCTAGATTAGGACAACAAAAATATTTTTTTAAATATATTTGATTGATTTCAGAGAGAAAGGGAGAGGGAGAGAGAGATAGAAACATCAATGATGAGAGAGAGAATCATTGATCAGCTGCCTCCTGCATGCCCCACACTGGGGATTGAGCCTACAACCCGGGCATGTGCCCTGACCAAGAATTGAACCATGACCTCCTAGTTCATAGGTTGATGCTTAACCACTGAGTCACGCCGGCTGGGCAGGACAACAAAAATATTTTAAAATAAAAACTGATTACCTAGAAGAAGTATATTAAAATAATAAAAGACTGAATGTTTAAAAAACAGAAAGAGCCCGGCTGGTGTGGTGTGGTGGTTGAGTATCGACCTATGAATCAGGAGGTCAGCATTCAATTCCCAGTTAGGACACATGCCTGGGTTGTGGGCTCGATCCCCAGTATAGGGCATGCAGGAGGCAGCTGATCGATGATTTTCTCTCATGATGGATGTTTCTATCCCTCCCTCCCTCTGAAATAAACAAAAACATATTTAAAAAACAAAACAAAATAGAAAGACAATCTGATAATTTAAAACAATTCTTGCATTAATTAACTTAGTCATTCACTTATCAAGTATTTACTAAGCACCTGAGTATAGATTTAATCTGTGCATGAACTATTATTCTCTGTCTAGGAACAATTCCAGTTGCCCATCCAAGTTTGATAATGTTCTTAAACCTAAAATTTATTATTGAGGTTTTAAGCTTCACAGTACTATCCCTATCTCTCAGTGATTCCAGTGGCTCATAAATAATACTGATCTCTTTTACATATACGGAAAGCAAATAATCCAGCTAGCAAAGAAAAAAGGGAGTGTTCAAGCCCTAATCTAATCTCTCCCTAATATCTCTAAAAGGCAAGCACAGAGATGAGAAAAGAAAAGGTTAGTCTTAACTGACCAGGAAAATCAAAATATAAAGGGCTAAGATATAAATTCTGTCTTGTGGCAAATAACTTATTAAGTCCTCTAATATGAGATTTGTCACTGCAAGATGCTTTTGCATTCACTATGTCTTTCAATCTACCTAACCACCTGTCTAGACAAAACTTACGCTCTGAGGAGGTTAAGTAACAAGGTTGCACAGTGGTGAAGAGAGCAGTTGGAATGAAGTCTTAGCTTCCCTGCCCCGTCTCTCCCCCAAAGCCACAGTATCTCCCAGCAGTGTCAGCATTGGCTGTTTCCCCCATTCTGTGACAGCACAGGTCCAAGAGCCCCTTCCTGCTGGATCAAACAAGGAGGAAGACAACATTGCCTGCAGAGTTCAAAGAAACGAGACTTTCCTAGCCATGCTTTCCTCCTCTCTGCCTAAATCTGGGAGAAAAGAATTCTTGTTATTCCTGAGGCTGACCTCCTGCCATGTACTGGCAGCTCAGAGCATCCTGTCTCGCTTGCTCTGCTTGGGCCTCTGACAATGCCAGTTGTGTTTTGGCCTTGTTTCTCCCTCATGGTAGTTTATATGCTGCTCAGAGCAGATTTGATTTGAATTAAATAAAGACTAGTGGGCACTCAGGCAGGTTTGTCACTCTGGCTGTTACGAAGGAATCCCAAAGGGGACTTTCGTGTAGTTTGTTTCCTGTACTCTGCCACCACCTAAGGCCAAGAAAGCAGAGCCTACATGGCCACACTCAAGTCTCAGCAATGTACTAATGAATGAGTTTATTTGTTTGTGAACTGGCACACTGACTCTTTCCCAGGGCTGTGTACATGGCTATCTCCACCTGGTTTCCTAAACTCCCTCTCCACGAAGCCTAACCTTTACGTGGGGAGCATAGAGGCCAGAGGGACAGTCGGTGGGCAAACAGACAAGTAGGGTGAGGCACTTCCTGAAGTCATCTCACCTGACAGTGAGCCTCCTCCAAGAGCTACACCTGGCCTAAGGCCTGCCTGTCAAATCCACTATAAAGAACAAGCTTATGGGTAGCTGGTACCAGTGTTCACAGGTTATGCAATGTTAGTAAAATGATGCTGCATAGATCTTTGGTTTGTGCTAAAAGTTACATGTGTGAGTGTTTGAACAGAGTGACTCTGGCTGCAGGCAGGAGGGAGAAAAAGGTGTGCACATGGCCAGGGCTCACCATATATAGCAGGTCTGGAGCTGCTGGAATCCAGCATGAGCTTGAAAGCCCTACAGCTACATCAAAACTGCAGTGATGGTTTTAAAGAGCCCTCTTGCAAAGGCCAGGAGTGTCTGCCAGGGCAGTTCTCTGGCTGGACTGAGACTGTTTTCCAACCCCTTCCCACCCCCACACTCTACTTCTCTTCCTTCCCAAAGGTTTCTTCCTCTAGGCTTATAAAAACATTTCAGTGTTTCCCCACCTTAAAATAAAAAAATAACAAAATGCCCCCCATTCTGCAGCGATCATCCTCTCATCCATTTTTTTTTCAATTGAAACATCTTAAAAAATAGTTTAAAATTACTTCTCCTCCTCTTAATAATAACTCCTTAAGACACATGTTCTCTGGTTACAGCCCCCAGAGGCCAATGTAACTGCTTTCCTTGACCATCCCCAGGAAGCCCCCTTCCCCCTGTGCTCCCATAAGATCTGTATGTCTGCTGAATGCACTTATCACCCTGTACTATTTTCAGGTTTACTTGTTGCCTCGCCCAGGACACAGACAGTAAGTGCCAAGAAACACACTTTTATATAGTTGATGGTCGGTGCTATGCTGTTCTTATTCAGAGGAAGAACCCCTCATCGTCCCCATGACCACTAAAAGGGACACTCCAGCAGGAAGCAGTGTTGCAGAAGGAGCAGCTCACATAGCTTTGGATTTGAGTTTGGATCCTTCATTACTGGTAATGAGGACTGAGACAAATCCCTTAAAATTTCCCAAATTGTCTTCTCATTTGTAAAATGGGGTATCTGGACTAGATCGATGGTGTGTGTTTTTTTGTTTTGTTTTGGGGTTGTATTTTTGCTAATCCTCATCCAAGGATATTTTTTCCATTGACTTTTAGAGAGAGTGGGAGGGAGGGAAAAAGAGAGAGAAACATTGATGTGAGAGACACACATAGATCGGTTGCCTCCCCTATGCACCCAATGGAGGCCAGATTGAACCTGCAACCCAGGTACATGCCCTTGACCAAGAATCGAACCTGCAACACTAGGGTGAGCGGGACAACGTTCAAACCCCTAAGAAACACTGGCCAGGTCTAGATTTCTGGTTTTTAAACTGTGTTCTGAGTTTCCATGGAGGTATGTAAGGGCATGTTGTAAAGACCTGAAGTGAGCAGATCATTCCCACTTCTTTAGCCCAAGTAGCAATTCTTTGATCTATTCAAACATTGTGGCTGAGCATAAAACTTCACTAAAAAAACACACACAACTCTGCTGGTAAAAAGATCAAAAACCACTAGGTCTCTCTGCCTGGAATGCTTTGTCATCTACTCTTTGACTTGCTAACTTCTAGTCATCAATCAGTGATGACCTCCCTGACTGACCCACACCCCCAACTAAATTATGTACCCCTCTACTCCCACAGAGCCCTATCATTTCCTCTCAGAGCACCTATCCCAGTTGTATTTTATTAATGATTTGTTTATTGTCGCTCTTCTAAACTACCTGTGAGGACAAGGAACAAATCCGCTGCATACAGTAGTTTCAATTACAGGATAATTGCTATAATTTTATGAATTTATGTTAAAGAATAAGCAAGAATTTATGTTAAAGAATTACTTAACTCAGTAATAATATTAATTTATATTAAGTATTATTAAATTGCCGAAACCGGTTTGGCTCAGTGGATGGAGCGTCGGCCTGCGGACTGAAGGGTCCCAGGTTCGATTCCGGTCAAGGGCATGTACCTGGGTTGCGGGCATATCCCCAGTGGGAGATGTGCAGGAGGCAGCTGATTGATGTTTCTCGCTCATCGATGTTTCTAACTCTCTATCTCTCTCCCTTCCTCTCTGTAAAGGATCAATAAAATATGTTTAAAACAAAAAAGTATTATTAAATTAATAAATAATTATTTAATTAGTTACTTTGGTCGTTTTAATTACCAATGAGGAAAATAACTTAATACTTTGAGCTAGCCACACTTAAATTTCCTCTCCACCATGTACTAATTAGTTCTTTGGCCAAGTTTTCTGGCTTCTCTAAGTTTCTGATCCCTCATATGTAAAACAGAAATATAGTAGTTGTAAGAATGTGTGAGATATGTAAGTAAATAAAAGGTAATATATATAAAGGACCCAGTACTTATTATATTTGATACACGACTTTAAAATAATTTTTTAAAATACAAAATGCATTTTACTCCCTCTCCATTCCATCTCCATTATAGGCATATTCTAATTTTATTTGTCCCATTGCATTTTCTAAATTTAATTTTTCTAAAATTAATTTGTGCATTTATAAGGTACCAGTGTTTCATAACAAACTTTAATAGGGAGTCCCTACAAATATTTATGTTAACATTTTTAACACCAACATAAATTCCAACTATAGATACGCTCCACCACCCAAAGAAACTCAAGTAGGAGCAGAGGTTTGCCACTCTCGCCTGATCAAAAGGTATGGCCACTGCCCTAGCTGGGTCAACTGCGGACAGAAGAGTCCCAGGTTCGATTCCAATCAAGAGCACATGCCCGGGTTGCAGGCTCCATCCCCAGTAGGGGGCGTGCAGGAGGCAGCCGATCAATGATTCTCTCTCATCACTGATGTTTCTAACTCTTTCTCCCTCTTTGTTCCTCTCTGAAATCAATAAAAATATATTTAAAAAAAAAAACAAAACAGGCATGGCCAGGACTCTTCCAATTGCCACAGGAGCCAAGTCAGATCTGAGGCCATGAATTATTTTATAAACATTTATTGATGAAAACAAAGAGTTAAGAAATGGGACTGAGGAGAAGAAATAGCTTATTTGCATATATCTTTCTTAAAAGGTAATAATTTCATCATCCACAAAGAAGATTGATACATACATGGTAAAATATATATAAATGTTATGTGATGAGTGCTGTAATAGAAATAACCAAAATACTCAAGAAACACAAAAGAGGACTAACTGCTTTCAGAGGGCATGAAAGGCTTCAAAGAAGAGATGATATCTGAGTTGCATAATGAATGAAAAATAGAGGAGTTTGTCAGGTGGAGAGGAAAAAGGCCTTTTACTATTAGGCTGAAGAAACCTTTGTACAGAAGACTTGATATTTCTATTATATAGTTTTGCTTTTTTTGCAGAGGAAAGAGTGGTGGTGGTGGTGGTGCTACCTAGAATGGCAACAAATGAGACTAGTAAAGGAGTGGCATATTTGGTGGGATAGATATGTCATGCTAAAAAACATACATTATCCTGAGAATAATGGAGAATATTAAGGATGTGTGTGTGTGTGTGTGTGTGTACTGATCCAATGTGCATTGAGAAGCATTGATTAATACTAAATATCATTAGTATTTACTGACACAGGGAGAGGGAAGGTTGTAGGCCAAAGACCAGTTTTCAGGTACTACTGCTTATAACCCAATAAATCAATTGAATGTGTGACATCTTGAATTTTTGTTTAACATGAATTCAAATGAAATAGAAAATATCAGAGATTATCTTTTGTAAAGTTAAGTTTTACAAAACTATTGTATCAGATATATATGTGTGTTCTGAGTCACAAAGTAAAATGATGCATTTGTACTAAGTTTTTGGTTAAAAAAAGTTTGAGTTGGCCTGGCCAGAGTGGTTCAGTGGTTGAGCATCTACCTATGAACCAGGAGCTCATGGTTCGATTTCTGGTCAGGGTACATGTTCGGGTTGTTGTGGGTTTGATCCTCAGTAGGGGACATACAGGAGGCAGCTAGTCAGTGATTCTCTCTCATCACTGATGTTTCTATCTCACTCTCACTCTCCCTTCCTCTCTGAAATCAATAAAAACATATATATACTAGTGGCCCAGTGCACGAATTCATGCACAATGAAAGGAAATTAATTAGAAGAAATATTTTAATATCACTATTCACCTTTTTTCTATAATAGAAGTGTCAGAGATGAAAGAAAATTAGTAAAATGTATATGAAAATTATAAATTGATTAATAAACAATAACAACATGATATAACAACAACAAGGACATGATATAAAAATAACAAAAACATAATATAAAAACAACATTGATTAAAAACAATGACTGATAAATTGATTAAACTTAATCTAACACTGAGGTCAGTGTCAGACAGGGACAAATCAATTCTTGGAACCAGAACAACCTCTCCTCCGCAGATCCTGTTACTACTTCAGCTCCGATTATGTTAGGTCGCAATCTTTTGATAATAAATCTAGTACCATTACAAAGACCCCATTTACTATTAAGATTTCTCAGTAGCATGATGATTGCACTTACTTTCAATTCTAATTTATGACACGGCATTCCCGAAGGAGTAATACTTTTAAGAAACTGGATGGGAAAATTTTCCTTTTCAGCATCATCCGTTGAATCTAGTATTATTGTCGATTACACTGTCGTCTCTCAGTCTTAATGCAATATACGTTCCCCAGCCTTTTTCACCATGTGGGAAACGAATAAGATAGGTCATTGCATCTAATGTAGGAAACAGGATATTGATCTGTTTCATCTTAGTGGCATTCGGATTATTGGGATCTGGTTTACAATGAATGAGCAAGTCCCTTTCAAAAGGAGGTCCTCCATCTTCGTTTCTGAATATGACGGCAACTTCAGTTACATGGTGATAATTATATCTACCCGGATCACTGTTAAATCATATTTAATCACCATTGTTACTTCCGTGAGACACCGCCTCTTATATAGATAGATTTTTAAAAAGTTTGAATTGGTGACTGGTGACTAACTAGATGAAGGGAATGAGGGAAACGTCAAGGAGGACTCCCAGGTTTCTGGTGTGGGCACCTGAATGGATCATAATGCCACTGACCAAGACAGGGAACAGAGGAGGAGACCTGTTTTTATCAAGTCCTTGTGGGGATACTGGATAGCCCAGACAGCAACCTCTCTCAGCACTGTTTCAGCAGCTATAGTCAATACTAATCCTGTTCAGCAAAGACAAAGGACACATCGGTCATTGCAGTTACAAGTTCACATAAATACACAACTGATAAGGGCCTTCTGGAAGAGTCCCAATCCTAAATCCCAATACACAGAAAAACTTGGGAACCAGAGAAAGCAGACAGGATAAGGGAAAGATCAACACCTTCTCCAGGGAACTAACAGGATGTGAGAAATCCTGCCCCTGTTCTAAGAGCCAGCAGGGAGCCACCACCCTTGGGAACCCAAGCAAGCTTTCTGGAGAGTCCACTGCCAGGGTATCCTGTTTATTAGGCGATTTGGTTTTTTTGGTGTTTTTTGTTTGTTTTGTTTTGTTTGGGGGGAGGGATTCTTGCTACTTTAATGACTGCTTTCTAAGCTTCACCAGCTCTCATACACACTACCACCTACAGGAGGCATTTCAATCCCTATATATCTCTAGCAAGTCCACTGAGCTTATAACATTGGATTTGGCTATCCCTTGGTTATCCTCCTTGGAGCTTCAGGCTAACAGAAAAGGGATAGAAGAACACAGCTTCTCCACAGACTTGGGGTGAATCCATTAATCCTCCTAATAAATTTTGCCATTTTAGCCATTTGAAGTGCACAATTTAGTGGCATTAATTACATCAACAATGTTACGTAACCATCACCACTGTTTTTTAAAACTTATCATCAAACCAAACAATCCCTTACCATTAAACAGGAACTCCCAATTCCTTTCTCCTCTCAGCCCCTGATTACCTCTCATCTACTTTCTGTCCCTATGAATTAGTTTATTCTAGGTATTTCACAGAAGTGGAATGATACAATATTTGTCTTTCTGTGTCTGGCTTATTTCACTTTCCATGTTCTTAACTATGATCTGTGTTTTGCTTTTGAGATCCCCTCAACCTAAAATGCCCCCTCTTCTCTGACAGAAATTTTCCTCACCCTTCATGGTGCATCTCAAATGCCACTTCTACCACAGAGCCACTCTTTTTTTTTTTTTTTTTAATCCTCACCCAAGGATATTTTTCCATTGATTTTTAGAGAGAGTGGAAGAGAGAGGGAAAGACAGAGAAATATCGATATGAGAGAAACACATCGATTGGTTGCCTCCTGCATGAGCCCTGACCAGGGCCCAGGCCAGGGAGGAGCCTGCATCAGAGGTACGTGCCCTTAACCAGAATCAAACCCAGGACCCTTTGGTCCGCAGGCAAATGCTCTATCCACTGAGCCAAACCAGCTAGATGCCAGAGGCACTCTTTATCCAACAGCTCCCCTTCTAACCCTCCCCGACCAAATCTGGATTTATTCTCACCTCCTTGTACTTGCATAGTGCCTGCTGTTACCTTGGGCACATCACTTGTTTCACTGTCATCCATTACAGGCAATTGTACTTGCATCTGTTTTCCACCAGACTAAGTTTCCTGAAGGTGCACACCATGTCATATCCTTCTCTCCAATACCCCACAATCCTTAACACACAGTAGGTCCTCAATCAGAGTTTGCTGGTTCAAACTGAAAAGCTAGTGATTCATTCCACCAAAGCCTGCAGATCATGAGAGCTAAGGGAGGCAGAGTGGAGGGGAAATCAAGGTAGATTCGAAGCAGACAGCCTCCCTCCTCCCACTTAACTGGTGGTGGTACTCCCTACTGCTCTAAGAAATTAAACCAACCTCGCAAGGAAGGCTCAGCAGACACGTTTGGAAATGGTGGTCAACTTAAAAGAACTGCAAGTAGTTTCAAGGTTCTCCCAGCTGCTATTAGTCAGGTATTGACCTTGGGATGTGGTCACAGGGATTATATATTTTATTTTGCCATCCACTCCCTCTAACACTCTGATACGTCTAGCTATATGGGCAATAAAGAGTCTTTCATACGGCCTCTGAATATTATCTTTGAGCTCCTCTGGGAACAGCCTAGCCTCTCAATCCTCCCACTTTTCCAGTGAGTAATTCCACAGTGCCACCTCTGCAGTCCTCCCCTCTTGAAAAAGTAGTTTTTCTCTCATTATATCCAGCTTCCCTCCTGAAGCTTTTCCTAACCTTCACCATTCAGACAGAAGGTAATTTGCCTTCTCAGCTGCCTGATTTAAGAGACATGGTATATTTCAAAGAAACAGGTAGAACTAGTAAAGGTTTTGATAGTTGTGGCTTCCTCTGTGATCCCATATGCACTACATACTCAGATTTATTATAGAAGTTAGCCATTAATTTACAACTGACCACTGTACATGTCTTATCTCCCTCACTAGACTGTGAGCTTCTTAGAACTATTGCTAGTTTCCAGCAAACTTCCCAGGACAGTGTGCATGCATTAAACTACCAGCTTAAAAAAAAATAATAACATAAAATGCACTGCTACCTAAGGTCCCTTAGCCAATCTCAGTGACTGAGTTCAGAAGAAGAAATATTTCAGAAGTGATCAAAACCAAAAAGTCTTTATATAGTAGTCAGTTCTGTGATGCAAAGCTCAGCTGAAGGGAGTCTTAAACAAGGGTCCTTTTGACAGGGCAACCATTACCTACGTTCCTCAGATACTCACTATGGTCAAAGTAGTAAACTTAGTTCTCCAGAATTTACTTTCCCAAGACCTGGCAGTTCAATAAATACATTCCCCAGCCCCCACTTCAATGTCTCTCCTATATCCTTCTGACCTTTAATACTGTGTAACATTAGATGAAAAATTAATTTTTTTTGGCTACTTATTTTGCAGCTGAAGAAAAAATATACTGTTTAAGGTGTTAAATATTTTTACATGCAACAAACCTGGCATGAATCTAACCTGTATGCACATTTTAGAGGTACAGGCGTAAATGTCAGTGCTATAATTTGTTATAGGTTTCTGATGACCAGCAATGAAAATGACCACGAATTCTCACAATTTAAACCACTTTTACGTAAATGTGAACTTTCCTAAAACAGCCAAGGGAAAGAACTTTCCATCTAAGCTCATAGAGTCTCTTAGAGATACTGATAGAATTGTTCACTGGGTTAGATGTTCTTTGAGAAAATCCTACAAATATTAGCTTCTTTCTGGGACTATGCTTTGACCTTTAATAAAAATGTGCTTCAAGACACCAATTATTAAAATGACAGATCAGTTTTTAATGCCTGAACAACTGCCATTTCATATAATCAGCCCTGGTGGAGGCTGTAAGTTACAAATCAGCAGCATTTGAAGAAAATATATTTGGCAACTTCACTTAAATTGCTCACTTACCAGACATGAAGAAGAGTTATAAGAAACCATGAATTGAATGTATCAGGCATCCGACACCCTAGAAAATAACAATAAAGTATAAATATGTATGGTTCCAGCAGAGAAATATTGACTATATTTTAAATACTGGTAGGAATTTGTTCAACTAAAATATATGGCAGTTATAGTACTTTCTGATTATACTATCAGAGTAGTCCAGGGGAACCACAGGGCAAGACCACAAGTTCAAAGAGCATTGAATGTAGTGAGACAACCAGCCTTCTAGTCCCTGTTATCACCTTGCAGTTCAGTCTTGAGCAAATCAATTCTCTTCTCAGAACCTTAGTTTTTCTCACTTTGTGTAAATGGCCTAAATGATTTTGATGGTTCCTTCCAACTTCCATATAATTCTGCTATTTTCCCTTCCTGGTCTCAAATTCTTCTGGAAAACTAGGCAGACAACACCTTGTCTATTCCTCTTAAGCACAGGCTTTTTCACTTGAGCCCCACTGAGAAGTCTTAAGTTCTTCTAGTCTCCTTTCCTTAAGGGTGACCCAGTGTGATTCACCTAAAATAATCAGGAGAAAGAAATGGGATCTAGGAAGCTGTAGCTGAGTAAGAAAGCAGACCATTTCTAACAAAAAGCTGTTCATCACCTCCAGGAATGACAAAACTTGGCAGGACTTCTCCTTGGTTTAAGATACCAAAAATCAGGTCAGTGCTTCAGCATCCAAGCCTCTCAATTTTCAGATCTCTAAGAAATGCCTCTGACTGGATGAGGGGAGTCCCTCATTGAATGTACTCTCTTTATTACATGATTGGGAGAAAAGCTGAGGAAGAGGATAAAGAAAAAAAAAAGAATCAGTGGATAGTCTGTCATATGGAGCAATGACTCAAGAAATAAGTGGAATCTTCTGCCTTTCACGAAACAATGAAGTTCACAAAGTACTAGATAACCAATAGGGGTCATTAGGAGAGAAAACACAGAACAGGACCTCTGTGAGGTATACTAACACACCAATAATAATAAAAAGCTATAATTCATTGTGGGCTTACTATGTGCCAGATATTAATAATAGGTGTTTTACATGCATTGGCTCAATGAGTCCTCCCAACAATCCTATGAAGTGGATATTGATATTATCCCCATTTGACAGGTCAGAAAACAGATGCTTAGAGAGATCCGAACAACTGTCCAACATCACAGCTATGAAATAAATGAGACATGTGGGATCAAATTCAGATCTGCTTGATGCCAGGTACTGTGGTCTTAATTGCCACTGTCTCTCTAATACTAATATCAGAAACTAACATTCACTAAGGGCCCATACTACATGCCAGGTCCACTTCTGGTCACGTCAATACATTATCTCACTTAATCCTCACTTTATCCCTGAAGGGAGGCATTATAATCCTCATTCTAGAGATGAGGAAATGGGCTCAAAAAGGCTAAGTAACTTGCGGGCAGCCACAATATTAATGAGCTAGTGGCTGGGTTGGGGTTTAAGTCCAGGTCTGTCACAAAGTGACACCAAAATATTCTGGTGAGCTTACTGGGAGGTGCCCAGCAGCTGTCAAGTGGACTTCCTCTTGGAGCTCAGCAGGAGGGAGGTGAAGGCTGGCCTGGCTGGCCATGCAGCTATTAAGAAGCAAGCCATCTGAGAGTGGGCCAACCACCCTCCACCTAGAACAAGAATAGCCATGAGAAACTCTCAGCCCGGATCTGAAGCTGGGTCTTTTTTGGATGCTAGAACAAAACATTAAAAAGAAAAGTTTTCTTGGAAGTCTGTCTTTCAATCTGGAAAATGAAATTTGGCTGCTTCTAAAGGACAATCTGTTCAATTGCTACCTCTAGATCAAAGCTTCTCAGCAGCCTCCAGGAGCCTTTCCAATTTTCTCAGAGAGGGAATCAGTTCTTGGGTTGGAAAGCACAGACAGACAGGCCAGCAGCTGGACGTGGCTCACAATTTTCCTTTCTGGGGGTCGGCTCAGGGCTGAGGATGGGAAAAGAGCTGGTATATGATTGACTCCCTGTACCCATTGAGGTCAAAACAGAAACCCAGAGTATAAAGCCCTAAAAAACAGGACCACTGAATATCTGACTGTGAATAACACAAAAACACAGCAGATTCTTTAGCTCAATGAAATGAGTTTAAACACTTCAAAGATAAAACCTGCAGTAGAGTCTTTTGCCATAATCACACTTGCTCCAATAAACACTCAGCGCATTATTTCTGAGACTAGTACTTTCTTCCTCGACACCAAATTGGAAAAAAATAAATAATTAATTACTGTTATAGGGTAGCAGGCTTAACACAGTTATTTTTTAATGCAGGCTCTGGGGTCAAACTGCTTGATTTAAAACCTTAACTACCTCTCAGTCGCTATGTGACTGAGTCAAGTTACTTAACCTCTCAGTGCCTCAGTTTTCTTCTCTATAAAAATGGGGAGAACAAGAGAACCTACATTATAGGATTTTTGTGAAGATTAAAATGTTTAGTAGAATGATTATATTTAATAGATATCAATACATATTCAGTATTGTTTTGTTTTCAGTGAGTCATTTAAACATTAGAAGTAAAATTACCTTTGGAAAAACTCACTAATTTAAGACTGTGTCAATAAAATGATGAACTTCAGTCATTGACTCATTCATTAAAGAGTCTCTTCTGAAAGTATTATCTCTTAAGGCAGTGGTTCTCAACCTTCTGGCCCTTTAAATACAGTTCCTCATGTTGTGAACCAACCATAAAATTATTTTCATTGCTACTTCCTAACTGTAATGTTGCTACTGTTATGAATCGTAATGTAAATATCTGATATGCAGAATGGTCTTAGGCGACCCCTGTGAAAGGGTCGTTCGACCGCCAAAGGGGTCGCGACCCATAGGTTGAGAACCACTGTCTTAAGGCCTAACAACAAAACAGTCTGCAGACAGCAGTATGAAATTAAACACAAACTTTACTGATTGGCCACCTCTGATCCACAGTGTTTTTCATAAAAGAACTGATCTCTAAAAGACCAGTTAACAAAGCAGTGCCTGCTCACAGAAGGTGTGATCATTTATGCACAACTGTGGGCTGCTAAGGTATCTCACCAGTCAGAATCCCCAATATCCAGCTCTCTGGATCAAGATCTTTGAACACTTTGGCTCTGAGATGACAGTCTACTTTGGCATTTTATGGGGGCCTGTCCAAGAAGCTGATATGCATATTGTTTACTCTCAAGTACACTGCGGGTAAATAATTCATTCTTATACAATCTTTATGAAATAGCACTGGCCTCACTTTTGTTGGAGTGAGGATGACACTGAGGCTCTCTATCCTTTTAAAAAATTACTAAACTCTCAGAACTTTAAAGTCAAGCCCAAAAATACCAAAAACCCAAGGAACCAATGGCCACTTGAAAGGTGTAATACATACACACACACACACACACACACACACACACACACACACACACACACATACATACATACACACACTCTTCTTTTACCCCAAACCTGTCTGGCCTACTCTTTAGAAACTAACATGCAAAAATAGTCAGTCTCATTATTTTATAGATATTATCTGCCTACAAATGGTATTTTCAGATTGGCTTTTTTACTATTATTATTCACTAGCGACAGATTGTAATTTCTTTGGCTTGATTTTAAAATTTAATCTACCCACAAATGACAAAGATGTATCACAATGGAGCATAATACAAATGAACACTCTATGGTTCTACAAAGCAATTCTCAAATTGAGTCTTAGAAAACCTGAAATCAGAGTGGTGTCATTAAAAAATGTACTGCCTTCCTAGTAACTACTTCAATGGACAAAGTTAGAACAAAGTCCATTAAGATATACACACTTTAATATATATAAACAACAATTTACTAACAGAACATCTCACAAGCAGTTCTTATGTAAGTATAATAGAATATCAAAAGATTAGATAAATTACAATTCTAATTTGCAGTTACATTCAATCACAAACAATACGTATAGTGGGAAAACTCCTAGATTTTATTTTATTTTATTATTATTGTTTTTTAATGCCAGGTTTTCTTAAAAAAAATTTTTTTATTGACTTCAGAGAGGAAGGGAGAGGGAAAGAGATAGAAACATCAATGAGAGAATCACCGATCGGGTGCCTCCTGCACACCTCCCACTAGGAACTGAGCCCGCAACCCAGGCATGTGCCCTTGACCGGAATCAAACTGGGTACCCTTCAGTCCGAAGGCCGACACTCTATACACTACTGAGTCAAATCAGCCAGGGCCTGGATTTTAAACCATATGACATAAGCTCAAGGCTTGACTATACAACTTTGGACAAGTCACTTAGCCTCTTTAAGTTTCAACTGTTTCTGAAAACAAAACAAAAATGAACTTAAATATGTCTCATTATTCAATACTGTAACATTAACTCAAGAATTTTCAATAATGAGGATTGGCTAAGATAACTAGCAAACATCATTTCAAAATAATTATAAAAATTTGAGTAATTTATTGAATCAAATATTAAATAGGTGTCTGAGAATTAGGTTTTAATATCTGATGAAAAATACTTAAGCACATGGATTCAGGAAGCTACTTAAGAAAAATCCAGTTACTAATATTATTAGTTTCTTCATCAGATAAGGAATTTTTTCCTTTCAGATTAATTTTTCCTAAAATGAGAAACTATTAAAAATTTTAAAAAAGCAGGAAAGTTTACTTTCTTTACTATGAATAAATAAGAAATGGCCCTGGCCAGTGTGGCTCATTTGGTTGGGTGTCATCCTGTGCACTAGGACAGCAGTCGTCAACCTTTCGGACCTCACAGACCACTGGTTGGCAACCGCTGCTCCAAAGGTTTCCTTAAATGAGCAGTTGCCAACCTTTCAGACCTCACAGACCACCAGTGGTCCGCAGACCACCGGTTGGTAACTGCTGCACTAGGAGGTTGCCAATTCAATTTCCAGTCAAGCGTACATGTCCCAGTTACAGACTCCAGCCCCAGTAAGGGTGTACAGGAGACAGCCAACTGATGTTTCTCTCTCTCTCTCTCTCTCTCTCTCTCTCTCTCTCTCACTCTCCATTCCTCTCTCTAAAAATCAGTAAACTATTCTTTAAAAAACTAAATAAGAAATGGAAGGTGGATACTAAATCAGGATGTCAAATTATGATATTTTAAAATTTATAATATCAATCTGCTGAAATTATAAAAATAAACAAAACTTGCATTTGGTTTAAAAACAAAAACAAAAAACCAGCCCTAGCTGGTTTGGCTCAGTGGATAGAGCTTCAGCCTGTGGATTGAAGGGTCCTGGGTTCGATTCTGGTCAAGGGCACATGCCCAGGTTGCAGGCTCAATCCCCAGTAGGGGGCATGCAGGAGGCAGCCAATCAATGATTCTCTCTCATCATTGATGTTTCTATCTCTCTCCCCCTTGCTTCCTCTCTGAAATTAATAAAAATATATTTTTAAAAAACCAAAAGAAGAAATAGGCATTGGGCATGACTACCCACCATGACCTGCCCAGTTAGGAATTTTTTTTTTTTTTTAAATTAAATCTTTATTGTTCAGATTATTACATTTGTTCCTTTTTTTTCCCCCCCCATAACTCCCCTCCTCCCAGTTCCCGCCCCACCCTCCGCCCTCATTCCCCACCCACTGTCCTCATCCATAGGTGCACGATTTTTGTCCAGTCTCTTCCCACATCTCCCACACCCCTTTCCCCCCCAAGAATAGTCAGTCCATTCCCTTTCTATGTCCCTGATTATATTATAATCAACAGTTCATTCTGTTCATCAGATTATTTATTCACTTGATTCTTAGATTCACTTGTTGATAGATGCATATTTGTTGTTCATAATTTGTATCTTTACCTTTTTCTTCCTCTTCCTCTTCTTAAAGGATACCTTTCAGCATTTCATATAATCCTGGTTTGGTGGTGATGAACTCCTTTAGCTTTTCCTTATCTGTGAAGCTCTTTATCTGACCTTCAATTCTGAATGATAGCTTTGCTGGATAAAGTAATCTTGGTTATAGGTTCTTGGTATTCATCACTTTGAATATTTCTTGCCATTCCCTTCTGGCCTGCAAAGTTTCTGTTGAGAAATCAGCTGACAGTCGTATGGGTATTCCCTTGTAGGTAACTGAGTTTCTTTCTCTTGCTGTTTTTAAGATTCTCTCTTTATCTTTTGCTCTTGGCATTTTAATGATGATGTGTCTTGGTGTGGTCCTCTTTGGATTCCTTTTGTTTGGGGTTCTCCGAGCTTCTTGGACCTGTAAGTCCATTTCTTTCACCAGGTGGGGGAAGTTTTCTGTCATTATTTCTTCAAATAGGTTTTCAATATCTTGCTCTCTCTCATCTTCTGGCACCCCTATAATTCTGATGTTGGTACGCTTGAAGCTGTCCCAGAGGCTCCTTACACTATCCTCGCATTTTTGGATTCTTTTTCATTTTGCTTTTCCGGTTGGATGTTTTTTGCTTCCTCGCATTTCAAATCATTGACTTGATTCTTGCGCTCCTCTGGTCTGCTGTCGGGTGTCTGTATAATATTCGTTATTTCAGTCTGTGTGTGCTTAATTTCTAGTTGGTTCCCCAATATAAGATCGAGGGTCTTATTAGTTTTCGTGTAGATCTCATTAAGTTTATCGGCAGCTTCTAAACAGTTCTTGAGAGACCTTAAAAGTGTGGTTCTGAACTCTATTTCTTCCATTGACAATTTTGTCCTGTTTCTTTGTCTCCGCATTTTGTTATGCTTCCTTGGTGCACCCCCTAGTGGTCTTTGTTCGCAGTCTTATAGATAAATCTTGATTGTTGTAGCTAATTCCAGGGAGGGTTTGACCTCCAGGCCAAGTGGCTATGAGAATCAGCTGTGTCAGCAGTGAGAGAACTTCTGTCCTCTAGGGAGGTGCTAATCTAGCCTTTGCCTGAGGCTATCCGGCAAATGCCTCTGTGCAGGGCTTGGGCGGGGCGGGTCGCACAGGATCAACAGGGTGGGTTGGAGAGAGCAGTTATGGCGGCTCTCAGTCCTGTCCCCAGGGGCTCTGCCTCTCTGAGTCCCAGCACCCGCTGCAAAGCTCGGAGAGAAAGCTGCACTCGCTCTGACCGAAGCCAGACAGTCCCGCTTCTCCCGTTTGAGTCTGGGTCCCTAAAGACTCGCCCGGATCTGGTGCTCAGAGTCTGCGACTCCCTCCCGATTGAAAACAACAACCGCGCCCTCCGCCGCCAGCCCGCTCCGCGCACTCCGCACCTCAGAATTTGACTTTAGCACTGCGCCTCCTCTGAGTGTCCGTATGCGTTTCTCTTTCCTCCTAGTTGTAGGACTTCCACTCAGCCAGCGTTCCTGTGGTTCTGGGTGATGTCCCTTCCGTTTTTTGGTTTCACTTTTGAAGTAGTTGTTCAAAGCAGCAAACTCCGGCGTTAACCTATGCCGCCATCTTGGTTCTCTATCTTCCCAGTTAGGAATTTAAGATCAGATCACCCTGTGAGGTTATTCTCCCTTCCTCTCCGAAATCAATAAAAAATAAAAATTCCTATATAATAAAGCGGTAATATGCAAATTGACCATCACTCCAACACACAAGATGGCTGCACCCATGTGGTCAAAGATGGCCTGCAGGGGAGGGCAGCTGTGGGTGATCAGGCCAGCAGGGGAGGGCAGTTGGGTGTGACCGGGCTGGCAGGGGAGGGCAGTTGGGGGCGACTGGGCCTGCAGGAGAGAGCAGTTAGGGGGACCAGGTCTTCAGGGGAGTGCCACTGGGGGTGACCGGGCCTGCAGAGGAGGGTAGTTGGGGATGACCGGGCCTGCAGGGGAGGGCAGTTGGGGGCAACCAGACCTGCAGGAGAGGGGAGTTGGGGGTGACCAGGACTGCTGGGGAGGGCAGGTGGGGGTAACCAAGCCGGCAGGGGAGGACAGTTTGGGGCAACCGGGCTGGCAGGGGAGGGCAGTTGGGGGCAATCGGGCTAACCGAGGAGCAGTTAGGCATTGATTAGGCTGGCAGGGGAGTGGTTAGAGGGTGATCAGGCTGGCAGGCAGAAGTAGTTAGGGGCAATCAGACAGGCAAGCAGGCGAGAGGTTGGGAGCCAGCAGTCCTGGATTGTGAGGGATGTCCCTGATTGGAGAGGGTGCAGGCTGGGCTGAGGGACAAACCCCACCCCACCCCCCACCCCCAGTGCACGAATTTCATGCACTGGGCCTCTAGTAATAAAATAAAATAAAATAAAATAAAATAAAATAAAATAAAATAAAATAAAATAAAATAAATAAAATAAAATAAAATAATAAAATAAATAAATTAAATAAAATAAATTAAATTAAATAAAAAAATAAATAAAATAAAATAAAAAATAAATTAAATAAAATAAATAAAATAAAATAAAAATATAGTGCCCAGCCAGCATGGCTCAGTGGTTGAGCATCAACCTATGAACCAGGAGGTCACAGTTCGATTCCTGGTCAGGGCATGTGCCCAGGCTGCATGCTAGATCCCCAGTGTGGGGTGTGCAGGAGGCAGCCAATCAATGATTCTCATCACTGATGTTTCTATCCCTCTCTAACTCTCCCTTTCTCTCTGAAGTCAATAAAAATATATTTTTAAAAATAGTTATTAAATAATCAGAACTGCATTTAGCCTAGCCAGAGTGGCTCACAGGTTGAGTGTCAACCTATTAACCGGAGGTCAAGGTTTGATTCCTGGTCAGGGCACATGCCCTGGTTGCAGGCTCAATTCCCAATGGGGGAGTGTGCAGGAGGCATCCAATCAAAGATTCTCTCTCATCATTGATGTTTCTATCTCTCTCTCCCTCTCCCTTCCTCTCTGAGATCAATAAAACTATATGTTTAAAAACTGCATCTAGCTTTCTTTATTGTTGTTAACATAATTATATACAAATACAGTATTTGCTGTCTGTGAACAATACCAAGTATATGTGTGTGTGTGTGTGTGTGTGTGTGTGTATGTGTGTTTAGGTGTTTGTTGCTTTGAGGATAATGGCTATTACTACAGACCTGCTTAGCATACATTTCCTCCCAAAACTTGTGGAAGTAGAAATGGCTTAAACTTTCTCAATGACTTTACAAGTACCTGCTTCAATTAACTTTTTTTATAACTACAACAGTTTATAACATCAAAATGGATATTTTACATAATCAAAGGCTAATGGTGGTCTAAGCCAGTAAAACCCTTTTGAAAAGCAATTTATCAATGTGATATAAATAATAAAACTGCATGAGCCTTTTGACCCAATACAGGGTCAAAAGAAAGAAGAAAAAATCATAAGGCACAATCCTGGGTTAACTAAAACAATTAAAAACTAGAAATAAAAGAGGACCAATTGGCAAAATGTTAAGCAAAACATCCAGAATGTAAAACAAGTACTAGATCAGCAATTTTTAACCAGTGTGCCACAAAAACTTTTTAAGCATGCAATACCTGCCCTAGCTGGTTTGGCTCAGTAGACAGAACATTGGCCTGCGGACTGGAGGGTCCCAGGTTTGATTCCAGTCAGGGGCACATGCCCAAGTTGTAGGGTCGATCCCCAGTAGGGAGCATGCAGGAGGCAATCGATCAATGATTCTCTCTCATCGTTGATGTTTCTATCTCTCTCTCACTCTCCCTCCTTGTCTGAAATGGAAGGAAGGAAGGAAGGAAGGAAGGAAGGAAGGAAGGAAGGGAGGGAGGGAGGGAGGGAGGGAGGGAGGGAGGGAGGAAGGAAGGAAGGAAGGAAGGAAGGAAGGAAGGAAGGAAGGAAGGAAGGAAGGAAGGAAGGAAGGAAGGCAGGCTAAAAAAAAAAAAAAAAATGATACCTGACTATTTAGTCAGGGGCACTGACCTCTTTCCCCTTGGATTGTCAAAAAAATGACACATGGTGTGAATGAATCAAAATTATACCCATCCTTTTTGTCAGATGAGCAAAACATGTTTTTTGGTCTGCTGCAGAACTTTAGTAATTAGTTTATGTGTATCATGAGATGAAAAAGGTTGAAAATTGCTGTATTACACAAATTTTTAGATTTTTCCCCCCAAATAGTTAAAATGTTTTATTTATAGGGTTCTTCTGGTCTTTGTTTATTCTATCAACAGGAAAAAACTAGCAGCTTTTATTACACATGTTGTGAAGAAAAATGATTTCCTTAGTGACTTAAAAAATCAATCCTATTAAGATGCAATCATAAAAATAAAAAGTAGATTCGTTTTCCTTTTTAGAACTATTGAAAACAGTAACTTACTTAGAAAGAATTCCTCGAAGTCAGTTTTCTTCACACAGCTAGTATACATTCGTAGGGCTGCAATCTTAATCTTCTAGACAAAGAAAACAAAACCAAACTCAAGACATGACCAAGTGGATGTTCTACTGCTGTTAGGCGTAGGTCACAGAACCTTACATTTCTTTTACTAGAAGGAAGGATACAAACTTGTGTCTATGCAATTTAATAGCTAAACAAACACAGATACTTATCTCTACTCTTAAAGCTGCTCATTCATACAGACTTCACACAAGTTGCACATTTCAGGAATTTAGCATGAAAATGTCAAAAAGGTTTTTCCAATATTTAAATAAAATCTCTCCTTTAAGTCAAGCCCATTTCACCACATGTAAGCTTCTAAACCACAGTACAGCATCAGCCACATTAGCTCTTTTTCAACTGAAATCCTTTATATAAAAATTACCCATTCTCCTGACCAAAATCAATTAAACAAGCAAAAGCCTTAATCCTTCAATCTTTCCTCAGAGGCACAACTACCTATTCCTATTCTATCTTTTCCCTTTGTAGAAGAGGTCATTTTTTTCTATATTTCCCTAGCTGATTAAGAGAGACTGTGTTTATAAATAAGAGCTTCTAATGAATATAAAATACTAGAGGCCCAGTGCATGAAATTCGTGCACTGCTAGGGTCCCTAGTGCAGGGGTGGGCAATCCCTGGCATGAGTGCCAAACATGGCACGCAGTAACTTTTGCTGGATGTGAAACCCTCTCTTATAATCTTCCATTTACAATTTTTTTCTTAATATCGACTTTTTTATTTTTCAGATAAATTCAGTGTAGGTGCATCTTAGATAAATAAATAATTTTACATAACAAGTTATCTTAAAGACCATAGACATGGATTGACAAGAGAGGGGAAGAGCAATTTCTATGCCTCTGCCTTAACTCTCCCTGCCTTCCTAGATCCAACCAGTGTTTTGATTTCATCCACATATGCTTGTGAATCTTTGTTCTCGGTGATGAATTTTGTTAAGTCTCATAATAGGAGTAGCCTGACAGATGAAAGTAGTAGCTCGTGCATATCTCTGAAGGTCACGAAATATAAACCTGATGTAAAATCTCTGTCATCAGTGATGCAGCAGCAAAAGTCCCACTGATAATATCAAACGGAGTCATAAAGTTTTCTGTCAGACTATCAGTTACATGTATACATTAAAAAATAAATGTATTTTTCATCATCATATACTGTGATTTTGTCACTCGAATGAATTTTATTATTTCTTCAAGGTTCTTCACATACGTACACCTTAAGAGATATCAAGTAGGCGTAACATGTTCTCAAAAAATTAGGGTTGGCATGCAGAAGAATTTTTTTTTTATTAAATCTTTATTGTTCAGATTATTACATTTGTTCCTTCTTTTCCCCCCCATAACTCCCCTCCTCCCAATTCCCGCCCCACCCTCCGCCCTCACTCCCCACCCACTGTCCTCATCCATAGGTGCACGATTTTTGTCCAGTTTCTTCCCAAATCTCCCACACCCCTTTCCCCCCCCAAGAATAGTCAGTCCATTCCCTTTTTATGTCCCTGATTCTATTATAATCAACAGTTCATTCTGTTCATCAGATTATTTATTCACTTGATTCTTAGATTCACTTGTTGATAGATGCATATTTGTTGTTCATAATTTGTATCTTTACCTTTTTCTTCCTCTTCCTCTTCTTAAAGGATACCTTTCAGCATTTCATATAATCCTGGTTTGGTGGTGATGAACTCCTTTAGCTTTTCCTTATCTGTGAAGCTCTTTATCTGACCTTCAATTCTGAATGATAGCTTTGCTGGATAAAGTAATCTTGGTTGTAGGTTCTTGGCATTCATCACTTTGAATATTTCTTGCCATTCCCTTCTGGCCTGCAAAGTTTCTGTTGAGAAATCAGCTGACAGTCGTATGGGTATTCCCTTGTAGGTAACTGAGTTTCTTTCTCTTGCTGTTTTTAAGATTCTCTCTTTATCTTTTGCTCTTGGCATTTTAATTATGATGTGTCTTGGTGTGGTCCTCTTTGGATTCCTTTTGTTTGGGGTTCTCCGCACTTCTTGAACCTGTAAGTCCATTTCTTTCACCAGGTGGGGGAAGTTTTCTGTCATTATTTCTTCAAATAGGTTTTCAATATCTTGCTCTCTCTCATCTTCTGGCACCCCTATAATTCTGATGTTGGTATGCTTGAAGCTGTCCCAGAGGCTCCTTACACTATCCTCGCATTTTTGGATTCTTTTTTCATTTTGCTTTTCCGGTTGGATGTTTTTTGCTTCCTCGCATTTCAAATCATTGACTTGATTCTTGCGCTCCTCTGGTCTGCTGTCAGGCGTCTGTATAATATTCGTTATTTCAGTCCGTGTGTGCTTAATTTCTAGTTGGTTCCCCAATATAAGATCGAGGGTCTTATTAGTTTTCGTGTAGATCTCATTAAGTTTATCGGCAGCTTCTAAACAGTTCTTGAGAGACCTTAAAAGTGTGGTTCTGAACTCTATTTCTTCCATTGACAATTTTGTCCTGTTTCTTTGTCTCCGCATTTTGTTATGCTTCCTTGGTGCACCCCCTAGTGGTCTTTGTTCGCAGTCTTATAGATAAATCTTGATTGTTGTAGCTAATTCCAGGGAGGGTTTGACCTCCAGGCCAAGTGGCTATGAGAATCAGCTGTGTCAGCAGTGAGAGAACTTCTGTCCTCTAGGGAGGTGTTAATCTAGCCTTTGCCTGAGGCTATCCGGCAAATGCCTCTGTGCAGGGCGTGGGCAGGGCGGGTTGCACAGGATCAACAGGGTGGGCCGGAGAGAGCAGTTATGGCAGCTCTCAGTCCTGTCCCCAGGGGCTCTGCCTCTCTGAGTCCCAGCACCCGCTGCAAAGCTCAGTGAGAAAGCTGCACTCGCTCTGACCGAAGCCAGACAGTCCCGCTTCTCCCGTTTGAGTCTGGGTCCCTAAAGACTCGCCCGGATCTGGTGCTCAGAGTCTGCGACTCCCTCCCGATTGAAAACAACAACCGCGCCCTCCGCCGCCAGCCCGCTCCGCGCACTCCGCACCTCAGATTTTTACTTCAGCACTGCGCCTCCTCTGAGTGTCCGTATGCGTTTCTCTTTCCTCCTAGTTGTAGGACTTCCACTCAGCCAGCGTTCCTGTGGTTCTGGGTGATGTCCCTTCCGTTTTTTGGTTTCACTTTTGAAGTAGTTGTTCAAAGCAGCAAACTCCGGCGTTAACCTATGCCGCCATCTTGGTTCTCTCCAGAAGAATTTTGAGTCAGAGATTTTGCTGGTTTTGGCATGCACTCACAAAAAGGTTGCCCACCCCTACCCTAGTGGGTGCTAGGGCCTCCCTCCCTTCCCCTGGCTGGCCCTGCCCCTCAGTAGAACTCCCGGATGAACTCCTGGTGGAGGGACAATTTACACACAATGCTTTTATTATATAGGATAGCAGGACTGACCTTTTACTATTCTCCAAAGCATTAAGAATTTACGTAAAATTTTGATCTTACTGGTGGTTTTAATTTATTCACTGAGATGTACACTTAAGATTTATGTATTTATTGGACCGCGCCATCTTGAGTGGCTGATATGGAAGCATATACATCCAGAGACCCTGCAACCACGGCATCCAGGGATCAGCTACTAATTCAGGAACACCAGATCTCAAGCAGCACGAATATGTGGACTCAGACAAGCCCTGCTCCTCCTCATGGAAAGGTCAGATTTCGCCTAGATAAAGGTGCGGTTTCCAATTCAGGTTGGAGAGAGGAACGCACGCGGGGGAAGTCTGCGCCCCACAAAGTCTGCGGCCGTTGGGGCCAGCGTGATCCGCCGAGTGTGGAAGGGGTCCCGCAGGGCTGCTGGCAGAAGGGAACTCTAAAAATAAGCCCATAGCTGGACTGGATGCAAAAAGGCAGCCTCGGATTTTGCCAGTGTGCCGGCTGCTTAGTGCCAGGGGGGAGAGGACGTGCAGAAGAGACTTCGCACAGAGCTGGACGGTGGAGGGTTGCCAGTTCGCGCACCTTCTCAGGCTTTTTTTTCTCTCTCTCCCTTAAATCTTTCATTTGATTATTAAACCCAATACATAGGATCGCCAATTGGGGTCACTCACAGAGACTGCAGGGGAAAGTTGTTTTTTGTGGAACCTGGGAATCAGAGCAGGGAGTAATGATCAAAGAACTAGCTCTGGGGCAGTTGACTCTCCCAAACCAGTATTAAGTGCGATAGGGAAAACAAAGCCTAACTACTGGCTAGAGAGGACTTATAGCCTCAGAGGTCAATCCAGAAACACTGCCACCCAGGGGCTGAACCACAAACTGACTCTTCTGTAAACACAAATAAAGGCAGTCTGGGAAACAATGCCTGCTTTAAAATCAGGACTGTGGTTTACAACACAGAGGAACAGTGTATCGCAGGGAACTTCAACACTCTCCTGAATACCTGACAGGACTAAGATGTGCCAAACAGAAGAGTAGAGGAAGTAAAGGACCTTCACTACACATTTTTTCTTTCTTTCTTTTTTTCACCTTTTACTTAAGAAACTAATTTTTTTCTTTTTTCATCACCTGATTTTACCTTCTTAATCACTACATTTTTTATTTTTAACCAGTATTATTACTACTACCATTTACCTTTTTTTAAAGTGTCATTTTATATTCTCTTTATTTTATTTTGGGATTAGTGTTCTACATTCTATTTTCACCTTTCCTTTAGCATCATTTTACTCTACCTCAACTTTACCTTTATGCCTAAACTCTCTTCCTCACTTTTCCCCTTTTGTTGTCCTGTTTCTCTTACCCTATTCATGCTTTAGATTTCTCTATTCCTTCTTTTTACCCCCTGTTAAAATTTCACCCTACTTATATATCTAATTTCCAATCCCCTGCTCTAAATCCATATACAGCTCTCTCTACTCTTTCTTCACTATCCAAATTATTTTCTCTCTCTGTCATTTTGTTGTTGTTTGCTTGATTGTTGAGTATATTGGGGTTTTTTAATGCTTGTTTGTGAGATTTTTTTTCTTTTTCTTTTTCTTTTTCTGTTGGTTTTTTTCCCGTTATTTTTTTGCTTCTGTTTTCCCTCGCCTCACTTGATATTAGTTGTTGTTTGTAGTTTGCATTCATCTCTAGGAGTCTGTTGCTGGAATTTGTTGGGATTAGTGGCTGTTCTATTGGAGTTTTCTCCCCATATAAATAGTTTCTTCCCCTCTACTATTTCATTCTCTTTATTTTCTCTCTTACTTTTTTTTCCCTTTTACCAATTTTATTTTTGCACTCCTTTTCTTTTCTTTTACTCTTTTTTCTTTTTCTCATCTTTCTTCCTTATCCCCTAATTCTCTTTGCTCTGGTGGTCACCTTTATTTGGGGTTATTAGTATCGTGAATACATTTGTGTTCAGTGCCTTGTGTGTTGTACCTTGTTGTATTGTATTTTGTACCTTTAAATCAACGCAGCAGTGAGAGAACTACATAACCAAACACCTGGAGAAGAGAGATCATGGGGAGACAAAGAAACAGCCCGCATATGAAAGAAAAACAGGCATCATCAGTAAAGGAAGTAAACGAAATGGAGACAATGGAGGCAAGCAACCTGTCAGAGAAAGAATTCAGAGAAATGGTCATAAAGTGGATGAAAAGAATGGAAGACAAATTCAACAATATGTGTAAGAACCAAGAGGAAATGAAGAAGAACCAAGAAGAAATGAAAAATGACATCACTGCCATAAAGAACTCAACAGAAAGCATCAACAGTAGACTAGAAGAAGCAGAGGACCACATCAGTGAGCCAGAAGACAAGGTAGGAAAAAATACCCAAGCAGAGCAGCTTCTAGAAAAAGAAATTAAAAAGCAGCAGGAGAGCCTAAGAGAACTTTGGGACAACACGAAATGAAACAACATCCACATAATAAGGGTGCCAGAAAGAGAGGAAACTGAGCAAGGAATAGAAAACCTGTTTGAAAAAATAATGACAGAAAACTTCCCTGATATAGGGAAGAAAAAACTCACACAAATCCAAGAAGCTCACAGAGTCCCAAACAAAATGAACCCCAAAAGACTGACGCCAAGGCACATTACAATTAAATTGGCAAACACCAACGACAAAGCAAGAATCTTAAAAGCGGCCAGAAAGAGACAGAAAGCTACCTACAAAGGATTCCCCCATCAGACTAGTGACTGATTTCTCAACAGAAACACATCAGGCAAGAAGGGAATGGAATGGAATATACAAAGTCATGCAAAGGAAGGGTCTGAATCCAAGAATACTGTACCCAGCAAGGCTATCAATCAAAATTGAGGGTGAAATCAGGAGCTTCATAGACAAAAAAGGACTACGGGAGTTTATTACCACCAAACCAGCAATGCAAGAAATGCTAAAGGGTCTGCTGTAAAAAGAAAAAATAGGAAACGAAGAAGGAACACAGGGGTAAAGAATAAAAATGGCGACAAACATGTATCTATCAATAATAACTTTAAATGTAAATGGATTAAATGCCCCAGTCAAAAGACATAGGGTAACTGAGTGGATAAGAAAACATGACCCATATATCTGCTGTCTACAAGAAATCCACCTCAGAAAAAAAGACGCACACGGACTGATGGTGAAGGGATGGAGAAAGGTTTTTCAGGTGAATGAAAATGAAAAAAAAGCTGGGGTAGCAATACTTATATCTGACAAATTAGACTCAAAGTGAAGGACATAAAAACAGATAAGGAAGGCCACTTCATAATACTAAAGGGAGCAATCCAACAAGAAGAAATAACTCTGGTAAACATATACGCACCCAATATAGGAGCACCCAAATACATAAGAAAACTTCTGGAGGAGATCAAGGGAGAGATTGACAGCAATACAATCATAGTAGGGGACTTTAATACACCACTATCACCACTGGACAAATCCTCTAAACAAAAAATCAGCAAAGAAACAGCAATCCTAAATGACTTACTAGATCAGATGGAATTAATTGGGATCTTCAGAACATTTCACCCCAAAGCCACAGAATATAAATTCTTCTCAAGTGAACATGGGTCATTTTCAAAGATAGACCATATATTGGGTCACAGGCAAAGTCTCTTCAAATTCAAGATGATAGGAATCATATCAAGCATCTTCTCAGATCACAATGGCATAAAACTGGAAATCAACTATAATAAAAACAATCCAAAAAATGGATATATGGATATATGACTATTAAACAATGACTGGATTACCAGAGAGATCAAAGAAGAAATAAAAAACATCATGGCAACAAATGACAATGAAAATACAACAATCCAAAACCTATGGGACACAGCAAATGCAGTCTTGAGAGGGAAGTTCATAGCTCTACAAGCCTACTGTAAGAAACAAGAAACAATGATAATAAATTACCTAACACTACAACTCAAAGAGTTAGAAAGAGAGCAACAAGAAAAGTCCAGTGTAAGCAGAAGGAAGGAAATAATAAAGATCAAAGCAGAGATAAACGACATAGAGACCAAAAAAACAATACAAAAGATCAACAAAACCAAGAGCTGGTTCTTTGAAAGGATAAACAAGAATGATGAACCTCTAGCCAGGCTCACCAAGAAACAAAGAGAGAGGACCCAAATAAACAAAATCAGAAATGAAAGAGGAGAAATAACAACAGAGCCCACAGAAATACAAATGATTGTTAAAAAATACTATGAACAACTCTACTCCAACAAACTAGACAGCCTGGAGGATATCGACATATTCCTAGAAAAATAAAACCTTCCAAAACTTAATCAGGAAGAATCTAAAAATCTCAATAGGCCAATAACTATGGAAGAAATTGAAGCAGTCATCAAAAAGCTTCCAGCAAACAAAAGCCCAAGGCCAGATGGCTTCACAGGGGAGTTTTACCAAACATTCAAGGAAGAACTAAAACCTATCCTCCTAAGACTATTCCAAAGAATTCAAGAGTAAGGAACACTTCCAAACTCATTCTATGAAGCCAGCATCACCCTAATACCAAAACCAGATAAAGAGTACACCATGGAAGAGAATTACAGGCCAATATCCCTCATGAACATAGATGCCAAAATCCTCAACAAAATCCTAGCAAATCGGATCCACCAGTACATCAGAAAGATCATACACCATGACCAAGTAGGATTTATCCCAGGGATGCAAGGATGGTACAATATCTGCAAATCAATAAACGTAATACATCACATAAACAAATTGAGAGGTAAGAACCACATAGTCATATCAATTGATGCTGAAAAAGCATTTAACAAAACCCAACACCCATTTTTGATAAAAACTCTCAGCAAAGTGGGAATAGAAGGATCATACCTCAACATAGTAAAAGCCATATATGACAAACTCACAGCCAACATCATACTCAATGGGCAAAAACTAAAACCATTTCCCCTAAGAACAGGAACAAGACAGGGATGCCCACTCTCACCACTCCTGTTCGACATAGTACTGGAAGTATTAGCCACTGCGATTAGACAAGAAGAAGAAATAAAAGGCATCCAAATTGGAAATGAAGAAGTAAAACTGTCCTTATTCGCAGACAACATGATATTGTACATAGAAAACCCTAGAGACTCCATCAAAAAAGTATTAGACTTAATAAATGAATTCAGCAATGTAGCAGGATACAAAATTAATGACAAGAAATCTATGGCATTTCTATACACCAATAATGAACTTACAGAAAGAGAGACTAAAAAAACAATCCCATTTATCATCACACCAAAAAAATTAAGCTACCTAGGAATAAACTTACCTAAAGAGGTAAAAGACCTCTGCTCAGAAAACTACAGGACGTTGAAAAAAGAGATAGAGGAAAACATAAACAGATGGAAGAACATACCAAGTTCTTGGATTGGTAGAATCAACATCATTAAAATGTCCATACTACCCAAAGCAATCTATAAATTCAACGTACTCCCCATTAAAATACCAACGACATATTTCAGATCTAGAACGAACTCTCCAAAAATTCATCTGGAATAAAAAAAGACCCCGAATAGCTGCAACGATCCTGAGAAAGAAGAACAAAGTAGGTGGGATCTCAATGCCAGATATCAAGCTGTATTACAAAGCCACTGTTCTCAAAACTGCCTGGTACTGGCACAAGAACAGACATATAGATCAATGGAATAGAAAAGAGAACCCAGAAATCGACCCAAACCAATATGCTCAATTAATATTTGACAAAGGAGGCAAGAACATACAATGGAGTCAAGACAATCTCTTCAATAAATGGTGCTGGGAAATTTGGACAGATACATGCAAAAAAATGAAACTAGACCATCAACTTACACCATACACAAAAATAAACTCAAAATGGATAAAGGACTTAAATGTAAGACGGGAAACCATAAAAATACTAGAGGAATCCAAAGGCAACAAAATCTCAGACATATGCCGAAGCAATTTCTTCACTGATACATCTTCTAGGGCATTGGAAACTAAAGAGAAAATAAACAAATGGGACTACATCAAAACAAAAAGCTTCTGCACAGCAAAAGAAACCATCAACAAAACAACAAGAAAGCCCACTGCATGGGAGAACATATTTGCCCATGTTATCACCGATAAGGGTTTAATCTCCAACATTTATAGGGAACTCATACAACTTAACAAAAGGAAGATAAACAATCCAATCAAAAAATGGGCAAAGGACCTAAATAGACACTTTTCGAAAGATGACATTCAGAAAGCCAAGAAACATATAAAATCATGCTCCAAGTCACTAATCATCCGAGAGATGCAAATCAAAACAACAATGAGGTACCATCTCACACCTGCCAGAATGGCTATCATCAACAAATCAACAAAGGACAAGTGCTGGAGAGGATGTGGAGAAAAAGAAACATTCGTGCACTGCTGGTGGGAATGCAGACTGGTGCAGCCACTATGGAAGACAATATGGAGTTTCCTCAAAAAGTTAAAAATGGAACTCCCATTTGACCCATTGATCCCACTTCTAGGAATATAGCCCAAGAAACCAGAAACACCAATCAGAAAGGATATATGCATCCTTATGTTCATAGCAGAACAATTTACCATAGCTAAGACTTGGAAACAGCCTAAGTGCCCATCAATGGATGAATGGATTAGAAAACTGTGGTACATATACACAATGGAATACTACGCTGTTGTAAAAAAGAAGGAATTCTTACCATTTGCAACAGCATGGATGGAAATGGAGAGCATTATGCTAAGTGAAATAAGCCAGTCAATGAAGGAAAAATACCACATGATCTCACTCATTTATGGATAATAAAGACCATTATAAACTGATGAACAAAAACAGATACAGAGGCAGAGCAGCATTAAACAGACTGCCAAACTGTTTGAAGGCTGGGGAGGGTTGGGCGGGTAAGAGATCAACCAAAGGATTTGTATGCATGCATATAAGCATAACCAATGGACACAAGACACGGGGGGTAGGGGAAGCTAGGGGACGGTCAAGGGTGGAGGGGGGGGGGGGAAGGAGACCAATGTACTACTTGTTGTAATATTTTAAGCAATTTAAAAAAATCAGACAAAAAAAAAAATAAGTGGGAAGCACTGATCTCCTTCTGAGTTTGCAGTAAGCAGCTCAACATGAAAAATCATCTTGAAAAAAAAAAGATTTATGGCCCTGACTGGTTTGGCTCAGTGGATAGAGCGTCGGCCTGCGGACTGAAAGGTCCCAAGTTCGATTCTGGTCAAGGGCATGTACCTTGGTTTATGGCACATCCCCAGTGGGGGGTGCGCAGGAGGCAGCTGATCGATGTTTCTCTCTCATCGATGTTTCTGACTCTCTATCTCTCTCCCTTCCTCTCTGTAAGAAATCAATAAAATATATTAAAAAAAAAGATTTATGTATTTATTATATGTACATTATGCCTTAATGAAAATATAAAAATAAAAAAATAAGGTCTTTTAAGAATTGAATTGTAGATCTGAAGATCAACTCAGTATTAACTAAACAGGTATTTCTAGAGATTTTCAAAATACCTCCTTAAGGATACAAATAAACTAGCACATCAACAAAAGGCTTATAGAAGCTTATTTACTTTTTCTTTTTCTTTTTTAAGAACTAGAGGCCCGCACAGGTAGGGTCCCTAGGCCTGGCCAGTGATCAGGGCTGATGGGGCCTTCCAGCTGCCGGCTGAGACCTTCCTTCGTTCTGTGCCGCGACCTGGTGGTCAGCACACGTCACAGCAAGCAACTGAACTTCCAGTCTCCCGGTCAAACTCCCAAGGGGACACTTTGCATATTAGCCTTTTATATACAGTATATAGATAGTTAAAAAGGAGAAGAGAGAAACATCGATGTGAGAGCACAACATGGATTGGCTGCCTCCTGCACACCCCCTACCAGGGATCAAGCCCACAATTCATGCATGTGACCTGACCGCATATTGAACCAGCAATCTTTTGGTGCATGGGATGGTGCCAACCAACTAAGCCATACTGGCCAGGGTAAAGCTTATTTATTCTTAATATGACAGAGGAAATTATAAACTCAAATATGCACAGGCTAAAAAAATATGCACAAATTGAGAATGACATAGCAACTAAAGAAAAACCAATTTAGAATTTTAGTAGAGGTATGTTACTAAGGTTCAAAGTCACCAAGGATATATTATATATCCAATACTATGTAATCTTCACTTTCTCTATACTCTCTAGAATCAAAACAACAGTCTCTGATGGGCAGAAATACCAATAATAAGTTAAGGAAGGATTATGTCTCTGATTAAGATTTTTTTAATTTGCTAATTTGAGGACGGTCATGATTTCAAGGTGTTTAATCTAAAGCTCATATAAGGGAAAATGGAACAGAACATGTCAACAAGCAGATATCTATATACCTATATAAGGAGTAAATCAGAATTGGAGGGCGGAGGGTGGGGCGGGAACTGGGAGGAGGGGAGTTATGGGGAGAAAAAAAGAGGAACAAATGTAATAATCTGAACAATAAAGATTTAATTAAAAAAAAAAAAAGATTGTGACAAAAAAAAAAAAAATCAGAATTGGAAGCCCACAATTAAACAAAGCCCGAGCAAATTAAACCTAAAAGCAAGCAGAAATAAAGATATAATAAAGAGTAAGAGCAGAAATCAATAAAATTGAAAACAGAAAAATAATATAGAAAGTCAAAGAAGCCAAAGCTGGTTCTTAAATATCAGTAAAATTAATAAAACTTTAGTCAGACTGGTGAAGAAAAGAAAAGATATAAATTACCAATATCAGGAATCAGAGGGGACATCACAAATCCTAAAGATATTAATATAATAATAAGGGAATATTAGGAAAAACTTTAGGTCAATATATTTGATTACCTAGATGAAATGAACAAATTCGTTGAAATATACACACTACCAAACAAAGCTCACTAAAATAAAATAAAAATAACATGAATAGTCCTGTATCTACAAAGTACTTGGATTTGGGGGGGAGAGACCAAAACACTTTCCCACAAAGAAAGCTTGAGGCTTAGACTTCACTACAGGATTTTACCAAACATCTAAAGAAAGATATTAAATCTACACACTCTTCAAAAAACAAGAGGAAAGAACACTTCCCAGCTCATTCTATGAGACCAATAGTACTCTGATAGCAAAACCAAAACCATAAAACCAGAGCCTTCATGAATGAAGCTACAAAGTCCTCAACAAAGTATCAACAAATAGAATACATCAATATTTAAAAAGGACAATACATCAGGATCAAGTGGTATTTCTCCCAAGAATGCAAATTTGATTCAACATTTGCAAATGAATCAGTGACTCACATTAGTAGGCTAAACTAAAACCTATTTAACTTCATTAACACCTTCAGGTTCTTGGAAGTATCATCTGACACAGAACATATTTTGGGAAGCAATGGTCCTTGCCATCACCAAACTAACGATATCCTAATGATATCATTATCCTAATACTTTGGCCTTGACAGGCCTACTCCTATCCTTGAGACAGGGAGTTTAGGACACCTGTTAGCTCTTCACTTCATTTGACAAATAATTTATTGAGTATCTAACTCAATGCCTGACACTGATTTGGATGCTGGGAATAGAGCAGTAAAAAAACAAACAAACAAAAAACATCAAAAACTCCTGCTTTCATAGACTTATGGCCTATTCAACTATAAACACATAATTTTAAGTAAAATTCCTAGTAGCTGTTTCTTGATTTTTTAAAACTCTGCAGTTCCCTTCAGATTCTTTTATATATATATATATATATATATATATATATATATATATATAGAGAGAGAGAGAGAGAGAGAGAGAGAGAGAGAGAGAGAGAGACCGACCAACCTCTGGGTTCATAATTAATCACCCTGCCCAAGGAAAGGCAGACTTTTGTCCAAGGCCCAAATCTTTCCTTGAGAAGGAGGTTTCCCCCCACAACATGTTGATGAAGAAAGCATTCATTACAAATAATGAAGACTTCACCAGATTGGCCAGGTATTTATACAGTGCTCATACTGTGGCAATCAGGAGTATTTTATAGTTCCTCATTTTTCCTACAGCAAAGCCAAGCCTTTATACTTGGGTGAGCCATTTTCCTGGACAAATCTCTAAAGCAAGTCCCTTGAGACCATCATACAGGGACTGGAAATAACAACTTGGGGAAAGAACCTCTTTAAGATTCATGTGTTAATATAAGTTAAGGAGGTAGGTGGAATAAATTTCCACCCAGTCAATATGTACTACTTGTTCTGGTCCTCAGATGACTTTGTGTTTATTTCATTCTAACTATGGAAGACTTCATTGGTCTACTTGATTAAAACAAAAACACTTAAGACAGCTTTAGGAAATGAAAATCAGCTCTCCCACTAACATGCATTTTGTTCCACACTACAAGATGAAAAACAAATCTAGTAAAAGGCTTACACTAGGGGGAGGGGCTTTGAAGTCATTTGAACCTTCTACTCCGTACTGGAATTCCTTCTACAGCATTCCTGATTCACGGTCAACCACCTGGCCCCTAATTCAGATAAGTCCAATGACCTTATGAAGCTACCTATCCCACTGGAGGACAATTCTTGTTAGATTTTTATTTATTGACCTTAAATCTGCTTCATGTAACGTTTATTAAACATCACCTGTCCACTGGTCTCTTCATTTTTTTTATATCTGTCCTTCAAATATCTCAGAAGAACCATCATGTCTTCCCTTTTCCAGGCTAAACATCCTTATTTCCTTCAACCATTCTTCATTCAACATGGTTTCTAAAGCCTTCACATGGCTCAGTGCCTACTCCTAAATGCATTCCAGTTTGTCAGTGTCCTTCAGAACTGGATTCATTTTTTGACTTAATGCTAATCTGGAAACTGCCTATTCTATGACATGTAGTTGAATCTAGTAAATGTTGTCCTTGTCTTACCTGATATTGCTACATAAAGATAATGAAAAAGAACAGTTATTCAGGATAGTCAAATAGGTAAGGAAAAGCTACATTTAAATTCTTAAATATGAATCTAGAATAAAAATGGAACTCCACATGAAAACATTATAGAAAAAGATGGAGGGAAACGGTTGATACTGCTGATGTGGACAGACAGCCAGCATGTTACTCCCTAATCAAAGGCATGTAAAAACACAAAAATCAAAGAATCTTGCCAGTGCAATCCCAAGCAAGGGTCCAGCCATACATTTCAGGGCTCATAATCTTTCAAAATGGAAAGACATACCTGCATTTTCCCACCTAACTTATACTAGAATGTCATACTTTGATGTTTTGATGTCACAAATTAAAATTGGTTATAGCAGGTGGACACTGCCACATCTCAAAAATTTTTTAAAACGCAAATATTAGAAACTTAGTTGAGGTCACAAAGGAATCAAGAAAAATCAGAGGCTAACTTAAGCTAAAGCAGTGAAGAACTTTTCTGGTGATTTAGTAATCCTCCAAATGGTAGCCAACTTTCCCTCTGGAATTATAAAAAAAACACACTAGACAAAGAATATAGTAGCAACCAAGTGGAACCCAATCATCAAGAAATGAATAAATTTTTTTCTTTTCCTTCTTTCTGTTCTCATTTCCCTTTTCTCTTAACTAATTTCTAATTTTCAAACAAAACACATTTTAAGTTTTTCAATCCAAATACCATAATCATAACCATTTCTTTTAATAGGGGAAAATATTCTGGTTAATAACATTACCAAATATACCAATGATTATAAATTATCAAAGAATTAAGATATAGAAAAGATAACTTTCATAACATAACTATTATTTCTTTGATGATTTAAGGAGGTGCTTCATAACTTCAGGGTCTAATATGTGTGTTATTTTCTGTATTTTCAAAGCCCCTTACTGGAATCACTGTTCACTTTTCAGAATTTATGTAAAAGGGAAATTATAGAGAGAAGCCTATATTTGCTGCAGTGAGAATCATTAGGAAGAGAACCAAACATTATAAGAAGAAACTAAAAGTGGAAGTCTAATAAAATTGAAATTCTAATTTGAATCCAACTTGTTAAAATTGTTAAGTGGCATTATCTGGTAATTTGGGCAAAGCTATGTTATCTAAAAAATAGGTAACATCTATTGGCTTTCTTTGATTAATATATTAACTTATGACTAGTTAGGCTTATCCAACATCCTAGCAATTTCAAAAGGCAGTTCTGCCATAATGGTAGAGAGAAACTGGTAGTACTAGAAAATAAGAAAAAACGGAATGGCCAATGTTTTATTACTTTAATTCTTAGAGGCATTGTTTAAAAAGCCGAGGGGCAGTATGCACCTGATGCAGAGAAGATATTTATTAATTTACAGCAACTACTATATAGCAGATAACATGTTAGGCCAAGAGTTGACTAGGAATGGTACAGCTAGCAAATATCCCCCCACAATAAGAATTATCATAAATCACAGGGGTTATTAGTTAATTTAAAAGATGCTTTTATTAGTAAAAATTTAAAGAAAGTCACTAAAATGACCTAGTGAAAATCACTCATAAATATGGAGAGAGTAATATTTCCTTAAGAACACTGTTCATCAGAACATCTGGCCCATTGTAATTCCTTAGAACTCATCTACATGACATATCATGTAGCAAGAACCTGGAAAGGGCAGTCTTATTGGCTTGCTTGTCACTGAGATACTTCTAAGGAATCAAGTTAAGGGAGTAGAGGGAACATTTCAGCCCTTCATGTTGTATAGATCTGACTTAGAAAGGGGACAGGGGATAACAACACATTCTGAAGCTCTCAAAATAATGTATGAATTTCACAAAAGCAAAGCAGAAGCTGTAAAATTTTTTCTATAAGGAACAGAAAGCACAAAGCCCAAAAAGAAAAAAGGAGAACTTAAAAGACTTTACCCATTTACTGTATTTCAAAGGTCCTGTGAATCCCATGGCTTCTATTATCTTCGTGAAGGCGCCAACCTTCTCCTCAACTGGCTGTGGGAAATCCTTGGTAGTAGAAAGCTATTTAACCAAAAGAAGGGGACCAAAATTAGTGGCAAAAAAAATTAGTTTTAATGCTTTTGTTGCTCATTAGGTCTAAGGGCATTTTTATTGCTTCGATTTTTTTTTCACCTAGAATTTTTTTTTGTTAATCTCACCCAAGGATATTTTTGCCATTGATTTCTAGAGATAGTGGACAGGAGGGAGGGAATGGGATGGGGGAAAGGGGAAGAAAAACATTTGATTGGTTGCCTCCCACATGTGCCCCAATGGGGGCCCTGGGATCAAACCTGCAACCCAGGTACATGCCCTTGACTGAGAATCAAACCCATGACCCTTCAGTGCACAGGCTGACATTCTAACCATTAAGCAACACCAGCCAGGGCTAGAATTTTTTATTCTGATTTTTCTGGTCATCTTATTACTTAATGCAAACATATCTGGAACTCTATCTAATAGATGCTCTCCAAATTTCAAAATGAGACATATTTACCTCAATGACCATATGCCTATGAACCCATGTTTAGGAAATGATTGATTCTTGTTAACAAAATAAAAGTTCTATAAAAAAGGGTACTTCTAAAGGAAATCTTGACCCCACATTTCCCAAAGAACAATTATGAGAAGAGGAATGTTCTATGTTTATTGACATAACAGGAAAAGGAAGGAAAAATACTCTCTGAAAGCAGTCAAATAAGAACTAGATAAATGTTTTTTGCATTTTCTTAGTATAACAAATTTTATTAATGATTACAGAAGACATGAGTCTTGAAGTTTGCAAATAAACTCCAAGGAAAACCTATTCTAAATGAGGGCTGGCTATCTAATCGATAAATTCTCCAAAAGTTAAGTATTACTTGATTTTTAACATGTAAAAATTCAGTAAGACTTATTTCTCTAAAGCAGTGGTTCTCAACCTTCCTAATGCCGCGACCCTTTAATACAGTTCCTCATGTTGTGGTGACCCCCAACCATAAAATTATTTTCGTTGCTACTTCATAACTGTAATTTTGCTACTGTTATGAATCGTAATGTAATTATATATGTGTTTTCCGATGGTCTTAGGCGACCCCTGTGAAAGGGTCGTTCGACCCCCAAAGGGTCACGACCCACAGGTTGAGAACCGCTGCTCTAAAGCTTTGTCCAGGCAAGAGTATAACGTAAGAAACAAAGGACATGAGATCAGAAGCTTTAGGTTCAAATATTCAGTTGGTCTGTCACTTACCATCCTTGTGACCTTGGACAAGTCACTTCATTTTCCTGAGCCTCAACCTTCTGCATTGGATAAAATTCCTTGCCTCATCCAGCTAACAGTTTTGCTGAGAGTCAAATAAGAACACCCATGTGAAAGCACACTATAAACACAGAAAGCACTAATAATTCTCACCTTATTTGTAGTGTGATACTTCCTACTCAGCTGTATGTCTATTCCAGAAATCTGTTCTGATCCACCACATGCTAAGGACTGGCTCATCTGGGGCCCCTTGGGGGTTTAAAAAACAACAACACAGATATAAGCAACACTGAGCATTCACTTACAGGGTTAACAAGCAGAACTGCTTTAAAGTAAAGACTATAGAACCTTTTCAGCCTTGCTTAACCCAGTTCCTGGTGATCTGGTCATCAAGAGGATTCAAGATTGGCACCAAGAACATTGTTGGGTATATGGTAGGTGCTTAATAAGTACCTGTTGAATACTTGGCTAAATAAAAGGATTCTGCCCTGGAAACCTAGAACTAAATAAATATGAGTCAACTCTAAGAACTGGAACTGCAATAAATACCTACTTAAACATTGGCAGCAGTGCAGTATATGGGGGGGAGGGGAGGAACCAATGACTTTCACATCAGTCAATTTTGTTTAAAACTTGCTTTTGTCACTTATAAGCTAGGTGGCCATGAGGAAGTTACTGAAACTCAGCTGTAATGATTGAAAGAAATAATACAATAGTCCCCCCTTATCTGTTGTTTCACCTTCAGGGGTTTTAGCTACCCAAGGTCAATGCAGTCAAAATATATTAAGTGGAAAATTCCATAAATAAACAATTCTTAAGTTTTAAATTGCATGTTAATCTCATGCCTTTTCACTCCATCCCATCCAGGGCTTGAATCATCCCTTCGTCCAGTGTATACATACTGTACATGCTATCTGTCCTTTAGTCATACTGGTCATCAGATAGACTGTCACAGTATCACAGTGCTTGTGTTCAAGTGATCCTCATTTTACTTAATAATGGCCTTAAAGCATAAGAACAGTGATGCTGGCAATTCAGATATGCCAAAGAGATACCATAAAGTGCTTCTTTTAAGAGAAAAGGTGACTATATAGTACAATAAGACACTTTGAGAGAGACCACATTCACATAACGTTTATTATAGTATATTGTTATAATCATTCTATTTTATTATTAGTTAGTGCTGTTAATCTCTTACTGTGCCTAATTTACATATTAAATATTATCATAGGTATGTATGTATGTATAGGAAAAAATATAGTATACATAGGGTTCAGTACTATCGCAGTTACAGGCATCCACAGGGGGTGTTGGAACATATCCCCCATGGATAAGTCCCTACTGTATATGTAAAATGCCTTTTACAAAATATATACTCAATAAATCATAAAAGCTTCCTTCATCACCATCATCATTGTTCAGATCAGAATTGCCTTCCTTTTATGTTCACACACTGCATTTGAAAGTATTTTGGCAATATAATAGCAAAATTAATAACTATTATCATGTGCCAGGTACTATGCTAAGTACCTTACATATATCACCTTATTCGATCCTCACCACAACACTATTAGGTTGGTTTATTATAATAAAGACCCATAAACATAGTTTTGAAAATAAATTCCTAATGTAAAAAAATACATGCAAGAGATCCTCATTGTAGAGTGAATGTGGGTAAAACTGGGGGGAAGGTCTACTAAGGAAGGAGATGTTAATTAAATTAAGGTACTCAATGGAAAATCCGGTAACCACTGAGATTTTTTTAAATGTTTTTATTGACTTCAGAGAGGAAGGGAGAGGGAGAAATGGATACAAACATCAATGATGTGAGAGAACCATTGATCGGCTGTCTCCTACATGCCCCCTACTGGGGATAGAACCCCAACCCAGGCATGTGCCCCCAACCAGAATCGAACCCAGGACCCTTCAATCAGCAGGCCAACGCTCTATCCACTGGGCCAAACCAGCTAGGGCTACACTGAGATTTTTTAAATAGTTTATTTTTAAAGAAGTTTTAGGTTCACAAGAAAAATGAACAGGAAGTACAGAGCACTCCAATATACATATCCACTCTCCCCCATACACAAAACATCCCCTATTGTCAATATCCTCCACAAGAGTGGTACATTTGTTACAATCAATGAACCTACATAGATACATCATTATCACTCAAAGTCCATAACTTACACTAGATTATTTTTAGCAACATGAAAAAACACATTAATATGTATAAAATTAAAGGTAAAAATATGAATGCATATGGGCAAGCCTAGGAAGGAACACACTGAAATGAAAAAGTTACTTCATTAAATTAGTAGAACTATGAATGAATCTAAGAATCTAGTTTCCAAATCCTCAATAATGTTGTATTATCCTATACTAGAAGCCCGGTGCATGAAATTCATGCACTGGAGGGGGGTGTACCTCAGCCCAGCCTGCACCCTCTCCAATCTGGGACCCTCAGGGGGTGTCCGACTACCCGTTTAGGCCCAATCCCTAAACGGGCAGTCGGACATCCCTCTCACAATCCGGGACTGCTGGCTCCTAACCACTCGCCTGCCTGCCTACCTGATTGCCCCTAACTGCTTCTGCCTACCAGCCTGATCACCCCCTAACTGCTCCCCTGCTGGCCTGGTCGCCCCCAATTGCCCTCGCCTGCCAGCCTGATCGCCCAAGTGACAATTTGCATATTAGGCTTTTATTATATAAGATAAGAATGAATAAACTATTACTACACAAAACAACATGGATGAATTTCTGAACAAAGTTGAATGAAAGCAAACACAAGAAAGTATGTACCATATGTATAAAAGGCAAAACTACCCCATGGTGTTCAAAGTGAAGACCATGGTTAACCTTGCTTATGGGTAGTGATGAGAAGGGGATCAAGGAGGCTTCTGGAGTTCTATTTCTTGATCTGGATGCTGGTTATGTTTACTTTGTAATAACTCATTAAACTGTACACTAATGATTTATTCCTTTTTCTGTGTTTTTATTATACTTCAATAAAATGTACAAAAATGCTTAAAGATGTGGAATAGGCAGTGTACTAGTAAACAAAAGAAATTTGGAGATGGAAAAGAATGACCTAGAATCGTCAGAAAAGCCTTCATAGAGAAGACTTAAGAAGTGAACAGGAGCCCAGCCAGTATGGTTAAGTCGTTGAGCATTGACCTATGTACTGGGAGGTCACAGTTCATTCCTGGTCAGGGCGCATGCCCAGGTAACAGTCTCAATCCCTGGTGTAGGGTGTGCAGGGGGCAGCCAATGATTCTCTCTCATTATTGATGTTTCTATCTTTCTCTCCCTCTCCCTTCTTCTCTGAAATAAATAAATAAAAATATATATATAAATTTTTTTTTTAAAGTGAGCAGGTGAGAGATGAGTGAGAAGGCAAAGGTGAGGAAGCCATGGCATAATGGAAAGAGAAAACCACTGAGTCAGAAGACTTAGGCTGAAACTCTAGCTCTTCCTATCTCATAAATTTGTTTTGAGAATCAAATAAAATAATGTACGTTAAAGAGATATACAAACTATAATGCATAATATAAACGTAAAGACCTGTTCCAGACAACTTCAAAAATAAACTCTTTTTCAGACAGCCCCGTGTTAAAAAATATATAAGATTTTGCCCTTTTATTTTGCTTCCAAAAAGGTTCTGAAAATGAAGAGACCCAGAAGGAAAGAAGGAAAAAGGGAAAAGGATAAGAGAAGAAGGTGAGGTCTCAAGTGTTTCTTGATTACCATGGGTGTGTCTGGTCCTTTTAGCAAAAGTATAAGCTCTACCATGGCTCAGTCTGTCTTAAACTTCTTTTATTTTCTGACCCAATGCTCAACACCATTCTGGGCAGGGAGCGACACTCAATAAAAACTAGGCAGATTGTTTTTCATGTTTTCTGTGTGTGTGTGTGTGTGTGTGTGTGTGTTTAAATAGGACAACCTGGAGAAGGTCCAGAAAAGAACCACAGGAATGATCAAAGAGATGAATAAAAGGTCTTAGTGGAAAGGTTAAAATGAATTGAGGCTGTTTAGCTTGGAGAAAAAGCAATAGAAGAACTAAGAAGTAACTTAGAATAACAACACTTAAGCTGGAAGAAATCTCAGACATCTAAATGCAACCTTTTCATTTCACAGATGAGGAAACTAAGACCAGGGAAAGGTGGCAACTTGCTTAATATAATTTTAGCACAAACTTTTTTTTTAAGTTCCAATTTACACCTTGAGGAGAAAATTTATCTCAGTAGCATGAACATAAGTAGAAACTAACATATTTATATTTACTACAGCCCTGGCCGGTTTGGTTCAGTGTTTAGAGCATCAGCTAGCAGACCAAAAGGTTGCAGGTTTGATTCCCAGTCAAGAGCACTTACCTCGGTTGCAGGCTCAATCCCTGGCCCGGTCAGGGGGTGCAAACGAGAGGCAATCAATCGATGTGTCTCTTTCACATGTTCCCCTAACCCCCGCGACCTTCCCATCTACTCTCTCTCTAAAAAAAAAAAAAAATCAATGGAAAAAATATCCTCGGGTAAGGACAAAAAAAAAGATTACTTACTACAACTTATTGAAGACCTCCTATATGCCCAGCACTTTTATGCTTAGTGTTTTACTTATGTTTATCTCACAACAAACATGCAAAAATAGATAATATTTCTTTCCCCAAATTAGAAATGAGGACACTAAGGCTTAAAGAAGTAAAGTTCATTAAACGGTAGAACATATATTCCCATGACTATATCACGCAGCTTTCAAAAACCTAAGTAAAATTTAATAACACAGGCTCACGCACAATTATCAACCATTCTCCAAGAAAATGAACCAAGGCTCCTCAGAGAAACTGTTGAATCCTAGGCTAGAGCAAAGAAAATATAACATGAACCTGAAATATCTTACAGTGTCAGAAAATAAGGAAGTGTTAAAAAATGATGAAGGTGCCTGGCTGACTTGGCTCAGTAGCACAGTTTGATTCCTGGTCAGAGCACATGCCCAGGTAGGGGCCGTACAGGAGGAGGCCAATCAGTGATTCTCTCTCACCCTTGATGTTTCTCTCTCTCTCTCTCTCTCTCTCTCTCTCCCACTCCCAAATCAATAAAAATATTTTTTTAAATAATGAAGGCAGCCGTAACCGGTTTGGCTCAGTGGATAGAGCGTCGGCCTGCGGACTGAAAGGTCCCAGGTTCGATTCCGGTCAAGGGCATGTACCTTGGTTGCGGGCACATCCCCAATAGGGGGTATACAGGAGGCAGCTGATCGCTATTTCTCGCTCATCAATGTTTCTAACTCTCTATCCCTCTCCCTTCTTCTCTGTAAAAAATCAATAAAATATTTTTTTTTAAATGATGAAGGCATGTAGAAAGGAACTTGAAGGAGTTCCCAATAGCCCAAACTGGGACAATTAGATTAGCAAAATAAATAATCAGAATAATAAATTATAACTCATAGAAGAAAATACCTATGAGCTCCTGATATAAATAAATAATGGAATAAATAAATACTTGCACACTTACATGTATTACAGCATTATTCACAATAGCCAAGATGTGGAAGCAACCCAAATGCCCATCAACAGATAAACAGCTAAAGAAAATGTGGTATATACATATAATGGAATATTATGCAGCCTTTAAAAAGACACCCTGTTACATGATATAAAATGGATGAATCTTGAGGACATTATGCTAAGCAAAGTAAGTCACAAAGAGAAAATACTGTATATTCCATTCACATGAAGTATGTAAAGTAGTCAAAATCATAGAAACAGAAAGTAGAAAAGTGTTTACTAAAAGCAGAGAGTGGGGAAAGAATATTGCATGGAGAGTTTCAGTTTTATAAAGTGAAAAAGTTCTAGAGATCTGCTATACAACAATGTGATTATACTCTACACTATTGAACTGTACACTTAAAAATGGTTAAGATGGTAAATTTTATGTTATGTTTTTAATCACAAATTTTAAATTAATTAATTAGTATTATGTATCATTTTAAAATAAGAACCATTGATGGATGGTAAACGTAGTAAGCAAAGTATGATCAGAAACAGAATATTTGCATAGTCTCAAAGTGTCTTCTCACAAGATACTTACTAATTAAAAAGAGAAAAATGATAACTTTATAGTAGGGGAACCTGACAGACACCAATTTAATAACCAAGTGATCAAAGTTAGTATCACTAGTAATAAGACATATTGGCCACTGCTGGTGGGAATGCAGACTGGTGCAGCCATTGTGGAAAACAGTATGGTGTTTCCTCAAAAATTTAAAAATGGAACTGCCATTTGACCCAGTAATACCACTTCTAGGAATATATCCCAAGAAAACACAAACACGAATCAGAAAGAATATATGCACCCCTATGTTCATAGCAGCACAATTTACAATAGCTAAGATTTGGAAACAGCCTAAATGCCCATCAGCAGATGAGTGGATTAGAAAACTGTGGTACATCTACACGATGGAATACTATGCTGCTGTAAAAAAGAAGGAATTCTTACCATTTGCAGCAGCATGGATGGAACTGGAGAGCATTATGCTAAGTGAAATAAGCCAGGCAGTGAAAGAAAAATACCACATGATCTCACTCATTTATGGATAATAAAGACCATTATAACCTGAAGAATAAAAAGATAGATACAGAGAAGCATCGAACAGACTGTCAAATTACAGCAGGAAGGCTGGGCAGTGTTGGACGGGGGGTTGGGGGGGGGGCGGGGGGATGGGGGGGGGGAGCGGGAGTAAGAGATCAATCGAAGGACTTATATGCATGCATATAAGCATGACCAATGGACACAGGACACTGGGGGTGGGGGGGGGAGTGAGGGCATGTGCTGGGGGGTGGGGGAGGCCGGGGGAAGGTCAATGGGGAAGAAAGGGAGACATGTGTACTACTATTTGTAATACTTTAAACAAGAAAATAAAAATTTAAAAAAAAAAAAAGACATATTGGCAGCAAGTATCCCAAAATGATGCACTGAGAAAGGAACATTACTTTTGCCAAAAATACATAACCTCAATCCTATCTAATAATAGACAAACATGGTAATTAACCGTACCCCTGACACACTTCCCATTGGCTAATCAGGGTGATATGCAAATTAACTGCCAACCAAGATGGCGGCCGGCAGCCAGGCAGCTGAAGCGAACAGGAGGCTTGCCTGCTCCAGTGATGGAGGAAGCCAAGGTTCCCCGCCTGCCACTGCCGGCCTCTGAGCTGCACTCTAAGAAACAATGTTGCAATTATAGAAGCTAAACAAACCCCAGAAACCTGCTTTCAGCCAGCTGGGCCTCAGAGCTGGAGCTGCAACAGAGTTTCAATTATAGAAGCCAAACAAACCCAGATACCTGCTTTCAGCAGCCAAGGTCTCAGAGCTGGAGCCGAGCCTCAGAGCTAAAGATGGCTCTCAGTTCCAGTGACAGCCATAGAAGGTAAATAAATCCCAGAATAAAAAAAAAAAGGGGGGGGGGAGAGGTTGGGAGCTTCAGTCACCCGCCAGCCTGAAAACGGCCCTCAGCCCCTCACCCAGACTGGCCAGGCACCCCAGTGGGGACCCCCACCCTGAAGGGGGTATGACCAGCTGCAAACAGCCATCATCCCCTCATCCAGGCTGGCCAGGCACCCAAGTGGGAACCCTTACCTTGAAGGGGGTGTGACCAGCTGCAAACAGCCATCATCAACTCAGCCAGGCTGGCCAGGCACCCCAGTGGGGACCCCCACCCTGAAGGGGGTGTGACCAGCTGCAAACAGCCATCATCCTCTCATCCAGGCTGGCCAGGCACTATGACACACACTGACCACCAGGGGGCAGACGCTCAATGCAGGAGCTGCCCTCTGGTGGTCAGGGCGCTCTCACATGGGAGGAGCTCTGCTCAGCCACAAGCCAGGCTGATGGCTGCCAGTACAGCAGTGGTGGTGGTGGGAGCCTCTCCTGCCTCCTCAGCAGCACTAAGGATGTCCAACCCCGCTGGCAAGTGGACATCCCCCGAGGGCTGCCGGGCTGCCAGAGGGATGTCTGATTGCCATCTTAGGCCCAATCCCCCGGAGAGCGGGCCTAAGCCAGCAGGTGGTCATCCCCTGAAGGGTCCCAGACTGCAAGAGGGCACAGGTAGGGCTGAGGGACCTCCCTCCCCACCGAGTGCAAAAATTTTTGTGCACCGGGCATCTAGTCTAATTATAAGAAAATATTAGACAAACCCATATTGAGAGACTACAAAAGGACATTAGGGGGGAGAAATACTGGAAAAAGGTGTGTTGATTACTTAATAGCATTATATCAATGTTAATTTCCTGGTTTCAATAATTGCACTATGGTTACATAGGATGTTAACATTCAAGGAAGCTAGATGAAGGGTATATACTATTTTTACAACTTTCCTGTATGTTTAAATTATTTCAAAAAAATATTTAAAAGCAGACTCATCATAGTATGACAACTTTAAGAGATTATTTAGGACAAAGATGAGAGTACAATGTCCCTAGCTTTTTTTTTTTTTTTTTTTTTTTTTTTAAATATATTTTATTGATTTTTCACAGAGAAGACGGGAGAGGGATAGAGAGTTAGAAACATCGATGGGAGAGATCCATCAGCTGCCTCCTGCACGCCCCCCACTGGGGATGTGCCCGCAACCAAGGTACATGCCCTTGACCGGAACCGAACCCGGGACCCCCCAGTCCGCAGGCCGACGCTCTATCCACTGAGCCAAACCGGTTCGGCAGTGTCCCTAGCTTTTTAAAGATAATATGCTTATAGCATTTGACACTACCTTAGATATCACCTGATACTACCACTCATCCAATGAAGGATTCTTTTATGTCATGCCCTTAAAATACAGTCTCCCAACCATTGCCTCAATATGTCCAATGAGAGTAAATTTACTGTCAAAATGCAACCCAATCCATTACACCACAATTCTAATTAACTCAAAAGTTCTTTCTCATTCTGAGCCAAATTTGCCTGTCAGACATATACCTGAGAATATCATTCTGAAGCAGACGTTTCTGACCAGGGGTTCTCAAAGATGGGAATATACTAGTATATACCCAGGTACAGTCAATATGACAAAATGTCCGATTTATTTACATTGACTAAAATTACATCTTGTCAACATGAAATAAACCACCCTAAGTTATTTATGTAGATGCTTTGCTATAATGCTGTCCCATAGCCTAATACAATACCTGGTATATATCAGGTACCCCAGAAATGTTTATGATTCAAAAAATGAGACACTGCCCTAACTGGTTTGGCTCAGTGGATAGAGCGTCAGCCTGTGGATTCAAGGGTCCCAGGTTCGATTCCGGTCAAGGGCATGTACCTTGGTTGTGGGCACATCCCCAGCAGGGAGTGTGCAGGAAGCAGCTGATCAATGTTTCTCTCTAATCAATGTTTCTAACTATCTCTCTCCCTTCCTCTCTGTAAAAAATCAATAAAATATATATTTTTTTAAATGAGACACAAGTCAGAGAGTCATATAATGAGTTCCCCCCACCACCATCTATACACACACAAATAACAAATGATTGAGATAAATTCTATTAAAATTTTTCAATGCACAAGAAGTAACAGAACATAGCCCAATTCTGAAAAAAGATAGCTGCCTGACTACCCAGAGTAGATGCCTCTTCTGCACAGAGATAATCTTTATTTATTCAACATACATTTAATACCTACTCTGTGTCTAGCTTAGTAAAAAGCCCAGGAAATACAAGGACAAGCAAGACATTTCTTCAGAATGGCAAGGTTTACATACTAGTTGAAGGGAATTACTCTATATTTTAAATATCTTAATACATTATATTTATACTAGAGGCCCAATCACGAAATTCTGCAAGAGTAGGCCTTCCTTCCCCCAGCTGCCAGCACTGGCTTCTCTCTGGCACCCAGGACCCGGGCTTCCCCCCGGCCGCAGCTTCGTCCAGAATGACGTCCGGTCTAATTATCATATTACCCTTTTATTATTACAGATAAGTAAATACATAAATATAAATACAGATGCTCCTTGACTTACAATGGAGTCACAATCCAATAAACACACTGTAAGTCGAAAATGCATTTAATACACCTAACCTACTGAACACAACTTCGCCTAGCCTTAAACTTACTCAGAACTCTCATATTAGTCTACAGTTGGGCAAAATCACCTAACACAATGCATACACTATAGAGTATCAGTTGTTTCCTCTTGTGATCATATGGCTGATTGGGAACTGCGGCTTTCTCTACCAATGTTCAGCATCAGACGAATATTAAACCACATATCACTAGCCCAGGAAAAGATCAAAATTCAAAACTGAAGTATGGTTTCAAATGAATGCATATGCCTTTTATACCATTGTAAAGTCGAAAAATCATAAGTCAAATCATTGTAAGTTGAGGACCGTCTGTACTAGTAATTTATATCAAAAATAATTTTAACTGCATCAAATAAAGAAAGTTAATGGCTACAGAAGGAATCCGTATAAATTGGTAAGAAAATAAATTAATAAATGAATAAATAAATAAATAAATAAGAAAAATAAATTCCCAGTAAATAAATGGAGAAATTATATAAGCATACAATTTTTCCAATTCAGAATACACTGATAAAGAAAAAAATGTTTAAATTTACCCTGTTAGGTAGACAAATAAATGCAAAGCAAAACAAGGTAATATTTCCTAACCACTTAATTTAAAATTTTTTTTAAATACCTAATTTAGGGGAGATAATAATGAAAAACTAATTATATATACATTGCTGGTGGCAGCATAAATTAAAACAGCTTTTGGAGAAGAAAATGTTCACAGCCTTTGACCAAGGGTATACCCGCCTAGGAATTTATCTTTAATAATTAAAAATAAGAAAAACCATGTATCAAGAAAATTATAACTGCATTAAAGCCTATAATGGCAAAAAATTTTGGAAATAATTTTAATATTAAACAAAAGGTAAGTAAATAGAATGACATGTAGCAATTAAAAATGTAACTATGAACTCTACCCAACAATATGAATAATGTCTGCTCTAATAAATGAAAAGGTACCAGAACATAAAATTCTGTGGATATTTGTTAATGTACCTAAGGAAAAAATTAGTACAAGAACCAGCAGATTTTTCAGGTTTGAGGTCATGAGTGATTTTTATTTCCTTTATTACTAAATTAGTTTCATGGCTAACAAAAATCAGGAGGAAAAACTTTCAAGGAGTGTCCACAGTAAACTACATCATAATAAATCATGTGTCAATAGTAAATTAAAGCCTCAAATAATTCTTTGGATTTTATGTTCATGAAAAGAAAAAACAAACAAAGAAAGAAATATTCTTCCTCTCCCCCCCCCCCGCCCCCCCCCGCCGCCCCAAAAAAAAGCATCTATGAAAAGAAAACTGAAGAAAAGTTAACTCTAAGATGAATATCTGGAAACACTCCCAACAGTAAAAATCATCAGACTGTAGCATGGTATCCTAGGCTAAGTTCCACTGTTGGGGTATTTAGAAGGAACGCCCTAGACACCATACTGCAGGAATCAGTCCTGAGCTGGCACCACAGAGACCCAGGAGTGGTCTCATGAGGTTTTTTTCCATCACACAATTTGCTTGGCTAATCTATAAATACATGACATTTGCACATAAACACTAAGGTTTTCATACCAACCAAAGGAACAACAAACCTTACCTGGAAAATGCCAGACAGAGCCCTGCCCCACTGTCCCTGTGTAGGAGACAAAGGTACCAACCGGCTGCATACTGGAACCCACTGGGAGATGCTAATTGGAATCTGGTTCCTCTAAAGAAAGAAAAAAAAAGTCCGTCAAAAATCTATATCAGACTCCACATGTAGAAGGCAAGGAGCATATATAAATTTAGAAATTCTGTCAGAACGGGGCACATGAAAGGAGAACATCCAAAATAGAACCAGGATCAAGCTTCCCTATGCTTATCACTTCTGCGTCCTCCCACTTTGTTGGGGGTGTCCAATCTGAGCTTTCAAAAAACTGATTACATACTGGAAAGATTTGAGCAAATCAGTAAATACATTAACAATGAAGGGTCAAGTTTCTATCAGAGAAAGAAGTTGACAAGTATGAAAAGGCAGAAGGGTAGAAAAAACCCTGTGTAGTGGGCTGGAATTAAAGTAATTAGTATGTGTTTTATATATACATAGATAAGTAGATACAAAGATAAGTGTGTGTGTGTGTATATACATACACACATATATATTTCCTACCCCTGTCCTGATCGGGCCTGGAAGCAATGATGGACTGGTAGTAGTGACAGCCTGGTAGCAGTGACCACATACATCCAGGCTTGGTTTCTAAATAGCAATATTCAATAAAAAGAACCAGTCTTCTCTGAAGAAGAGTTGACTCCTGAATAGGATCAATGCTCCTGAAAGCCTTATTCAGAAAGAATGACATTATTTGATATTTGATCTGTCTAGTAGTTCCTTGGAAGACTCCATCTTGCAAGGCTGTCTTGGAACTCACCCAGTATGAAAAACACTTTCTCCAGAGCATTGACTGAAAACAAATAAAGGCAGTTTAACTTTGTGGTTGCCTGAAGCAGTGGATAATACTGGGGGAAACAGTAAGTTAAACATAAAGCTTAAAAGGAAAAGCAGGGGCCCTGTCCCGTGTGCCCAATGGCTAGAGCATCAACCTGCGCACCAAAGGGTCATGGGTTTGATTCTCAGTCAACAGCATGTTGGGGCCCTAGCCGGTTTGGCTCAGTGGATAGAGCATCGGTCTGCAGACCAAAGGGTCAGGGTTCAATTCCAGTCAAGGGCATGTATCTTGGTTGCAGGCTCCTCCCTGGCCAGGGCCCTGGTTAGGGCGTGTACAGAAGGCAATCAATTGATATGTCTCTCTCACATCAATGCTTCTCTCTGTCTTTCGCTCTCTCTTCCACTCTTTATAAAAGGTCAATAGAAAAATATCCTTAGGTGAGGATTTTTTTAAAAAGAGCATGTTGGGGGCATAGGAGGCAATCAATTGATATGTCTCTCTCACATCAATGTTTCTCTCCCCTCCCCCCGCTCTAAAATTCAAAGGAAAAAATACCCTTGAATGAGGATTAACAACAAAAAACAAAAAAGAAAAGCAGTGAAATGAAATGTTCACAGGGACTTTGAAAAGCTCTGACATATTCCTGAGAATCTGAAGGCCATGCACATGCACAGGGTTGTGCCCACACCCAGAGCTGTGCTCATAAACACAAAAGACCTGAGAATGCCCTAAGCTCTCACCTCTGATGGCCTTTAAGGCTCTGAACAAGCAGGAAGTGAAGGTTATGGCAGAATGTTGAAGGCCCCAACATGTACATGGAGCCCCTCAACAAAAACTGGGAGACTTACTGGTTCCAGGCATTTAAGGAACTCTCCAGCCACACATTATCTGACCACCAAGCTAACTGAGTAGAGAGCACACAACAAAGAATACAAACTTTATAGAATTAAGTCAGAAAAGTCACCAAACAGAAATACAATAATAAATTTTGGGAAAGGAAAGAACTGATTTCCACATTATTTGAAATTACCAGTTTTCAACAAAAAAAATTATGAAACACATAAAGAAATAAAATCCACATACAAAAAAGAAATCCATACACAGGGAGAAAAATCAATAGACACTGTCCCTGAGGAAGCCCACACATTAGACAAACTAGACAAAGATTTTGAACCAGCTGTTTTATTTTTTTAATATATTTTATTGATTTTTTATAGAGAGGAAGGGAGAGGGATAGAGAGTTAGAAACATCAATGAGAGAGAAACATCGATCAGCTGCCCCCTGCACACCCCCTACTGGGGATGTGCCTGCAACCAAGGTACATGCCCTTGACTGGAATCGAACCTCCGCAGGCCAATGCTCTATCCACTGAGCCAAACCGGTTAGGGCTATTTTTTTTAAATATATTTTTATTGATTTCAGAGAGGAAGGGAGAGGGAGAGATAGACACATCAACGATGAGAGAGAATCACTGATTGGCTGCCTCCTGCATGCCCCCACGGGGAATCAAGCCCGAAACCCCGGGCATGTGCCCTTGACCAGAATCAAACCCAGGACCCTCTGTCGGCAGGCCGACCCTCTATCCATTGAGCCAAACCGGGCAGGGCTGAACCACAGCTATTTTAAATATTTAAAAACTAAAGGAAACCATATCTAAAGAACTATAGCAAAATATGAAAATGATAGAGAATATCAACAAAGAGAGAAACTAAAAATAAAAATTCTGGCCCAGCTGGAATGGCTCAGTTGGTTGAGCATCATCCCGTGCATCAAACAGTTGCTGGCTCGATCCGTCAGGGTACATATCTGGGTTGTGGATTTGATCCCTAATCAGGGAGCGGATGGAAGGCAACTGATCAATGTCTCTCTCACACATCTCTTCCCCCTCTTCCTCTCTCTAAGTATGTTCTCAGATGAGGATTAATAGTAATAATAATAATAAATAAAATAAAATAAAATAAAAATTCTGGAGTTGAAAAGAACAATAAACAAACATTTCAGTAAGGGGTGCAACAGATTTGAGCAGAAGAATCAATGAGCTTGAAGACAGGTCAATTGAAATTATCCAATCTAAAGAACAGAAAGAAAAAATAATAAAGAAAATTTAACAGAACGTCCGAGATCTTTGGGACATCACCAAACATTACCAACATATGCATAACTGGGAGTTTCAAAAGGAGAAGAGAGAAATAAATGAAGAGAAAAAAATATTTAAAGAAATACTGGCAGAAAACATCCCAAATTTGATTTAAAAAATCAATCTATAAATCTAAGAAACTCAACTAACTCCAAGTAGGATAAACTCAAGAGATCCACAAATAGACATATCATAATCAAGTTGCTGAAAGACAATAAAAAGAATCTTAAAAGCAGCAAGAGAAGCGACTCATCATTTACAAGAGATCCTCAATAACATTAACAGCTAATTTCTCCTCAGAAATCATGGAGGCCAAAAGGCAATGGGATAAAATGTTCAAAATGCTGGGGGTAGGGGGGAGTAATGACTGTCAAACAAGAATTCTATATCTAGCAAAGCTATTATTCAAAAGTGAAGGAAATTATTAAGACCATCTAGATAAACAAAAACTGAGGAAATCTGTCAATAACAGACCTGCCCTACAACAAATACTAAAGGGAGATCTGCAGGCTAAAATAAGACCTTTTACACTACAGTAACTTAAATCCACATGAAGAAGTAAAGTGCACTGGTAATGGTAACTATTTAAATAAATAAAAAATACAGTATAAATGTATTTTTTTAACTTTTTTATTGAATTTACTGGGTGACATCAGTTAATCAAATTATATGTTTTCAGGTGTACAATTCTATAATACATCATCTGTATATTGTATTATGTGTTCATCACCCCAAGTCGTCTCCTTCCATCACCATTTACTCCCTTATGCCCTCTCCTACCACCCCCACCCCTTTCCTTCTAGTAATCACCACACTGTGGTCTGTGTCTGAGTTTGTTTGTTTTTGCTTAATCCCCTCACCCTTTTCACCCACTCCTACAACTCCCATTCCCTCTGACAGCTATCGGTCTGTTCTCTATCTATGAGTCTATTTCTACTTTGTTTATTTTGTTCATTAGATTCCACATATAAGTGAAATCATATGGTACCTTACTTCCTCTGACTGGCTTATTTCACTTATTATAATGCTTTACATGTATTTTTTGCTCATAGTTATTTTTTAATTTAAAAGAATTGAATAGCCAAACCGGTTTGGCTCAGTGGATAGAGCATCAGCCTGCAGACTGAAAGGTCCCAGGTTGGGTTCCAGTCAAGGGCATGTACCTTGGTTGCGGGCACATCCCCAGTAGGAGGTGTGCAGGAGGCAGCTGGTCGATGTTTCTCTCTCATTGATGTTTCTAACTCTCTATCCCTCTCCCTTCCTCTCTGTAAAAAATCAATAAAATACATTTAAAAAAAAAAGAATTGAATAAAGCAAGAACTATAAATCTATGTTGATGGGCACATAATCTATAAAGATGTAATTTGAATGACAATAATGGCACAAAAGAGAAGGGAAGGGACAAAGCAATATATAATCAAAGTTTTTATATATACTATTATTGAAATCAAGTTAGTAATAATCAAACTAGATTGTTATAAACTAAGATGTTAATTATAATCCCCAGGGAATACACTAAGAAAATAACATAAAATAATAGTAAAATTTTACACCATATACAAAAATTAACTCAAAATAGGTCAAAAACTGTTTTTTAATTTTACTGATTTTTTAGAGAGATAGGAAGGGAGGAGACAGAAACAGTGATATGAGAGCGCAACATAAATCAGCTGCCTCCTACACGCCCCTACTAGGGATCAAGCCCGCAACTGGGCATGTGCCCTGACCAGGAATGGAACCAGCAATCTTTCTGTGCTCAGGATGATGCCCAACCAAATAAGTCACACCAGCCAGGCTAAAGACCTAAATTTAACACCTAAAACTATGAAACTTTTAGTAGAAAATATAAGGGAAAGCTTCATGATATTGGATTTGACAATGATTTTTTGGATATAACACCAAAAGCATAGGCAACAAAAGAAAAAAGAGTTAAGTTGAATTTCATCAAAATTAAAAATTTTTGTACATCAAAGAATACTACCAACAAAGTGAAAAGGCATGGGAGAAAATACTTCCAAATCATATATCTGATAAGGGATTCATATCCAGAATATATTAAGAACTCCTACAACTCAACAACAATAATAAAAAAAATACTCAATTTAAAAATGGGCAAAGGACTTGAATAAACATTTCTCTGAAGATATAATTTTATTTTTTTAAATATATTTTATTGATTTTTCACAGAGAGGAAGGGAGAGAGATAGAGAGTCAGAAACATCGATGAGAGAGAAACATCGATCAGCCGCTTCCTGCACATCCCCCACTGGGGATGTGCCTGCAACCCAGGTACATGCCCTTGACCAGAATCGAACCCGGGACCTCTCAGTCCGCAGGCTGACGCTCTATCCACTGAGCCAAACCGGTTTCGGCATGAAGATATAATTTTAAAGGCCAACAAGCATTTAAAATATGCTTAATGTCACTAATCCTATATAATAAAAGGTTAATATGCAAATTGAATGAATGGCGGAATGACCAGTCGCTATGATGCACACTGACCACCATGGGCGGGGGGGGGGGGGGGGGCAGATGCTCAACACAGGAACTGTCCCCTGGTGGTCAGTGTGCTTCCACAGGGGAGCGACACTCAGCCAGAAGCCAGGTTCATGGCTGGGGAGCGCAGCAGTGGTGGCAGGAGCCTCTCCCGCCTCTGCAGAAGCGCTAAGGATGTCTGACTGCCGGCTTATACCCGGAAATCCCCAGAGGGCTCCCAGACTATAAGAGTGTGCAAGCTGGGCTGAGGAACCCCCACCCCTGAGAGCATGAATTTCACACACTGGGCCTCTAGTCATTAGAGAAAAGCAAATCAAAATTACAATGAGATATCACCTCACACCCATTAAGATGACCACTATGAAAATAAAATCAACAAGGATTGGTGAAAACATGGAGACACTGGAATTCTGTGTTTTGCTGGTAGGATATAAAATGGTTCAGCTGCTGTGAAAAATTAAATGGTAATTCCTCAAAAAATTAAACATACTTACCTTACACTCCCATAATTCCACTTCTTAGTTTAGACCCAAAAGAAGTGAAAACAGGGACTCAAACAGATATTTGTATACTCATGTTCATGGTAACACTATTTCACAATAGTCAAAAGATGGAATATCTCAAGTGTCCATTGACAGATGAATGAATAAACATAAAGTGATATATACTAGTATACACAACGAAATAGTATTCAGCCTTAAAAAGGAAGGACATTCTGACACGTTACAACATGGATAAACCTTGAGGGCATTTACTAAGTGAAATAATCCAGTCACAAAAGGACACATTCTGTATAATTCCATTTATCTGAGGTACCTAGAATAGTCAAAATCTTAAAGACAGAAAGTAGAATGGTGATGAGTACAGAGTTTCGGTTTTGTAAGATGAAAACAGTGGATGTTCACATAAACAAATTGAAAGAAAAAAACCACATGGTCTTATCAATTGATGCAGAAAAAGCATTTGACAAAATTCAACACCCATTTTTGATAAAAACCCTCACCAAGGTGGGAGTAGAAGGGTCATACCTCAACATAATAAAAGCCATATATGACAGGCCCACAGCCAACATCATACTCAATGGACAAAAACTAACACCATTTCCCCTAAGAACAGGAACAAGACAGGGATGCCCCCTCTCACCACTCCTGTTCAACATAGTACTGGAAGTGTTAGCCATTGCAATTCGGCAAGAAGAAGAAATAAAAGGCATCCAAATTGGAAAAGAGGAAGTAAAACTGTCCTTATTTGCAGACGACATGATATTATACATACAAAACCCTAGAGATTCCATCAAAAAGCTACTAGACTTAATACATGAATTTGGCAATGTAGCAGGATACAAAATTAACCCCAAGAAATCTGAGGCATTTCTATACACCAATAATGAACTTTCAGAAAGAGAGATTATAAAAACAATCCCATTTACCATTGCACCAAAAAAATTAAGCTACCTAGGAATAAACTTAACTAAAGAGGTAAAAGACCTCTACTCAGAAAACTACAGGACGTTGAAAAAAGATATAGAGGAAGACATAAACAGATGGAAGAACATACCGTGTTCATGGATTGGTAGAATCAACATCATTAAAATGTCCATACTACCCAAAGCAATCTATAAATTCAACGCACTTCCCATTAAAATACCAACAGCATACTTCAGAGATCTAGAACGAACTTTCCAAAAATTCATCTGGAATAAAAAAAGACCCCGAATAGCTGCAGCAATCCTGAAAAAGAACAAAGTAGGTGGGATCTCAATACCAGATATCAAGTTGTATTACAAAGCCACTGTTCTCAAAACTGCCTGGTACTGGCACAAGAATAGGCATATAGATCAATGGAATAGAATAGAGAGCCCAGAAATCGGCCCGAACCAATATGCTCAATTAATATTTGACAAAGGAGGCAAGAACATACAATGGAGCCAAGATAGTCTCTTCAACAAATGGTGTTGGGAAAATTGGACAGATATATGCAAGAAAATGAAACTAGACCACCAACTTACACCATACACAAAAATAAACTCAAAATGGATAAAGGACTTAAATGTACGACAGGAAACCATAAAAATTCTAGAAGAAGCCAAAGGCAACAAAATCTCAGACATATGCCGAAGCAATTTCTTCACTGATACAACTCCTAGGGCGCTTGAAACGAAAGAGAAAATGAACAAATGGGACTACATCAAAATAAAAAGCTTCTGCACAGCAAAAGAAACCATCAACAAAACAACGAGAAAACCCACTCTGTGGGAAAACATATTTGCCAATGTCATATCTGATAAGGGCCTAATCTCCAAAATTTATAGGGAACTCATACAACTTAACAAAAGGAAGATAAACAATCCAATCAAAAAATGGGCAAAGGACCTAAATAGACACCTTTCAAAAGAGGACATTCAGAAAGCCAAGAGACATATGAAAACATGCTCAAAGTCACTAATCATCCGAGAGATGCAAATCAAAACAACAATGAGGTACCATCTCACACCTGTCAGACTGGCTATCATCAACAAATCAACAAAGGACAAGTGCTGGAGAGGATGTGGAGAAAAAGGAACACTTGTGCACTGCTGGTGGGAATGCAGACTGGTGCAGCCACTATGGAAGACAGTATGGAGTTTCCTTAAAAAACTGAAAATGGAACTCCCATTTGACCCTGTGATCCCACTTCTAGGAATATATCCCAAGAAACCGGAAACACCAATCAGAAAGGATATATGCACCCCTATGTTCATAGCAGCACAATTCACCATAGCTAAGATTTGGAAACAGCCTAAGTGCCCATCAGTAGATGAATGGATTAGAAAACTGTGGTACATCTACACGATGGAATACTATGCTGCTGTAAAAAGGAAGGAACTCGTACCATTTGCAACGTCATGGATGGAACTGGAGAGCATTATGCTAAGTGAAATAAGCCAGTCAATAAAGGAAAAATACCACATGATCTCACTCATTCATGGACAATAGAGACCATTATAAACTTTTGAACAATAATAGATACAGAGGCAGAGCTGCCTCAAACAGATTGTCAAACTGCAGCGGGAAGGCCAGGGAGGGTTGGGGGGCAGGAGGTAGAGGGGTAAGAGATCAACTAAAGGACTTGTATGCATGCATATAAGCATAACCAATGGACATAAGACACTGGGGAATAGGGGAGGCTAGGGGACTGTCTAGGGCGGGGGGATAAAATGGACACATATGTAATACCCTTTGTAATACTTTAAGCAATAAAAAAAAAAAAAGAAGAAGAAAAAAAAAGAAAACAGTGGATGTTGGTGGTAATAGTAGCACAACAATGTGAATGTATTTAATGCCCTCAACTGAATACTCAAAAATGGTTAAAATGGTACATTTACATTATGTATATTTTACTAAAAAAAATTTTAAAGTACAGAGTGTCTTTCTGTAATTTCTACTATTGTCAATGAAAAGCAAAAATGATCACCAATGCCCAGGACAGCTCATTTATATATATAAAAGCCTAAGCCACCGTCCGACCAGTAGTTATGACGCGCAATGACCACCAGAGGGCAGACACTCAACACAGGAGCTGATAAGCTGTGGTAACTTGGCAGCTGTGGTTCTTGGGTGACGCACCCGGAACCAGAGAGGAGGGAGCCCAATTCTGGGGTGCAGGTGCGTCACCCAAGAACCGCCTTCTAGCTATCTGGGACCCCTCGGGGGATGTTGGAGAGACAGTTTCAGCCTGATCCCCGCAGGCCAAGCCAAGGGACCCCACTGGTGCACGAATCCGTGCACCAGGCTTCCAGTAAAACTATAAGCAAGTCCCATTGCACTACTCAAAAGGCCAGTTCCCCTTCTGGAGCTACTCAGCAATAGCAGTGTTTTAGTTTCCTCCTCCTTCCCAAACCCATCATTGGACAGGGAATAAAACTGACCAGTAAGTCTGAAAGAAGAAAAAATAAAGGAAGACTAATGAGAATGTTTCAGGAACACTACCTCTCTGTGGTTCAATTTTCTTATCAGTAAAATGGGGAAAATAATAGTGCTTACCTTTTCAAAGGGCTGTTGTAAAGATTAAGTTCACATATATGAAGTATGTAAGAGTGCTTAGCACATGGTAAGTGCCCTATAAATGTTAGCTGTTAATATTATTGCCCAGGAAATCTCAACAACTATAACCTTTATCGCAGCACTGTCTCGCTCTCATGAACACCAACTCTCCAACTGCTAAAAAAGAAAAAAAAATATCTATCTCCAGCTGGATCTTCTCAGTGGACACTACTATTAACTCAGTTATCAAAGGCTGACCTGGATCTCACTGTTAAGACTCCTCCTTCTCCCTCACCCTCCATATCTAACCTCTCATCAAGCCCTATATACTCTCTTTCCTATTGAAACCATCCCTTCCTCTTTAACCACACTGCTCCTCCTCCCTTACTATAGGTTTTTATCACTTCTTCCAGGATTACTTAAGTACCTTCTGATGGACTTTGGGGGTCTCTAATTTCAGCTCTCTCTGATCCATCCACAACTACTACAGGGATCTACTAATATTTTTTTTTAAACTCTAGCCCTAACCAGTTTGGCTCAGTGGATAGAGCAGCCCTCGGACTGAAGGGTCCCAGGTTCGATTCCAGTTAAGGGTATGTGCCTCAGTTGCAGGCTCAATCCCTGGCCCTGGTTGGGTGCATGCAGGAGATAACCAATTGATGTGTGTCTCTCACATCGATGTTTCTGTCTCTCTTACTCTGTTCCACTCTCTAAAAATCAATGGAAAAATATCCTCGGGTGAGGATTAACAAACAAACCAAAAAAAATCTAATAGTGAGTATGTGAGTGTTTACTATGTTGAATATTAAAAAAAAAAATTTTATACTTTCAAAATAAAAATTTTTAATTTAGAAAAGCATGTAAATATATCACTGGTCCCATTTGATTCTCTGGTCAACCCTATCAAATTTACTGTTAAAAAAATCTGAGACTCAGAGAAGTTAGGTGACTTGCTCAAAGTCACACCCACAGAAGTAACAGAGCTAAGCTTACAACCAAGGCCCTTCAGACTCCTAAACATGTGCACTTTCCTGTATCTGTGAGTTCCTCACATGCCTAACCCAAATACCTCTTCAGAGTAGGTGATCCATAAATATCTGCTACTTTCATGTTTACTGACACTTTTAACCTGTCCTACAGGAGTTTCCACTGCTTTGTCACACATCCTATATAATAATAAATATAATAAAAGGGTAATATGCAAATCGCCCAAACAGCAGAACCGGTCGCTATGATGTGCATTGACCACCAGGGGGCAGGCACTCAATGCAGGAGCTGCCCCCTGATGGTCAGTGTGCTCCCACAGGGGGAGTGCCACTCAGCCAGAAGCTGGGCTCACAGCTGGCAAGCGCAGCGGCGGTGGCGGAAGCCTCTCCTGCCTCTGTGGCAGCGCTAAGGATGTCTGACTGCCAGCTTAGGCCCGCTCCCCCTGGAGTTGGACATCCCCTGAGGGCTCCTGGTCTGTAAGAGGGCACAGGCCAGGCTGAGGGACACCTTCCCCTGAGTGCACAAATTTCATGCACCGGGCCTCTAGTTACATTATAACACCAGTCCGGCGGGGAAGAGGGGCCCTAGTAGTTGGCCAGCCAGCCCCACTCCTGATTGGGATGGGGGGTCCAAACGGAGGTGGGACCGACCAAGGGGAGGGGCCGCAGGCGGTTGGCCGGCGGCCCCACCCTAGATTGGGATGTTGGGGGCCGATGGGGGGGGTACCCAAGCTAGCTGGGAAAGGGGCCACAGGCAGTTGGCAGCCAGCCCCTCCCCCAATCAGGGTATTGAGGGCCAATCGGGGCCCGGATCGGCTGGTTGGCTGCTGCAGTGTGCATCATAGCCACCTATCATGCCAGTCGTTCTGCCGTTCCGGTCGCTGGGCTTTTATATATATAAATGTTTAAAGGACCTCAAAGATTCACTGTATAAAGTGAAAGTGACTTTCCTTATCTAAACTTACTTTTCCCCTAAAAAGATTACTAGAAAGGATAAATGGGGGTGGGGGTAGGACAGATCCAATTAATAGAATCCATTCAGAGAGGCAGAATCTATGGATGCTACCACCTAAGAAGAAATGAACCTGAAACACTCCACATGCTCAGGAATAAGAATATCTAAGATAGCTGGGGCATCTGCTAACTTCCAAAACAAACTAAGGGGTTCATTTCAGGTATACTGCCCAATAAACTTTTCATCTCTTCCCCCAAGTATCCATCTTAAAAACTAAATAACTTGGGCCCTAGCTGATTTGGCTCAGTGGATAGAGTGTCAGCCTGTGGACTGAAGGGTCCCAGGTTCAATTCCAGTCAAGGGCACATACCCAGGTTGTGGGCTCAATCCCCAGGAGGGGGTGTGCAGGAGGTAGCTGATCAATGATTCTCTCTCACCATTGATGTTTCTATCTCTGTCCCTCTCTGAAATCAATAAAAAATATATTAAAAAAGTAAAACACACACACACTAAATAAGCTGGGACATCCTAGTCATCATTTCCTCAGCAGTCCTGATCTCAATCAATTCTTGCTCTTGCATCAACAATTACTCTGCCAAGTGAATCTTTCTCTAGGTTATAAAAGCTATCCTTCAAACAAATATATATATATATATATATATATATATATATATATATATATATATATATATATATATATATATATATATATATATATACTGAGCAGCAATCGTGGGCACTGCACTTTGCTAGACTGAGAAGAAATATAAGTAAAACTGCAGTCCTTGTAAGCCATATAGTAAAAGATTAGAAAGTGTAAAATGGCAACTCAAAAGACAACCAGAGGCAAGAACTGATAGTCTCAGCTATGAAACACCAATGTCCTTGACCCAGGTTTTGAAAAACTTGCTAAAATTATACTCTCCCATCCCTCCACGGTTAGCAGGCTAAGCTCTGTATCCTCCTAACCTTTCCCTGCGGCCACTTTCTCTCTCCTTTCGTTCCTGGAGGTCGCATTATGCTAGAAGGATCCGGGCTGAATCACAAGGGCAGTAGCTTCCCATAAGGGTGCGAGTTAGTTGAGTAGTCCTTCCCGACCTCATTCTTCATTCATTCGTTCAACAACCGTCTATCGGACACCTATGATATGCCAGACACTGTACGAGGCCGAGTGAAAACGGCAGCGAGGACCTCAGTTTTCGCGCAGCTTTCAACCTGATCATTTGTCACGGTAGCCCACGTAACGGTCGTTCAGAATTGACCGACTGCTCTCTGAAACAAACCCGGGAAACCTCGGGGTCCCAAAGGGCCGCAGATGAACGTCCTCGTTTCCCACGTCAGGCTCCTGAGGTCTGAGAGGGACCTGCCCGGCGTCACACGGTACCTCGGCGACAGAACAGGGACCGGATAGAACCCTGTCTCGCGGAACTCGCATCAGCGCCCCACGTGCCGCCTCTCCCTGAGGGGAAGCGGTCGCAGGCGGCGACTGAGGAAAACCAAACCGCATCGAATTCAGATCCGATGTCACTCTCCCTCTCCTCCCAAGGGGGGAAACCACGGCCAAAAACGTCAGAGGGAGGCGGGAAGCTGCCTCAGTTTCCCCGCAGAGAGGCGGCCGCACAGACCCCCCCTGTGCACTTCCTTCCAGCTTCTCCCACCCCGTCCTCTCCGACTCCAACCCGGGCCCGCGGACAACCGCACGAAATCATTCCTTCACTCACAAGGACTCGCACCAGCAACGCCATGTTTCCTCAACAACCATTTCCGGGTGAAGGGTGAGCTTCCGGAGTCCCGGCTGCCGCTACGCCTTCCCTGGGTCGTCCTCTACTGGGTCGTCCCGACCAGCGTCCCCGAGCCAGCGGGCGCCTGGCAACGGCGGCGCAGGCGCACAAAGGCCGCTGCCAGGATGCGCGCGCTTCCCTCGGTGCGCGGAACCCGGTGAGCAGGGCTGTCGGCCGGGACTGCGTCTGGACCCGCCTCCCCCTCGCTCGCTCGTCCACGCCCGACGCTCACGGAGGCTGAAGTCCTCTGCAACGCCGGCCTTCCCTGACCTCCGGCTTCGGGATTTGCATAGCTCTCCCCTTATCCCCGACCTCAACCAGCCTCACTACTCAGCGCCCTCTTATCAGAACCCCTCCTTCCCAAGCTTGACTCCCGAGAAGATCCCCCCTTTTCCCTGCGGTTAAAAGACCAGGATTTGGGGAGCTCCCTTAGAAGAAGGTGATGATATTGTCAAGAAAGAGGTTTGAGTGATAGGCCAGGACATCTATATAGTGAAGAATAGAAAGAGAGGAAGAGGTTGTTAGGAAAGAAGAAGGGGCAAATGAGTAAAAGAAAATGTAATGAGCAAAACTGAGAGTTTAAAGGATAAGAAAGTCTTGATCAGACAGTGATATTTTTTAATTTAAGGTTTTAGGGTTAGAACTGTTGGGAATGATGACCAAGTGCAGGGGGTGACTGGAAGAACGTGGCTGAAATGAAGTGGAGGTGAAGGTCCCTGGACTGGAGGCCTTCAAAGAACAGAGCTCATGACTTAGGATGCGTCATTTACTGAGACATTTAGGTTGCCGAGGATGGTGGGTAAATTAGGAATGAAGAGGCCTGACACCAAAGCCTCCACCACCAGGGCTCATCACCTCCTTAACACTCGGCCTGAAGCCCCAGCAAGTTCCATGGTTCTCTCAAAGCTCCCTCTCCCTTGCTACATTTCCTCTCTCCCTTTACACTGTCTCTACCCCTCAGAACTTTCGTACTTCCTTAGAGGCACCACATTGTAATTCATTCATTCATTAAAAATATATATATTTGCTGAGCACTTACCATGATTCAGGCTCAGATCTAGATGCCAAAGATACAGTAGAAAAGTTACAGTAAAGGGAGACAAACAATAGACAAATAAATATAATCTGATGCCGGGTATTGGTACATGCAAAGCAGGATAAGAATAAAAAGTGAGAAGGCGAGGTGCTATTTTAGTTAAGGTGATCAGGCAAAACCTCACTGGATTTGATCAGAGGTATGAATGAAATGAGAATCTGGCCCATGTCAATGAGAGAGTGACCCATGTCAATATCTTGGAAAAGAGCATCCTTGGCAGAGAGAGCAAGTACCAAGGCCCCAACATGGAGAATGCTTGGTCTTCCCAGGAAGAGCAAGGAGGTTAATATGGTTTGAGTCAAATGACTTAAGAAAGAGTATGGTAGGAGATGAAGTTGACAAGGTGGCGCTAGAGGCCAGATCTGGGGGACCTTGTAGGCCATGGTAAAGACTTTGGCTTCTGTGTGTACTAGTATGGGTACAGAAAATTACTGGAAGCGTATACAAGAAACAGTAATGGTGTTAATAGTTGTTGATTCTGAGGAAGAGATTTGGGAGACAAGAGGTTAGAAATGGAAGGTAGACATTTTTTAAAAATATATATTTTATTGATTTTTTACAGAGAGGAAGGGAGAGGGATAGAGAGTCAGAAACATCGATGAGAGAGAAACATTGATCAGCTGCCCCCCGCACAATCCCCACCGGGGTTGTGTCCGCAACCAAGGTACATGCCCTTGACCAGAATCGAACCTGGGACCCTTGAGTCCACAGGCTGACGCTCTATCCACTGAGCCAAACCGGTTAGGGTGGAAGGTAGACATTTTTTACTATCTATCCTTTTGTCTTATTTAAAGTTTGTATCATCCTATATAATAAAATGGTAATATGCAAATTGACCCTAACAGCAGAAAGACTGGTAATGACTGGTCACTATGACACACTGACCACCAGGGGGCAGACACTCAATGCAGGAGCTGCCCCTGGTGGTCAGTGATCTCCCATAGGGGGAGCTCTGCTCAGCCACAAGCCAGGCTGACAGCTGCCAGTACAGTGGTGGTGGTGGGAGCCTCTCCTGCCTCCTCAGCAGCATTAAGGATGTCCGACTGCAGCTTAGGCCTGTTCCCTGCTGGCAAGTGGACATCCCCCGAGGGCTCCCGGGTTTCCAGAGGGATGTCTGACTGCCAGTTTATGCCCAATCCCCCAGGGAGCAGGCCTAAGCTTGCAGGTGGTCATCCCCCAAGGGGTCCCAGACTGTGAGAGTGCACAGGCCAAGCTGAGGGACCCCCCTGAGTGCACAAATTTTTGTGCACTGGGCCTCTAGTATCTATATAATTACCTTTAAAATTGAAATTAAAAATACCCATATCATTCTCAAAATATAATTCTGGGGGAAAAAGTTTATTCATTGGTTTTATGGCAAATACGAAGAAGTAGAACTTGGTCCTTGCCTTCAAAAATATTAGAGTAGTAGATGTATAATACATAATCACAATTTTTAAAAAAATATTCAAAAGAATTGAGTTGAACTCCTATCTCACAAACATATGGTAAATTAACTCAAAATGGGACAGAGGCCTAAATGTAATAGCTAAACTATAAAATTTTTAAAAGAAAACATAAGAGTAAATCGTCATGACCCTGTATTAGGCAAAGCCTTCTTAGATGCAATAGCAAAAGCATAGATAACAAAAGAAAAATAAATTAGACTACATAAACATGTTAACTTTTGTATTGTAAAAGATACCATCAAGAAAGTAAAAACATGTGGAATGGGAGAAAATATTTGCAAGTCATGTATCTGATAAAGGACTTGTATCTGGACTATATACAGAACTCTACAAGTTAATAATAAAACAATAAACACCTACCCTGACTGCTGTGGCTCAGTTGGTTTAGCATCGACCTGTGCACTGAAAGGTTGCCAATTCGATTTCCAGTCAGGACATATGGCTGGGTTGGGGGCTTAATCCTTAGTAGGGGGTATGCAGGAGGCAGTCAATCTATGTTACACTCTCACATGGATGTTTCTCTCTCTCCCTTCACCTCTCTAAAAATCAACAAAAACATTTTTAAAAATAAAATAAACACCCAATTAAAATGGGCAAAGCATTTGATTAACCATTTCTCCAAAGAAGACATATGAATGGCCCTTAAGTTAATGGAAAGATGATTAGCAACATTAGTCATTAGGGAAATACACACACAAACACACACACACAATGAGATACCACTTCACACACCCTCTAGATGGCAGACATATAATACAAAGTGCTGGCAAGGATATGAAAAAACTGTATCCCTCATACATTATTGATGCAAGTGTAAAGTGGTACAGCTGCTTTGGAAAATAGTCTGGCTTTTCCTTAAAATTATAAACATAGAATTACTATATGACCCAGTGACTCAATTCTTATGTGTACATTCAAGATAAATTTAGACATGTTTATACAAAAACTTGTATATTAATGTTCACAGCTAAAAAGTGGAAACAAATGTCCATTGACTGATGAATGGCTAAATAAAATGTGGTATATCCAGAAAATGTTTTATTATACAGCAATAAAAGGGAATAAACTGATACATGCTACAATGTGGATGACCCTCAAACACTGTATGCTATGTGAAAGAAGTCAATAACAAGAGGTTGCATATTGTATAAGTACGATACCATTTCTATGAAGTGTCCAGCTGTCTATTTCTGGACCTCATCACCAGAATTATAATTCTGAAATTTTAAATTTATGTCATTCTGTGTTCTCATCACCCTATTATTTCATCTTTTATCCATTACTCCTACTACAACTGTCACTCTACCTTGTTGAGACCTCCAGGGTTTTAATCTCCTCTTTATCATCTGTCAACCCTCTCCTCTCTTTACTACCTCTCCTTTCTAGCTCAGACCATGTAGTCTGTCATTTTAATTATTTTCTTGCCAATATTAAGTCCTTTGCTCAAATGTCTTTCTATCCTGTCCACCTGGAAAGACCCCAACCTTGTAATTGTCCGTTTAATCTACCCCTTACATCTAGATTATTGAGTTCTATTGGAGAAAATCATGCAAGAGGCCTATTGGTACCTCCCAAATATGGCTACCAACTTCTGTTGTGCTCAACCCTGTCCCCGCCCCCCCTTCTCCAATACTACTATTTATAACTGTATTAGATTCCTAGGGCTGACATGACAAAACAAAACAAAAATCAAGTGGCTTAAAACCATAAAAATATATTCTTTTGAAGTTCTGGAGGCTAAAGGTCCAAAATCAAGGTTTTGGCAGGACCATGCTCTACCGAAGGCTCTAGAGGAGGATCATTTCTTGCTTCTTTCTAGCTTCTGGCAGTTGCCAGCAACCCTTGTGTTTCTTGCTTTACAGCTTTATCATTCTGTTCTCTGCCTCTCTCATCACATGGCCTTCTCCCTGTGTGCCATTCTCTGTGTCTCTTGTACTCTTATAAGGATTCCAGTCATACTGGCTTAGGCCCACTAATGACTTCATATTGACTTGATTACATCTGCAGAGACCCTTTCTACTGTCTTTGGACAGATGGCCTCACCTCTTACTTCACAGAGAAAATAGAAGTTATAAGCCGTCAGAAGGAAACTCAACTTCCAACCACTAAATCAAGTACCTGATTTTACTGTATGCATGTGTTCTTTCTTCTTTTTATCATTTCATGGAAGAATTGTTGCTTTTCCTATTTAAAGCTAATCTCTAAAGAGTTTTTCTGGTCAGGTCACAAATAAGAAGCAACCAATGAATGCACGGGTGGGTGGAGCAACAAGTCGATGTTTCTTTTTCTCTCCCGTCCCCCTCTCTCTAAAATCAATAAATAAAAGAATTTTTCAAACTTGATGTCCAAAGCTGACCTCATCATCTTCCTCTCAAAATCTATTTCTCTTTCCGTGTTCTCTTTTTTGTTGTTGTTGAATGGCACACTGTTTACCCAGTTGCCCAAGCAAAAAACCACAGGATTCACCCTTGACTTTGCTTCTCTCCCTTACTCTCCCCATCCCAACACTCTCCAACTCCTGCTTAACTGAGCAGAAACACAGTTTCCTTAGGATTTAACACTACATGTCTAGTAATGAAGCCCACACTTGTATTCACGTTTAGGCACCCAAATAATATTCAATTGATTTCATAGCTACCTACAACACTCTTTCCCATCTGAAATTACGAAATCACATTTTTTTCCACATCCTGTAATTGTAGGGTTGATTTCATGCATTCAGATGTATAATTTGACTTTTTCTCCTTTTTTTTTTATTATTCATCTCCTTTGATTCGGCCTGTCATAGACTTATCATCCTAGCATCCTTTGAGAATCTTTATTTTCTCTTCCAGTCATGCATGAAACCTGAGGACATGATCATTGCAAGAAAAGAGAATTCATGGAAAATGCTAGGTATAGTACCTGGCACATAATAAGCCCTTAATAAACATTAACAATTGTGGTGGTTGTTATTATTTCAATACTCAGCACAGAGTCTGAACCAGAGTAGACCTTTAATAAATACTTACTGATTAGTGAATGAATGAACCAATCAATAAATCAAAGATTGATAGAATGAATACATCTCAAGCCCAATAAACTTGATATTATTATCCCTCTTCTGCAGATAGGGAAACTGAGGCTCAGAGAGGTTAAATAACTGAGCCCAAAGTCTCTCAGCTGGAAAGTGGTGGAACCCAGACTGGAACCTAGTTCCGACTGACTTCCAGGCATATGTGACTAATCCTCCTCTACTCTGCTTTCTCATATCTATATTCAGATTAGATATAACAACCAAGTTGTGGAGTCAGAGTGAAGGCTGAGAGGCTTCCCGATGGCTCTGTATTCCAAGCCTTAGAAAAGCTGATTCTCCTGCTTATGGCCCTGGAACACGGGATTGTGGACGAGGCCAAGAGATGGCATCATAGCACTGGGAGCCCCACCTCTTGCCTTTCCTATGGGCCTCCCATTGTCTCTGCCTTCAGCTCTCTGCTTAGCTGTTTCTCCCAAGGAACTAACAATGCTGTGTGTCCCCAAGGGAATACGTTTAAGACAAGGATCCAAACCCCAGGTGAGTAATTCCACTGCTTGCCAGGACTGGGGTCAGTGGAGTCTGGGGCCCAGAAAAGAAGCAAAAATGGTATAAAGAACACTGAGACCTGTAGGAGACCTGTAGTTACCTCCCTGGCTGTCAATTTCCTTTTCTGTCAAAATGGGGTAAGGGGGTGATATTCCTTGCCCTGTCTGCTTCATGGGACTGTTTGAGGCACATTAATAATAACAGCTAACATTACTGAGTGCCACCTCTGTGCCAGGTACTGTGTTGAGTGTCTTTCATATCCTCACAGTTAGTCCTATGAAATAGGTAGACTGTTTGCCTCTTCCCCACCTTTTTTCCCCCCGCAAATGAGGAAACCAAGATTCATGGAATTAAGTTCCTTGCCCAAGTGCTCTAACTCTAAGTGACAGATCTGAAATTTGAAACTGGCTGCCTTTGAGCCCTTCAGTGCTGCAAGACAATGGCCCGAAGAATGTTTGTGAACTCTAAGGAATGATATAAGCCTTATACCTTTTTTGTACAAGAATGTACTGTATAAATATGCAGCTTGTTAAGATTGAGCATGGAAGAGGGTGCCTGGTGGAGATAATTTTCCAAGGAGGCGGTTGAATAGGTCAGATGGTTAGGATGGAAGGGCTGTTCCTACCCACCCTACAATTTTCTGGTTGGGAAAAGGGGGACAGTACACAGTCTGAGTGGCTCTTTTGTGAAAGAGAGTCCTAGGGCAGGTTGAGATGGGAGAGGAAGTTCCTTGTGTATCAAGCCAGAGCCACAACAGTCAGTTCAACACCCAGGCCTTTAGCAGGAGAGCATTGTGGCTGAGGTGATATGAAACTCTTTGACGGCGCGAAGGCAGGGAGCAGCTCCAGTTCTGTCAGACTTTCCAGGAAACTAGGGACACGCAGCCCAGAAAACAAGTGTGTGCAGGAGCCAGCCCCACCTGTGACCCCTTCGTCCCCTGCCTCTCTACCCTTGGGGTTTCAGCCACCCAGTTTCTACACTGCTCACTCTGTATGTACAGCCCGCGGCCTGGCTTCCCTGGCACCTCCCTTCCAGGCTCATTCTCTCTCCCACACACCAGAACTCTGTCTGCCGTGGCAGCTTCTTTGTTTACTTCCAGAGTTTGCAGGCCTGCCACTAGCCAAACACAACGAAGCCCAGCCAGGGAGGGCGAGGCTCCAAGCTCAGGCTGCCCCCTGCACAGGGCTCTTGCTTTAGGTCCTGACAACCCAGGTTTCAGGTCTAGAGAGAAGGGACACAAGATCTGCCCATAGCTGGGCAGGAATCCCCACTGTTGAAACAGCTTTGGCGAAGAGCCCTGGGAATCAAAGGCTCAGCTGGAGAGAGGTAGGGAAAATGTTGAGGCCCCCTGGGTGGGAAACAGAGGCCTGGTTCTCCCTCTCTTCAGCCAGGCAGATTCTGGTCCTGAGCCCTTAGAACGAGGACTTGGGTGCCCACATTGCCCTACCAGAGGGCTGTGCTCCCCTCCCAAGAGTTCATATGTTTCACGCCCCTCCCCAAAGATTCTAGTGGAGAAAGGGAAGTGGGCTTTTAGTCTGGGCAAAGCCCCAAGTAGGAAACATTGTCAGGATGTGCCTGGCATTGGACTGTCTGAGATTAGTAGGGAGGTTATTTATCTAATATGTAATTATGTGTTTATATCATGTATAATGTTCAGGGGAGGGCCTCTTGCTCTGTTTCTGGAGATGGGGTGAAGAGGTCGGAGGTGACAGGTGAGCAGTGCGTGTACTAAAGGTGCCAAGCAGGAGGGTAGCAGGGCCACAGACAAGTTCATGTGAGGAACAGTGATCAGTGTCAAAAAGGAGATGTCTCAATGGGAGAGGAGGGATCTCTAGCAGCCCAGGTTCCCCAGAAAAAACTAGAGGCCCCTTTAAATGGTGGTCAGTTCATTCTGTGAGTATGTGGGGGGGGGAGGGGGGGGAGAGGAGCGGGCAGCAGATACTAGTGATGTTTAGAGGAAATGAAATCCCCAATTTTCCTCACATTTAAGGAATTTCCCTAAAATAGGGATCCATTTTAGAGACAATCAGTTTGACTAAGAAGTGCCGGAAAGAAAACCTAACTCTGTTGGCAGGCCACGGCAGAGCAGATAGAGCTCCAGACCAACGGGCCGTTGGAAGGAACAGGAATGGGGTTAGAGGTAGCACTGGCCCCGCTCAGCCTGTACTCTCTGCCCCATTCTGCTTCAGTTTCCAGGACTGGAAGCAAGGACTGGGCCCTGGACACCGGGTGTATACATGCGGCAACCCATCTCCCCTCCCTGGGCCAGTCATTCTTTGAGGGGTCATTGGGACCCCTTGAGTAAACAGCTTTAGGCACAGCTTTGCTTTTTATCTCATCAATGTACATTTTAATCTAACAGTCTAACAGCCCCACATTCCTCACCCCTGCCCAAGCCCTCTCCCCCTCTCCCCCGCCCCTGCCCAGTCAGCATCGCATCTGCATCAGGGGCAGAAAGTCACCAGGCACCATGTGATTCCAGGAGGGTGCAGCACCCGCGGCTGTCCCAAGAGGAGCACTCCCTGGAGAGTCCAGAGTCCAAGGAGGCCCAGGAAAGGAGAGGTTCGTGGGTTGAGTCTCATTGGAAAACCAGGTCTGCTGGGTCTCAGTCCCATTCAGATTCTGTCTCCCTGGGCATGTCCCTGCCAGTCAGAGCAGCAGAAGAGCAGAAATCCCAGACAGAGGGGCCTGTGGACCGAAAGGGGCCTGTAGCCCAAGTCCCACTCTGAGGGTGAGCGAGGCTGTTGGAATCCCCTTTCAGGCAGGCTGCAGGGATGCTCCTGGCTGCAGCTTCCTGACTGCTCTGTGACCCCACCAGTGCGAGGAAGGGCTCTTGTGACCAGCATCTTGGGGTTGTGCCACCAAGGAAGACAGAGGGCCAGTGCTGCTACCTGCAACCGCAAGACTCCACCACCATGTCCTCATACTGCTTATAGACCACGTTGTTGGCAGAGTCGATGAAGAGGATGCTGATGGGACTCAGCCGCGTGGGCACACAGCAGGTAGGTGGCGTGGACTCGGGGTCCATAGAGTTCATCAGGGTCTGGATGACTGCATGGTTCGTGGGCTCCAGGTGGGAGCGCAAGGGGAACTCACATAGCCCCTCACAGTGGAAGGCCTCATACTCAAGGGGTGCGATGATCCAGTCATCCCAGCCCATGTCCTTGAAATTGACATGCAGCGCCTTCCGACTGCAGCGGGCCTTGGGGTTCTTGCTGGGCCGCTTGCCCTGGCGTGTGGCCAGCGGAGCCCTCCGTTTCCGCCGCTGGCTGAACAGGTACTCATACACGGTCTTATCATCCTGGCCGGAGCGGGCCTTAATCTCATTAAAGAACAGGTCCCGTTTCTTGGTGCGGCCGAACACCAGGAACAGGGCCTTCTCGTGAACCTGACGGGCAGCCCGGTCAAAGCCCAGGCCACGGAGGTCCACAGCCCGGCCCCGTTCCCAGGCCTCCAGCTCCAGGCACAGCTGGGCCGAGTTCTTAAAATTTCGGAAGAGCTTCCAGATGTCGAACACCTCCCAGCCAGATCCGTCCAGGCCTGGCACTGAGCGCACATCCAGCAAGGCTGCCGGCTGCCGGCCGCTGGGGCAGCTGGACAGCTTCAGCTGGGCAGCCCGCCCGCTACTGGGGGCCACTGGCTTGGCTGTGTCTGAGGGCTTCTTCCGCAAGATCCGCAGCTCGGCCCCTAGCAGCCCATCCTTCTCCAGGGCACTGATGTCAAACACGTACCTCTGCTTCCTGACCGCAGGACCTCGGTCATCTAGAGAGAACACCCAGAAGTCATTCCCTGCAACCTCATCAAGAAAGCCAGTCACCTCTGCCTCAGGGGAGGGCCACGGCCCTCTCCCCTCTAGAGAGCTTTCTTTAACCTCTTCCCCACTCTGAGAGAGGCCAAGACCCAACCACTGAGAGCCTTTTTCAGGATAAGCAGCGTCCTACACAGCCTACCAAGGGTTGTTTATCTGTAGATGTGGCTGGGGTGATGTCAGTGGTTCTGGGTATTTGTGTCAATCACTGTTCATATCAGAAACCCACCAGTCAGGATTGCCTTCCACCTACCTCTCTCCTGTGTTATCTGATATGCTATCTCACTGGTGAAATAGGTTTGGTGGGCATTGTGATCACTCCTGTTTTCCCAGAGGGCGAACCTGAGGCTCAGAGAAGTTAGGTGACTTGCTCAGAGTCACCAGCTAGGAAAAAGCAGAGTTGAAACACTAGCCTAGAACTTTTTACGCTCAATCTGAAGCTGCTTCTACTACACCTTAAAGAAGATCTTAGTGGTCTCTTTTTACAGATGTGGCCCAGAGAGGGGGAGTGACTTGACTATAGTCACACAGTGAGTTAATAACAAAAGGGGTCTACAATCCAATTTCCCTGCTTCCCAGTCTAATATTTTGTTGTGCATGTGTCTCACCCTGTTGGATGAATGAGTGTGTGTGTGTGTGTGTGTGTGTGTGTGTGGAAGTTTGTGTGTATGACTGGGTTTATATGTGAGTAAAAAAGTGGCATATATAAGTGACATGTCAGGTGTATGTATGATTGGGCTTGTGTCAAAATTTAAAGGGCATATGTGTGTGTGTGTAAGAAGATTCCATGAATGTATATGTGTAAGAAGGTGTGTGTGCACCTATATATATATGTGTGTGTGTGTGTGTGTGTGAGAGAGAGAGAGAGAGAGAGAGAGAGATTCAGCATGTATGTACAAATATAAGGCTGTGTGTATGTATAAGAAACTCAGTAGTATGTCTGAATCAGCATGCCCTCTTTCCTAAATACAAATTTGCCATTGGAAAGCATTCATATATTGCTCTAGAAGGTGACTAATTAGGCCTTTAAACTCCCCATCTCCCCCTCTCTGAGCTCCCTTAGTGCTGGGGGGCACAATGACTTACTTTATGAGCCCCCAAGGGGTCACAGCTTTCCCTGACTGGGCAGGCAGCCAGGTCACCTCCCCCACCTCAGCCAGACCTGCTGCCTCTGTGGCTCCCCCGCCCTCTGTCATTCCCCCACAGGCCAGCTCTAATGAGGAGCCTCTCCCACTCACTGACCCCTCCCCCACTCTGCCAGCCAAAGTCCTAAGACTCAGAACCAGAGCGTATGAGCTTCAATCACACTTAGGGAGAAACTGAGGCCCTGAAAGGGGAAGAGACTTGCTGAGTTCACACAGCAAGTTGAGAGGAAAAGCCAAGACAGTAATGCCAGATGGGCAGAGGGAGAAATGAGGAGAGCAGTTATTCTCCCGGGTTACTGATAAAAAGTATCTGTTTAGGACAGGACATGAAGTCTCTCTCATATTGAAGGGCTCTCAGAAATCACCCAGTCCAACCTTCATATCGTTAACCTGACCCGGAAGGGAGAAGGGGCTTTCCCAAGGTCACACTGTTAAACCCTAGGTCTGCTGTCCCCTCCCAAAGCCCATATATCTGAGTGTCATTCCAAGACTCTAAGATGCCTCAGTTACTGTCTTCACCTCTCCCACCTCCTCTGCCCCCTAATCTGAGGGCAAAGTTGCAGAGCCATGGGTAGCTAGAGATTAATTTCTCTGCCTTCTGAGAAAACTTACAAACCCCTGGAGCCTACAAAGTTTGGCCAATCCACATAGGAACAGAGCATGGCCTGGTGATCAAGAGTCTTAGAGTCTGGTCCCCAACTCTGCCACCAGCTGGCAGGTCTTGTCTCCTCTCTGGCCTTTAGTCATCCCCTCTGCACCTTGCAGGAACTGGGCTTGGTGATTCCCCAGGTGCCTCCAACTCTGACCTGCCAGCAACCCGGAACCTGTGTGAGAGAGTCCCAGATACCAGCCCAGGCCAGGTGCACACTCGGTCTCCCACCAGGGCAGTGCCAGGGCTCTGAAAGGCCCCTCCATGCATGCAGGTGCCCTCCCTCTGAGCCGTGCCCCTGCCACCCCGCCCCCTCACCTTGCCCTTTGTCAATAAAGCTGGTGATGGTGTTGGCCAGGCCAGCCTCCAACTTCACGCTGCTGTTGCTCCCCTTTCTGTCAGCATCGGACAGCGTCCTGTACAGCGAGAGCATGTACTCGTGGGGCGTGATGGGGGGCGGGCGGAACGGCTCCTTGGGCTCTCGAGGGGCCCCAGGCTCCCTGGCCTTCTTCAGCAGGAAGGGGCTGGGGACAGCGCCTGCCTTTGGGGATACCTTACCCCCAGGAAGCTGTCCTTTTGGGGTCACAGTCCGCGTTGCAGCCTGCCTTGTCTGGGGAGGGTGTCCTGGCTTGGGTTCAGGGCCACCCGATCTGGGGGCCAGCTTTTTGGGTTCATCCTTCTTGGGCTGTGTCAGGCCTCCTGCCTGCCCGGTGCCCCCCTTTGCCCTGGCATTGGTGGCTCCCCCACCATAGCTGTGACCCCCTGGCCTGAATATATTCCGGGCCAGAGGGGGCCTCTCTTTGGCTTCTGCTTTGGCCAATCCTGGCCTGGTCCCCTGGGGTCTCTGGCCCAAGTCAGGGGCCCCCACAACAGTGCAGATAAATTCCAGGTCCAGCCAAGCCAGGTGCCAAAGCAAAAAAGTGAGGAATTTGGAGAGTCTCATCCTCTGGCCAGCCGCTGAATGACACCAAAGAGAACGGCGGCAGCAGCGAAGGTGCCTCTGGTTTGGCAGGAAAAACCATGAAAGGAGTGGACCCTCAAAAGCAGCGGCAGCAGCAGTAGCAGCAGCAGGAAAGGCTTTCTCCTCAGTCTGAGACTCTTTAAGTCTGCCGGGCGTGTGTTTGTATCCAGTCCCATAGTGGAAATGCTCTCGTATCCAGACGCGCACCGTCTCCAGTCAGCAGCTGAAAATAACTCGTTCTTGAAAGGAGAAAGCCGACCGCCCCCTTTCTCCTGCACAACTGACTGAGGGCTTGAAGGAGGCTTGTATAAGGCTGAGGGATTTTTCCAAGAAGGAAGAATGGCGTAATGCTGCCTGTGTGCTCCAGTTTTTTTTTTTTTTTTTAAGTTTTGAATCCTTTCCAGTGAAAATACTTCACACACACACACACACACACACACACACGCCTGCAGGTGCTCAGAAAAATCTTTTACAAACCTGAACTCAGGAATTGGAAACGGAATTCCAACCCAAACCAATTTAATTACTCTCTGATGTCATGCTGTCCAAACTCATTTAAGTGCGATATATTTATGTGAAAAAAATCGCCGCTGCCCTTTCGAGGCCATGGCTCACGGGGGCTCTTGGCACAGAGCCCCGAAGCATGACTCTAGGCTTAGGGGGCCCCTCGGTCCATGGAACAGACTCAGGGGTCTTCACCTCCACCTCACAGGGCAGCCCACCCCACCCTCCTGAGGAGCAATGCTGAGGAATGAGCTCAAGGATCTTAAGCCCCCAAACATGGGGAGTGTGGGTTTCCAGCTAAGTCCTTGGGGTGTTTTTCAAGCAGTTTCAACTCCTGCGTCTAGTCTGGGGCCTGATTTGTTGTTGGGGGGCAGCACAGATGGCAGCATTTACCCACAGTTTCTTTTATTTTAATAAACTTGTGGTGACCTAGAGACAGAAAATGATCAGTACCCACCACACCCCTCCCCCAAACGCCACTGACTGGATTCAGATGATCTCTTCAGGGGCATTGGAGGGCACTGCCACCCGGGAGCCCACTCCTTGGAGAGAGGTATGTCCAGGGTGTGCCTCACTACCACCCCAGGAAAGACAGTTTTGTTGGAAAGGACTGGTTGAGTCCAGAGGTGGCAGACCCAGCCTGGGGCAGCAGCGGCCCCTGCAGGAGGCTGGAAAAATGACTTCCCACATGATGGGTTTCTGGTAGCTCTGGGAGACTTCTGGATTCCAGCTGGACTCGTGTGGGAACGCTGTTCCCTTCACCTGGCATGTCCTCCTTTCACTTCCACAACTGGAGGAAGTCCTCCTCATCCTGAGAAATTCACCCAGAAAATTCACCTCCTCTGGGAAGCCTTCCCGGATCCCCAGACAAAGCCAATGACCTCTCCTTGTACATTGCGCTACAACTCTTGTCACAACGTAAGAGGTGTCGCAGGGGTAGAAGCAGCAGTCAGGCAAGCTTCCTTCTTAATCTGAGATCCTTGGAGCCTGCCCAGCAGAGAGCTGTTCACACTCTAAGGCAGTGATGGCGAACCTATGAACTCATTTTTTTGGTTGATTTTTCTTTGTTAAATGGCATTTTAATATATAAAATAAATATCAAAATATGGTTGCAAAGATCAAAAAATTTCTATATGTGACACGGCACCAGAGTTAAGTTAGGGTTTTTCAAAATGCTGACACGCCAAGCTCAAAAGGTTCGCCATCACTGCTCTAAGGTCACCAGACTGGTTTTCCAGCACAAGCTGACACATAGTAGAAGCAGCGCAGCATTTGATGAGTGGAAGATGAAACTCACAGCTGGGGTATCCAGGTGCCTGACCAGCCCTTTGGCTGTGATGCTCCTGGATCCTTGCAGATCTTCAGAGCGCAGCAGCCGAACTTGGCCATTTCAAGCGTCATTTGGTGCTTCTAGGTCAGAAGCCCGGTAGAGCTCCCCCACCCCATCTCAAAGGACCAATGCACCACGGGCACTCTTTGGGGAAGCTTTGAGGAAGACGATCCCTCCTACTTCCCAGATTCACACTTGGCTTCCCTTTTGACTACTCCCCACTTACGCAGTCATCTCTGGCATTCCTCCCTCCTCTCCGTTCCCACTGCTTCACTGCCCTCATCCGCCAGAAAACACACACTGGCTGATTTGCCTTCGCACATTTTCTGTGCTCCTTTCCCCTTTGGTAGCTCAAAGGTATCCAGTTCTGCCCCTGCCCCTTGTCTCAAACACAGTTCATTTCTTCCACTCTGGGTACTTTTTTCATACTTTAAATATATTTTTATTGATTTCAGAGGGGAAGGGAGAGGGAGAGAGAGATGGAAACATCAATGATGAGAGAGAATCATTGATCAGCTGCCTCCTGCACGCCCCCTACCGCAAGCCGGGGCGTGTGCCCTTGACCAGAATCAAACCCAGGACCCTTCAGTCTGCAGGCCGACACTCTATCCACTGAGCCAAGCCAGCTAGGGCCATATATTTTTTTAAAAATCATAACTTAATTCCTCATAACTGTAATAATTTATTTACATATCTGTCTCCCTCATTAGATTATGACTAGACTGTAGTATATTTATCTTTCAATTATTCCCAGCACTGGGCACAAGGCCCAGCACATAGCATATTCTCAGTATGTGTTGTATGGATGAATAAATCTCTAACTGGCCTTATATATGAAAGCCATCATTTTCTGCTTTAAGATGTAGTTATTTGTAGACACACCCTGCCTTCCCTGCTGGACTCTGCGTTCCTTAAAGAGAGGGATTCTGTCTTGCCACTGACTAGGAACTTTGTAAGGTCGAGTGAGTGAATAAGTGAAGGGATGAATGAATCAAGCACCAATACGCCCCTGCACCTGGTTTGATAAAGAGCAAGGGCTCCGGAACAAGAGGCCTGGTTGTGAATTCCAGTTCTGCTGTATGGTTTGCAGCGGTTCTCAACCTGTGGGTCGCGAACAATGAAAATACACCCTGCATATCAGATACTTGCATTACGATTCATAACAGTAGCAACATTACAGTTATGAAGTAGCAACGAAAATAATTTTATGGTTGGGGGTCACCACAACATGAGGAACTGTATTAAAGGGTCGCGACATTAGGAAGGTTGAGAACCACTGGTTAGTGCATTGTGTCATCTTTGGAAACCTCTAAACCTGTCTGAAACTCTGAACAGGATCATGACAGGACCTACTCACAGGGGTTTTATGGGGATTCAGTGAAATGAATCATAAAAAGTGATTAGCCTAGCGCCTGGGAAACATTAATAACAGCTACTATTTACTGAGCACGTACTCTAGTAAACTAGACTTGGGTCCTGGTACCCCACAGCATTTTTACCTTAGGATGAAGATACTGTTAGTCCCACATTTTGCAGATAAAGAAATTGAAGTTCAGAAAGGTTAAATTACTTTTTGAGCCTAATTCCTGCCTTGACACATTTTTTTACCAAGGAATCCCAACCTGGCCTCTAGAAACACAAGAAGTAAAAGGGTAGTGGGGCACTTGCGGTATTCTTGGCTTTCGGTCAAGGTCTCATCCAACGAGCTGGGACTTTGGGACATGGAAGACTCAGATCAGGGGCTATTGTTTGAAGACCAGGGGACCCCAGAGTGGGGTGGGAGCAGGGAGAGGGGACTCGGAGCTTACTTAGAAGGCCCTCTCCAGGGAGGAGCCCAGGAGACCGGCCTGGCTCTCACTATAAAGGTGACTAATCACTTCAGTCCCCTCTGGTAATTGCAACCAGATGCTGCCGCTGGCAGCGCTTCAGTCCCAACATGTTTAATTACTGGGACGTGGAGTCCCTCAGTCCCCCGTGTCCCCTTACCTCCCCCTCTCCTGTCAGCAATATTAATGTCAAACCTGAGGTAAAGGATGGGAGCCTTGGGAAGCCACTGGCATGGAAATAATCTTTACAGTCCCTTCTACCATGTAGAGCCTTTAACTATTGCTCATGTTTACCCATCCATTATCTCATTGGCACTCCACAAAACATTCTCTTAAGGCCGGCAGGCCAGAATATTATTATCCCCATTTCACAGATGAGCAAACAGTAAAATGAATAACAATAATAATAATAATAATAATCCGTTGATTTCAAATATTTAGCAATTTTCGAAGTGGTTTTACATTCATTGTGCTGTCAGAACCTCCCAAGATCTCTTGGAATCAGCCCAGCACAGCACAGTGACTAAGAGCGTAGGCTCCGGGATCAGACAACTCAGTCTGCGTCCTGGCTCTGCCACTTAGCAATTGGGTGACCTTTGGTAATTCATTCATTTGTGCACTTAGTTATCCAGCAACTATATATTAGGTGCCTAACATATGGCAGGTCCTGGACCTGACCGCTGGATATCTAACAGTGGATAAGACAACCAAGTCTGTGCTCACATTTTGTGAAAGACACAAAGAAGCAAACAAATGCATAGTTTCAGAGAATTCTGAGTACTGTGAAGAAAAATTAAGCAGTGTCAAAGGGATGTCTATTTTAGAGAGGAATGTCTCTTTGAGAGATGACATTTGAGCAGAGATGTGGATGTAGAGAGGGAGTGAGCCATACAAGGGTCTGGGGGACAATCATTCCAGGTGGAGGAAACAGCAAATGCAAAGGTCCTGAGGCAGGAATGTGCTCGGCATATCTGAGGAACCATGAGAAGTCAGTGCATCTGAAGCAGAGTGAGGGGGAGAGTGATAGATAGGGTCAGATCATGCCAGAACCACATCAAGCATGGCCTCACACACCAGAGAAGGGAGTTGGATTTTATTTTTAGTGCAGTGGGAAACACAATGAAGGGTTCTAAATAGGAGAGCGTCTGATCTGTAACATAATGATTAAGAGGTGGGCTATCTGCCTTCAAATCCTGGCTCCCCAACTCACCAGCTATGTAATTTCAGGCTAGTTATTTAATCTTTCTGTGCCTCAGTTTCCTTATGTATAAAACTAGAGGCCCAGTGCACGAAATTTGGGCATAGGGAGGGTCCCTAGGCCTAGCCGGTGTTCAGGGCCGATCGGGGCCTTCCTTAGTCCCACACTGCCCCCTGGTGGTCAGTGCACATCATAGCAGCGGTCAAACTCCAGTCCGTTGAACGCCCAAAGGGATAATTTGCATATTAGCCTTTTATTATATAGGACCAGAGGCCCGGTGCACAAAAATTTGTGCACTGGAGAGGGAGGGGGGTGGGGGGGTGTCCCTCAGCCCCACTTGTGCCTTCTCACAGTCTGGGACCCCTTGGGAGATAACCACCTGCTGGCTTAGGCCCGCTCCCCGGGTGGCAGATGGCAGGCCCGATCCCTCAGTGCCTGCCCCGCCTCCCCGGGTCGCACACACGGCAGGGCCAATTTGAGGGTTGGGGCACTGCCCCAGGTCACACACACAGCAGGGCCAATCTGGGGGTTGGGGCACCACCCCGGGTCGGGTCGCACACAGATGCCCACCGCCCCGGGTCGCAGATAGCAGGCCCAGATGGCAGCGGAGCAGGTGGGATGACGCTCTCTGCCCTGCCTGCAGTATGCAAATTAGCCACCATCTTTGTTGGAGGTTAATTTGCATACCCCACTGATTAGCCCATGGGAGGCGTAGCAAAGGTACGGTCAATTACCATGTTTGTCTGTTATTAGATAAGATGAGGATAATAATATACCTACTTCACAGAGTTGTTATGAATTAAGTTGTTGTGAGTCAAGCTCTTAGAACAGTGGCTCCATGCATAGTAAACACTACATAAATGTTGGCTATTATCTACATTAAAAAAAAAAATACCACTTCCTGAACCTGCTTCTTTACCTATAAAATGAGGATAAAAATATCTGCTTCACAGACTTGTTATAAGAGCTAAATGTATTTACATATGTAAAGTGCCTTTCTTTCTTTTTTTCTCTTACAGTAAATAGTGGGTGCTTAAATTATAGTGGTTTTTTTTTAAAGATTCAGTTGTTAATATTGTTCCTGTTTCACAAATTAGGAAACTGAGTCTCAGAGAAGTTACGTGACTAACAGGAGTTTGAATTGTTTGTTTGTTTATAGCTAAAAAGAATGAAAGTAAAACTAAACCCAGACCCCTGACTCTGAATCAATGCTCTTCCCACATCAAGGAAGAACTGACCTTCTTTCTTGCTATCACCCTACATGTTAGGGATCGGCTGGAAGGAAGGCCTGGAATCCCTGACCCTCTATCTGTTTTTCTTCTAATCTGAGGGGCCTGGGCTGTCCTGATCCAGAGAAACCAGTCCTCCCCCAGCCATCATTCTGGTTCGAGGTGTTTACATTCCCCAGGAATTGCCACAGTTCTCCTCCAGTAAGCTCTCACTGGCTCCCCCAGCTGAGCTTCTTGGGAACTGCACCTTGTCCAAGCGTGGGCCTTTTGTCCTATTAGTGGTCGGCAAACTCATTAGTCAACAGAGCCAAATATCAACAGTACAACGATGGAATTTCTTTTGAGAGACAAATTTTTTAAACTTAAACTATATAGGTAGGTACATTGTTATTAACTTAATTAGGGTACTCCTAAGGCTTAGGAAGAGCCACACTCAAGGGGCCAAAGAGCCGCATGTGGCTCGCGAGCCGCAGTTTGCCGACCAGGGATAGGTCAACACATCTCACTTGCCACAGAAAACCAATCTGAAAATTATGTGTGGGTGTATGTGTGTTTCTGTCTGTTGAGGGGATGGGGTGTGAAAAAAGTAGCTATATATTGTTCACTTTTATTCTTTATTTAAAAGATTTTTTCCACCCGGGCCACTGTGGCTCAGTTGGTTGGAGCATCCTTCATACACCAAAAGGTGGTAGGTTCAATTCCCTTCAGGGCACATACATACCCAAGTTGCGGGTTCGATCCCTTGTTGGGCACATATGGGAGGCAGCTGATCAATGTTTCTCTCTCTTTCTCTCAAATTAAAAAAAAAAAGTTATGATTTTTAAAAAGGAAGAAGAGTGCCCAGAACCTCCCAAGCTGCTTCCAGTTGCTTTTTAAAAAATATTTCTTGGCAACGGCAGCAGGGCCTGCGGGAGCAGGGCGGTGATGTCATCTTGTGCCCGGCCTTGGGGAGATGGGGGAGGGGTTAGGGTTAGGGTTAGGGTTAGGGTTAGGGACTACGGAATGGCCTGGAGTCTGAGGAACGGGAGCCTGAGGAGTTGCTGCTGGAGCCAGAGCATAAAGAGGAGCCAGCCCTGACCGTGCCCACTAGGCGTCCCAGGCTCGGGAGTGCGGGCAGCCAGGAGGAGGAGGAGGAGGAGCAGGGACTGGTCGAGGGTGACCTGGGGGACGGCGCGCCATTGAAGACCCGGAGCTGGAAGCGATTAAAGTTCGAGTCAGGACGACGGGGGAAGGAGCTGAGAAGCTAAAATACAGAACAAGGTAGAGAAGCAAATGAATATGAGTCCCCTCCAGGCAATGCTGGCCCAGTGATCATGTCTATCGAGGAGAAGATGGAGGCTGATGCCCGATCCATCTGTTGGCAATGTGGACTACGGTGGTGCAACAGCAGAAGAGCTGGAAGCACATTTTCATGGCTGTGGTTCAGTCACCCATGTTACCATACTCTGTGACCAATTCAGTGGCCATCCCAAAGGGCTGGCATAGACAGAGTTCTCAGACAGAATCAGTGAGGACTTCCCTGGCCTTAGATGAGCCCCTATTTAGAGGAAGACACATCAAGGTGATCCCAAAACGAACCAACAGACCAGGTATCAGCACAACAGACCGGGCGTTCCCACGAGCCTGAAACCAACTACAACAGTTCCCCATCTCTTCCCCATCTCTATTCTACAGTGGTTTTAACAGCACGGGTCTTGTCTACAGGTGCAGGGCTAGAGTGACTTCACGGTATTCCCCTAACTAAAAAGAAAAGTATGGACCTGGCCAGTTTGGCTCAGTGGATCGAGTGACGGCCTGCGGACTGAAGGGTCCCGGGTTCGATTCCAGTCAAAGGCACATACCCAGGTTTCAGACTCAATCCCTCATAGGGGGCATGCAGGAGGCAGCCAATCAATGAATCTCTCTCATCATTGATGTTTCTATCTCTCTCTCTCTCTCCCTCTCCCTTCCTCTCTGAAATCAATAAAAATATTTAAAAAACAAACAAACGTGTATATTAGGAGGCGAGAAAGGAAAAAAAGAGGAAAGAAGGGGGGTGGAGAAAAAAATTAAAAGCAACAACAGAAGATGACCTTGATTGGAAAAAACAAAAAGATATACTGTGGAAGGGGGGAGAATCCCATAACTAACTGCTGAGGAGGGACTGCTTTGGGGGTAGGGGAAGGCCCAGGGAGTGGGGCAGGGGGCTGCTGATTCACTCTGGGGATTCACCATGGACTCGACTCAGCTGCGCAAGCTGCTCCCACTGTTTCCTTGTCCCACTTCACCCCTTGGGGGCTGCTCAAGGGTAGGTGGGCATGGATGGAAGGGATTTTTTTTTTTTTAAAACCCAGGGCTCTAGAAGAACACTAAACTGTTCTGCTTGTCACCTTCCCACCATCGCTCCCTCACTCTCACAGTATCCTCCTGCCTGCTCCTATCCTGCCAGGTCAACCACCCACCCACCCCTTTTCTGGCTCCCTGTTCCTTCAGATTGCCTGGTGATCTATTTTGTTTCCTTTTGTGTTTCTTTTTCTGTTCTGAGTGTCTTTCTTTGCAGGTTTCTGTATCTGTGCTGCTCCGGGTGTAAATTCCCCTCCCCCTGGGGAAATGCACTACCTTGTTTTGGGGGGTGTAGGGACTTTTTTTGTTTTTCAGTTTTGGTGGGGTTTTTTTCCTTTGCTTCCCTCCCCCCTTTTATTTGGAGGGAATGGGAGGAAGTGGGCACAGGGAGGTGGGAGGTGGATTTTATTTTTCTAGCTCATTTCCAAGAGGTGGGAGTTTTTTTTAAATATGTGTCATAAATAAAGTTGTTTTTGAAAATAAAAACTGTTTGGCTTTTTGAGTGTAAAATATGTATATATATCTTTATTGATTTTTTACATTTATTTATTGTCTAAAGTTTTACATATGTCTCCTTTTCCCCACTTGACCCCTCCCCCTCCCGCCCTTTATTGATTTTTATAGAGAAAGGCAGAGAGAGGGAGAGAGATAGAAACATGGATTGACTGCCTCTTGCACAGCCCCTACTGGGGATTGAGCCTGAAACCCGAGCATGTGCCCTGACCGGGAATCGAACCGGTGACCTCTTGGCATTTGGGTTGACACTCAACTACAGAGCCACACTGGCCTGCCTCCAGTGGCTTTTCCATACAAACGGCCTGTCTTGGCTCATGCTACAGATTTTCCTAAATTCTCTCAAAGGTTCACAAGCCCCAAACAAGCAGCATCTGGCCTTGGCCTGCCATGTGCCTCTGGCTAGTGGCCCCAAGCCTGGTACTAGTGGCAGCCCAACTCAGTTTGCAACTTGGCCTCTCTCAGGCACTCCAAACCCAGCACCAGTAATAGCCATCTGTAGATCTCTTTGTAACTCATGTCGGGTGGCCCCGGGGCAGAGCACAGGTGGCAGCTGACCTTGGCCTGCATCCCTAGGAGGCCCCAGAGCCAGCACACCCAGTAGCCAGCTTCAGATCATGCCAGAGCACCATCCAATCACCTCCATGAGTGATACACTCAAGGGGCAGACTCAGCGGGCACCAGAGCCCTGCTGAAGCAAGTTCTGCTCTGTGGGGTTGGCTACTACATAGCAGCCTTCCACTGTAGTCATTCAGATTCTCATAGCCAACTGGCCTGGCACATTTGATGTGGCAACAGCAATCAAGGCTCAACTACAACAGGAGAGTGCACACAGACCCACATGGGGGGTTCACCTGGAACACTCAGCTTGGGTGATCAGAGAAGCTGTGCCACTGGGCCCTACAGGACACCTACTACATAAGACCACCCTACCAAGACTGGGAGACAAAGCAGATATACCTAATACTTAGAAATAAACACAGAGAGTGTTTTCAGGGGAGAACCAAGATGGCGGGATAGGTTAACGCCGGAGTTTGCTGCTTTGAACAACTACTTCAAAAGTGAAACCAAAAAACGGAAGGGACATCACCCAGAACCACAGGAACGCTGGCTGAGTGGAAGTCCTACAACTAGGAGGAAAGAGAAACGCATAAGGACACTCAGAGGAGGCGCAGTGCTGAAGTCAAATTCTGAGGTGCGGAGTGCGCGGAGCGGGCTGGCGGCGGAGGGCGCGGTTGTTGTTTTCAATCGGGAGGGAGTCGCAGACTCTGAGCACCAGATCCGGGCGAGTCTTTAGGGACCCAGACTCAAACGGGAGAAGCGGGACTGTCTGGCTTGGGTCAGAGCGAGTGCAGCTTTCTCTCCGAGCTTTGCAGCGGGTGCTGGGACTCAGAGAGGCAGAGCCCCTTGGGACAGGACTGAAAGCCGCCATAACTGCTCTCTCCGGCCCACCCTGTTGATCCTGTGCGACCCGCCCCACCCAAGCCCTGCACAGAGGCATTTGCCGGATAGCCTCAGGCAAAGGCATTTGCCGGATAGCCTCAGGCAAAGGCTAGATTAGCACCTCCCTAGAGGACAGAAGTTCTCTCACTGCTGACACAGCTGATTCTCATAGCCACTTGGCCTGGAGGTCAAACCCTCCCTGGAATTAGCTACAACAATCAAGATTTATCTATAAGACTGCGAACAAAGACCACTAGGGGGTGCACCAAGGAAGCATAACAAAATGCGGAGACAAAGAAACAGGACAAAATTGTCAATGGAAGAAATAGAGTTCAGAACCACACTTTTAAGGTCTCTCAAGAACTGTTTAGAAGCTGCCGATAAACTTAATGAGATCTACACGAAAACTAATAAGACCCTCGATCTTATATTGGGGAACCAACTAGAAATTAAGCACACACAGACTGAAATAACGAATATTATACAGACGCCCGACAGCAGACCAGAGGAGCGCAAGAATCAAGTCAATGATTTGAAATGCGAGGAAGCAAAAAACATCCAACCGGAAAAGCAAAATGAAAAAAGAATCCAAAAATGCGAGGATAGTGTAAGGAGCCTCTGGGACAGCTTCAAGCGTACCAACATCAGAATTATAGGGGTGCCAGAAGATGAGAGAGAGCAAGATATTGAAAACCTATTTGAAGAAATAATGACAGAAAACTTCCCCCACCTGGTGAAAGAAATGGACTTACAGGTCCAAGAAGCTCGGAGAACCCCAAACAAAAGGAATCCAAAGAGGACCACACCAAGACACATCATCATTAAAATGCCAAGAGCAAAAGATAAAGAGAGAATCTTAAAAACAGCAAGAGAAAGAAACTCAGTTACCTACAAGGGAATACCCATACGACTGTCAGCTGATTTCTCAACAGAAACTTTGCAGGCCAGAAGGGAGTGGCAAGAAATATTCAAAGTGATGAATACCAAGAACCTACAACCAAGATTACTTTATCCAGCAAAGCTATCATTCAGAATTGAAGGTCAGATAAAGAGCTTCACAGATAAGGAAAAGCTAAAGGAGTTCATCACCACCAAACCAGGATTATATGAAATGCTGAAAGGTATCCTTTAAGAAGAGGAAGAGGAAGAAAAAGGTAAAGATACAAATTATGAACAACAAATATGCACCTATCAACAAGTGAATCTAAGAATCAAGTGAATAAATAATCTGATGAACAGAATGAACTGTTGATTATAATAGAATCAGGGACATAGAAAGGGAATGGACTGACTATTCTTGGGGGGGAAAGGGGTGTGGGAGATGTGGGAAGAGACTGGACAAAAATCGTGCACCTATGGATGAGGACAGTGGGTGGGGAGTGAGGGCGGAGGGTGGGGCGGGAACTGGGAGGAGGGGAGTTATGGGGGGGAAAAAAAAGGAACAAATGTAATAATCTGAACAATAAAGATTTAATTAAAAAAAAAAAAGAAATAAACACAGAGAGGTATCCAACATGGGAAGACCACAACAACAACAAAAAACATATCCCAAATGAAAGAACAGGAGAAATCTCAAGAAAAAGAACTAAATGAAATGAAGGCAAGCACACTACCAGATACAGTGTTTGAAACAATAATTATAAGGATGCCCAAGAAATTTAGTGAGAATTTAAACAGCATAAAGAAAGACATAGAAACAATAAAAAAAAAATCAGAAATAAATAATACGATAACTGATTGAAAAATACACCAGAAAGCCCAGCCGGTGTGGCTCAGCGGTTGAGCATCAACCCAGGAACCAAGAGGTCACTGGTTTGATTCCTGGTCAGGGCACATGCCTGGATTGCAGGCTCTCGATCCCCAATGGGGGTGCATGCAGGAAGCAGCTGATCAATGATTCTCTCTCATCATTGATGTTTCTATCTCTCTCTCCCTCTCCCTTCCTCTCTGAAATAAAAAATTTTTTGAAAAGCATAACAACATTCACATCATAGGGGTACCAAAAGGAGAAAAGAGAACACAAGGGATTGAGAATCTATTATAATAATGACTGAAAACTTTCCTAACCAAGTGAAGGAAAAAGACACACAAGTCCAGGAAGTTTAGAGAATCCCAAACAAGATGAATCCAAAGAGGCTCACACCAAGACACATCATAATTAAAATGCCAAAGACTAAAGACAAAGAGAGAATCTTAAAAGCAGCAGTAGAAAGACAGTTATGACATGGGAGCTCCCACAAGACTATCAGCTGATTTCTCAACAGAAAATCTGCAGGACAGAAGGGATTGGCACAAAATACTCAAAGTGATGAAAACCAAGGACCTGCGGAACCGGTTGGTTCAGTGGATAGAGCATCAGCCTGCAGACTCAAGGGTCCCAGGTTCGATTCTGGTCAAGGGCATGTACCTTGATTGCGGGCACATCCCCAGTGGGGGGTGTGCAGGAGGCACCTGATTGATCTCTCATCGATGTTTCTAACTCTCTGTCCCTCTCCCTTCTTCTCTGTAAAAAATCAATAAAATATATTTTTTAAAAAAAGAAAACCAAGGACCTACAACCAAGATTATTCTACCAAGCAAAGCTATCATTTAGACTCATAGAAACAGATAAAGAACTTGTCAGACGATAAAAGCTAAAGGAGTTCATCACCACCAAATCAGTATTATAAGGAATATTAAAGGGCATTTAAGAAGAAAAAAAGTTTTAAATATGTATAATAAAATGACAATACATAGTTATCAACAATTACTTTAAATGCAAATGGATTAAATGCTCCAATCAAAAGACATAGGATGGGATGTGAGGGCGATCTGGCTGCGACATCTGTCACCCCATTGATCGCCAGGGTTGATTCGGCTGATCTGGCTGGCTAGGCGGGTGTCCCCCTCCTCCCTCACCGATCCATGTGCGTCCCTCCCGAAGCTGCGCGCTCGGTCGAAGAGGACGACCTTCCCCCCCGAGGAGAGGACCGGTCTTCGGTCAAGGGTATACGAGTAGCTGCGCTCCCCTGCTAGAACCTCCAAACAAGCTCTCAAAAGACATAGGATGGCCCTGGCCAGTTGCTCAATGGTTAGAGCATTGGCCTGCAGACTGAAGGGTCACAGGTTCAATTTTCGGTAAAGGGCAGGTACCTGGGTAGCAGGTTTCCCTGCCTCAGTTGGGGCATGTGCGGGAAGCAATTAATTGATGTGTCTCTCCCACATCGATGTTTCTCTCTCTCTCCCCCACCACTCCCTCTCTTTCTCTCTCTCTCTCTGTCTCTCACCTTTCCTTCCTCCCTTCCACTTTCTCTAAAAACCAATGGAAAAAATATCTTCAGGTTAGGATTAAGAAAAAAAAAAGACATAGGGTGGCTGAATGGATAAGAAATAGAACCTTACATATGTTGTCTACAAGAGACTCATTTCAGATCAAGAAACATACACACAGAGAGACTTGAAAGTAAAGGTATGGAAAAAGATATTTCATTAAAATGGACACAAACAAATAAATAAAAAGCTGGGGTAGCAATACTTCACCAGACAAAATACACTTTAAAACAAAAGACAAGAAACAAAGAAGGACCCAGAAATTCCACTTCTGGATATTCATCTGAATAAACACAAAACACTACATTAAAAAGACATATGCATCCATATGTTCACTGCAGTATTATTTGCAGTAGCCAAGATATGGCAGTAACCTAAGTCCATCAATAGATGAATGGATAAAAAAGAGTGACATATTTATGCAATGGAATATAATTCAGCCATATAAAAAGAATGAAATATTGACATCAGCAACAATATGGACGGACCTAGTGGGGATTGTACGAGTGAAATGTCAGACATAGAAAGATAAGTGCCATATGATTTCACTTATATGTGGAATCTAAAAAACAAATAAATGAACAAGCAGAATAGAAACAGACTCACAGATACAGAGAACATTTTGACAGTTGCCAGATGGGAGGGAAGCTGGGTGAAAAGGGTGAAGGGATTAAGAAGTACAAATTGGTAGTTACAGGATTGTCATGGGGATGTAAAGTATAGCATAGGGAACATAGTCAATAATATTGTAATAATTATGTATGGTGTTAGATGAATACTATTTTTATCAGGGTGATCACTTTGTAAGTTATATAAATGTCTAATCACTAGGTTGTACACCTGAAACTAATATAATATTGTATGTCAACTGTAATTGAAAATAAAAAATTATTTTAAAAAAAGAGTGCCCTGACTGGTTTGGCTCAGTGGATAGAGCATCGGCCTGCGGACTGAAGGGTCCCAGGTTCAATTCTGGTCAAGGGCATGTACCTGGGTTGCGGGCACATCCCCAGTAGGAGATGTGCAGGAGGCAGCTGATCAATGTTTCTCTCTCATCGATGTTTCTAACTCTCTATCTCTCTCCCTTCCTCTCTGTAAAAAATCAATAAAATATATTTTAAAAATCTCCTACTGGGGATGTGCCCGCAACCCAGGTACATGCCCTTGACCGGAATCGAACCTGGGACCCTTCAGTCCGCAGGCTGACACTCTATCCACTGAGCCAAACCGGTCAGGGCAAAAAATATATTTTTTAAAAAAAGAAAAAAAGAAGAGTACCCCAAGGAAATTCCTGGCATTCCCCTAACCCATGCTCTAGCACACCACATACCTCCACACTCTTGGCATGCCCTTCCTGCCTTTGTCTGCTCAGCAGATTTATCCTTCACCATCAGCCTCTATGAAACCAGCCACTCCCTCTTTATAGAATTTACCACAGTGTGTGTGTGTGTGTGTGTGTGTGTGTGTGTGTGTGTGTGTGTGTGTGAGAGAGAGAGAGAGAGAGAGAGAGAGAGAGAGAGAAATATTTGTTTACTCACCTGCCTCCCATGGGAATCTGTGAACTGAGGCTCTGGGCAGGGTTCATGCGGTTTTGTTCTTTGCGTCTCTCCCAGAGTCTAACTCGGGATTTGGCACATGGCAGGTATTCAATCAATGTCTGTTGATGAATGAATGGACTCAGACAGACAGCAGCAAGTTGTTCACTACAAGAGACTGAATCCTTTTGGTGCCCATGACTCTGCTTCAGACTGCTAGCTTGCAGTAAGAAAGAGAAGAATAATTTTCCCCCTCTGTCATCCTCCGCTCACTTCAGTCACTCAGGGTGTTGACATGGAGAGGAATGTGGAGACAGGAGTGGGAAAAGTCTTCTTTGAACTAGTGTTGTAACTGGCTTTGTGCTTTCTGGGCCTGGAAGATGTTTAGAGCTGTTTCTGTGCATCATCAGAGCATCACGGGGTGCTTTTAGAGGCCGTGCTGGGCTCATGGGTAAAAGACATCTCTATCACCAATGGTCACTTTTCTTCTTACTTCTGGGGTCCCTTTACACCACTAGGAGGCCCTACTGAAGAGGGCCCAGGGTGGGCCTATGCAGGCTCTTTTCCCCTCACTTACTCCACATCTGGTCTACAGAAAACATTCCCTGACAAATTCTGGGACAGCAGGCCAACCTCAACATAGCAGCAATCTCCTGGGTTCTGCCATCAAAGCAGTTGGCATGCTTGTCTCCTGTTGATAGATTTCCCAGACAGGAGGTAGATCCAGTCACTATGCTCCCCAACTGCAATGGGGACCTCAAACAATCATGGAAGTTCCTTCCCCCACTCACCTGATCTTCCCAAAAAGGGTGGGGACTCAGAGCCAGAAGTATCTCCATATAAATTCTCTATCCTCCACTCTCTTGGCCCTATAGGTAGGGATTTAAGGACTTTAAAATCAATTTTAGGCTATTAGAAAAAATATATATGATATTTTAGCACCTCACTTTGAAATATCACACATATCATTTTTTAAAAATATGTTTTTGCTAATTTGAGAGAGAGAGAAAGGGAGAGGGATAAAGAGATAGAAACATTGATGAGAGAGAGACATTGATCATTGGCTGCCTCCTGCACACAACCCCCCCACCCCCACCACCCAGTTGGGTATGGAGCCTGAAACCTGGGCATGTGCCCTGACCAGGAATAAAACCGGGACTTCTTGGCTAATGGGTTAACACTGAGCCACATTGGCTGGGCCACAATAAATGTTTGATGGATGGATGAATGAATGAATGAATGAATGAATAAATAAATAAATAAATAAATAAATAAAGGAATCAGTGAATTAATCTCCCTTTACAAAGACAAAAGATTAGTTTGGTTTTAACTCCTTTCTACACCATTTACCTTTTATTGGTATGTCTTTGTAGTCCCAAACCTCTGTTTACTCCTCATGGTCTTAAAATGTATTATGCAGCTTGCTGATGGATTTTATGTCATTAACCTTTGTAACACTGAGGCTGACTTGATTCATTCATTCAATGGATACTTATTTATTAACACCACATGTCAGGCTCTGTGCTAAATGCTAAGTCAGACATAGTCTTCTAGCCTCATGAAGCTTAAATTTTAGAGTGGGCCCTGGCCGGATTGGCTCAGTGGATAGAGCATTGGCCTGTGGATTGAAGAGTCCCAGGTTCGATTCCAGTCAAGGGCACATGCCTGGGTTGCAGACTCGATCCCCAGTAGAGGGAGTGCAGGAGGCAGCCAGTCAATGATTCTTTCCCATCATTGCTGTTTCTATCTCTCTCTTCCTCTCCCTTCCTCTCTGAAATCAATAAAAATATATTTTTTAAAAAATTTAAAGTGGAAGAAAGATAATAGGTGAGCAAACAAAAAAAGTGGCAAGTACTATGAAAGAACCAGATTATTGTGATAGAAAAAGGTAGGGTATTACTTTATTTTTTTATATATTTTAAAAATATATTAAAAATATATATTTATTTTCCGGGCATGTGCCCTTGACCGGAATCGAACCCAGGATCCTTCAGTCTGCAGGCCAATGCTCTATCCACTGAGCCAAACCAGCTAGGGCAGGGTATTACTTTAGATAGCATGACCAGGGAAGATCTAGCTAAGGAAGTATCATTTAAGATGAGATCTGAAGGGGGGAGGTATCAGCTAAGCCAAGAGCTGGGGGGAAAGTGGTCTAAGTAGAGGACAAAATATGTGTAAAGGCCCTGAAGCAGAAAAGAAGTTGGTGTGTGTAACCTTCAGGGTTGTTTCCATTTCTCCATTCCCTATATTGCTGTAGCGAACATTACACAGTACCTGCTGCAGGAGTATTTCCCTGGGGTGGATTCCTGGCACCTCTTTATCTGCCCAGTTTCTGGGACGTATCGTCTTCCCTCTGTAAATTGTTTGCCTTTCAGAATCAGTATCCTCCCTTCCTCCTTTTAACCTCCTTTATCTTTTTCTCAAAGTAACTATTAAGAAATTGTTTTGTTCTTACAGGAGAAAAGATAATATAACTCTTATCAAAGTGGCTATGAATTGCCTGTTTTGCTCCTGCTACCCATTCATCCATCCATTTACTCACTTGGCACTTACTGAGCACCTGTTTTGTACCAAGCCTTCTGCTGGGTGCTAGAGATGCACCATCCTATGTAGGGCTTCTCAAAATGTGTTCCCGCAGCCCATTTGCTGAAATGCAGATTCCTGGGCTCCACCCTTGTTTACTGACTCTCTAGGGCAGTGGTTCTCAACCCTCCTAATGCTGAGACCCTTTAATACAGTTCCTCATGTTGTGGTGACCCCCAACCATCAAATTATTTTCGTTGCTACTTCATAACTGTAATTTTGCTACTATTATGAATCGTAATGTAAATATCTGATATGCAGGATGTATTTTCATTGTTACAAATTGAACATAATTAAAGCGTAGTGATTAATCACAAAAACAATATGTAATTATATATGTGTTTTCCGATGGTCTTAGGTGACTCCTGTGAAAGGATCGTTGGACCCCCAAAGGGGTCGCGACCCACAGGTTGAGAACCGCTGCTCTAGGGGGTGGAATCTGAGCATCTGCATTTTAATAAGTTCCCCAGTGGTGGGTTGTTTTTTGTTGTGTTTTTGTTTTTGTTTTTTGCGGGGGGGGGGGTGTTTTTTTCTAAATCCCAACTAAAAACTTACAACTTCTGAGTGGAAGTTAATTGGAATTCACAACTCTTAAGAAAGTGCAATGATAATTTATGCAGAAAAAAAGCTATGGGAATAACGCCAGGGTCATAGAGAGAAGAAATAAGTCAGGTTTACGCAGAAAATCAGACGGCAATTTTCGGACGGATGTAGGACATTCAGACAAAGAGAGCAACACCTTGCGCAAAGACAAGGTGAATACCGTGCTGTGTGTTCAAACGGCACTAATAAGCTCTGAGCGTCGTGCTGCCCGAGGCTGCTCGGAGCTGCGGGTCTGCAGGTGAGAAAAACCTAAAACTGGTTGCCCCGCAGGTATGACCGCGACAGAGGAGCGGGTTCTCTGCTCCCGCAGCTGCTAATTGCACCCGGGTTTGTGGATGGAGCGGTGCGCAGGCAACCGGGTGCCCACACGCATGCGCAGTGCGGGACCCCGAAGCCAAAAGTTGGATGGTTGAGGGCAAGTTTTGTTGTTTTGTTTTGTTCCTGACACTCCCCTTGCTCCAGTTCAGCAGCCCTGGCTGTCCCCATTTCTGGCTAGGAGATCTGACTTTTCTTGCTACAATAGAATCCCCCCTTTCATTCTGGGCCACTCCAGTAAATCGCTGCCAGGACTCAACATGGCGGGCGGCCCTGAGCAGCGCCGGCGCCTATAGGCGCGCTGGTCGGAGGGGCGGGACCCTCCCAAAGGGCGGGAGCTGGGGCGGGGGCGGGGCCTGCCCCGGCGGGGTGGTGGGCCCGTTCCCGGCCCGGCCTGAGCTGCGGCTTCGGCCGCTCCCGCGCGGAGCTGCAGGCTGGGCATCCGCGGACCGAGCGCGGTGAGGTGGGGCCTCCAGGGCAGGTGGGAGGTGCCAGGCTAACGGTCCGAGGCGGAGGCCGCCCGGCCAGGGCGCCTTAGGGAGTTACGTTCCCCGGGAGGACCCCGAGGCCCACAGGGGGTGGGACCTGCCCCGGGGCTCCCGGCCCCTTCCCGCCGCGTCCGGCTGCCGCCCCCACGCTGGGCTCGAGTCCGCGCAGAAAGGGGTCGTCCCGATCCCCTCTCCCGGCTGCCGACGGGCCGGGGCGGCAGGATCCGGCGAGAAGCTCTCCGCCCAGCTCGCTCCCGGCTCCCGGCTCCCTCTGCCTTTGGGGCTTTGCGCGCGATCTGTCCGACCCGCTCGGGAACTCACTCCTCGAGACCCAGCTCAAATGTCCTCACTTCCTCGGAAGTCTTCCCCGACCCTCCTGCGGGCGCGGTCGGTCTCGCCGCTCGGCTTTTGCAGTCCCGGCGCCCGCCCAGTTACTCTGCTCCGTGCACTTGTTGGGGCGCTGTGCTTTGCTTTTTCCACCTCCTTGTCCCGGGGTCTAAGCGCGTGATGACGATAATAATAACCCCTATTTACCGAATAGCCACAAAATGTCACGTGCTACTTAATGCATTACATGTAAAGGCCCATTTAACCTTGTAAGCAATTCCATAGGTGGATTTTATTTTTTCATATTTTATGCAAGAAAGAGTTGAGGTACTCATAAATCAGTTTGCCTGGAGTCCTGCAGCCTGTGAGTGGAGCTGGGAAACGAATTGAAGGCTCTCTTGGTCCCAGGAACATGTGACCGTTTCGCTAGAGAGCCTTTGGGTTTGTTAAATTTCTGTGTAGCTGGTCTACATCAGCCCCTCCGGTTATGGAGGCCAGGACTACGATACACATTTTATTTTACCGAGAATGCTTAGCAAGGAGAATGGATGTTCCTAATCATGTAGAGAGTTCATGACAAAACCAGGGCTAGAAGCTGTGCTCTTCCTTCAGTCACCCTCCTTTTCCATCAGAATCTGCAGACTTCGTCTTTCACACCCTTTAGCAAGTGCCCCGCACAGAGTTGTGATTTCATATTTCATGGTTTGGGGGGCCACTTCAGTAATGGAGAGGGCATAGAGGTTGGGTTGGGGTTTCATCTTTGACACTGACCAGCTATATCCCTTCCGTTTTTTTCAACCTCACTTTTCTTGTCTGTAAAGTGAGGACAATCATTTTATCTCAAAGGTTTGTGGGGTGTGTTTTTTAAATGAAGACTGCAAATAATTGTTGTGAGAGAGTAAAGTGCTATACAACCTACACGATCTGTTTTTTATCTTTTATAAAGTTATAGAACTGTCAGCATTTTGCATATGACCTGTCAGCGAATGACCGTTGGCGATATGGATCAAGTTACCTAATTTCCTTATATTCATTCAGGCACTGTTTTAGGAGCTGGGAATGCAGCACTCAGCAAAACAATATCCTTACATTTGGGGAATTTAGACCCTAATAGCTATATTACACATAATAATCAGGAAGGGACAGATGAGGCATGGTAAGCTAAATAGAAATTGGTGTGAACGGTGGTGGAATTTTATTTTGGGTGGTTAGGGAACAACTTAATGAGAAGGTGACATCAGGACAGAGACCTGGAGGTGGTAGGGAGTGCATCATGAAGATAAATGGAGGAGGAGGCCTGAGATGAGAGCGTGGCTTGGTGTGTTCCAAGCATGTACAGCAAGGAGGGCTGGTGGCTGGAGGGTTCTGAGCAAAGGGGATAGGACCAAGAATGGGAATGAAAGCAAGTGGAGACTGGGATCAAATAATTAGGACCCTGTTGGCCATTATAACGATCATGGGTTTTAATCTGACTAGAATTCTCAGTGGCATAATCTGTCACTGTTTTAAAGGGATCAACTTTGACTACTCTTGAGGAAAAGCAAATACTGGAAGCAAGGTTGAAAGCATACCTACCATCTGGTAACTCTCACAGTAATTCAGCTGTATTATCTATTTGTGTGTGTGTGTGTGTGTGTGTGTGTGTGCAAGTAATTAGCCTAAAATTTAGTAGCTTGAAACAGTCATCTATTATCTTATATGTTTGTGGGTTGGAAATTCGGGAGTAGCTTAGCAGCATGTTTGTAGCTTAGGATCTCCCAGGAGATTGCAGTCAAGCTGATGGTTGCTCTGCTTCCAAGATGGTCCCTTACCACTGAGCTGCCCGAGTCTCCTCAGGACACAGTGGGGAGAGCTGGGGTGCCCTTTATGACCTCGCTCCGGAAGTCATTTCTGCTTTATTAGCTTCATTAACTTTATTCCAGCTCACTAAGGGGAGAACGTTAAGGTTGATGGAGAAAAGGTCTGAAGCCTCTGGGGCCTCCAACTTTTGGGGAGATGAGGAGAGCCAGCAAAAGAGGCTGAAGGGAGAGGCCAGAGAGGTGGGAGGAAATCAGAGAGAAAGAGGTCCCACGTATAGATTTATCTAAGGAGCTGCATGTTAATTTTTTTTTCTGCAGTAAGAAACTAATTGTCTCTGCAGACTAATATCTATATAGTTTCTTTGCTCAATTGTTTTTCCTTTTTTGCTTTAAGTGAAAAATTCTATTTAATAATAGTCCACATCTTAGTCCTTGCAGCATTTATACCTCTACTCCAAGTTTAGGTGGTGGTGCTTCTATTTTAAACTTCATTTAAATACTCCTTTTTGAGTCTTTTGAATGAGGGAAGACCAAATACATAATTTATGTCACTCTTCTACCACTGTCCACCCAGGCTCAGAGGCTCCTGCCCTTCCCAGTCCGGTTCCTAGCAAAAGTAGGAAATTGGCCTTGTTCATTTCTGTATCACTGGTAGACAGACTACCTGATACTGAGCTGGAATTCGTGAGGGCTTATGGGATAAATAAATGTATAAAAGAAGTGATTCTTTTACCTTTTCCTAAAGTGATGATAATGTCTATTCAGAGGTTTACAGTTTACAAAGCACAGTGACATCCATTATCCCATTTGAATGCAGTCCAGTCTGGTACCATTTGCCAACTTCTGACCTTTTCCTTTTCTGAGGGACATTGAAACCTGCCTTCTTCTGGAGCTGTGCTAGTTTATTTCCTGGCAGTGTGTTAATAAAAGGGTGCTCAACTGCGTCTTGAAGCTCAGAACTAAATCTCAATTTCAGAATTGATGTAATTTACTATGCTCCCTCCCTCTTTTTCTGGTTTTAGGGAGTTGCAGTTTTATAGGGATTTTGTTTATTTGTTTGTTTTAGTCATAAAACACTTCAAATCATTTTTAAAATAAACTTAATTTTTTGGGAACAATTTTAGATTTATAGAAAAATGTCATAGTACAGAGAGTTCCCATATACCCTGCACCCAGTTTTCCCTATTAGTAGCATCTTACATTACTAGGATGATACATTTGCTGCAATTTCAAATCATTTTCTGAGGTAAAGAGGCCACATCAATAAAATGTGAACAAAATGAAGTTACTTCAACTCTGTAAGCCTCAGGTTCCTTATTGTCAGATTAGAGGTTTGGACTAAATTTATAAATAGCTCTAAAAATAATTATCTGCTAAGGTAAAATAATTATATAATTCCATTTCTTCACTGAAGTATTACTGTTACCTTCTCAAATTATGTTTACATGTCAACAGCAGTCTTATCTTAAAAGAGGATTTACTATGAGAATTCTGGTAACTGGCATGGCTTCGTTTACACATTAGATTGAACTACATGAAATTAGCATTCTCACAGGTTCAAAAAATGGGCAAGCATTGGCAATTTCATTAGGTTCAACCCAATATTTGGGAAGTGAGGATTCAAAGAAGGGTAAGGGAGCCTGTGGGGCCCCTGAGACTCCCACTGTGTGCAGAAGCCCAGCCCAGCCCTCACTGTGTTGGGAGAGAAAAGGCTTCTCTTGGAGCTACTCACGTTGGTATTGTTGGCACTCAGAGCTATTTCCCAACAGGTTTGTGCCTCCAGCCAGCAGAGAGATTGAACTGGCAACTTACAGAGCCATGGTGAGCGGGCTGACACTGCCTTGGTGGAAAGGAAGATGTGTGGAGCAGGGGAAGGCTGAATTAACCCAGTTTACAGGCTCGGAAGGGGCTGCCTGGGGTATTGGCACCACTCAGCCTTGATTGGTGCCACTCAGTTCTTCCTACCTGATGCACTTTCCTTCCTGTCTAGCACAAGCTCTGCAGTTGCCCAGGAGGCAATGTAAGTTAGTAAACTGAGTTTTCCTCTGTAACTCTGTTGTAAGAAAAACGCCAGCACAAGTATAATGGTAAATGACAACTGAAATCTGCTATCAGTGTGAGGGAGAGAATAGGCTGGGGTTGGGGAAGGGAGGCAGAGACTGGTGAACTCTTGTTTATATCAGTTAGCCTATGTTAAAATTGGTTTTGTTAAACATCTTTTTACTTAAAGTCATAGAACCTGTGAATGGCATTAAATGAGGATTTACTGTATTATAATTGTGTCTCTCTCCCTTGATAGACTAACATCACCTTTAGTGATTCATTCATCAGATGTTTATTAGGCACTGTGCCAGGCACTAGGGATGCAATGGTAAGCCAGGAGCTCTTGGTCTAATGCAGAGTTTCAAGAGGCATGCCAGGAAACACTAGTCCTGTGAACTTGGTCATGGTCAAATAAATTTAGGAAATAATGATCATCAAAGCTTTCCTTGGAGATTGGGGTCCATCTTAGTATTATAAAGGCTCTGAGGGGTCCTGTCGTAAAGGAACCTATTTACTTTGCCCAACCCAGCTTTGTGGGACTGAATGAGTATTTGCTGACTAAATTTGAGTCTTGCAGACCGTCCTTTTAACTACACTGTGTGCTTTGGTCCCCAGCACAAGAGGAGGTCCAAGTGGCACAGCAATGATTCGAGACCCTGCTGGGAGCGAACAGCCTCTGGCTGCATAGGGCCTGTGGGCTATCGCCTGGGGCCTCCATGGAGACAGGAGGCCCCGGATTGAACAACATGAAGCCCGGGTCACTGCAGCTGGTGCTGGAGGATCAGGTGCTGGCGCTACAGCAGCAGATGGCAGAGAACCAGGCAGCCTCCTGGCGGAAGCTGAAGAGCTCCCAGGAGGCCCAGCAGAGGCAAGCAGTCCTTGTGAGGAAGCTGCAGGCCAAGGTGAGGCAGCTGTCTTTTCAGGCAGGGAAGAGAGAAGGACACCTCCTAGAGCTGGGGGCTGAGGTGGGGTAAGGCTTGCTGGTGGCAGAACCGTGTGGTGAGAATGTCCCAAACAGCCTCTCCTTTGATGCTCACCATTACTCCATGAGATATATATATTGTCTCCCTTTTATCTTTTTATTATTATATTTAATCCTGACCTGAGGATGTTTTTTCTATTGATGTTGAGAGAGAGAGAGAGAGAGTAAGGGAGGGAAGAGGGGGAGAGAGAGCGAGAGAGAAACATTGATGTGAGAGAGACACATTGACTAGTTGCCTCCCCTACACACTCTGGGGATCAAACCTGCAACCAAGGTACAGGCCCTTGATTGGGAATTGAACCCACAACCCTTTGGTCCACAGGCTGATGTTCTAACCACTGAGCCAAACCGCCCAGAGCTATATTATCTCCTTTTTAAAGATGGCGTTCATGAGTATTAAATTAGTTGTCTAGGGTTGCTTCCCTAGTCTAAACCTAGGACCTACTATACGTTTTCTGGTTCCAGAGGCCATGATCTTGCCTTTAATACAAGAAATGTAGAGAAAGTATTTTTTAAATATATTTTTATTGATTTCAGAGAGGAAGGGAGAGAGAGAGAGAGAGAGAAACATCAATGATGTGAGAGAATCATTGATTGGCTGCCTCTTGCACATCCCACACTGAGGATCGAGCCCACAACCTGGGCATGTGCCCTGACTGAGAATTGAACTGTGACCTCCAGGTTCATGGGTCGATGTTCAACCACTGAAGCACACTGGCTGGGCAAGAAAGTATTATTTAGATACCCACATAGAAACTATAAAATGGGGGTGGGTAGCGGGGGGCTGGAGGAGGTCAATGGGGGGGAAAGGGGGAAAAGAAAAGAAACTATAAAATGTTATGGCCTTACCTCAATGTCATCACCGAGTCCCCTGTTCACAGCAGATTTGCCCACAATTCTTGGGGCCTTTGGTTTGGGCAGTTTGTACCAGCTGTGCCCATTGCTCACATCCTGCTCTGTTTGCCTCAGGTGTTGCAGTACCGGAGCTGGTGCCAAGAGCTGGAGAAGCAGCTGGAAGCCACTGGGGTGAGTGAGGCTGTCCTGTGCTCCCCCTGAACCCTCAGTGACTATGCTTGTCAGGCTTCGCTTGCCGAGGGGGTCAGGTGTGATAAGGCGGTGTTTGATAGAAGCCTCTTCCTTGGGCCCCTGAGCGCTTTGTCATGCAGATACCTTACTGGCCCTAGCTACTTCTGGCCTGTCAGACTCAAGCCTTTGGCTCTCTAAGGACAAAATGCAGCATCAGGAGATTTGATCAGATTGGAAGTTTTATGGAATCAGAGGGAAGAAATGCATTTTTCCTCCAGAAGGTGTCAGTGTTTCTCTGTCCTAGAGAGATGTGAGCCTTTGCAGCCTGAACACCATGTCTGTGGCAGAGGGATTGGTTTGTGCTTTCGGCTGGGTAGAACTGGCTTTCAACCACTCATTTGCCTTTGTTCCACCTCCCTCTCAGTGCCATCTCACATTCCCCTTGGAAAATCCTCTCAGAGGAACGAAAGAACCAAAAGTTATTGAGTACTAGTCTATGTAGGCCAGGAACCATTGTTATGTAATTATATCACTTAATCTGCAAAACAACTTTCTGAGGGGGATTATATCACCTTCATTTTGTAGCTAAAGATTTTGTGGTTCAAGAGAAGTTAAGTAACTTCCCAAGGTCCCCAAATTAGTGTGGTAGAAGTCAAGGCCATCAGTGAAAGATATATCTTATGCTTCTTAGGTTTTCACTACCAAATGCCATCTTCCAGGGCAAGTCACAGTTCACTTTTGGAGAAAGGGACGCAGTGGACTTACTTTCAGGATGCAGTGATTGAGAAAAGAGGCACACTGCAAACAAAGGGAAGGAAGAATAAAAAGAAAGTGGCTGTTGTAGAAGAGGGCATCAGGGAATCGGTCTGAGTGATGTTCTCTTTGGAGGTAAATTAGGCTTGTCTCTGTCTGGCTAAGGGACCGATCCCTCAGATGTGGGACAGTGTGAAGGAGCCAAACTTGGAACAGCTGCTAATGCGATTGGAGGAGGAGCAACAGAGGTGATGGACCCCACATTCTCTGTCCTGGGTGCTTGGTTAGTGGGTAGAAAAGGCTGATGGGGAACTTCTGTCCTGGGGGCTAACATAGATTAAAATCATGGACTTTCAGCCTTAGCCCTCCAGTCTTGGCACTGGAAGATTCCAGTGGTTGTCATCTTACTCCAGGAAGTCCAGTGGTTGGACCAGACCTTTATTTTGCACTTGCTCTTACCCTTCCCCAGTGCAGGTGTGAGAGTCTAGCAGAGGTAAACACTCAGCTTCGGCTACACATGGAAAAAGCTGACGTGGTCAATAAAGCACTTCGGGAAGATGTGGAAAAATTGACAGTAGATTGGAGCCGGGCCCGGGATGAGCTGATAAGGAAGGAGAGCCAGTGGCGGATGGAGCAGGAGGTAGGAGGGACGGGGCTGGGACTGAGAGAAGGGCTTGCACTCTGGGCACTACCCTGGTCAGTGCTGGTAGGGGTTTACTTGAGGACTTGGATAGAAACTGGGCTGTCGTCATTAAAGTCTCTGACCATCCTCCCCACTCATGCTGGCAGCTGACCCTGCTTGGGCCTTCAGCTTAGTTCTGCCCTTACTTGCTTAGTTGAGATTTTGCTGGCAGATGACATGACACTCAAAGCAACTCTGTCCCTGTGTAAGTAGACTAGCTTAGGTTGTAGATGGATCTGAGGTTACTGACTCCCTCATCTGGAGGTCTGCAGATGTAGATGCTAAGGAGGTAGCTATTGAAATTGAATGGGGAAGAAGAACCAGATATGGACCCTGAGGAATTTCCAGATCCCAGTTAAAGGACACTAATGTTTTCTGAGTCTTCACTCTGTGCCAGGTATTATATATTATGATAGGTGATTTAAGATATGTTATATGATTTAATCCTCATTATAAGTCTAATAACAATGGTAATAGATCCCATTTGTTGAGCAGCTACTGTTTATCCTTTTCTAATCTAGCTCAAAGGAAGGCCAGAAATGCAGGTCATATATCCCAGGCCCGTTGATCTCTTGAATCCCTCTACTGACTTGATTAAGCTCTTCAGCCCAACTTGAGGATAGATACCCATATATAAGCTATCTCCTATAAGTCCCTCCTTCCCTCCCCCTCAGTAGTTAGAAGGAATCCAAGACTCCTGGTTTGGCAAAAGATAGCCCTCTGCCCTTTGGTATGACCTGGGTTTCTGGACACACAGTTCTTCAAGGGCTACCTGAAAGGGGAGCATGGTCGCCTTCTCAGTCTGTGGCGGGAGGTGGTGACCTTCCGACGCCACTTCCTGGAAATGAAGTCAGCCACTGACAGGTTAGTGGGGCACTAAGCGGGGAGGTGGTTTGCCTCTGCCATTCTGGACTTAGGATGGTGGGCTGCTGTTGCAGGGGATCAAATGACAGAGGGCAGGGTGGGGGTAGGTGAGTGGAAATGTTGGTGGGGAGGGCTGGTGCTACTGGATTCAGATGATTTCTCCTAGACCTGCTCCTCAGGCTGCACTGGGTCTGATCTCCATGCTCCCTTCCCTGGTCCCTGTTGGAGTCTGCTCTTTCCCTGCTTGTACTCAGAGACCTGACGGAGCTCAAGGCTGAACATGTGAAGCTTTCAGGGTCCCTGTTGACCTGTTGTCTGCGCTTGACTGTGGGAACACAGTCTCGGGAATCTGATGGATCTGGGCGACTAGATGGGAGTGCGCCAACCCAGCTGCTGCTGCTACTAGCCAAGACCCAGGAACTGGAGAAGGAAGCTCATGAAAGGAGCCAGGAGTTAATACAGCTGAAGAGACAAGGGGATCTGGAGAAGGCTGAGCTTCAGGATCGGTGAGATGGGCTGGGGTCCAGAAGGGGGTCACTGAGGGGAAGTTGACTCCCATAGAGTATGAGAGATAGTGGAGGAGATGTGAAGAGCATTCTTCCCATGAAAGGGAAAGGAGATTGCCAGAGAAATGCAATGCCACAGCTGGGGCCATATCACTGCCCTCTGCCCTCAGACTACCTTGCAGCTCAGTTTCTCACCTGTTGACTGAGAGAGCTAGCTATGACTCTGTCTTCTGTCAACACCAAACTACTTGCCATCCCCAGACCAGCCGAGCTCTTCCATGTCTCACTGCCGTTGTACATGCTGACCTTAGCCTGCAATGCCTCCTTCCCCTTCTCTCTGCCTTATCCTTTAAGACAGTTCAGATGTCACCTCTTCTGTGAAGCCTTCTCTGACCTCAACAGCCTGTTAAATTAGGCTCATATTGGTCTTTTGACCTGCTTGTTGCAGCATTGATCTCATTGTAGCTCATTGATTTTTTTTAGTTTCCTTTTTTATTAGATTTTTTTATTTTTATTTTTTGGATTATAATCAAAAAGATTTTTTAAAAAAATGATGATAAGAAAGACAGGGACATAAACAAAGGGCCCCTTTGAATCTCAGGGCAAAGGTCAGTTTATACCCCATGGCCAGGGTTGTATCACCACCTATTGGTGGTGTCCATAAATTGCAGTTTGTTTGGTTTGGTTGTGAAGGCCCTGGAAAGCATGGCAGAGACCTTGTCTTAGTAAGTTTTGTGTCCCCCGTGTTTTGCACTTTTTCTGCCATATAGTACATACTCAGTAAATGTTTATTGAATGATGCAATAATTAAATGAATGACCACGCAGTGAGTTAAGGCTCCTAGAGTTGGTACAGAATAAATGATTAAGACTTTGAAAAAAATGAAGATTCCTAGATGACATAAATTCAAGAAATATTTCTTTAGCTACCCACATAGCACCAGGTACTGAGCTCCAGGATACAGTGTTAAAGTGATAAAGATATATGGTGATTTTCCTGGGAGGCTAACCGTAGTCTCCCCCAAGTTGCCCCTCCTTTTTTCCTATCAGAGAACCTTGGGACTATCCCATGTGGCAATTCTGATGTTCTTATTGACTTCAGGGTGCTTGACTTCAAGATCAAGCGGGGCCTGGAAGGGCCTGGGCCAGGGCTTACCTTCAGCTCTCAGGCCCACAAACACGTGTTCCAGCCTTGAGATGTGGTAAATCCCTGCATGTGTCTGAGTGGCTTTTGGCTTCCCCCCAGTTCAAAACTATAGCATCCTGTGGTATTCAGGGAGTGCAGGGGCTGTGGGCACCCGGGGCTCTGTGGGGGCTACAGTGGGAGTGTCGGTGCTGGGCATGGGGTGTGCTGCATAGTAGCTCTGTTCACATCAGTGGGCTGCCCAGATGACAGTGCTATGCTCTCCTCTTCAGGGTGACCGAGCTCTCTGCTCTTCTGACCCAGTCTCAGAAGCAAAACGAAGATTACGAAAAGATGGTGAAGGCTCTGAGAGAGACGATGGAGATCCTGGTATATGATCCTGTGTTCTGGAAAGGAGGTGGGAGTGGGCTTATAGATTCCTTGACCTTCATGAACAGGTAGTACTGGGTACAGTTCAATCTCTCTCGATGAAACCCCCTATAGCTAGAAAATAAATATTGGCTGAATCTGAAAATTAATTAACTCATTCATTTATTCATTCAAGAAATATTAACTGTCTACTATCCCTACTGTATTCCTGGGGAGACTACAATGGTATATGTATGCAGTGTGTCCTTATCAGAGAGAGTGGGACTGTTTAAGGCAAACTAGGAAGGGATGTGTGGCGAGATTCAAAACCTAGTCATAAAGGAACCCACTGGGGAGTGCGGCAAGGTTAGCCCAGAGAAGGAAGGCTTGAGGAAGCCGTGGTGGTGGCTGCCTTCACGTACCTGAAGGACCGACACTGAGGGAAGGAGTTGACTTGTTTAGTTTTCCAGATGGGCACAAGCAGTGTCAGTGACTAGAAGTTACAGATTGGTAGGGTTTGGCTAACAGCTAGAGCTTTTCAGTAGTTGAATGGTCTATCTTGGGAAGGAGCAAGGTGTGTGTCACTGGCTTGACATCTGCCAAGGCTGTTATCAAAGGGATTCTCTCAGGTTGGGCGCTAGAACTGCTGGCTTGATCCCACATTTCCTTTCATCTCCAAGAGTTTTCAGACCTCTGGTTTTAGGCAGATCCTGAACCCTTACCCACATGCATACCCCTAGGATCCCAGCTGGGATCAGCTGGGAGCTGGATATGTTTATGCCTTTTTGGTTCCTGTTTGTCGGGAATTTGAAAATTCAAATGTCTGCAGGGTCCAGATAAGGTAAAGTGAGTGAAGTGGGTCAGTGGTAAGAATTCTGGTTTTTCCAGGGCTACCATATTTAGTTTTCAGTATAGAGCACTTGATCTTGGGGTTAAGAAAACAGTGAGGAGTAGCAGGGACTGCAGGACCCTGAAGAATACGTGTTTCATCTGGAAGAGGTATCCACTGCTCACTTAAGTAAATTATTGCCATGTAGGAATGAGGGCTGGTGTGGCCCATTTGTTAAGTTTTTGAGAAGCCAGAAATTCAGATCTCAATTCATAAAATCTCTCAATTTTGTAAATGTTGGTCCAACAAAACATCGCTACAGGTATATGTTATTAGGCCTTCACTAACACAATATGATAGGAAGGAAGAGAGGAAATCTTGTTTTTAACTATATTTTTATTATTGATTTCAGAGAGGAAAAGAGAGGGAGAAAGAGATAGAAACATCAATGATGAGAGACAATCATTGATTGGCTCAGGTCTCCTACTGGGGATCGAGCCCGAAACCCAGACATGTACCCTGACTGGGAATCAAACCATGATCTCCTAGTTCATAGGTCGATGCTCAACCACTGAGCCAAGCTGGCTTTAGTCTTAAGCATCATTTTGCTGTTTAGAGACAGTAGCCATCCTCCAATGACAGCTCACATTTATTGAGCATTTGCTTTGTGCCAGGCATTATGTTGAGTAATTTTTTCCATTTAAGCATCAAAACCTGTGAAGTAGTTACTGCTAATTATTTGTGTTTTAAAGAGAAGGAAGCTCAAAGGAGCAGTTACCTAAATTTACCAAGTTAGTAACTGATAGAACAAGAACTCTGATCTAGGCAATCTAGTTTGGAGCTCTTAATCACCACATCCTATTGTCTTCAGTCTTCCAGGACGACATTAGCATTCATGCATGGTCAGGAAAAAAGTGGGTTAACAGAATAGACAGAATGAGACCCTGGTTGATTTGGGGCCTTGGAATGATAAATTCTTTTCTGAGAATTTGGCTCTTAGGTCCTATTTTGTTCCCTATTCAGGAGACAAATCATGCAGAATTAATGGAGCATGAGGCATCTCTTAGTAGGAATGCCCAAGAGGAGAAGCTGTCATTACAGCAAGTGATCAAGGATATAACCCAGGTATTGGCAGACCTCCTGTTCATGATGACCAGGCTATGCCTCACCCCTCCCCAGGCTTCCCAGTCATGCCTACATTTCCACTCTCTGTGGTGTTTGGGCTTAGGATCCTGTGGGGATGATTTCTCTCAGCGTATTTTAAGACTGGAACCTTAGGAGTAGCTGAGCATTCGTGTGTTCGTTCTGCTTGCTGGAACAGGCTCCCCCTTCCCCTGTTACTTTCCTCCACTGATTTCTAGAGTGGGAGGGAGGGAGGCTAGAGAGTAACATCGATTGGTTGCCTCCCGCACGTGCCCCTACCAGAGCTGGGGAACCTGCAACCAGGACCCTTCGGTCCATGGACTGACGCTCTAACCACTGAGCAACACTGGCTAGGGCCAGGTTTCCTTTTATTGCCACCTGTAATTCTCAGGCCCGTGGCTGGGTTCTGGTCTGCGTTACCTCAAGAGCCTCTTCTTCCTTCATTTCACCATTTATTACCTCGGAGAGTGCTCTAGCCTTGTTGCTAGTCCTAGGTTTAGGTGACCGAAGGTGAAGAGTTGAAGGAACCACCTGATTTGCTCTTAGATACCCTCTTCCCACCCCCTAGGGAAAGGACCCAAGAAGGAAACCATCAGGTTTGTCCAGCCTGTGGTGTTAGTACTTGTGTGGACTCTTGTCCTTGCTCACCAGAGTGGTGAGCCTGCTGTGCTGGGTTTTAGGTCATGGTGGACGAAGGGGACAATATGTCCCAAGGCTCTGGTCACGAGAGCGCCTTGGAGCTGGACTATAGTGACTTCTCCTCCCAGTTTGACTCCCAGGACCCAGACAAGGCTGTAACTCTGGTGCGTTCAGTGCTGACTCAGAGACGCCAGGCTGTGCAGGTAAGAACCCCAGATTCCTCCTCAACCACAGGGGTGGGTATCTAGAGTGATATGTGCCCCAGGGACCCTCCTAGCCTGGACTGCCCCTTTCCCTATGTTGACCAGTCATGAGGTGTCAACACCCCAAAGTGCCCATTAGAATCTCTCTGTATCTGCCCAGCTGTACTGGTGGGTAACAGGCACATTCTCTGTGCCAGTCAATGCAAAGATTGGCGATCGAAGCCCTGAGAGAGTATGGGTGAGTGTGCCCCAATTCTAAGCCCCCTTTCTCCCCAAACACACACTGTATATATTTGAAGGTGATGAACTCTGAGACTCCAGGATCCACAGAAGCTCAGTAATCTCTGATCCTCTGTCTTCTCGACTGGTCGCATCCCTTCTTAGCTTACCTGTGTCGTGGCAGCCCCCAAGCCCCTTGCCCAGCTCTCCATTCAGGCTCCGACATCCTCCCCTCCCTGTCCTCTTGTTCACCATCTCACTTCTGCTACTCTTCCTGCACAGGACCTAAGGCAGCAGCTTGCAGGCTGTCAGGAAGCTGTGAGCTTCTTGCAGCAGCAGCATAATCAGTGGGAGGAAGAAGGTGAGGCCTTGAGACAGCGGCTACAGAAGCTCACTGGGGAGCGGGACACTCTGGCAGGGCAGACTGTGGACCTCCAGGGAGAAGTGGACTCGCTCAGCAAGTGAGCAGGGGCTGCTCATTCCCCCCTTCCTCCCCGGGCCCAGTTCTTGCCTGGCCATTTACCCTCTTCCATAGTGTTTCTGGTTGGCTGCCCTGCTCTCCCTGAAACCCAGGGCTGCTCAGGCCTGCCTTGCTTTGTGCTCTGCTTGTTCCTGCTCACTCAGTTTTGGGTTCTTGTGGTGATAAAAAAAAGTGTCCTGCTTAAAGGGAAGATGAGAAATTTAAAGGAAACAGATGCCTCTGTCCTTTAACCCTGTGATGTCTGCTTCCAGGGAGGACTCTAGGTTCCAAGGTCTCTGCTCATCTCTGGTTCCTTCTTCCAGGGAGCGAGCGCTCCTGCAGGAGACCAGGGAAGAGCTGCAGCAGCAGCTGGCGGTGCTGGAGCAGGAGGCCTGGCGCCTGCGCAGGACAAACATGGAGCTGCAGCTGCAGGGGGACTCTGCTCAGGGCGAGAAGGAGGAGCAGCAGGAGGAGCTGCACCTGGCTGTCCGGGAGAGGCAGCGCCTGTGAGTGTGACCCGTCCCTTCTCACTGGGCTTGAGCTCCCCTTCATTTTTTAAAAAATATGTTTTTATTGATTTTAGAGATGAAAGGAGAGAGAAAGAGATAGAAACGTCAATGATGAGAGAGAATTATTGATCTGCTGCCTCCTGCACATCCCACACTGGGGATTGAGCCCACAACCTGGTCATGTGCCCTGACCGGAAATAGAACCGCAGCCTCCTGGTTCATAGGTCGATGCTCAACCACTGAGCCACACTGGCCAGGTAGTCTTCCATTTAATTCCACACCCTCCTCCACCACTCCCCTCTCTTAGAAAATGGAGTAAATAGAAGCCTGGTGTGAAGTGGGTTCAGATTAGCTTACTACTCCTTCCTTTGCAAAAAGATGAATACAGAAAGTTCATCCAGGCTTTGCTCAGCACCTGTGGGGAAACAGAAATAAATAAGACACAGGCCTTCATCTCAAGCAGTTTGCAATCTGATGGGGAAGACAGACAAGAACTAATTGTAGCATGAGGCCAAATGAAGTATGAGCTAAATAGAGTTTCAGGCCAGGAGCATAGGAATAACAATTAATTATTGGAAGCTTCATGGGGAAGAGGGTAGACTTTGAGTTGGGCCTTGACATATTTTGATTTGTGGAGAGTGGAAGAAAGGCTAAAGGAGTAGGTTAGCAAAGAAAAGGAGGCAGGAAGGTTTATGGTGTGTTCAGAGTAGCCTGGCTGGATAAAGGGTAGGACTTACCCTAGAAAGTAGTGGGAAATGAGCTGTCAAGAAAGGGAGTTCCCACCCTAGTCAGTTTGGCTCTATGGATAGAGTGTTGGCCTGTGGACTGAAGGGACCCAGGTTTGATTCCAGTCAAAGGCACATACCTTGGTTGCAGGCTCCTCCCTGGCCTGGGCCCTGATCAGGGCATGTGCAAGAGGCAACCAATCGATGTGTTTCTCTCACATTGATATTTCTCTGTCTCCCCCTCTCTCTTCCACTCTCTATAAAAATCAATGGAAAAATAAACTCAGGTGAGGATTAAAAAAAAAAAAAAAGAAAGAAAGGTAGTTCCAGAGTAAAGAGACCCAGCTAATCTGTAAAAAGCAAGGCTTTTCAGGCTGAGCAAAAGCTTGGTTTAAATTATGGCTCTGCTACTTGGACAATTTACTTTATTTGTAAAATGGGGGTGATAATATTTACCTTGAAGAGTCATTGGGAAGATTAGTGTTTTTGCAAAATGCCAGTGGAGAGCCCTGCATACGGTAGGCTTTGTGGAACTGGTGGCAGGAACTGTACCTTCTTCACCTCTGGCATAACCCCTCCCCCCCTGTGCCCTACCTCGTTGCACCTAATAAGTACGAATAGTGGATTCTTGAATGATTACTATAAGGGTCATGACTTGTGCAAGGAATGGTTCTTCCTGTACCAAGGAGAATTATTAACAATCCATAAAAATAAGCACATTTTAAAATTTAATTTGTTTGAATTGATAATACTTTTATCAATACTTGTATGATTCAAAAGTCAAAACTATTTTAAAAGATATACACAGAGCCTGACTGGTGTGGCTCAGTGGTTAAGTGTTGACTTATGAACTAGGAGATCACGGTTCGATTCCCAGTCAGGGCACATGCCTGGGTTGCAGGCTCGATTCCCAGTAGGGAGCGTGCAGGAGGCAGCCAATCAATGATTCTCTCTCATCATTGATGTTTCTATCTCTCTCCATTCTTCTCTGAAATCAATAAAAATATTTTTTAAAATAAATAAGTAAAAATATTTACACAGAGAAAGTCTTACTCCCCCCTGCTTCATTCATCCCATTTTCCTTCCTTCTTTAGGTAATCATTTAAATTAATTTTTTAGTTATCTTTACAGTGCTGCTTTATGCAAACTATGTATAATTCTTATTTTCCCCAATATCTTATATATACTACATACACTGTTCTGCACCTTCCTTCTTGTCACTCTTTATGTCTTAGAGATCTTATCGTTTATTAGAGACCTTCAGTTTTTTTGCATAGCAAAGGTAATTATATTCCTGTTACCTTTTATCACATGGCCACTCCGTAAGATTTCCTCTAGCCCCATCTCCTTCCCACCTTAGTCAGGAAATGCTGGCCGGCCTGGAAGCGAAACAGTCAGAATCACTCAGTGAACTGATCACTCTTCGGGAAAACCTGGAGTCAAGTCGCCTGGAAGGGGAGTTGCTGAGGCAAGAGCAAACCGAAGTGACCGCAGCATTGGCGAGGGTGCGTAGGCCTTCCCCTCACCTCATTCTTCACCCTGCAAGCCAGATCCTTTATATTTTTTGCCTCAATTACTAGTCTGTGCTTTTGGGTTCTTTCCCTGCCAGTATATTCTCTATCTCAGAATTAGAATGGTTTTCTGAAGTATAAATATGTCAGTCTCTTTTCTAAAACAACTGAATGCCTTCCTAGCTCCTTGGAGCTGCATTCAAAGCCCTTTGCCATCTGCCTCAAACTGTTTCTAGCCTCCCCTTCATTCCAAATCCCTGTCCTAGCTCATATGCCTTTACTCCTGCCGCAAAGCATGAATTGCAATTTCAGTTCCACCATGTTCTTTCATGACTCTAATACTTCATGACTCTAATTCTTTCATGACTCTAACTGCTTCTTTCCTCCCCTTTTAACCACAGACTGTTCCTTATCTCAGTATCCAACTTAATGGTCAGCTCTTCTCCAAGCATATTTGATTCTCCCAAACTGAAGCAGTGCTTTCTTTGGGCTCCCAAAGCACTTTGGCTTACATTGTCTAGGATGTCATTCCAGTTGTAGTTGTTTACATCCCGCTGTCTGTGCCTCTATACTGTGAGCTCCTCTTACTCCTCAGTGAATGAAGAAATGAATGAATGAATGAAAAACTTGGTTATACTGTAAGGGAAGGAATGGAGTGTTAACTAATCTCTGCAAGGAAAGCAGCAGGTGTTGGGGATGTGAGCTGTGAGCTGTTGCAGGAAAACTGGAAGTAGGAAACCCTTTGACTCTCTTTGTTTTTAGGCAGAACAGTCCATTGCAGAGCTGTCGAGTTCTGAGAACAGCCTGAAGGCTGAAGTAGCTGATCTTCGGGCTGCAGCTGCCAAGCTCAGCGCCTTAAACGAGGCTTTGGCCTTAGATAAAGTCGCGCTGAACCAGCAGCTCCTCCAGGTGAGGGAAGCTTTTTCTGATAAACGGGGTAGGGCTGGGCCCTACTGAGGGTAAGCCAGTGACAGAAGCAGCTGTTGCCCATGACAAGGAGGAGTCCTTAAGTGGATCAGCTCCCAAATGTAGTCCTGAAATGAGCAGAAAGAGCATTTATGGTGCAGAGGAGAGCAGACTATAAGGACTGGGCTTAGCCTTTAAACTACTCCCTTCCCTCACCTACAGCAGAACCGTCTTGGGGCTTTAGGGTAAAATCACCAGGGCTGGGAAAGAGGCCCGTGCCCTCAGGAAGGAAGACTAGGTTTTTATTTATTTAATTTATTTTTATTAGCATAACAATTTATTAGCAAACAAATGAAACGACACCTCTAGATCTCAACCCATATAGGATCTTAAATAATAAACATCACAAACACAGGAAGATTAGGGCTTCTTAAAATAGTTGGTAGTATTACAGATGTCTCCCGATTCCTCCCCTTTGTCCCCTTCCACCCAGCCCCACCCCACCCAGGCCTTCACTACATTATTGTATGTGTCTATGGGCTATGCATACATGCATATATGTTTTTGGTTAATCTCTCCCCTTCCCCCCTCCCCTGTTCCCTTCAGATCTGTCAGTTTTTTCCATGAGTCCATGTCTTTGGACCCATTTTGTTCATCAGTTTATTTTGTTCATTCAGGAAGACTAGGTTTTTATTCCTGTTGCATGAGATACCAGCAATCACCAGAAAAGGATTTGCTGAAGAGCCTAAGTCTCAAAACATCTTCTGTATGGGTTACAAATTTAGCATGTCTCTTTACTACCTGTTCCCTTGAGCCCCAGAAATCTTTGATGTTTTCTTATTCTGAATTTTTTGAGAATGATATTTTGCCTTTTTATCTCTATCCCAAGCATCAGTCCATCTAATACCTGGAATATAGGCACTAGATCAAATGAATCATTGTCCCCCTCTCTTATAAGCACTCCTGTGTTCATCTGTGGAGAATAGAGTCATATCTCACTTGGATTTCTGTCTCAGTACTTGATCGCTAAACTTACCACTTGTCTTTGATGCCTTTCCCTTGTTGGTCAGTAGTTAGAACAGGAGAACCAGTCTGTGTGCAGCAGAATGGAGGCCGCAGAGCAGGCGAGAAACACTTTGCAGGTGGGCCTGGCAGAGGTGGAGAGGAGCAGGGAAGCCCTGTGGGAAAAGAACACTCACCTGGACGCCCAGCTGCAGAAAGCAGAGGAGACGGGGGCTCGGCTGCAGGCAGATCTCAGGGCCATCCAAGAAGAGAAGGAAGAACTTCAAGAAGAACTAAGCGAGGTAAGAAGACAAAATGCATAAGATCTCGTTAAGGTATAACACATGCTCACTGCAAAACACTACAGAGATGATTGAGAAAGTGATAGAGTCTTACTTCCTAGAAATGACCAGTGTTACTAGTTTGGGGTATATCTTCCAATTTTTAAAGAGAATTCCTGTAGGAATCCTTCGGTGATTCCCCACACTTCCACCCCCACCCCCACCCCCGTTTGAATTAGATGCCTCTCCTGTATGCTCTGGTAGTACCGTGTGCACATTTCAAACACCACACCTTCATACTATATAATAATTGTCTGTTTACCTGTCTCCACCATCAGAGCACAAGCTCCTTGAAGGCAAGACTATATCTTATGTGTTTTTGTTCTCCAGCTTATAGTACAGTGTCTAACACATAACAGGGGCTCAGTACATTTTTTCTGAACCAGTGACCTGCCTCAAAGGTCATCTTTCTCCTCCACCACACTTCTCATTGCCATAATAATTACACATAATCTCCCTTCTCAGAGTCCCTTTCTTAGGGCACTGATCACTTTCTTCCTGGTATTATGCATGTGTCTTCTCCTTAAGACTAAAAGCTCCTTAGAGGTAGGTCTCTTGCAGCCCTAGCACAGGGTCTTGCTCGAAGGAGAGCCTGCTTCCTGTCTGGGGGCTTGATGGGTTGATAGAGAAATACATTAATGCTACTTGGTATGAGTGGGCAACTCTGGAGAGAATCATGCCGTGCTCTGAATCTCACCACTGTCTTCCCCTCAGGCACGTCACCAGCAGGAGGCAGCCTCAGCTCAGCTGGAGCAGCTACATCAGGAAGCACAGCGACAAGAAGAAGTGCTGGCCCGGGAAGTTCAGGAGAAGGAGGCCCTAGTTCGGGAGAAGGCAGCTCTAGAGGTGCGGCTGCAGGCTGGGGAGCGGGACCGGCAGGACCTCTCTGATCAACTACTGGGGCTCAGGTAGGACCCAGACCCAGTTCAGCCAAGGGCAGAAGGAGCTTTTCAAGGCAAAGGGTAGCCAAGCTAAGTTCCCTGCCCAAAGTGTATGGGTTCTATCTGAGTTACGAATTTGTGATTACCACCCTAACTTCTTCAAGTAGCCAGTACTTAGAACCCAACTCCTCTTAAGGAAGGGTAAGGGGCTTGATGGGTAAGAACTCTTTCTGATTCCCGAACCTGACAGCTCAGCCAAGGAGTTCCTGGAGAGCAGTCTGTTTGAGGCCCAACAACAAAATTCTTTGATGGAGGTCACCAAGGGGCAGCTGGAGGTCCAGATTCAAACTGTCACTCAAGCCAAGGAAGTAATCCAAGGTGAGAACCCAAATGGAATGGCCACACATGGGGATGTTGAAAGCCGGGAAGGCAGAGGGAAGCTATTAGAGGTCCTTCTCTAGCCGGGTTCAGGGCTTCTGGGATGGGAGTTGCCCAGAGGTCTAGGGAGAGGAGTTTTGTGTGTATGTTTTGAATTGATTTTTTTAAAAAGAAAGGTAAGAAGGGAGAGAGAGAGATAGAAGCATCGATGAGAGAGAAACATCAATCAGCTCCTCCTGCACAGCCCCCCCCAGAAATTGAGCCCACAACTCGGGCATGTGCCCTGGCCAGGAATTGAACTGGCGACCTCTCGGTGCATGGGTCTATGCTCAACCACTGAGCAACACTGACCCAGAGGGAAGAGGAGTTTTGGGTTTTTTTATAATATATTTTTTAAATATATTTGTATTGATTTCAGAGAGAGAGAAACATCATTGATGAGAGAGAATCATTGATCAGCTGCCTCCTGCAAGCCCCCTACTGGGGATTGAGCCCACAACTCAGGCATGTGCCCTTGACTGGAATTGAACCCGGGCCGCATGCCGTTGCTCTATCCACTGAGCAAAACCAGCTAGGGCGGGAAGAGGAGGTTTTAAAAGGAGGAGGGCAGAGGCTCAGAGATCAGATCCTGTCCCTTGCATCTTAGGGGAAGTAAGGTGCTTGAAGCTGGAACTGGACACTGAACGGAACCGGGCAGAGCAGGAGCGGGATACAGCAGCCAGACAGCTTGCCCAGGCTGAGCAAGAGGGGCAGACTGCCCTGCAGCAGCTGAATTCAGCCCACGAGGAGGAGGTGAACCAGCTCCAGGAGAAATTGGTAGGTGGTGGATGTGGCTAGGGGATGGGAGAGGCCTCCCTTCAGGGAGTTTTCCATCTGCTAACTCTAGGTCCAGATACTACTGCTTATAAGAGTGAAATATGTATAAGACTAGCCTGGTTACCAAGGTGCCAACTCCTGCTTCCAGCTCTTTTTTTTTTAAATTTTGTTTTTCAAGTATAGTTTATAGTCAATATTATTTTGTACTAGAGGCCCCGTGCACGAATTTGTACACTGGTGGGGTCCCTTGGCCTGGCCTGTGGGGATCGGGCCAAAACCGGCAGTCCAACGTCCCCTGAGGGGTCCTGGATTGTGAGAGGGTGCAGGTGCACGAATCCATGCACCAGGCCTCTAGTATGCATATAAGATCTTTGGTTAATCTCTTCCCACCCTCCCCCCTCTCCCCTTCCCTCTGAGATTCATCAGTCTGTTCCATGTTCCCATGCCTGCGGTTTCTGCTCCTGTGTTGAGCGTCTGCCCTTTGGTGGTCAGTGCATGTCATAGCTACTGGTCGAATAGTCAGAGGGTTGCTTGGGCTTTTATATATATAAATTACTTTCAGGCGTATAGTGGTTAGGCAATCATATATTTTACAGTGTGTTCCCCCCAAACTTCCAGTACCCACCTGGCACCATGCATAGTTATTACAACTTTAGTGACTATATTCATATGCTATACTTTACATCTCCTTGACTATTTTGTAGCTACCAACGTGTGTATATATATATATTTTTTTTTTTAATTGATTTCAGAGAGGAAAGGAGAGGGAGAGAGAGAAAGAAACATCATTGATGAGAGAATCATTGATCAGCTGCCTCCTGCACACCCCCTACTGGGGATTGAGCCCACAACCCAGGCATATGCCCTCAACTGGAATCGAACCCGGGACCCTTCAGTCGCAGGTCAACACTCTATCTCAGGGGTCCTCAAACTTTTTAAACAGGGGGCCAGTTCACTGTCCCTCAGACCGTTGGAGGGCCGGACTATAGTTTAAAAAAAAACTAGTCGGCTGCTAAGCAACAGGCAGCAGCGGATAAATGTTTTCGGCAGGCTGCATGTGGCCCGCAGGCCGTAGTTTGAGGACCCCTGCTCTATCCACTGAGGCAAACCGGTTAGGGCCCAATGTGTACTTCTTAATTCCTTCACCTTTTTTATCCAAATCCTCAACCTCCTTCCCCTTTGGCATCCATTAGTCTGTATCTATGAGTCTATTTCTATTTTGTGTGCTCGTTGATTTTGTTCTTTAGATTCCACATATAAGTGAAAACATATGGTATTTGTCCTTCTCTGACTAACTCATTTCACTTAGCATAATACCCTCTAGTTCATCCATACTCTTGCAGATGGTGAGATTGCACTCTTTTTTATGGCCAAGTAATATTCCGTTGTATGTATTTACCACAACCTTTAATTCACTTGTCTGTTTTGGGGCACTTGGGTTGCTTCCATATCTTGCCTATTGTAAATACTGCTGCAGTGAACATACGGGTGCACATATTCTTTCGAATTAGTCTTTTGGGTTTCTTTGGTCTAGCTCAGGGGTGGGCAAACTTTTTGACTCAAGGGCCACAATGGGTTCTTAAACTAGACCGGAGGGCCAGAACAAAAGCATGGATGGAGTGTTTGTGTGAACTAATATAAATTCAAAGTAAACATCATTACATAAAAGGGTACGGTCTTTTTTTTCAATAGTTTTATTCATTTCAAACGGGCCAGATCCGGCCTGCGGGCCGTAGTTTGCCCACGGCTGGTCTAGCTTCTAGATCTTAAATAAATAATATGTAAAAAACACTAAGAACAGTTCCTGACATATAGTGAACTCTTTATTTATATGCTAACTATTATCATTGTTGCGATATGTACAGATAATTAAATGCGGATCCTGGAATTTAGAATTGGCCCCAGGATGGAAAGGGAGCAGAGAAATGCCTTGGACACATTCTTGCCCAATTCAAAACTATTTTTCTTTTGTCTTTTAATTATATAATTTAGTCCATTTTCTATTATTGTGATTATAGGTATATTTGGATTTATTTTCACCATCTTATGCTATTTGTCCTGCCTTTTTATGTCTTTTGTGGAGGAGAGATCACCTTTCTTAACTTCTTTTAGAGGATTAAATTGGATGATTAAGTTGTAGTCTTTTCTTACCTCTTTTTCTTTCTACTGCTTTGGATGATATGTACTGTATTTTTTATTCTTTTAGTTGTTTCCTTAAATACATATTTATTTTTGGTTAATCCTCACTGGAGGATATATTTCCATTGGTTTTTTATTTATTTACTAGAGGCCCGATGCACGAAATTTATGCATGGGTAGGGTCCCTAGGCCTGACCGGCGATCAGGGCCAATCTGTGGAGCAACCAGCAGGGTAATTGGGAGGGGGGGGGGGGGAGACTCCTGCTGGCACCCACTTTGGCTGGCCTGGGGCCTGCTGGCTGGGGCCAGCTCCTGCGTTGAGCGTCTGCCCCCTGGTGGTCAATACACATCATAGCGACTGGTCATTCCACTAGTTGTTCTGCTGTTCAGTCAATTTGCATATTAGCCTTTTGTTATATAGGATTTATTTTTAGAGAGAATGGAAGGGAGGGGGAGGAGAGAGAGAGAGAGAGAGTGAAAGAGAGAAAGAGAAAGAGAGAAACCTCGATGTGAGAGAGACACATTGATTGGTTGCCTCTCCCATGTGTCCCAACAGGGCAACTGGGGTCGGGGATGGAACCTGCAACCCAGGCACCTGCCCTTGACTGAGAATCGAACCCATGACCTTCCGGTATGCTGGCTGATGCTCTAAACACTGAACAACATTGGCCCGGGCTAGTTGTTTCCTTTAGTATTTTAAAACTAGAGGCTCGGTGCACAAAAATTTGTGCACTCAGGGTGGTCCCTCAGCCCGGTCTGTGCTCTCTCCCAGTCTGGGACCCTTCAGGGGATGTCCACCTGCTGGCTTAGGCCCACTCCCCAGGGGACTGGGCCTAAGCTGGCAGTCAGACGTCCCTCTGGCAGCCCGGGAGCCCTCGGGGGATGTCCACTTGCCAGCGGGAAGCAGGCCTAAGCTGCAGTCGGACATCCTTAGCGCTTCTGAGGAGGCGGGAGAGGCTCCCACCACCACCGCTGTGCTGGCAGCCATCAGCCTGGCTTGTGGGTGAGCACAGCTCCTCCATATGGGAGTGCACTGACCACCAGGGGGAAGCTCCTGCATTGAGCGGCTGCCCCCTGGTGGTCAGTGTGTGTCATAGTGACCAGTCATCCCAGTCGTTCTGCTGTTAGGGTCAATTTGCATATTGCCCTTTTATTATATAGGATATATACTTAAAATCTCAAGTGGGATCAAACATATGGTAACAGAAGGAAATTAGACTTTGGGTGGTGAGCATACAATAGAGTACACAGATAACAAATTATAATGTACCCGTGGAATTTATGTAGTTATTAACCAATGTTACCTCAATAAATTTAATTTTTTTTAAAACCTTAGGTTAAGCCCAGCTGGCGTGGCTGTGGTTGAGTGTTGACCTATGAACCAGGAGGTCATGGTTCAATTTCCAGTTAGGGCATATGCCTGGGTTGCAGGCTCCATCCTCAGTGTGGGGCATGCAGGAAGCAACTGATCAATGATTCTCTCTCATTGATGTTTCTATCTCTCTCTCCCTCTCCCTTCCTCTTTGAAATCAGTAAAAAAATATTTTTTTAAAAGCAAACAAAAGAAACACCTTAGGTTAATCAGTATATTTACTTTTTTCCTGAGTGACATAAGAGCATTCAGAATATTTCACCTTCATTCACTCCTCTCAACCTATGTACAGTTTTTTAAAAAATATATTTTAATTGATTTCAGAGAGGAAGGGAGAGGGAGAGAGAGATAGAAACATCAATGATGAGAGAGAATCATTGATTGACTGCCTCCTGCATGCCCCCCACTGGGGATCAAGACCGCAACCCTGGCATGTGCCCTTAACTGGAATCGAACCTGGGACCCTTCAGTCTGCAGGCCAATGCTCTATCCACTACACCAAACCAGGTAGGGCCCTATGTACAATTTTATTCATGATGCTGGTGATGATAGATATTAAATTCTAAATACTTTGTAGGTACAAAGCACCATTTAAAGTGTTTTACATGGCCCAGCCAGTGTGGCTTAGTGGTTAAGCATTGACCTATGAACCAGAAGGTCACGGTTGAATCCCAGTCAGGATAAATGCCTGGGTTGTGGGCTCAATCCCCAGTAGGTAGTGTACTAGAGGCAGCCAATCAATGATTCTCTCTCATCATTGATGTTTCTATCTCTCCCTTTCCTTTCCTCTCTGAAATCAATTTAAAAAATCTATCTATCTATCAACATAAAATATTAAAAAATAAAATAAAGTGCTTTACACACTTATTTTTTTTCCTATAAATTTGTAGTTGTTGTTTTTTTAATCCTCACCCAAGGATATTTTTTCCATTGATTTTTTTTTAATATATTTTATTGATTTTTTACAGAGAGGAAGGGAGAGAGATAGAGAGTTAGAAACATCGATGAGAGAGAAACATCGATCAGCTGCCTCCTGCACACTCCCCACTGGGTGCCCGCAACCCAGGTACATGCCCTTGACCGGAATCGAACCCAGGACCTTTCAGTCCGCAGGCCGACGCTCTATCCACCGAGCCAAACCGGTTTCGGCTCCGTTGATTTTTAGACAGGAGAGAGAGAGAGAGAACATCGATGTGAGAGAGACTCATCAGTTGGCTGCTTGTTTGCCTCCCCCATGTACCCGGACCGGGGCCAGGGATTAAATCTGCAACCCAGGTGTGTGTCCTTGACTGGAAATGGAATCTGTGACCCTTCGGTGAGCAGTGAGCAGGCCAGCACTAACCATGGAGCCACGCCAGCCAGGGCTACATGACTTATCTTAATCCTCTAAACCAGTGGTTCTCAACCTTTGGGTCGCCAACCTATGGGTCTCGACCCCTTTGGGGGTCGAACGACCCTTTCGCAGGGGTCACCTAAGATCATCGGAAAACACATATATAATTACATATTGTTTTTGTGATTAATCACTATGCTTTAATTATGTTCAATTTGTAACAATGAAAATACATCCTGCTAATTTTATGGTTGGGGATCACCACAACATGAGGAACTGTATTAAAGGGTCGCAGCATTAGGAAGGTTGAGAACCACTGCTCTAAACAGTCCTAGGAGGGAGGACACTGTTGTTATCACCGTTTTTCAAGATGAGGAAACTGAGACACTGAGATGTGATAGACTTTAACTGAGGTCACACTAGTAGTGTTGGACTGAAGACTAATCCAGGCAGCCTGGCTCCAGAGCCCTTCACCACTACCGGAGGGTGCTGGGTTAGTCTGGGAGATCAGGGAAGGCTTTGGTGACTGGTGGACCTCTGGGAGGACTGGTGCCGCGTCCTAGTGCTCTTGTATAATACAGGAGACACCCTCGCTGGGCTCGACCTCACTTTTTGGAAGGCTGACTGCCTCCCTGAGCAGGGGAGAGTGGGCAGCAGAGAGCGAGTCGGTCACCTCAGTTCATTGTTACAACCGTGAACCATGATGTGGTTGCTTTAAAATAACGCATAATCGTAACTTATATTAGGGACAACTCCACTTTAGGAAGTACTTCTATGTGTGGCACCATTTGATTTCTTTATAACTCTCATTTGATTCTCATAAAGTTTGGTGAGGTAGGGAAGGCAGGGGTTATTAGCCTGCCTTCACAGATGAGGAAACGGGCTTCGAGCAGTACCAGGTCCTACAGCTGGCGAGCAGTGGACTTACTCTCATCCAGCTCTTCTGCACCTCTCCTCACCCATTTGGTTCTAACAGTGTTCCTTTGTATGACCAGGAGAAAGAGTGCTCCCGGCACCAGCAGGAGCTGGACAAGGCTCTGGAGACCCTAGAGAAGGAGAAAATGGAGCTAGAAATGAGGCTGCGGGAGCAGCAGGCAGAGACGGAGGCTCTTCGGACCCAGAAGGAAGAAGAACGGGCCACGGCCGAGAGCGCCCTATGCCAGGTGGGAGGCTGGAGGTCCAGCCTGCGTCTCCCTGCCTGGGCACACTTCCTCTTCCGCGCCCCAGAGCAGTGCCGCAGGGGCTTCTAGAAGAGTGTAGCCACCCGTTTGCTGCGAGTGAGCTGGGCGACAGGCAGCATTAATCGCAGGGCCGGCAGCACGTCATACTTCCTGTGGGAGGGCTGGCGTTTACCTCATCCTGTCAGCTTGAAAACCAGTGGCAATCTTTGCACTTCCTGGTTCTCAGTCAGTGGGTCCAGGCCTTCCTTTTCCCTCAGCCCCCACCCCATTTGCCGGAAGAGCAATCAAATAGCTGGAATATGCTGGTGGCCTAGTGGCTGAGCATGGTGACCTCGATCCAACAAGCCCTGCACTCCTGTCCCTCCACAGATGCAGCTCGAAACAGAGAAGGAGAGGGTGTCCCTCCTGGAGACACTGCTGCAGACCCAGAAGGAACTGGCAGATGCCAGCCAGCAGCTGGAACGGCTGAGGCAGGACATGAAGGTTCAGAAGTTAAAGGAACAGGTATGGAGGGTGGTCCTGGGCAGGGAAGAAAGGGGAACATTGATGCACTCATGCAGCATTGGCCGGTTCTTTGGCACTTCGGGTCAGGCCCTGTGCCGGGTGGTAACATATGGCAAACATCACGGTGTGGCGCCCAGTGAACATGACAGACATGGTCCCTGCCCTCAAGGAGCTTACTTTCCAGTAGCAGAGACAGACCAGGAGGAGCAAACACAAAATAAATGAGATAATTGCAGGTTGTGAAACGTGCTGTAAAGGAAACGCATACGGTGATATAATTGAGACTGATTGAAAAGTGGCCACTTTGGGCAAGGAGGTCAGGGAGGACCTCAAGGAGAAAGTAACATTTGAGCTGAGACATGAGGTTTAAAAGCCCCGTGAACAATAGGAATGAACCTCGGGAACATGCTGAGTGAAAGAGCCAGTCACAAGAGGCCATACAGTGTATGATTCCACTGATAGGAAATGTCCACAATAGGCCAACCTACAGAGACAGGAAGTAGATGCGTGGTTGGGAGTGAGAATAAGGGATGGTGGGTACAGGTTTCTTCTGGGTGATGACAATGTTCTAATATTGATTGTAGTGGTAGTTGTAAAACTCTGTAAATGCGCTGAAAACGTTGAATTTTACTCTTTAAATGGGTGAATTGTGTGGCATCTGAACTATGTCTCAGGAAAACTGTTAAAAAGCAAAGAAGCCAGCGATTTGAAGAGTAGGTTAGGCAGAGGAAATAGGTGCCACAAGGGCCCTGGGACAGACAGCAAAGGGCATGGGGAGTTCCAGGACAGAAAGGAGGCGGCGTGGCTGCAGTGTGATAAGCTCAGGGGTGAGTGGAAAGAGAGGCAGGAGCCCTTTGTCAGCCATGGCAGGAGCCTGGATTTGATCAAGGGCAATGGAAAATGTTGGTACTTAGGAAGCAGAGAAGGACATAATTTAATGTGTGTGTGTGTGGGGGGGGGGGGGGGGCGGGGGTATGAAGTAGAAATAGGGCTGTGCAACGGGAGGTTGTTGCAGTGGTCTGACTAAGGGACTGCAGCCATTTCAGGGACCCTGACCGAGAACTCCTGGGTGAGCCAGTGCACTTTGTGAGGGCAGCGAGGGAGCAGGAGGTGAGGAGTTGAGGTGGCAGGGCATGATAGACACAAGTTGGATTGCTGGGTCCTGCGTTAGCTTTTGCTGCCCCAACTAAAAAATTAGTATTTATATGATATTGATTTCTACAGTGTGAATTCCAAGGCCCCTGTGAAAGCTTTCCTCTTCTCATAGCTGTCTTCTCCCTTTGCAGGAGACCATTGGAATGCTGCAGGCCCAGCTCCGGGAGGCTCGGCGGGAGCTGGATCAGGCAGCCCAGCAGCACAGAGATGACCTCACCGCCCTCCAAGGAGAGAGCAGCTCCCTGCTACAGGATAAGATAGACCTGCAGAAGCAGGTCCCTCCTCCTCTCTCCCAGCCCCCCAGCGCTTCCCTAGCAAAGCCAGGCTGCCCCACTCCCTCCTACAGGACAAGGGGAACTTTGGGAGCGTGGGAGGAGAAGGCTAGGCCCCAGTGCTGAGTGGAAGGGGGAAGGGTACTCAGAGCTGAGCACGGGCCCCTTGAGCTCTGGGTGGTAATCTTCCTGTGCTGACTGCAGAACTTAGATATTCTCAGGCAGCTCCACTGTCAGTTGTTCTTTTTGTCTTCCCTCCTGGTTCATAGGTTGGCACTCAACCACTGAGCCACACCAGCCAGACCAGATTGGTTTTTTTTTATTCTGATTGCTTTTCCTTCTCAAAATCCTATATCAGATGGTGTTCTGATTGTTCATTTTAAAAAATACAGTCACTATACACTTGCCCATCACTTTGCCTTTGGGTGTAGTTATATTCAGCAAAGATTTTTATTTGTGCCTGAATTTATCCAGCATATGTGAGGCTGGGAGACAGGTGACTAAGCTGAATGGTGTTTGGGGAGGAGGGTAGTTAAGAAGGGTATGTGAGGATTGATTGGTGGAACCTCCAGAGCACTGGAAATGAGCTGGTGATTAAGGTAAACCTTGAAGGACCATGAAGCCATAGGCGAGAATCATCCTCCCTCTGGGCCCCTGCCCTTGGTCCTCATGCCCTTAACTTTTCAGGTGGAGGACTTGAAGTCTCAGCTGGTTTCCAAGGATGACTCCTGGAGGCTGGTGGAGCAGGAGATTCAGGAGAAGCGGAGAGAGGCCCAGGAATGTAGCCGAATTCAGAAAGAGTTGGAGAGAGACAAAGCCAGGTAGGCTAGACAAGCCACGAAGTTGGCTTTTGCCTATCTCTCTCCAGTGGTCACTGGGAGGTTGATAGTTTTTTGCTCAGGTTATCTAGCCTTTCATGTCTCCAGCTGTGGGCTGTACAAGTAGCCAAGAGGGTAGGACACAGACCCTGTCTTCCAAGCCTACACTTCATTTACTTAGTAAATATTTAGACAAATGCATATGTACCAGGCACTATGCCAGGGGTCAGGAAACAGTGATAAACAAGACAGTATGGTCCCCATTTCAACAGAATTTATAATTTTGTAGGGAAGACATTAATCAAATAACCCCCAAAATAAATTATTGCAGATTATGTTCCATGATGTGGAGGAAAGACACAGGATGCTGAACTAGAAATGGGGCAGGCTGGGGAGGGAGATCTACTTTAGATGTTAGGGAAGTCCTTCCTCCACTGCAGGGTGAAATGGAACCACCATGCAAAGGGTGGGAGAGTTCTATGCAGTAGGGATAGAAGTCACACGCAGTGGCTCTGGGGCAGGTCAAAGCTGGGGGTGTTTGGGGAACTTGAAGGTGCAGCATGACTGGAGCCTGGTGACTGAGGAGAGAGTGACTTGAGGTAGACAAGTCCGTGTCATTCAGGATTTCGTAGGTCACAGGAAGGAGTTTGTAGTTATTTTAGGTTTGGTAGAAAATCATTGCAGGGTGTTAAGCCAGCAACTCAACATAATCCAATTTATGATTAGTAGAAGGGATAGTGATGACACAAAACATCAGGAATGAGGTCCAATCACCCAGAATGAAAAGCCGCATGTATTCTCAGGGCTGTAGGAGGTTGGGGAGGGACAAATCTTTTCGTGAATGACTCTAGAGGCAGGAAAACAAGTTAGGAGACTAGTACGGTTGTCTAGATGAGAGATACTAAAGCTGAACCAGGATAGGGGAGTGGGATGGGGAGGAGAGAAGGGGTTTAGAGGACGTTTAGGAAATTGGAATCAGTTATATGTAGTCATAGATTAGGTATATGTAGGATGAAGGGAGAACTGTGATATGATCAAGGCTTCTAAGTTGGGGTACTAGGTGGATGGAGGTGCCATTCATTCACTGAGCTAGGGAACATAATATGGGTGGTTGGGGAGGTGCAGAGGGCATAGAGCAGATTGGACATGTTGAATTTTAGGTATGATATAGATATTTCTGGAATTTCCCAGAGAAGAATAAACTATGAAGTTGAAATTGGGTATCATATGCGAGAAGTATTTAGGAGCACTCAGTAAGTGCTCAATAAATAATAAGTTTTTATTGTTACACTGTAATCATTATCATTACTATCTCCATTTTGATTAAATGTTTAGAACAGTCAGATGAGAAGGTCGTTCTTCATTCCCTGAGAGGACGGCCTAGCCCTCTGACCCCTCTCTTTTCAGCCTGACTCAGTCTTTAGTGGAAAAGGAACAGAGACTCCTTGTTTTAGAAGAAGCTGACTCTGTTCGACAACAGGAGCTGCGTTCCCTGCACCAGGATCTGCAGGACGCCCAGGGAGGGCAGAAAGAGCTCAGTGCCCAGGTACTTCCCGCCAGTGATGGGCCCTATTCCCTGGTGGAAGCCTGCCCCTGGAGTGGGAGATGATTGCTCAGAGTTGGTTCATGAAGAGGACCTTTCTCTTTCCTTATTACAGGGCATGCTGGGACGTCAGCAGCCCTGGCAGGAGGGGGAAGCCAGGACTGGGCAGGGTGGGGGTTTGGAACCTGACACAGAGTTTGACCACCTGTGGAGAACCTGATGGCCCAGAACATTGTTCCTAAGGGGCAGAGCTCATGCAGGCCTAGTTCATTCAAGCATGGCTACTCCCTAGTGTGCTTTGTCTGTTTGGCAAGACACAGCAGGGCCATAGTATTACTCCAAAATACTAAGTAGGCAGCAAGAGGACTCAGTCTGCTCAATCCTTGGTGCAAAGGAAAGATGGAACTAGGAGGGGATGAGTAAGAGAGAGACAGAAGACTGCAGCAGATAAGGACCCAGATCCTGAGTTAGACTCCCAGCTCTACTGCTTCTGGGTTGTGTGAGCATCAGTTTCTTCATCCATGAAACAAGGGTGAAACTTGTTAACCATTATAGTTATATGTAAAGTGTCATGAACACAATAAGCATTCAATATATGGTAGCCAGTATTACTGTGACTGGTCTTAGGTTCAGTGTCAGGGTTTCAGGCAGAATTCTAATATCAGGGAGTTGACATAGTTGCCAGGGGGACCAGAGGCAAAGCCCATTTGCGTAGCCTGCACTCACGCGTAGGAGTGAGTAGGTAGGCGCGCAGGTCAGATCTTGGGTAGTACTCCTTGCAGCTCCCTACCTGCCCAGTATAAGACCAGGAAGGGTCTGAGGAGCAGGTATCCACTCCCTGCTCAGGGTGACTACTTCCTCCCTGTAGGTGGAACTACTGAAGCAGGAGGTAAAGGAAAAAGAAGCTAATTTTCTGGCCCAGGAAGCACAGCTGCTGGAGGAGCTAGAAGCGTCTCGAGTCACAGAGCAGCAGCTGCGAGCTTCCTTGTGGGCCCAGGAGGCCAAGGAAGCCCAGCTACAGCTGCGACTGCGCAGCACGGAGAGCCAGCTGGAGGCGCTGGCTGCAGAGCAGCAGCCCGGGCACCATGCCCAGGCCCAGCTCGCCAGCCTCTGTTCCGTCCTGCAGCAGGCCCTGGGGTCTGTCTGTGAGAGCAGGCCTGAGCTGAGTGGCGGGGGAGACTCTGCTCCCTCCTTCTGGGGTCCTGAGCCAGGTGAGGCAGCCATCCAAGAACTCAGTCCTTGGGGCCAAAGCCAGGCCTAGCTCCCAGGGGAGAAGGAAGAGGAATGCAGTTCCGTAGACAGTATGCCACAACGCTAAAGCCACAGACTCTGGAATTAACCCAGAGTTTGAACGCCCCCAGCTCTACGATTTGCTAGATGTATGTCCTTGCACAAGTCACCTGTCCTCTCCGAGCTTGATTCTCTCAATTATAAAATGCAGATGTTAAAAGTACCTACCTTTCAGGACTTTTCTAAGGAGTTAATGAGGTTACAGAGGTAAAATAGCCCACACAGTTCCTGGCTCTTATTGGATGATAGCTAGCATTACTGAGCACCCACCACAGTGCCTGGCACATAGGTATGCAGACAGTGCGTGATGAGAGAACTACTTAGAAGGGCTTCTTTGAGGAGAGGAGGATCAGTGGGAAGGCAAAGGCCATGTCTGAAGAGGTAGAGCTGTTTTCTTCAGACTGTAACCAAGTCAGGAGGTATTGCCTCATTTATTCAGATCAAAATGGAACGAGAATCCTCTTTAAGAGAGGGCCCCTCCTGACGGCTCTCTCGGCTGAGGCGGTGGCATCTGCCCTCCAGAAGCTCCACCAAGACCTGCGGAAGACTCAGCAGGCCCGGGTATGTTTCCCTGCTCTCCTCCCCTGAAAAGATTCATGCAGCAATTTAACCTGTTTTCTTCCTGAGATCAGGTTGGGATAAGTTCCATCTTTTATCACTTATGACCTGGAAACCATGAACAAAGCATTTGTTTTTCTGGGTCTTGGTTTTGCTAGTAAAGTCAGGCAAATCATGCCTGCCTCACAGGGTTGAGTGTTAGATCAGTGAGGGGCTTATGTGAGCCCTATACAAATGTGACATTATTTTGTATTATTTTCTTAACCATGAATTATTCTTGGTGCCAAGACCTTCAAGAAAAAAAACAACAAATTGAGACCACTGAGATTTGAGGTTGTCATTTATAGGAACATGCTAAGCCTACGACTGAACTAAATGTCCTGTAAATTCCATCTCATAGTGAACTTATTAGCCAATAAAAAAATAGTGCCACCATATGCCAGCTTGTCTGAGCTGGGGACACAAAATGCAGAAAGACCTGATTGCTCCCTCAAGAAGGCTTATAACATGGCTGAGGAGCCAAACTGCATTGTAAGATAAAGAACCAATAGAATTAGCTGGATCAATACAGATGCACATGATGGTAATAGGAGGGACATTTCATTCTGACTTGACGAAGGTCAGAAGGAAGAAATGACCTCTAGGTTAGGCTTTGAAGGAAGAGTTTAGGGAGAGGAGAGGTGACCCTGGGCTAAAACTTTAGCAACAGTTCTGTTTCAAATGACATAGATGGGACAAAAAGGGATTCTAGGCTCTAGGCAGCTGGAGCAGAGCTTGTCATCACCCAGGAAGCCAAGTGTATACGAGTTCAGAGGTAAATAACTCAGGATTATGAGAGTAGGTCCCGCTGGCAAACCCCAAAAGAGGCTGAAGGGGAGAAAAGGGCTTGGGCCCTGGACTGGGATAGGTTTGTGGGAGATGAGGAACGTGAGTTTAGCCATGCCCTTTCTTTCCCAGGATGACCTGAGGAATCAGGCACAGAAGCTGAAACAGCATCTCACTGATACAGAGGCTGAGAAGAGCCAGGTCCAAACAGAGTTGCGGGATCTGCAGAGACAACTCTCCCAGAACCAGGAAGGTGAGAAGCTCAAGGCAGGCACAGGGATTTGGAGGGAGGAGAGGAAAGGCGGGAATCCCGGAAGGGGCAGGAACAGGCTTAGCAGCCACTCTTTACTGCTTGCCCACAACTGTGAGAAGATACCTAGAGGCATCTCCAAAGGGGTGAGACCCCATGAACTGTTTTCTGCTTCCCGTGGCCTTTGAGGGCCATCCTGGCAAAAGGGATTAAGAGGAACAGATTTGGTGAAGTGAGAAGTTGCTGGCTAGGCTTTTGCTTTCTCTCTCTGCAGATTAAAAATTGGCAGCCCAAGGCCAGGACTGTGAGGACATTTTAAAATTCTTTATCTTTTGTCATTGATCCATGTTACTTATTTTTTTCATCTTCAACTATGTCCCCAGAATTATTTCACCTTTACAGCAGGATTGAGGGCTGTTTGAGAGATACCAAGGAGGGGGAATATGGGGAGAACATCTCTGTGCCACAGACATGGGCTGAAAAGGGTGGTGACCACTTGGAAGGGAAAGGAGAGGGGAGGATCTTGAGGCTCAAGGCTCTACTGTAGAAGAGAAGAGGACAACTTGGGGAGTGGGTCTGGGTCATGAAAGTATCCCAGAGGTCTCCCTGAGAGACACACACATAGATCTGGGTTAGGTGCTTTTTGCAGAAATGGTAGGGATGGGGGAAGCCAGCAGAGTAACCCTAGTCTCCAAGAACCAGAGCAAAATCATAGAGTAGGAGACTCGCAAGGATCTCCAGTGTCATCCAGCTCAACCCTGTCTGGAATCCAGAGTTGAGGATCTGAATGTGATCAGGCTGAGAAATTGTTGGGATGATTATAAGGCAGTGCTGGAGCTGCGCAGCAGACACAGACATGAGTCTGGAAGCAGCCAGGAGCCCAGACAAACAGGAGCAGCTGGCAGATGGGTGATGTCTCTATGAAACTGGATATAATTCTCTCCTTGGCCTTCTTCCCCTTTGATTCTATTTCCCATCGTCCATCTGCCTCTACCTCCCTCTTTTCCTCCACCCCAACCATGGGCCTTGCTCCACTACCTCTCCTCTTCCCAAAGAGAAATCCAAGTGGGAAGAAAAGCAGAAGTCCCTAGAGTCTGAGCTGATGGAACTGCACGAAACTGTGGCATCCTTACAGAGTCGCCTACGGCGAGCAGAACTGCAGGGAGTGGAAGCCCAGGTATGGTGGTACTGGTGTGGGGTGGGGGTTGCTTCAGCAGTCGTCCCTCAGGACCCAGCTCTAGCTCTCAGACCATCTTGGTCTATAGTCCTATCCCATCCATATTTGTGCCCAGCTTCCTTCAGCAGTGTCTGTTTCTCTGGCTGGCCCCACTCCCTGAGCCACTATTAAGGCCCCAGTGAATCCTCCTTTTGTCCCTTGCCCTGAAGGACCAGAGTCTGGGATGACTCATTTGCACAATGTGTTCTCCTCTGGGCGTAGCAGAGCCCTGGGAGTGGTAGGTATGTTCTTTCACAGTAGTTAGTAGCATGAGTGGAATGCATGAGTTCTTTTGGTGTTTTTTTTTGGTTTTTTTTTTGTTTTTTTTTTATTGCTTAAAGTATTACAAAGGGTATTACATATGTATCCATTTTTCCCCCGCCCTAGACAGTCCCCTAGCCTCCCCTATCCCCCAGTGTCTTATGTCCATTGGTTATGCTTATATGCATGCATACAAGTCCTTTAGTTGATCTCTTACCCCCCTACCTCCTGAACCCCAACCCTCCCCGGCCTTCCCGCTGCAGTTTGACAATCTGTTTGAGGCAGCTCTGCCTCTGTATCTATTATTGTTCAAAAGTTTATAATGGTCTCTATTATCCACGAATGAGTGAGATCATGTGGTATTTTTCCTTCATTGACTGGCTTATTTCACTTAGCATAATGCTCTCCAGTTCCATCCATGACGTTGCAAACGGTAAGAGTTCCTTCCTTTTTAGAGCAGCATAGTATTCCATCGTGTAGATGTACCACAGTTTTCTAATCCATTCATCTACTGATGGGCACTTAGGCTGTTTCCAGATCTTAGCTATGGTGAATTGTGCTACTATGAACATAGGGGTGCATATATCCTTTCTGATTGGTGTTTCTGGTTTCTTGGGATATATTCCTAGAAGTGGGATCACAGGGTCAAATGGGAGTTCCATTTTCAGTTTTTTGAGGAAACTCCATACTGTCTTCCATAGTGGCTGCACCAGTCTGCATTCCCACCAGCAGTGCACAAGTGTTCCTTTTTCTCCACATCCTCTCCAGCACTTGTCGTTTGTTGATTTGTTGATGATAGCCAGTCTGACAGGTGTGAGATGGTACCTCATTGCTGTTTTGATTTGCATCTCTCGGATGATTAGTGACTTTGAGCATATGTTTTCATATGTCTCTTGGCTTTCTGAATGTCCTCTTTTGAAAGGTGTCTATTTAGGTCCTTTGCCCATTTTTTGATTGGATTGTTTATCTTCCTTTTGTTAAGTTGTATGAGTTCCCTATAAATTTTGGAGATTAGGCCCTTATCAGATATGACATTGGTAAATATGTTTTCCCACACAGTGGGTTTTCTCGTTGTTTTGTTGATGGTTTCTTTTGCTGTGCAGAAGCTTTTTATTTTGATGTAGTCCCATTTGTTCATTTTCTCTTTCGTTTCAAGTGCCCTAGGAGTTGTATCAGTGAAGAAATTGCTTCGGCATATGTCTGAGATTTTGTTGCCTTTGGATTCTTCTAGAATTTTTATGGTTTCCTGTCGTACATTTAAGTCCTTTATCCATTTTGAGTTTATTTTTGTGTATGGTGTAAGTTGGTGGTCTAGTTTCATTTTCTTGCATATATCTGTCCAATTTTCCCAACACCATTTATTGAAGAGACTATCTTGGCTCCATTGTATGTTCTTGCCTCCTTTGTCAAATATTAATTGAGCATATTGGTTCGGGCCGATTTCTGGGCTCTCTATTCTATTCCATTGATCTATATGCCTATTCTTGTGCCAGTACCAGGCAGTTTTGAGAACAGTGGCTTTGTAATACATCTTGATGGAATGCATGAGTTCTTTTGGTCCAAGTCCTTGACAATGCTGGTGCTACAAGTAAGGAAAGAAAGGACCTGATTGGAGTGATGGTATCAAGGAAGTGTGGTCTAAGGTGGCTGTGCATCTTGTTTTGCAGAATGAGCGACAGTTACTTCAGGCAGCTAAGGAGAACCTGACAGCCCAGGTGCAACATCTGCAAGCATCTGTCACAGAAGCCAGGGCTCAGGCGAGTGCTGCAGGGGTCCTGGAAGAAGACCTGCGAACTGCTCGCTCAGCCCTGAAATTGAAAAATGAGGAGGTGGAGAGTGAGCGCGAGAGAGCCCAGGCTCTGCGGGAGCAGGGCGAGCTGAAGGTGGCCCAAGGAAAGGCTTTACAGGAGAACTTGGCTATCCTGGCCCAGGCCTTATCTGAAAGAGAAGGGGAGGTGGAGGCTTTGCAGGAAAAAATCCAGGAACTGGAGAAGCAGCGGGAAATGCAGAAGGCAGCTTTGGAATTGCTATCTCTGGACCTAAAGAAGAGGAACCAAGAGGTGGATCTGCAACAGGAACAGATTCAGGAGCTGGAGAGGTGCAGGTCTGTTTTAGAGCATCTGCCGATGGCCGTCCAGGAGCGAGAGCAGAAGCTGACTGTGCAGAGGGAGCAGATCAAAGAGCTCGAGAAGGATCAAGAGACGCAGAGGAACGTTGTAGAGCATCAGCTTCTAGAACTCGAGAAGAGGGACCAAGTGATCGAGTCCCAGAAAGGACAGATTCAGGATCTGAAGAAGCAGCTGGTTACTCTGGAGTGCCTGGCCCTGGAACTGGAGGAAAACCACCGCAAAGTAGAGTGCCAGCAAAAGGCAATTGAGGAGCTGGAGAGCCAGAGGGAGGTGCAGAGGGTGGCTCTGACCCACCTGACCCTGGACCTAGAGGAGAGGAGCCAGGAGCTGCAGGTGCTAAGCAGCCAGATCCACGAGCTGGAGAGCCACAGCAGCCTTCTGGCAGGAGAGCTCCAGGAGAAGGACCAGGAGGTGAAGTCCCAGCGAGAACAGATCGAGGAGCTGCAGAGGCAGAAAGAGCGTCTGACTCAGGACCTCCAGAGGAGGGACCAGGAGATGGTGCTGCAGAAAGAGAGGATTCAGGTCCTTGAAGATCAGAGGACACTGCAGACCAAGATTCTAGAGGAGGACCTGGAACAGATCAAGCTTTCCCTGAGAGAGCGAGGCCGGGAGCTGGCCTCTCAGAGGCAGCTGATGCAGGAGCAGGCAGAGGAAGGGAAGGGCCAGAGTAAAGCACAGCGAGGGAGCCTCGAGCACATGAAGCTCATCCTGCGTGACAAGGAGAAGGAGGTGGAGTGCCAGCAGGAGCGTATCCAGGAACTTCAGGAGCACAAGGGCCAGCTGGAACAGCAGCTCCAGGGCCTACACAGGAAGGTGGGAGAGACCAGCCTACTCCTGACCCAGCGAGAGCAGGAGATAGTGGTCCTGCAGCAGCACCTGCAGGAAGCCAGGGAGCAGGGGGAGCTGAAAGAGAAGTCACTGCAGGGCCAGCTAGAAGAGGCCCAGAGAGCCCTGGCCCAGAGGGACCAGGAGCTCGAGGCCCTGCAGCAGCAGCAGCAGCAGCAGGCCCAGGGGCAGGAGGAGGTGGTGAAGGAAAAGGCAGGCACACTGCAGAGAGCTCTGGAGCAGGCCCACATGACACTGGGAGAGCGCCAGGGAGAGCTTGAGGACCAGAGGGAACATGTGCGAAGACTCCAGGAAGAACTGACAGTGGAGGGACAACGGGCACAGGCCCTGGAGGAGGTGTTGGGTGACCTAAGGGCTGAATTTCAGAAGCAGGAGAAGGCTCTGCTGGCCCTCCAGCAACAGTGTGCGGAGCGGGCACAGGAGCATGAGGCGGAGGCCAAGGCCTTGCAGGACAGCTGGCTGCAGGCAGAGGCGATGCTCAAGCAACGGGACCAGGAGCTGGAGGCCCTGCGGGCAGATAGCCAGTCCTCCCAGCATCAGGAGGAGGCTGCCCGAGGCCAGGCCGAGGCTCTGCAGGAGGCCCTCAGCAAGGCTCAGGCTGCCCTGCAGGAGAAAGAGCAGCATCTCCTTGGACAGGCAGAACTGAGCCGCAGCCTTGAGGCCAGCACGGCCACCTTGCAGGCTGCCCTGGACTCCTGCCAGGCACAAGCCCGGCAGCTGGAGGAGGTCCTAAGGAAGCGGGAAGGTGAGATCCAGGACCGGGATCTCCGACACCAGGCGGCCATGCAGGAGCTCCAGCAGGCGCTTGCACAGAGGGATGGAGAATTGAGACATCAGAGGAAACAGAGGCAGCTGCTGGAGAAGTCTCTGGCCCAGAGACTCCAAGAGGATGTGATCCAAGAGAAGCAGAATCTGGGGCAGGAAAGAGAGGAAGAGATGAGGGGCCTTTATGAGAGCCTAAGGGAGCTACAGCTGACTCTAGCACAAAGGGAAGAGGAGATCCTGGAGCTGAGAGAGCAAAGGAAGAATCTGGAGGCCTCAGCCCACAGCCGCAAAGCCTCCCCCGTGGAGGAGCCATCTACAAAACGTGCCTCTTTAGGACCCAGGCTGCAGCAGGAGCTGGAGCGGTTACAGGCAGCCCTGAGGCAGACGGAGGCCAGGGAGATCGAGTGGAGGGAGAAGGCCCAGGACTTGGCGCTGTCCCTGGCCCAGAGCAAGGCCAGTGTTGGCAGTCTGCAGGAAGTAGCCATGTTCCTCCAAGCCTCTGTCCTGGAGCGGGACTCGGAACAGCAGAGGCTGCAGGTGAGTCATCAATGGGTCATCAGGACCAGGGGGCAGAGCCCTGGGCGGCTGAACTCAGGCACTGCCTGCCACCCTCCACTTGTGTACCTCAAGGTGTGGGGAAGCTGAGGTCCCGAGCATCTCAACGTAAGTGGAATCCGGGTAGTTGTGCTAGTCTGGGGGGAGGCGAAGAGAATAAGATACCCACAGTCCCCACCCTCATCAAGCTCGTGGATAAGCAGTTAGAATGCAGCACCTAATTATACTCAGTGCTTCTTTGGGGAAGTTTAGTGTGCTCTGAATATGCTAGAGGGACACCCTACCTTTCCTGGGGTGAGTCCCGAAGGGCTTCCTGGTAAAAGTGGTGTTAAAGGTTAGATCTGAAGGGACCAGCAAGGAATTAGCCAAGCACAGGTGGGGAGGAGCTTTCTGAGTAAGACAGAACATGGAGTATCTGTGTAGGGAGTGCAGGCTCCTGGAACCTAGAGGAGGAGATGGCAAGAAAAGTGAGGACAGCAGGGGCCCCATCATTCCGGGCTTATGAGTCATGTTAAGGATGTGGATGACCAGTGAGAAGTGGATGAAGGGTTTAGGGCAGGCGAGTGACATGATCAGATATACAGTCCAGAAAGATCGCTCAGGCTGCTGTGTGGAGCAACACTAGACCTGAGGAGACCAATGAGGAGGCTGTAACCGAGGTCAGGGGAGAGATGGTGACCTGAGATACTAAGTGCAGATGGAGGCACAAGGGCAGACCTAGATGATCATAGGACGTCAGGCAGTTGATTGGCTAAGAGACTGTGGAGTAAAGAAAGGACAGAAAGAAATCAGAACCCAGGTTTCTGCTCACTGAGATGCACAAAGGCAGGTTCGGGGAAGAGGAGTGGAATGAGTCTAATTTGGAAATGGAGTGAGGTTGTGGGACATGCAAGGGGAGATGTCCAGCAGGCAGATCTGTCAAGTGATCTGAAGGTAAAGATGAACTTGAGACTAGAGAGGCGTTGGAGGATCAGCAGTTAGGAATAAGTGGGCTCCTCAGTGGGATGGTGAGTGAGAAAGAAGAGGACCTTAGGGTATAACATTTAACCTCAAGGTCAGGGGCCATGTCTTAGTCATCTCTGCACGCCCAGCACTGAGCACCAGGCCTCCAGAGTAGGCAGCCAGGAAAGAAGGGTTGACTGTTGGACACAGAGAGGCATTGTCTCTTTTGCCGAGAGGAACCAAGCCCATTTTTCCTGGGAGACTGACTCTGCAGCCTTGTGCTGAGCCCCGGAGAACCCCCTTCATCATCTCCGGGGACTTGCCTTCTGGGAGCTCACAGTGCTCTGCTCTGGTTAAAGGGCAGCATGCATAGAAGGGGTTACGTTTATGAACTTTGGAGTCAAGTTCCTGGGTTTGCAATGCAGTTCCGCAGTTTATTAGCTGTGCTTTCCCTTCTCTGGCTCTTGGCTTTCTCATGGATAAAATAGAGAATGATGGTACCAGCTCCATAGGGCCGTTTTGCGTATGAAATGAAATCATATGTACAAAGTGCATAGGAAGAAAGCATTCAATGAGCGGAGTGACTGTCCTATTTCCAGGCCCACTCGTAGAGGCACAGAAAAAGTAGGTGTACAGCTGGGCAGGAGGGCACTTCCTGACCCTGTTCTTGGGTTACTGAGCAGTATTTTCTCTATTGTGGCTCGGGTCAGTCTCTCCTGCCACACCCACTCAAGAACATCTTTCAGATGCAACCCTACGTCACAGTAGTACCATTTTTTTTTTTTTTTATTTTAGGCATTTTACATGCTGGGCACTGTTATTCTCACCTTTTTCCACAACAACCCTGAAAAGTAGGAACTGTTATTATTTTCACCTTGTAGATGGGAAGTGACAGTTCGGGGGGTTGAATAACTTGCCCAGGGACATACAGCTTAGTAAGTGGCAAAACTGGAATTAGATCCAAGCAGCCTTTTTACTGTGCAGCTCTTCCTCCCAGACAGCCTCCACCCACACACACACTCATCTGTCTCTCTTCTCGGCCATTATCATCTCTGAAGCAGAGTGCCTGGAATATATCAAGCACTAGGTCCCCACTTATCTCTAGGGATTAATTCCAAAGGTTTGGTTTATGCTTCAAGGAGCATGGATTCACTTTACAAATGAGGAAATTGGGGTTTGGAGAGAGCCTCTCCCGACCAAAGTCATCCAGCCAATAAGAGATGACACAGTACCCAGCTCTGTGTGGCTCCGCGTCCATCCTCTTTCCAACGCTGCAAGTTATCACTTAGCCGGTGGGAGATCTAAAACGAGACAGGTTTCAGGCCTAGCCCACCATGTATCTTGTTTTATCCATCTGTGAAGTGAAGGTTTTGCACTAGAATAGCTCAGAGGCTCCAGGACACACAAGGTTATACCCAGATGAGAAAATTGAACTGAGGATAGAGGTGGAGTGAGTCTGGATCTGAGGTTGTGATGACATTTGTTCCACACCCTGACACCCCAGGATGAGTTGGAGCTCACCAGACAGGCCCTGGAGAAGGAGCGCCTCCACAGCCCCGGCCCGACCAGCAGGACAGAACAGGGGCCCAGAGGAGAGGCAGGTGGACAGCTGGGGCAGGTGAGCTGTGGGTCTGGGGGAACAGATGGCCCAAGAGAGAGCTTGTGTCCAAGGGGCTTGTCCCCTTCTCTTGGGACTTGTATCCTGAATCCCAGACCTGCCAGTTGGTCCCTTTGCCCGCTATCTGTTCACCTGTCTAAGGCACTGCCCAGGTGAGATTCACAGGTCTCTCCCACAGGTCTCAGGAGTAGAGGCAGAGCCCAGTGCTGGGACGCAGGAGAAGCAGCCATGGGAACAAAGGCTTGAACACCTGCAGCAAGCAGTGGCACAGCTGGAGGTTGACCGGAGCAGGCTACAGCACCACAATATCCAGCTGCGCACCACCTTGGAGCAGGTAACATCTATCCTCGGCTCCCTCCTCCGGGGCGCCTATTTCTGAAAATAAAGTTTTATGGGGATACAGCCAAGCCCCTTCATGTATTGTCTACAGCTTCTTGCAGGCTACAGTAATGGAGTTGAATAGTTGCAACAGAGGTCAGATGGCTCACAAGCCCCAAAAGATGTTTGTTAACCTTTGTTCCAAAAGCCTGAGAGGCCACCCTACCTTTCCTGCCCAGGAGCACTTCCTGGCACTCAGGGCTGCCCTAGCATGTGCTCCCCTCAGCAAGCAGTTTAGCTCCCCATGACTGCTGTCCCCTGCCATCACGCCCACACATGCGCTGGCCTTCTCTTGAAAAGGCGAGCTGAGCCCTGATTTCTCACTTGCCTCCTGGCAGGTGGAGCGAGAGCGGAGGAAGCTGAAGAGGGAATTCCTACGCACATCGCGATCAGGGCTTCTGGAGACCAGCGAAGCCACAGCATCATCCCCCACACCACAGGTTTACCTCTTCATTACTGCCGCCTCAGGCGAGCCCAGCCCCAGCCACCAGAATCCTCCCTCTTCAGTGCATTTCCCAGGCTACCCTTGCAAGGGGCAACAGCCACTTCGGCCAATCCAGAGAGCCCCTCCTGACCCGGCTCTGCCCCAGGCAGCACTGCTCTGTGTGTCCCTGACCCGGAAGGAGGCTCAGCTTCGGTGGGGTGGTGTCAGGGCTCGCAGCCCTGCATTCCGAAGAACTCAGCCCATCGGTAGACAGCCCGCACCCTCAGAGGGAGGCTGTTTCTGTGTGCTGAGCATCTCCCGGCTCTCCACCCCTTCCTTTAATAAGGGCTTCTCAACAGCAGACACCTGGTCTTACCTCCTCTCTGCATCCTTAGCTCGGAGCCAGGACTAGCCCAAAGCAGGTGCATGCTGTACTTCTGTAAACGAAAAGGTGCCTCAGTGAAGCCAGTGCCTTCCAAGCCTTTTGGAAATTCAGCGTCAGGTCTCCGTGGGCATCACCCATTAGGCTGGTTTGGGCCTCTCCTTGCCCTGGTGCCCTATAGCGTTCAGGCTGAGTTCCAACACTTCTGACCCATAGCCCTTGCCCTGGCCCCCAGGATGGTGATGAGCTGAGGAGGCCTGCAGAACCCTGGGGTGGGAAGGCCTCTTCCAACAGGAATGGCATTTGTCTTCCACAGAATGGAAGAGAACAGAAGGGCTCTTCAGAGGTCAAGCACATGGTTGAACTACAGAAAGAGGTATGTTCCAGAAGGATCCGTTTTCTAAGCCCCCTTTCCCTCCCTTGCACTCAGGCAACCAGCTTTAATGTGTGCTGTGTGCTTGGCCCTTTGTGCACCTCCCACAGGGAGAGGGGAAATAGTTCCTGTCTCAGCAAACTTCAGCCTGGTGGGCGATAAGAAGAGCCCAGTTCTAACTCAGCCTCCTACATGGTTAGGGTGGGGGTGGGGGTGGGGGTGGGGGTGGGGAAGGAAGCCTTCTCCAGGCCCCAGACCACCAGGTTCCTAGTTAGGAAAGGAAAGGACAGGGAAAGGGACGAAGGAGCAGAAGAGCCTAGGAGGACAGACTAAAGCCAGCAGAAATGCCTGGCCTCCCTGCCCTCACATGCACCTTTGCAGGCAGGACTATTGCCAGCACACCAGGCAATAGCATGGCACCAGCCCCCGCCAGGATCCATAATACCTCAGAGCTCGGGTCAGGCTGCCACGCTCAGGGAAACTGTAAAGTGCCTTCTTGCCTCCTAGGCCTCACGCAAGGTGTCCCCTGTCTTTCAAGGCCCAGGGGTAAAAAGAACTGTGGAATTTTTACCTCTGAGCCTGTTTTAGAGATCAACAGTCTCTACTGGCAGGGCCTGACCTAAGCGATTACTTTGAATTCATACAAAACAATCCCGAAGACAGGACCCGGATTAGGATGAGGCAAGAGAGGCACCTTGCGAGTAGAATTTAAGGAAGCCCTCACAGTCGTCCTGGAGTGCCTCCTTAAACTTTGCACCATGGAGCCTCTCTTGCCTCACCCTAGTCCTGTGTCTGCCCTGAGCTCCCAATACTTCACCTCCTGGTAGTCTCAGTACACCCATCTGAGAAATGGGTGATTAATTGGTGATTCTCAACCCTGGCTGCACATCAGAACCACCTGGGGGGCTTTGAAAAAAATACTGGTGGCCAGGCCTTACCCTAATCTAATTAGGTCAGAATATTTTTCAAAAGTTTCCAAAAGAACACAATGGAACTTTCTGCAGTGATTAAAATATAGGGTGTCCCAAAAAATGTACACACACACTTTGAATAATTATAAAGGCAATGTTTATTAAAATACATTTCATTTTCAAAATTGAACTATCAGCTGTTCAAGTATGTATACATTTGGTGGGGACACCCCGCATTCTGAATATTGATTGGGATAGTGTTCCACGTGGGTATATACATTATCACATTCATCAAGATGTACACTTCAAACCTGGGCGTTTTATTACATGTAAGTTATCCCTCAGTAACGTTGAGGAATCGTTCTGTTGTTGTTCAAGCTCCCTGATTGATTCTCCTGTGCAGCCGGGGTTGACCATCACTGGATACCGATTCCCAGGGAGGGGCCCTTCCCCCAAACACTGGAAAGCCTGATCCTGAGATCCGTAGATATGATAGAGTTGGTTCAAATGCTGGTCTGACAAGAGCCACAGGAGCAGCATGGGAAGAGTTGGAGCAGCCTCAAGACCCTCAACTGCTCTCTCCCTCTTGGTTTTCCTGCCCACCAGGTGGCTCTGCTGCGAGCCCAGCTGGCCTTGGAGCGGAAGCAGAAGCAGGACTATATCGCTCGCTCGGTCCAGACCAGCCGTGAGCTAGCAGGCCTGCACCACAGCCTCTCCCACTCCCTTCTCGCCGTGGCCCAGGCCCCTGAGGCCACTGTCCTGGAGGCTGAGACCCGCAAGCTGGATGAGTCCCTGACTCAAAGTCTGACATCCCCGGGGCCAGTGCTGCTATGCCCCAGCCCTAGCCCCAGCCCCCGTGCTTCCCAAGCCACGTCCAGGTAGCAGCCTCAGCCAGGGCGGGACTCAGGTCAGCCTGGGAGCACACAGACAGGCAGATGGCTGTAGAGTGGGTCGTGGCCCCTCCACACAGCTGCACATTTGCCAAAGGAAAGGCCTAGCTGTTATCTAATCTGGGAGCCCAGGTCAGCTGGCATTCCCAGGAAGAGGAAGGAAACCTGCAAGGCTTGGGGGAAGGTCCCAGCTGACATGGGATTGAGACAAGTTAACCTTGCCTGCTAGCCTGCAGAGTCCCCCAGAGGGGTGCCTTGCCCTGGCCCAGGGGCATGTATTGCCTCTCTAGAATTTGTTATCCCAGCCCTTCGTCCTCTCTTTCCCCTTCCCTTTCCCCTTCAACAATAAACCCTAGATTTTTGCATTTGTTCTGTGCTGCTGTCTCCATTTGTGTAGCTGGGCTACAACAGCACCAAGGGCATCTATTAAGGAAGAATTTGCCACAGATTCCTGTCAGGTGGCATGAATGTCATCTGCCTGTGTTCTGATAGAGAAGGATTACAGAAGATACTAAGACAAGCCCATCCACAGGGAGCTGGAATCCAGCTGTCAAGAACAGACATACATCAAGGAGTCAGACAGTTGTGTGTGCTGACTGGAAGTACTGAAAAATTCCAGGGACTAAGAAGGAAGGCATGAACTGGCCCCTTGAAGGATGGAGAGGTGCTGGGAGGGGTTGCTTAGCATGCTGGTGAGAAGACCGGTCTGCCCTTGCAGAGTGTTGGGGCTGAAGTTATGGGTAGGAAGGGAGATTATGGAGGGCATTGGGATCTAGATTTGAACTCATGGGTAGTAAAGAACCATCATATGTTCTTGACTTAAAACATATTCTGGGACTTCAAAAACACTGAGTTGACTAAAGTCAGTCTCAAATTCAGAAGCTCAGCCTGGCCTCATTCCCCTTCTGCTCTGGGTGAATGTCCTTAGGGTGTCCCTTCCTGGGCATATCAGCTAGAACCAACTCTGGTCCCCTGTAGTCCAACCACGTATCAAGCTGGTACGGAGCATGGACAGTGGCAGGACTTGTCACTTAGGACTGGCCCCCGTGAAGGCAGTCTGGACTGAACCCAGTTCACAGCCTTAAGACTGTCATTGGCAACCTCCTCAAAACCTAAGAGAGAACAATTTTCTTTAAAGAATTCCTCTGGCATTCCAACAATAACCTGGGATTCCTCTTACCTAAGCCTGGGGATGGAGCTAAGGCCCAACTAAGAATGTGGGGGTTTGAGAGCAGCCCCCACTCACCAGACCTACTTGCTCGGGCTTAGGCCCCATTGTGTCCCATTGCACCACACAGAGTGGAAATGGGCTGTTCACAGCTGCTGGAGCTTTGTTCAGAATCCTATGAGTGGGACCCAGCAGCAGATACTAGGTGTACCCGTTAATAATGCGGATTTTATTTTAATAGATGGATTTACACATAGGTTGATATATATGCGATTTGATATGTATGCTATTTTATTGTATTGACAACAAGCTTCAAAACTTCATATGTCAAATTTCCTGAGTGCTGGCTATCCTGGGGTACATTTGCCTGTGGTGGTCATGTTCCCCACATCTGACTCACAGCCTTGGGCAGGACCTGGTTCATCCTGGGAAGGAGGGCAGGATGGACTTCTGGGAGGAGGAGGATTTGGCCTGACCTTCCTGGTCTCCACCTCCTACCCTGCACCTACCTGAGGACCATGTCATGCTGGTTAATGCTGGAGCCAAGGCCAGAGCCCCGTAGGAATTTTGAGTTTCCAACCACCGCACAAGTCGGGCAGCTGGACACACGGGCCAGTGTGTGGCTGGGAGGCATTTTAATCAGCTGCTGCTTCTGATTCTCAAATTCCTCCCTGAATTTCAGAGCACAAGGAGGAATTTAGGGGCTGATCCTAGATTCCCACTACCTATAGAAGAAGGTTAAAGCCAGGGGTCATGAAGGGAGAGACGGCCAAGGCCTGGGGTTGGAAGGGACTGGACAGAGCTAGACTGTGCACTGACCAACCACAATATCAGAGCATCAGAGGGCATGGGCTCTTCTGACGTCATCAGAGGCTCAGTGGTCCTTTCGAAGTGTTTGTCAAACCAGCCAGTCTCCAGGTATGTGGAGGCCGGCAGAGCACTTACGGATCCCAGATGAACAGCTGCAATTTCTGAAAGTGTCCTCAGGCAGTCACAGGTCTTTGTGTTCTGGCCTTTTTATCGAGGTCTTTCTGACTAGACTCCAGGCCCAGGAAGGAGACCATCAACCTCAATGCAAGCACACAGACAGCCACCAGACCCAGCATCGCGTACTGAGCCTGCATCCCTGGCCTTGATGGTACCTTAGGAAACAGTGGATTGGCCCTGATGCCTGGTACTGAGGAGGGGCTGGTGTCAACAGACACCCCCAGTGTCCCTGTCCTGTGGCTTCCGTCTCCCCCAACCCTTCACCCCACACCTCCTCCTAACACCTTACCTCTTGCCTCCTCAAGGCCAGGGGCTAGAGGCTGAAAGTACAGGAGAGGTGACACTGTGTCCTTTGGTCTCCCAGAGGAGACGGATGCCCAGTGAGGTCTTTTACATCGGCCCAGTTATATCGGCGACCTCATCACAGAGACCACATTGTGACCTCTAGGTAGGCTATTGGCAAGGCCCCCTCCACTTTGGCATTCAGCCCAGAGCCAGATGGCACGGGAGGCTTGGAAGCCAAGTGTTCAGGGGACAGGAGGGTGAGGAGGGAGCACCTATGTGAAAAGTGTGGTAGATGAGCAGGGGAAAGGAAGGGCCATTTGGAACCTCCTGGGTCAGAGAGAATTTACCATAGTGGTATCATCGACCCTTAAAACCTCTCAGAGGTTGAATTTCTTTTGTTTCTGAAAATTGTTACCAAGATAAACATGAAAATTATTTTTCCAAAAATATCATACTCCAGATGGGTTTTTAAAAGATATATTTTTATTGATTTGGGAGAGGGTGAGAGAGAGAAACATCAATGATGAGAGAGAATCATTGATCAGCTGCTTCCTGCATGCCCCCTACTAGGGATCAAGTCTGTATCCACTGAGCAAAACCAGCTAGGGCAGCCCAGAAGGTTGTTAAAGCGGAACAGCATTCTCCTGCTCCCCTTCTCTCCTTATGTTCAGGCCTCTCTTCATTGGCCTCCCCTTCTAACTGTTCTTCTAGCATTTGCTTCCATATCTTTAAATAATATGCTTATACCACTATATCATGATGCTGTATATACACAACCTGCTATATACGATCATATCACTCTGCTTAGTAGCAGCCTCTTGGTCACTTTGTAACTTTACATAATGGACCCTAATCTGAATTTCATCTTGTCACTTCAAGACAAGGTTTCTTGAAGCCCTTTCTATAAGATGAGAATATTGTGCCTATACACTTTTATTTGTCAGTTTTCTCTTTACACTTCACAATATTGGTATTTTTGGTGGTTTTATTTTTATTTTATTGTTATTATTAAATAATTTATCTTCTTTGGGAACCATGTTTTCCAATATTGGTATTTTGAACATTCACATTCTGTTATGGAAGCATTCTGTTGCATGATTAAGTTTCACATGCTTTGTTTATAGCAGCACTATCCAAAAGAAATATGTAAGCCACATCCATAATTTTCTAGTATCCAAGTTGAAAAAAAGAAACAAGAAACAAAATTCATTTTAATAACGTATTTAACCCAGTATGCCTAAATATTATCATTTCAACATGTACTTTATAAAAAGTATTATTGAGATATTTTGCATCCTTCCTTTTTAAAACTAAGCCTTCTAAATCCAAATTATATTTTACTCACAGTATGTCTAAATTTGGACACTCAGTTTTCATCAGAAATACATTAATAGATCTTTTAAATTTTACAATCTAAAAAGATTTACATATCCAGGTTGTCACGAGTATACCTAAAAGTTTCTAATGACTACTTGTGTTCATTTTATTTTTAATATATTTTTATTGATTACAGAGAGGAATGGAGAGAAAGAGAGGGAGATAGAAACATCAAAGATGAGAGAGAATTATTGATCATCTGTCTCCTGCACATCCCACACTGGGGATCGAGCCCGCAACCTGGGATATGCCCTGACCGGGAATCGAACCGTGACCTCCTGGTTCATAGGTCAACGCTCACTCACTGAGCCACACTGGCTGAACCCACCACCATACTTTCTGTTCCTATGAATCTGACTGCCCTAAAGACGGATCATGCAGGATTTGTCTCTTTGTGCCAGTTTGTTGTTGTTTTTCACTTAACATAATGTCCCTCAAGGTTCATCCATAGTGCAGCATGTGACAGGATTTCCTTCCTTATTATGTCTTTAAATTTTATTAAATATTAAATACATATTAAAGAAGTTAGCAAGAAAATAAACATCTATGTACCCACCTTAATTAATAGAATGTTGTTAATATCACTGAGAACCCTGGGTGCTCCTTCCCACTATTGGGAATTTTGCGTTTATTATTCCCTTGACATTTTCTTGTTTCTACAGCTAAGCCAGTATATATCTAAACAATGTATTAAATTTTGTGTGCTTTTACCATAGTTGTAATCATTACATGCATTTGTGTGCAACTGCTTTTTTATTGAAGTGAAATTCACATAACATACAATGAGCCATTTAAGTGTATGGTTTGGTGTACTCGTGTTGTGTGGCTACCAGGTCTCTCTACACTCAAGACTTTTCAAAAGCACCCTGTACCCATCAAATAATCACTCACCGCTGAAACCGGTTTGGCTCAGTGGATAGAGCGTCGGCTTGCGGACTGAAGGGTCGCAGGTTCGATTCCGGTCGGGGGCATGTACTTGGGTTGCGGGCACATCCCCTGTGGGAGATGTGCAGGAGGCGGCTGATCGATGTTTCTCTCTCATCGATGTTTCTAGCTCTCTATCTCTCTCCCTTGCTCTCTGTAAAAAATCAATAAAATATATTTAAAAAATAATAATAATCACTCACCATTCTCTCCTCTGATAACTACTAATCTACTATGTCTATACATTTGCCTTTTCTGGATAGATCATATAAAAAGAATCATGTAATATCTGATTTTTTGTGCCTGACTTCTTTCACTAAGCATAATGTTTTTGAAGTTCTTTCAAGTTGTAGCATGTATTAAAACTCTGCTCCTTTTAATGGCTGAATAATATCCCATTGTATAGACAAACCATAATTTGTTTACCCATTCATCCATTGATAGACATTTGTGTAGTTCTACCTTTTGGCTATTGTGAATAATGCTGCTATAAACATTTGTGTACAGGTTTTTGTGTAGACATATGCTTTCATCTCTCTTGGGTATCTACCTAAGAGTGGAATTGCTGGCTCATATGCGAGTTGCCAAACTGTTTTCCACAGCAATAGGTAATGATCTGCTGCCCATGGAACTCACTGGCCTTATCACATACTCACCCAGTTCATGGAACTGCAGGAGAGCTATGAAGACTTAGTTTTGACTCTAGTCCTAGCAAAATAATGAATTAAAGATATCTAAAAACTCTCCTATTACACATAGACACAAAGAACAGACTGACAGCTGTCAGAGGGAAGGGCATTGGAGGATTGGGTGAAAAAGGTGAAAGGATTAAGAAAAAACATACACAAAAACAGACACAGACAACAGTATGGTGAGAGCCAGAGGGAAAAGGGTTGGATGGAGGGGGAAGAGAGCAAAGAAGGGATAAATGGTGGCAGAAAAAGACTTTGGGTGGTGAATGCAAGATACAGTATGCAGGTGATGTATTGTAGAGTTGTATACTTGAAACCTGTGTGGTTTAATTAACCTATGTCACCCCAATAAATTCAATTTTAAAAATTATAGTCCAAAATACATAAATTAATAAATAAATAAATACTCTTCTACTACAAAAATTCAGAACTGCTGGTCAAAACATAATATTAAGTTTTTTTTATTGTATTTATTTTTTAATATGTATAATATGGTACACAGGCCAAAGGGTACAAAAAATATATGAAAAGAAACAATCCATCCCTCCCTAGTTCTCTGCCTACCCAGTCTCCTCCCCAGAGGCAACTATTTACTATTCTTAATGTCTTTGTATCCTTCCTAAATTATATATATATATATATATATATATATATATATATATATATATATATATAGAGAGAGAGAGAGAGAGAGAGAGAGAGAGAGAGAGAGAGAGACTTTTTTATAAAAAACTATTTTACATGCTGAGTGGAGAAAGAAAAACAGGAAGTCCCCAGATGCCAGAAATGAAAAGAGAAATGAAAAACAGCATAGGAAGTGCCTGAGCTACCGGAGTGGCTGCTTAGGAATCTAGGAGTCCCAGAGGACCCTGAGCACAAGGGAGGCAGAGAAGTGGGACGAAAGTCAAAGAGCTGAGCCTGCAGTGAAAAACTGAGCTAGAACACATTCACCCTCCGGCACAGGATGAAGCACGGAGGCTCATCTCTTCCATCTCATGGGAAAAGAGCTTCCCCAAGAACTCCGTCGGGGCTTGCACTCTGCTTGAGGTTGGGTCTAAATTCAAACAATCTGCATGATCCAGGGCTCAGGCACAGAAAGTCCCCTGAGATCCCGGAGTCGAGTCTGGCCATTCCACTCCTGACACTGTCGTCGCAGGTAAGAAAATCAGACCAGGATTTTATTCGGTACCCGACTGATCTCCACACAATTTCCTCATGCCCTTTACCCCTGAAAGTCCTCGTAGCCCTACTGTTGCTGCTACAGTCCCAAGATTCCCCTGCTTTCAGGAACGAAGGGCTAAGACTTGTGTGGATTCTGAAGGTGTCAGCTGTTGGTGGTGAGCTTGCCCACCACACACTCTGGCTGACTTCCGTTTCTGCTTCTGTGCTAGGCATTGTCTGATTAACTTTCTCCTGTTTTCCTTGCTTCTCTGATCCAAATCCAAAGCGGGCATCCTGGTGAATGGCAGATGAATATATGTGTTAGCAGACTGTCCTTGTCCCACTTGCCCTTATGTAACATCGAATATGCCAGGCTGCCTCCTGGAGGAGAATGGCGTTCACCTTCTCCAAGGAACCCCACAGAGCGACCCCAGAGTCCAGAAAAGAGAGCCTCAACCAGCTGCTCCTCCTCATATTGGAGGAAGAGAGAGGATTCCCCAGGAAGACAAGAGAAGGCATTTCGGGGCGAGGGAGCAGTGTGTGAGAAGGTACGAGGCAGCTGGTGTGTTTGGGGAATGCCAAGAAGCCCAGTGTGTGAGCCTGGGAGAGGGGAGGGAAGGAATCAGATCATGAAAGCCAGGCAGAAAAGTTTAGGCTCTATGCTGAAGTAATAGGGGCAAAAAGTTTTAAGTGAGGAAGGGATATGACACTTAACTGGGTCACAGATGGACAAGGCACAGAACAGCCATGAGCCCCAGGGTGGTACGGGCCCTGGTTATCCAACCTGTTGCCCTGGTTGCATCCAAGGAAGGTGGAGCTGATGGGAGGACCTGGGGGAGAAGGGGGAGGGGCCTGCCTCCCTGGGGCCCTTCCCACAGCAGCCCAAGCCATAGCTCACCCTCTCATCCCCCTACCTGGTCTGTGCTATGTCCATCCCACTAGGGAATGAGATCTTCTTCCAAAATCTAAGAAAGAATTAGGAGGTGGGGGAGTTCCAGCAGCTCCTGAGACCTGGGCATGTCCTGTAGCTGCCTCAATAGGTCACCCTGCAGTCACCTCCCCTCATCTCCATGCTAAGACTGTCTGAGTTCCCAGACCTTCACCTCCTGACTCAGGGCATCTGAGGTCCATGCCAGCCCAGAAAGCTTCAGGACAAGCAGAAGCAGCTGTCTCCAGTAGCCCTGGTCCCCCACACTTCTCTGGCAGGTGGAGCGTCCCCTGGTTTGGTTCCCTACCGTCTTGAAGCTCTGAACAGAGGCCTGGTTCATCCTGAGAAGGAGAACAGAAACTGGCAGAACTCTGGGAGCAGGCCTGGGCCTTCCTGCTCCCTGCGCTCTCCTCAACACCCACCCGAAGACTGTGGTCTGTTGGGTGACATTGTTGCTGATGTTGGAAGCCCGCAGGGTCGTTGAATTCCCCACCGGCACGCATGTCCTGCAGTACAGATCATTATGGCTCACTGAGGATCTGGGAATCACCTTGAACAGCTTCTCCCACATTTCCCCCAGCTCGCTTGCTGAGTTCATGCCCTGGAAACAGCCGGAGGGGGGAGATTGAGGGCTAGGACCCAGGTATCAGCTCCCAGTGGAAGGAAAGCAGCCCCAGGTGGGTGAGAGCGCCATCCAGAGGTCAGGGGCTGAGGCTCTGAAGACAGGAGGTGCACCAAGCCAGGGCCAAGACAGGGGTTTGGGCCCGAAAGTGGGAGATGGGCAAGGCCTGGGAAGGACAGGGGCAGGGGTAGGCCCAGGTTCACCACTGACCAACCACCAGAGCACAGCATCAGGGGTCATGGACTCTGTTGTCCCCATCAGGTACCCCATCGTCTTCTCATAGCATGCATCAAACCAGTTCTGTTCTCTGACTGTGTGGTGGCAGAGGGAGTCGTTGAGGGTCTCAGCTGGGCAGCCACACCCCTTGAACTTAAGCCAAAGGCAGTTGCCAAGCCGTGGTACCAAGGACATCGCTTTTTCCTGGGGTGCCGATGCGGGTTTCTGATCCAGGCAGGGGACCATCAGGCACAAGATGAGCACCCAGAAGACCCATAGGACAAAAATCTGCCACATGCACTTCATGTCTGGCTTAGGCGATGGCTTCCATTGGCAGGCAGTAAACTGGCTCCTCTACCTGGGTCAGAGGCAAAGGAATGAGATCACAAACAGCCTCTGTCCCCCACAAGCCTCTGTCCGGTTGGCTTCTATGGAGCCTCAATCCTCCACACCATACCTCCTCCCAAACCCTCATCTTCTGCCTCCTTATCCATTTGCTCACCTCCAAATAGGACTCTAACAGGGTCTGGGATAGAATGTGCAAGAACAGAAAGATAATATATGGTGTGTCCTGTACCCTCCCTGCAGGAGGAAAGCTTGGCTCTCAGTGGGGTCCTGCCACCCAGTTATATCACAGATCTCATCACAAAGTGCACATTGTGACCTCCCTCCTTTCGCCTGCCCGGGCAGAGCCACCACCCTATCCTGTCTGTAACACACAGCTGCCCACACTGAATGGAAAAGTCATGAAGTCAGGGACCAACTTCGCCTTCTTTACTTCTGCATCCCTAAAACTCAGAACCATTTCATAAACATCTATGGGATACAGGAACAGAGTTGAGAGGGAATTTAAATCCTATTCTTGTCCAATACCCCCTCTCCAATTGTGGAACCGGCTCAGACCTCTCTTTCTTCTTTAACCTTCAGCTATTGGACTTCCACTAAGATGTCTCAGAGACCTCTCACACTGAACAAGCCTGAGACTGGACTCAGATTTTTCCCTTTAAACCAATTCTTTCCCAAGATTTCTCTGTCTCTACATGGTCCCACCATTCACTCAGTTGCTAAAGGCAGAAGCCCATGTGTTATCCTCGACTTCCCCCTCTCCTATGATTTCCAAATCCATTTTTAATGTATGTTTTTATTGATTCCAGAGAGAGGAAGGGACAGGAGAGAGAGATAGAAACATCTATGAGAAAGAAACATTGATCGTCAGCCTCCTGCATACCCCCCGCTGGGGATCGAGTCTGCAACCCAGGCATGTGCGTGGACAGAGAATCGAACCCGTGACCTCCTCGTACATGAGTCAATGCTCAACCACTGCACAACACCGGTGGGGTCAAATCCATTTTCAATCCATTTGCTTCTATCTCCAAACTGCATCCTCTTCCTCTCCACTCTCACCCCTTAATTCAAGCCTAGCCTGGGCATTTTATAGCTTTTAAAACAATTCACAAAAAAATTTGAGGAAGGTCTGTCGTCCAGTTAGTTAATTGTATTGTACTGATGTCAATTTCCTGGTTTGAAAAATGTAGTATTGGTACTATATGGTAAGATGCTACCATTGAGAGAAACTGAGCATCAATACCAAAAAAATGTTGCGGGTTTGATTCCCGGTCAGGGCACATATCTAGGTTGTGAGTTCAATCCCCAGTCAGGAAGTATATGAGAGGCAACTGATTGAATCGATGTTTCTCTCTCTCTCTCTCTCTTTTGCTCTGTGTGTGTGTGTGTGTGTGTGTGTGTGTGTGTGTCTCCCCCTTCATCTCTCTAATATCAGTGAAAAATATCCTCGGGTGAGGGTTTAAAAAAAGAGAGAGAAAGAGAGAAATTGTTTGATGGGTACATGGGACCTCTCCTTACTATTTTTGCAATTTCTTATGTGCTTATAGTTATTTCCAAAAAAAAATTTTTTTAAATCATCTAGAAGAAGATGCATAGTAAATTGAATTGCTGTTTATTTATGTCAATTGATATAATCTTTTTACTGTTGTAACACTCAAAAACTTAATCATTTTAACCATTTTAAAGTGTACAATTCATGGTGAGCACACAATACAATATACAGGTTATGTATTATAGAATTGTACACCTGAAACCTATATAATTTTATTAGCCAATTGTCACCCCAATAACTTCAATAAAAAAGAAAAATGAGCAAAATACAAAAAAATAGCAAACTTCTGTCAGAATATTTTCTCTCATTCCTCTCCCTGTTAGCCAGCCTATTGGTTATACATGCCCACTTAATCCATCAATGTGGTCAGTGGATTCCTCTCTAAGACCCTGCGTCAGTATTAATAAAAGTGTTTGGAACTCTTTGTGGTGCCTGTGGAATTCAGACTGGAAAGAATCACAGTAGAGTGTTGGAGGTGGATAACGGGGTTCTGGAACTTCCTATTCACCTTCAAAGATGAAAACAGTGAACAAGAAAAAAAGATGTAAACAGTAATCATTCAAGACTCCAAGAGACAGGAACAATAGACCATTTCTGGCATCCTGGGGAGACCAAGTTCTCTAGGCAGGGCCATGCACGTGAGAAGGAAACTGGACTGGGAATGGAAGATGCAGGTAGTGTCCCCATTCAGCAACAATGAGCTGCGTGACACTGTCAGGAAAACTTGATCTTTACTTGGTCTTGGTTCCATCTTTTCTAAAATAAGAGGGAATAGCCCAGCCAGTGTGGCTCAGTGGTTGAGCATCGACCTATGAACGGTTTGATTCTCAGTCAGAGCACATACCCAGGTTGTGGGCTCAATCCCAAGTGTGGGACATGCAGGAGGCAGCTAATCAATGATTCTCTCTTATCATTGCTATCTCTATCTCTCTCTTTCTCTCTGAAATCAATAAAAAAAATTTTTTTTAAAGATGGGCTTATAATGTTTTCCTTCCACAACCTGCAACAGCTTCCTAACTGGTATATCTGCTTCCATTCTATCTGTTGCAGAGCAAAGAGAGAGAGAGCACTTACTTCTTTGTTTAGAAGTTTAAATGTTAAGGTTTCTCGAGCTTGCAGTGGCCATGCCCATCCTGGCCAATTACCTGTTTCCAGGTGTGATTGACAGGCAAGCACTTCCCTTTGTAACTCAGACCTTTACTGGGCATGCGTCTAAATGACCTTTGTTCAGTCCTTTCCTCCAACAATCAGCAGGGAACAGACTTGGAGAATGTTAAATGCAGCTTTTTGGCAAAGCTGTATAAATGGCATGCCTATACTATTGGGTCTCCCCTTTCCTCCTTTCCTGTTAAATAAAAACCAGGTTATTACCATGGCATCATATCCATCCCTCACCCATTCTTCACCCAGTAACTGGCATGATCTTAAACTAATTTCCTACTTGGATCATTAAAATGGCATCCCATTTGCACTCAGAATAAAATTCAAATTCCTGCCCTGGCCAGTGTAGCTCCCTTGGTTGGGAGTCATTCCGTGCACTGAAAAGTTGCCAGTTCAATTCCAGTCAGGACACATGCCCATGATTGCAGGCACGATCCCTGTTAGGGGTTGTGCAGGAGGCAGCTAGTTGATGTTTTGCTCTCACATTGATGTTTCTCTCTCTCCCTCTCCCTTCCACTCTCTCTCTAAAAAAAAAAAAAAAAAAAAAGTCAATAAAAAATATATTTTAAAAAAAAACAGCCAAAACCGGTTTGGCTCAGTGGATAGAGTGTCGGCCTGCGGACTGAAAGGTCCCAGGTTCGATTCCGGTCAAGGGCATGTACCTGGGTTGCGGACACATCCCCAGTGGGAGATGTGCTGGAGGCAGCTGATCGATGTTTCTCTCTCATCGATGTTTCTAACTCTCTATCTCTCTCCCTTCCTCTCTGTAAAAAATCAATAAAATATATTTTTTTAAAAAAAACAATCCTCATGCATCTCACACATTTTCCAGCCATTCTGGCTTTTTTCTATTCCTAGAACTTTCCAAGTTCCATCTTGCCTCAGGATCTTTGCACTTGTAGCTGCTCTTCCTAGAACATATTACTCCCTCCCACTGCTGCCCTCAGCACTTCACCTCCTTCCCTTTCTTCAGGTCTCATGTTAATGTCACTCACTTGGGGTTCCTTCTCCAACTCCTATATTATGGCAGTCCCTAAGAAGCTCTCCTAATTGGGCCCTGAGACCCTCCCCGAAACATATTCACCACGGTATTCACAAAACCCAGGGGAGTCGTAGGAAATAGGAAGAGCTTGATACCATAAATACATGTTGAAGGAGTGAAAGAGTGAACCATTTAATAGGGGAGCCCCACTGAGGACGGACAGCTTTGAAGTAAAATGTGGATGGGCACAGAATGGGCACAGGTCAAAGAGGAGAGGACACTTTCTGCTGAGGTTATCCCTGCGCATCCACCTGAGAATAGCTGCCTCTCTCATTTGGTGGTGGCAGCTTATGTGTGGAAAAGACCCAAGCTCTGGAGGCAGAAAAAACAGGCCTTGAATCCTAGCTTTGCCCCATTAACTAACCTGCAACCTTCGGCAAAATCAATTCACTTCTTTGCTTCCCCATCTATAAAATGGGGTTTGAAATAGCACCTACCTCCCAAGGTTGTTCTAATGGTAGAATGGAACTAGAGCAGTTAGCATATTGCCAGTTTTCAATTAATATGAGTTAGTCCCGTCCTTCTCCCCTTCCCTAGCAAACTGCAGTCTGAGGGCAGAAGGGGGACTTTGGCATTGCTCAGCCTCGCCCGAGTCGGGTTGCCACAAGGCACCCAGCTCAGGTGTCCTTCCTCCTGTTCCTGGAAGCCCTTTCTAACCTAGCATGCCAGTCACTTTCTCCGAGACTCCCGCAGTCCCCTGTGCCACCTCTCATCAAAGTCCTGGTCTCACCTCACTGCAATGATTTGAGCTGTGCACCACCAGGAGACATGCTCAGGAGAAGCATTGGTGCTGTTCGAGTAAAATCAGCCCAAAGACCCTGGCTCCCAGAGTCATTTGAGGTCCAGAAGAAATGGGTTGGAACCAGGTCCTGCCATGAATGAGCTGGGATTAGGGCAAGTTACCTAGCTTCTCCAGGCCAGTTTCTCCTCCATGAAATGCACACGGCACACCTACTTTCTATAGATTCTCAAACTTGTAACTTGAGAACCATACCTACAGGTTCTGATTCAAAAGGTCTGTGGTTGGACCCGACATTTATTCATTTCTAACCAGCTCCCAGATAATAACGAGGCTGCTGGATGGGGACACCTAGAAAACCACTGTTCTAGGAGGTTCCAAGTCGCTCCAAGAGTCTGGTGTGAAACCCATGTCGCAGCTCCTGGCAAGCGAATGCTGCTATTGCTCTTTCCACCCCGCAGAGACGCCTCCGGGCACCCTGGTCCACAGAGGACCGCCCTGACTGAGGGAGTATTTGCCGGCGGGCCAAGTCCCGGCGGAGCTGCCGGCAGCACCTACGGGCCGGAGGAGGGGCGGGGCGAGTGAAAACGCGGGGAAGGGGTGGGGCCAAGCGTGCGCGCTGCTGCGCCTGCGTGCGGAGAGGGGGCGTGGCTCGGGCTCCGGCCGGAAGCTGGAGGCTGCAGGGGCAGGCGGGCTGGCATCCCCTTTCCGGCTGGTCCCCATGGAGGCGCTGGGGAAGCTGAAGCAGTTCGATGCCTACCCTAAGACTCTGGAGGACTTCCGGGTCAAGACCTGTGGGGGCGCCACGGGTAGGCGGTGGCGGGCCGGGGTCGCGGGGAGAGGGGTGTCCTGGAGCTTGGCCGGGCCTCCTGCCCTCAGCCGGCCTGTCAGGGGCTGGGGGAGCTGAACCGACGCCGTGCTGACCCTCGCTCCCTGCCCTGCAGTGACCATTGTCAGTGGCCTTCTCATGCTGCTGCTCTTCCTGTCCGAGCTGCAGTACTACCTCACCACGGAGGTAAGGGGCGGCCGGGCGTGCGCGGGTCTGGACTTGCCAGGAATCGGATCTTTAGGGACGGAGGTGGGGGGTGGGAGATGGGGGGCGGGGGGGAGAGGCCTGAGGCCACGTCTTACCGAGGCAGTGCCGCCCAGGTGCATCCTGAACTCTACGTGGACAAGTCACGGGGAGACAAACTGAAGATCAACATCGATGTGTTTTTTCCGCACATGCCTTGTGCCTGTAAGTACCTTCCCCTGGGGCGGATCGCGGGTCCCGAGGTTCTGGGGTGGGCCTCCAGATTTACACCTCCAGCCTGAGACTTGGAACTGGACCCCAGGTCAACCTCCTTCCCTTCACCCACTGCTGCCTCGAGACAGGTCCAGCATCCCCCTCCCCTCCAACACCCGGATTCCCTTGCCCCTGGGATCCTAGTACCTTACCTGGACTTACTGTTTCTAGATCTGAGCATCGATGCCATGGATGTAGCTGGCGAACAGCAGCTGGACGTGGAACACAACCTGTTCAAGCAAAGGCTAGACAAGGATGGCATCCCCGTGAGCTCAGAGGCTGAGCGGCATGGTAACTGGGGCCGGGGGGCCTGATCTCCGATCCCAGAGCGTAACGTGCCTAAGCCCTACCTTCTGGCAGGTGGGCAGTGGCTGGCCCAGTGACCAGTGAAGCAGCTATGCCCCAGAGAAGTCAAGTGGCGTGCCGAGGGTTCCCCAGCTGTTAATCAGGGTGGGCAGAAACCCAGGCTTCTAGCCTCTCTATGTGGAGTAGAGCACACTACCCGGCTGCCATTCTCAAAGGTCCCTAATTCTTGCATATCATGGTTTGAGTAACAGAAGTTTGAGGATGGGTCCTCTTGCTGTTGCCTTGGCAGGCTTTCTCTAGATGGACCCAAGATCCTCTGTCTGCTTTCCCATCCTGTTGGCTAAGAGCCCTTAACGCTCTTCCCTTTGGGAATGTAGAGTGGCTGAAGTTAAGTGTACATTCTTGAGTTAGATTACCTGAGTTCAGATAGAGTTTTTTTTCCTCTTTCAGTCTGTGACCTCAGCTATACAGAGGTGATGAACAATTGTACCCACCACATGGAATTAGGGGATCAAATGAAGTAATATGTGTACAATGTCTAGTACAGAGTGGTGGTTCACTTTTAGTTTCTTTTTCTCTCACTAGGCAGCTTCCCAGTGTCTCCATTAACTCAGTTTTCCACCATAAAAAACCCTTCTCAAAGCTGTGATTTTTCATACCGTAGGGATTGCTCTGTCGGTGAGCTTTATCATTCATGTATTCAATAGATACATGTTGAACACCAGTAAAATCCAATAGGATTTGCTGTAGGATTGGATGTGGGTATAAGAGAGCACTCAGGGCTTTGATGCCAAGGCTTTTGCCTGAGCAAATGAGTGATTTGAGATAAGAATGACCAGAGAGTACTCGACCGGTGTGGCTCAGTGATTGAATGTCAACCTATAAACCAGGAGGCCATGGTTCAATTCCCAGTCGGGGCTTATGCTCAGGTTGCAGGCTCAATCCCCAGTGGGGGGCGTGCAGGAGGCAGTCAATCAATGATCTCTCTCATCATTGATGTTTCTATCTCTCTCTCCCTCTCCCTTTCTCTCTGAAATCAATAAAAATATTTTTTTAAAAAAGAATAACCAGAGAGGAGGAAGAGGATTTCTTTTGTATGTGTGTGGGAAAGGGAGGGTAATATTATATATCCACTACTGTGTAACAAATGGCCCCAAAAGTTAGTGGCTTAGTAGGACAAACATTTGTTTTCAGTTCTGTGGGTCAGGAATTCAAGAGTGATTGGGAGATTCTGCCTTAGGGTCTTATGAGATTGCAGTGAAGCTGTTAGCTGGGGCTACAGTCATTTGAAGGCTTGCCTGGGGCAGAGGATCTGCATCTACAAATGGCTGTTGACAAGATGCCTCAGTGCCTTCACCACATGTGCCTCTCAGTAGGGCTGCTGAATGTCCTCACAACTTGGCAGTTGGCTTCCCCCTGTGCAAGCGATCTAGGAGAGAAGGGAAAACCACAACTTCTTTTATGACCAGCTTCAAAAGTTGCACACTGTTATTCTGCAGTATACTGGTGGTTACACAGGTCAGCCCTATTCATTGTGGAAGAGGAATACATAATGATGTTAAGCACCTTTTCATGTACCTGTTGGCCATTTGTATGTCTTCTTTTGAAAAATGTCTATTCAGGTCCTTTGCCCATTTTTAATTGGATTATTTGGGGGGGGGTTTTTTGTTGTTGTTTTTGCTATTGAGTTATGTGAGTTCCTTATATACTATAGTAGTTAAGATATTAACCCCTTATCAGATATATTCTTTCAAGTATTTTTCTCCCATGCTGTAAGTTGCCTTTTCATTTTAATTGTTTGTTTTGCTAATGCAAAAGTTTTTTATTTTGATGTAGTCCCACTTGTTTATTTTTGCTTTTGTTGCCTGTGCTTTTGGTCAAATCCAAAAAATTATTGCCAAGACCAAGTCAAGGAGCTTTTCTCGTATGTTCTCTTCTGGGAGTTTTATGGTATCATGTCTTACACTTAATCCATTTTGAGTAAGTTTTTATGAGTGATTTTTATAAATAGGGGTCCAGTTTTATTTTTTGCATGTGAATATCCAGTTTTCCCAGCACCATTTATTGAAGAGACGATCCTTTCCCCATTCTGTACCTTGGAACTTAAGTAGGGAAGTAAGGACACGAAGGAGTGGTTGTGTCAGTGGTGTCAAAGAATTGGTGGATTCTGCATACCAGGGGTAGTGAACTGGGAAAATAAGGATAAGTAGTTGAATACTTGACTTTGCATTTTTGGAAGTTTGCTGTAATTGCTAACGATAAGGTCTAGGTGTAAGCATGGAAATGGATAGCTGAGGTGAGATGACAAAATAAGAAGAGTATTGGAGGACAGGTGGTCAGGTTATTTTGAATATTAAAATTGCCAATTATGACAGGATAGTTAAAGAGTCCGAGCCAGTGCAGAGAGAGGGGTCTGAGAAGCACCATGATGAAGTGGTTAAGGACGTACGCTTTGGAATTGGAGCTGAAATGTGCAAAATCACTTCTTGTCTCTGAGCCTGAGCCTCTTCTCAAGTGTGATGGGGATAATAACCTCACCTCGGCCCTGGCTGGTGTGGCTCAGTGGATAGAGCGTCGGCCTGCGAATGGAAAGGTCCCAGATTCGATTCCAGTCAAGGGCACATGCCTGAGTTGTGGGCTCCATCCCCAGTGGGGGACTTGCAGGAGGCGGCCGATCCATGATTCTCTCTCTTCATGGGTGTCTCTATCTCTCTCTCCCTCATCCTTCCTCTCTGAAATCAGTAAAAATATATTTTTTAAAAAAAATAACCTCACCTTCATAGAGTTGTTGTGAGATGATACATATAAAGTACGATGACCTGGAGCTGACATTTAGTATTTACCATTATTGTTTTATTACTATTGCTATTTTTAGAAGAAATAATACATGTGTAGAAGTGCTTAGTGCCTGACGCATAGTATACACTATGTAAATATTAGCTATTATTATAACTTTTATTATTCCCAAGTCACGGGCCCAGGCTTGGGAGTAGATTTCACTGTATCTGCCCCCAACTAATGCCCGCTTCTGCCCTCTCCTTAGAACTTGGGAAAGTCGAGATGAAGGTGTTTGACCCTGACTCCCTGGACCCTCACCGCTGTGAGAGCTGCTATGGTGCTGAGACCGAAGACATCAAGTGAGCCAGACCCTGATGGGAAGGGAAGGGAGGGGAGCAGGGCTGTTTGTCAGCCTTCCTCAGCCTCAGTCTGACTCTCTGACAGGTGTGAAAGTTGGACCAAGAATTTAGAGGGGATGGGGTGTGTGCCTCAGTAACGAATCCTGGTGTGAGTGCCAGGCCCTGCCTGCAGACCTGGGGAAGAGGCTGAAATGGTCCTTGCTCTGGTTCAGAGGTGCTCTCCAGAGTCCAACTGCCTGGCTCCACCCATGTGTCCTTGGGCCTAGCCACATAACCTCTCTTGTGAATGGCGATGATCATAACACCTTTCTCATGAGAGTTACCGCTGGATTAAATGTGTGTGCCGGTATACGCTATGTAAAGCACTGAGATGGAAGGTCTAGTTCAGATTGTTAAGCCCTTGATATACAGCAACTGCTATTATGTTTCCCAGCTCCTGACCTCTGAGAGGCTCATTCAGAAGGTCTGCAGTGGGTCCTGGGAATATGTTTTATTTTTAATTTTTATTGTAATAAAACATATATGCTATAAATGTTACCATTCTAACCATTTTCAAATGTACAATTTAGTGGCATTAACTACATTCATAGCATTGTGCAATCATCACCACTATCTGTTCCAAAACCTTTCATCACCCCAAACAGGATGGGAATATGTTTGTGTGTGTGTGTGTTTATACTTTTATTGATTTCAGAGAGAGGAAGGAAGAGATAGAAACATCATTGAGGAGAGTGAATGATTGGTTGCCTCCTGCACCCCCACGCCCCCCACTGAGACTCAAACCCACAACCCAGGCATGTACCCTGACTGGGAATCAAACTGTGACCTCCTGGTTCATGGGTTGATGCTCAGTCACTGAGCAACACTGGCTGGGCAGGAATCTGTATCTTTAACAGTTCTGCTGCCACTGAGAAACACGCTTTGAGAACATTTGGTGGTCAGGGATGAGGCTGACAGAGGCTCCCTTAGCAGGCAGAACTGCTCAGGCTTTATTTCCCAAGGTGCCAACCCGTTCCTCCTCTCCTACAGGTGCTGTAACACCTGTGAGGATGTGCGGGAAGCGTATCGCCGTCGAGGCTGGGCCTTTAAGAACCCAGACACTATTGAGCAGTGCCGGCGAGAGGGCTTCAGCCAGAAGATGCAGGAGCAGAAGAATGAAGGCTGCCAGGTGTACGGCTTCCTGGAAGTCAACAAGGTAGAGGAGGGACTGAGGCGACTCAGGGGCAGTTGAGCCCCACTCCACTGTGAATCTCGGGCCTGTGTAGGCCCTCAGGGGACGAAGGGAAGAGAGGGAACAGCTGGAGAATGAGAGGGAATGTCCCCTACAGGTGGCTGGAAACTTCCACTTTGCTCCCGGGAAGAGCTTCCAGCAGTCCCATGTGCATGGTGAGTGATCCTCCATCAGCCGGAGAGGCTTAGACCCTGGACACTTGGCGGGTTTGAGTGCCCCTTCACCTGCCCGATGTTCTTTTGTCTTTGGCCCAGAAAAGATCCTCATATCAGGGTGGCAGTTTGGTACAACAGTTAAGAACACAGCTGAGGAGCCAGACTCCTGGGTTCAGATTTCAGTTTCAGTCCTTACTGGCTGTGTGACACTTTGAGAAAGTTTCTTAACTTTTTTTTTTGTTTGTTTTTATTGATTTTTGTACAGAGAGGAAGGGAGAGGGATAGAGAGTTAGAAACATCGATGAGAGAGAGACATCGATTAGCTGCCTCCTGCACACTCCCCACTGGGGATGTGCCCGCATCCAGGGTACATGCCCTTGACCAGAATCGAACCTGGGACCCTTGAGTCTGCAGGCTGACGCTCTATCCACTGAGCCAAACCGGTTAGGGCAAGTTTCTTAACTTTTTAAATAATTTCCTACTTTACAAAATGGTGATGACAGCACTTATCTCCTAGGGTATGTGTGCAGCTTAAAAACTATAGCATAGAGCCTGGCTTATGGTAGGCACTTGTTTAAAATGTAGCACCCAGTCTCAGATGACCTGCATGTGAGGCTTTGAGGGAAACAGAGTTGGGTTGGAACACAGGTCTTGCCTCTCCCAAGCTATGTCATATTTGGGGAGTAGTGAGCGCTACTCAGTTTATTCTTCTATAAAATGGGGCTAAAGATACTAGACTTACCTCACAAGGTTATTCACAGGGATGAATAAGTGAAACTTATGCTCACTCATTCATTCATTCATGCAGTAGGTATTTATTAATCACCTACTATGTACTATATGCTAGTCTAAGTGCTAAGGATACAGCAGTGAACAAGACAAAGTCCCTGCCCTTAGAACATTCTAGTAAAAAACAGACAATAAACAAGTATGTGAAATATATAGTATATCAGATGCTATTAAGTAATATGGAGCAAAAAAGGCAAGATCGATGATGGGGATGAGGCGCTTAGGTGAGACGACATGTGTTCTATTTTATATGGGGTGACCAGGGAAAGACTGACGGGGCAATATTTGAGCTGACCCTAAGGGTGTCTGGGGGAAAGTGCCTCAAGCAGAGAGAATAGCAAATGCAGATCCCTAAGGTAAGAATGTGCTGGTGAGTTCAAAGTCCAGTAAGAAAGTTAGGATAGCTGCAGCAGAGGGAGCAGAGCCGCACAGTTAGAAAGAAGGTGAGAGCCCTGGCCGGTGTGGCTCAGTTGGTTGGGCATCGTCCCATGCACTAAAGGGTCGCCAGTTTGATTCCTGGTCCAGGCACATGCCCAGGTTGTGGGTTTAATCCCCACTAGGGGGCATGCAGGAGGTAGCCTGTCGATGTTCACATCAATGTTTCTCTCTCTAAAAATCAATAAAAATTAAAAAAGGAAGAAAGAAGGTGAGAGAGGTAAGGAGGGGCCATGTCATGTAGGGCTTGGAGGGGCATTGTACAGCCTTGGGCTTTTACTCTGTGAGATGGGAAGCCCTGCAGGGCTCTGAAGAAGTGGTATGTGATCCGACTTAACTTTGAAAAGGCGGGCAGCACTCTGCTCTGTGGAGAAGACTGTGGGGGCAGGACAGAACCAGAGAGGCCAGTTTGGAGGTTTTTGCAGTGACCAGTCCAGGCACAAGGTGATAGGGCCGGGCCAGAGTGGTGATAAGATGGTGAGAAGTGACTGCATATATCTTGAAGGTAGAGCTGAGAGGTGTTGCTGGAGGATGTGAAGGGTAAGAGAAAGAGGAGTCAAGGTTTTATACCTGAGTAGCAAGAGGGATAAAGTTGCATTTAGTGAGAGGGAGAAGACTCAGAGGAACAGGGTTAGATGGTTGGAGGTGGGGACATAACGCAAGTGTTCAGCTTTTGACATGATCAGTCCAATGGCATTTAGACATCCAGGATGTCTAGTATGCAGTTGGCTATTCAAGTCTGGAGTCCAGGAGAGAGATCTGGGGATACAACGCTTAGAGTCATCAGCGTATTTAAACCCATGGGACTGGATGAAGTTGCCCTGGCGGTGAGGATAGGTGGAGACGAGGAAAGCTCAAAGAACTGAGTGCTGGGCTGCCAACATGAGAGGACAAGGGCGTCCGGAGGAAGCAGCAGAGGGACGAGTCAGACACCGGCGAGGTGAGAACGCAAACCCAGGGAGTGGTGTCCTGAAAGCCCAGGCATGGGATGTTTCCAGAACAGTGTCGGATGGTCAGATGCTTCTGGACGTCAGTAATAATTGCCCATCTACACTAATAAAAGAGAAAAATGGTAATTGGCGTACGACGATACCCTTTTCATTGACTAATCAGGGCTATATGCAAATTAACTGCCAACTATGATTGGCAGTTAACTGCCAACTAAGATTGGCAGTTAACTGCCAACTAAGATTGGCAGCTAAGAGCTGGGGGGCCGCCTTTGCCCTGCCCCCCAGCCATGATTAGAGAATCAGGCGCCTTTGCCGCCCTGGCCAGTGATAGCAGGAAGTAGGGGTGGAGCCAGCGATGGGAGCTGGGCACGGTCGAAGCTGGCAGTCCCAGGAGCTAGGGGTCCCTTGCCTGGGTCTAAAGCGGAGCCCACGATCGCGGGGCCACTGCAGCTGCGGGTCCCCGCTGCCCGAGCCGGACGCCTCAGCCAAAGGCGTTAGGCCTGGGCAGGGGCGGAGCCTGCAACCGCAGGGAGCTGGGGGTCCCCTGCCCAGGCCTGACACCTCTGCCGGAGGCCTCAGGCCTGGTCAAGGGGCCGATCCGGTGATTGGTGATCGGAGGGTGATGAGGGTCAACTCCTCTGGCCGAGGCATCAGGCCTGGGCGGGGGGCTGAGCCGGGGATTGGGGGGATATGATGGTCCCCTTGCCCAGGCCTGAAGCCTGGGTCAGAGGCGTCAGGTTTGGGCGGGGGGTGGAGCAAGCGGTCAGAGGGAGATGGGGGTCCCCTGCCCAGGCATGATTCCTGGGCCAGAGGCCTCAGGCCTGGGCGGGGGCCAGAGCCAGTGATCGGGGAGAGATGGGGGTCCCCTGTCCAAGCCTGACACCTCTGGCGGAGGCGTCAGGCCTGGGCAAGGGGCCGATCAGGTGATCAGAGGGTGATGGGGGTCTACGCCTCTGGCTGAGGCATCAGGCCTGGGCAAGGGGCAGAGCCAGCAATCGGAGGGGTCTGGGGGTCCCCTGCCCAGGCCCGATGCCTGGGCCAGAGGCATCGGGCCTGGGCTGGGGGCAGAACCAGTGATGGGGGGAAATGAGGGTCCCCTGCCCAGGCCTGACACCTCTGTCAGAGGCGTCAGGCCTGGGTAAGAGGCCGATCCTGCGATTGGAGGGTGATGGGGGTCAACGCCTGAGGGCTCCCAGTATGTGAGAGGGGGCAGGCTGGGCTGAGGGACACTCCCCCCCCACACACACACACCCAGTGCACGAATTTCGTGCACCGGGCCCCTAGTGGATATATAACATGGCCGTGGTCACTGACCCTGACAGAGCAGTGTGGGCGGAGTGATAGGGAGCGCCCACAGGAAGAAAGGGGAGAGGAGTTGGAGCCACTGCTTGTGCGCAACTCCTTCGTGGAGTTGGCTCTAACGGGAGAGAGAAGGCTACAGCTGGAGGGAAATGTGGAGTCAAGGGAGGGCTTTGTAAGATGTTTGATGTGTTAATCTGCTGTCGGATTAAAGAGAGACAAAGCGATGCTCCAGAGATGAAAGGGACACTTATTGCAGTGAGGACCTTAAGAAGGAAAAAGAAGACAGAATCTGGTGCCTCTGAAGTATAGGAAGCTCAAACATGGCACCAGGAGGAAAGGCAGACTACTTAGGTAAAGGTAGATTGGCGGCTGGGTGATAAGGAGTCACCGGGAGCTGTAACAGAGCCCTGTGGGAGAGATCTCTGCGATGGCCAGTGGCTAGAACCTGGGAGGACTGACCTGGGGTTCTGGGTGGAGCTCTAAGTAAGTAAAACAAGTAGGGCCAGTTGGTGGAATAGTTTGCCATGAGCTGCAAAGCTGGGGATTTTTAGGGGCGATTGAGGGACAGTGATCCGAACGAAAGTGGCATTTAGGAGCAAGGAGGACCTCTCTTTAGACCAAGGAGAAGGATGGGTGTGGGAAATAGTCACCGCTTGGGGGAGGGGCGCAAGGGAAATAGTACTTTCAAAGGAGTGCCCAGCTGTAGTTGGAACAAGAAGGTTTGGGGAATGTTTGGAGGTTGAAGATGTAGAGGTTTTGCTGATGAGTAACAGGGCCCAGAGAAGGTCTGGGAGGAATGGGAGTCGGGATCATATTAGGTGACGGGAGTCTAGTAGGTGAGAGATGACCTGACACTCCTGAGCTGCCCATGACTAAGGTGAGCAGGAGTAATGTGCCCGATGGAGATAGCCCAGCTGGTTTTCAAGGCAGTTTGTGGGTGTGAGGCCAAGTGTGGAGAGGGACAGGTAGGTGGGTCTGGAGCCCCCTCTACTATGGAAGGGGCCGAGGAAGGGTGGACTTACTGGGATTGTGGGAAGTCGGCAAGCTGTTGGCAGAGGACCTGAGCGCATGCGGTAGGAGATGGTGCTGAAGGCGGCAGTAGCATCTCTGCTCAGCCTGGGCTATTGTTAGAGTCGGGGAGCCCAGAACGAAGGGTGTTCTGTACCCCAGAAGGATGTTCAAAGGAGGACCCTACAGTAGCCCAAGGCCAGAAATCTGGCTCAATTGAAGGTCAAGGACCTAGTTCCTGACATCCTTGTTGACTTGGGTGGGAGAGGAGGAGAGATTGTAAGGTTTATTGTACTTTTCCATCTTAGATTGTACCTGTTCCTCAGGACAGCCCTTTGCAGAGGTTACTGAGGCCCAGAGAGGGCAAGTGATTTGACCAACTTCACACAACTAGGAAAGTGGCTGTTTGGGCTCTAGGTCTTTTGTTCTTCCTAGGCCACCATACTTCTGCCCCCAACCCTCCTTGCACTCTTTCCTTTGGACCAGGAGGAGGCTTGTTAGCTGAGTCCAGACCCTGCTGCTGAGGCAGAAACATTCCGGTCGTCCCTTCTACTACATATCTTCTTGCTCCATAGCCCTCATTGTAAAGCTCTGAATTTTCTCTCTCTTCCTCCCTTCTCTCCCCCCTCTCCTCCATGCTGCAGTCCATGCTGTGGAGAGTAAGTGGCCCTGACCCTGGGGAAGCCAAGCCCCCACGATCGGGGGGAGGTTTGGATGGTCCTGGGATTGGGGCCTTGTCTGGCCTGGCTGCTGGGTGACTATTAAAACACTGGGACATATTTTTGAGTTGGGGTTCCTTGCAGCAGGAGGAATCAGGGTCAGAGGGCAGGAAGAACTTATTCTGGAACTTATGGTTCAGGTACCATAGGATTTCCTTTGGGGAGCTCTGAGGGTAAGGGCAGAGGCGTCAGGGAAAGAGCTTGGGTAGCATTCTCGGGTCCCACCGCACTTTGGGATTCAGTGATTGGCCATCGGCTCTAGTTAATGAGAGACCAGAGTTGGTGGTGTTTGTTTCTTGAGGGCTCCCTACATATATCAGGGAAGAGCTGTGGTCTGTGTTCTTAGGACCCGCAAGGAGGGCATGGCCTCTCCCATAGGCCCAAGGCAGGCCCTTTCTGGCTGCCCTCAAGCAAGGCCAGGCTGGGAGGGAAGGGGGGGTGAGGGGTCAAAGAAGAGCTGGGGGGGTCACACTCCAGAGGGAAGAGCGAGGAGGCCTGAGCGAGGACTCTGAGGGAGCCAGGTGGCCAGTCCTGCTCCACCAGGTGACACTTTCCCCCTTCTCTTCTAGTCCACGACTTGCAGAGCTTCGGCCTTGACAACGTATGTACCAGGTGGAAATAATAGAGGGCGGATGGGGTGGGAGATGGTTGCTGCCTTAATTTCTCATAGGGACATCCTGGGTTGGGGGAGCAGATAAAAAATATATACCACATTCTGATAGGGGATCTAGACTGAAGGTTGAGTAACTGGGAGTGACTTTTGAACTGAGATCTGTGCAGGCTGGGGTTAGACAAGAGCATTCCGGTCAAGGTCAGAAGGGATGTGGCACTGAACCCCAAGGGGCAGTGCCATTATGGGCGGATGAGGCTGGAGAGGTTGGTGGACACGAGACCACAGGATTCAGGGGCCATGCTGAAGAGTCTAGTCTTTGTCCTCAGGCAGTGGGAGGCTGTTGGCCTGCCTTAACTAGGGTCATGACATAATCATATTGGCATATTTTTTAATATCCCTCTAGTGGCTGAGTGTGATTTAGACTAGAATAGGACAGGAGTGGGAGCTAGGAACCCTCCAGCCTGGGTTTCCTTGGCTTAAAACCTCAGGGAAAGCTAGCACCTGCCACTAAGGGCCCTTGCCCGTCTGTGTTTGCCTAATGTGTACGGATTCAAGCGGAACCTCAAACTTCGGAACCCCTGCAGACCATAGGCTCTGTGAAGGAGGAGTTCCTAAGTGGGGAGTGGGGTGCCTGTCTCAGATTCTCTAACAGGGCCCCTCCATCCTACCCCCATCTCCACACATCTACTCCCCAGACCCGGGTGTCCCTGGTTTCTACTGTCCTGCAGAGCTTTTGATGGGGTGGGGTCTGCTGGGGCCTCTAGTGCTCTGAGTCCCAGGTGTTGCTTACAGATCAACATGACCCACTACATCCGGCACCTGTCATTTGGGGAGGACTATCCAGGCATTGTGAACCCCCTGGACCGCACCAACGTCACCGCACTTCAAGGTACCAGCCTGGAGGGTAAACCCAGCTCCCAAAGCCCTGCCCGACACCCATGCCCAGTGCTCTCTTCTCCCTGCAGCCTCCATGATGTTCCAGTACTTTGTGAAGGTGGTACCCACAGTATACATGAAGCTAGATGGGCAGGTAAGTCTGCAGGAGCTCAGATAGCAGAGACCATCTCGGTGTCAAGCACTGGAGTCCCTTCAGCCTGGGAAGTGAAGTGCTGCTCTTCTTCCCATGTGATGGGTGACAAGCCAAGGCTCGGAGAGTGCAGGCGATGTGCCCACCACGGCCCGGGCTGTCAGATCTGAAAGGACTTGCTCAGGCTGTATCCATCTGTTCCTCCAGTGCCCCCTGTCTACCTCACTGTACTCCATGGTCTGCCCTGGGCTGGGGGCTAACCTTTCCTGGGCCCCCCACTTCCCTTTCTGCTGTGGCCTGTGGAACAGCAGCTCGGCAGACTGCATGGGACTGAGTTTGTAGAGGAGTCAGGCCTAGCCTGGCCAGGTGCTCATGCTGCGTCCTTGAAGAGTTGCTTCTCATCCATGGACACCCGTTGTGAGAATCCACCAAATGTAGCTGGGATTGGTAAACTCTAAAGAGCTGGTGACCAGCGGAGAAGCTGGGATTGTTAAGCTGGAAGAGGGCATCTAGGTGGTCCCCAGGCCTTGCCACATTTGTTACCAACATGGCACCTTGTTTTCTCCTCTACAACTCAAGGTGCTATAGGACACAGGGCAGGAACAGGGGTAGGGTGGAGGGGGTTGGGAGTCAGGTTGTAGACCTACCCTGGTCCAGCTCCCCTCTCATCCCAGGTGCTGAGGACAAATCAGTTCTCTGTGACCAGACATGAGAAGGTCGCTAATGGGCTGCTGGGCGACCAGGGTCTTCCCGGAGTCTTCGTGCTCTACGAGCTCTCGCCCATGATGGTGAAGCTGACAGAGAAGCACAGGTGAGGGTGGGGAAAGGGAGGGTACTGGGCCTGGTGGCAGTAGGGGTGCCTGCTGATCCCCCCACTCCTCTGCCAGGTCCTTCACGCACTTCCTCACGGGCGTGTGTGCTATCATCGGGGGCATGTTCACAGGTTAGTAGCTCTAGGGTGTCTGTTTGGGGTTGGGGTGTGGTGGGGAGTGTGAAGTCTGGGTTCCCCATAGATTTTGGTTGGGGAAGAAGGGGCACCTCAGGGCCAAGGGGAGATGCTGACCTAGTGAGTAAGGCTCTGGTGGTCAAGCCAAGGGCCCAACTGGGCCAGTTCCAGTTCTGTCTCTCTCCCCAGTGGCTGGACTCATCGATTCACTCATCTACCACTCAGCACGAGCCATCCAGAAGAAAATTGATCTAGGGAAGACAACATAGTTGTCCTCTTCCCCCCTTGTCCCCTCTTTCTCCTGTTCTCTGATTTTGTGGTCATTTTCCCAGGCCACCCTACTTCCTATTCCCTTCCTGGAGAGTCCTGCTCAGCCCCAGGTTGATAAATCTATTGGTTGTGTTAGTACTCACTGGTCTCTGTGTGGTTCTTGGGTCTGGTCAGAACCTGGGGACAACCCCTCATCACAGCCACTTGTTGAGGGCAATCAGGACTGACAGATCAGGCCAGACGCCCTCTGGGAGCCTCATGTGGACATTTCCTGGTGTATAGGGCTGTGTTCAAACTAGACTGATGTGGCCACACAGCCCTCTCCTCAGTCTCCTGCACTGTGCTCTTTGGGCCTTCTGATTTCAGCCTCAGGGCTGAGACGGACCTTTGTAGGATGAGTGCCCTGGAGCAGTGACACCTGAAGCTGGGGCCCCTGCCACTCTGGGTTCAGTCACCTGGATCTGTGACCCTGCTCTGTGCCAGTCCTTGTTGGCTCTTGGTGCCGAGAGGTGTCCAGCCAGATCCCGTGCAGTCTCCTAGGTGGGGGCAGAACTGAAGAACAGGGGAGGAAGGTAGCAGCAGCCATTCTGCAGCAGAGCTAGCATCAGATCCCAGCTCTGGCCTTAGCGAGGGCTTCCCATTAGAGCTTCCCAATGTCGAACCAGGCCCTGAGAACTCACCACTCCCGGAGACCTGAAGCTGGTCACTTCCTCCCGTCATGTCTCGGGGTTTCAGTATAAGACAGTAGAGGGAGAAGCGAAGAGAGGACAGAAAGCAAACTAGGGCAGTAATAGCAAAACCCTGGAGGCAGGCAGACCTGAGCTCCAGCGCTGATGTTATCAAGTACAGTCTGAGATGTTGGGCATGTTGTTGATCTATGGGCACCAATCTCATCTATATATTGCGGGTGATGGCTGTAGAGAGCCTTGTTTTTTGACCACCCAGGAACCATCCCCATTTGTTAACAGTATCTTGTATTTCCTCTGGGAAGCCCCTTCCATCCTCTCAGCCAGAGGTTTGGGAAGAAGATCGATCTCCCACCCTGAGCTCCAGGGGAGGGTTCCATCAGCACATCCTATCCCCCTGGTCACGGTGACACAGTACGAGCCAGGCTGTCAGGACTAGGTAAGCTCTCCTTCAGATGTGAATACGGGGACACGTGAGGTTGCTGCAGCCATCCTGCAGTTCCAAGGGGAGACCCTGTTGGTGAATGAGCTGCCCCCAGAGGATAGCAGAGCTGAGCCTCGAGGCAGAGAACCAGTCTTGGTGACATCATTTGAGCCCTGTGACAAGCTGCGCCCAAAGCCAGCCAGTGAAACCTGAGAACTATAATCATTCAAGCCAGTTTGGGTTGGGATTGCTGTTACTTGCAGCCGAAAGTGTCCTTAAGTGATATGGCTACCCTCAGAGTTGGTGAAGAATATGTAAGTCTGTGAAGTGCTTAGCTGTTATAAGCAGATTAGGTGAGAGGGATCCAGCCATTGGCAGGAGCAACCAGTGGGCTCTCAGAGGGTATGACACCTCGCCAAGCAGGCCTTCTCAGCCCTGAACCTCCTGCCAGGTCCTATTCTTCCCGGTGGTGGGCCATATGGTCAACTTTCCACCCTGTGTATTCATTTTTCCAGTGAGTCCCCAGCATCTGAGGTCACCAAGAACATCTCTCTTCTCTGCCCCTGTGTTCTGCACATTCTCAGGCATCAGAGTGGATGTGAGTGAAGGTTTATTCAAAGAAAGCAGTGAACTCGAGAACTCATATTGGTGGGAAGGACTTCCGGGAGTAGGAGTGGAGGGGTGGGTGTGAGGGGATGAGTGTCCAAGGTCAGGGCCCAGGGGAGCGGTGGAGTGGCTGGAAGATGACCTGGCTGATCTGGCCTGGCATGCTGTAGAAGACGAGGAGGAGGAAGATGATGATCAATGCCAGCAGCACCAGGATGCGCCAGTACCGGCGCCAGATGAAGAAGACGAAGGTCTTCAGCGGGTTCACAAACCAGTTGAAGGAGGTTTTGGGACGGCTGTTGGGGAACAGGGTAGGTGATCAGGTGACTTGGGAATGATAAGGAAGCCCTCCTCCTCTGGCACCTCCAACTCAAGCTCCAGCCAGCCTCCCAGCAGCCCACTCACTTGGGCTTCTCCAAGGGCTCAGGCTCCTTCCGCCCCATCCCCACTGGCCGTTTCTCCACCTCCTCCACCGTCAGCAGCTCAAACTCTGCCTCCACCTTTCCCTAGAGAAAGAAGAAACAGAGGCTGAGCTCTTAGGTCAGTGATGGCGAACCTATGACACGCGAACTCATTTTTTTGGTTGATTTTTCTTTGTTAAATGGCATTTTAATATATAAAATAAATATCAAAAATATAAGTTTTTGTTTTACTATGGTTGCAAATATCAAAAAATTTATGGTGACACGGCACCAGAGTTAAGTTAGGGTTTATCAAGATGCTGACACTCCGAGCTCAAAAGGTTCGCCATCACTGCCTTAGGTGGCTCAGACCTGGCTCCCTGCCAGCCCAGTCCTGGGCCTGGCTGCACCCACCCTGAGGATATAGACGTTGCCTCCAGGGTCTGCAAACTCTAAGTCTTCTGGCCGGCCCTTCCTCCTCCTTCTCCGCCTCTTCCTGCCAGCCTGGGCCTCCCGCTGCTCCCGCTCCTCATCCTCTGGCTCCTGAAGCTTCACCACAGGCCACCAGCCCCGCAAGCAGCGGAACAGATTGCACCTGGGCCCAGCCCCATCACGGGCCAGCTGCACAGAGCAGAGCTCTGGGCCCCGGGCTCCCCGCACCATGTCTGGCAGCTTCAGCTCCAGGGATCCTGCAAGGCCAGAGCTCCCTGGGTTAGGCTGGAGACCAATGTCTGCCTGAGCCAGGGGCAGGAGGCAGCACAGCGGGATTGTAAGGGCATCAGAAGTTAGAATGTGGTGGTCAGGCACAGCTATGGACCACACACCACAGCCCCCAATGAAACAGGGTCAAGGGCGGGACCAGACCCGAGGCCTGAGTCGGGGACTTTGGAAGGAATGGAGGGGGTGATGCATAGGGCTGAATAAATTCAGTCATTAGGCCAGAGAGCAAAGTTAGTGACCTAGGGCCTTAGGCCCAGGATCCGGGGTGGGTTAGAACAGGGAACCAGGGCCAGGACAGGGCAATGAGGGCAGAAAGCAGGGCTAGGTTAAGGTGGAGGAAGGCTTCGCAGTACCGAGGAAGTCATTGGCGGAGACGCGGTCACAGTCCCAGCCCTGCAGGACCAGCACTGCCGGCTGCCGGAACTCGGCCTCTTCCAGGGCGAAGGGTCCAGGCCGTCGCCGGATGCTCACCTCCCGCTCCTTCGGCAGGTAGTCAAAGCGGAACAGGAAGCGCCAGTTGAAGTTTCCCTCCCCAGTCAGAGAGCTGAAGTGCACATCTGTCTCCTGCTTGTCCTGCTCCAGCCCCTTCACCCAGCTGGAGCCCGGGGGAGGCGAGGGGCATCAGCTGGGACCAAGCCCAGGACCCAGCTTGCCCCTGCTCACCCACCACCCCAGTCCCTCCACCCAGCTCCAGGCATCTTAGAGGGCTTAGGGGACAGGGCTTGGCTCAGCCCCAGGGCCCAAGCCCCAGCTGGCAATCTCACTCAGTATGCAGGTACTTGTACAGCCCAGCGGGCAGGCCTACCTTTTCACGTAGCTGTCACTGGACATCTCTCCAGTGAGTGGGTTCACGTCATCCAGAACCACATCCTCCGTGTTCCAGATAGTGACTCTGAGCTCATAACTAGGGGGTGATTTGTTCGGGGGGGGGGGGGGGATTCAGATTCGTGAGAGGAATCCTGGGAAGGGCTTCAGGAAGGATCTGGGCCAGGGTCACTGACATTCATTGAGCACCCAGTGTGGGCCAGCTGGGTGATCAGGCTGTCTGTGGGCCCGTGAGGGGCAAGTATCACTGACCACCCTCGCCACAGCAGGTGACACCCAGCATGGTTTGCGGACCCAACTGAACCAGCAAGGTTCTCCCTCCCATAAATTTGGAATTAAATCCTGAAAAGTTGAGTCATGAAGCATCAAATGCAGGGTTGGAGCCACAGTAAGCCAAAGTGACATGCAACCTGAAGTTTTGGGGTGCAAAAGAGGGGCACGTGAGCAGAGAGAGCCAGTCTGCAGAGAAGTGGGAGAAGAGCAGAGTGGCAAGACAGCATACAGCCCCCGGGGGACAAAAGGAGGGGCTGCAACGTTCTTGTTCCTCCCCCACCAGCCCTGGCCTTGGCTGTCACGGGTTTCCTGGGTATCTTCTCTTGCCCAATTCAGTGGTTCTCAACCTTCTGGCCCTTTAAATACAGTTCTTCATGTTGTGACCCAACCATAAAATTATTTTCGTTGCTACTTCATAACTGTCATGTCGCTACTGTTAGGAATCGTCATGTAAATATCTGATATGCAGGATGGTCTTAGGCGACCCCTGTGAAAGGGTCATTCAACCGCCAATGGGGTCGTGACCCACAGGTTGAGAACCGCTGCCTTAGGGGCTTTGTAATTGCAGCTCCCTCTGTTAGAAGGTTCTGCTTTAGATCTTTGCATGGCTCACTCGCCTTCTTCATTCAGGTCTCTGCTCAAATGTTACCGCCTCAGAGGCCTCCCCTGGTCATCTAGTCTAAAAAGACCCTCCACTCTCTCTGTCCTCAGATTCTGCCTTATCTGTCTCTTTAAATAGAAAGTAAGGCAGGGCGGGCACTTCATTTTGATGACCACTGCATCCTTCGGTCCTGCCACCTAGTAGGTGCTCAAAAAATGTTTGTTGGGTAAAGTAAAATACTTTATGAAACACATTTTGGACATTTTTTTACCCCCACTGATTTAAGTTTTTATTATGGAAATTTTCAAAAATATATGTGACTGAAAATTTTTTCACCTAATACTAATCCAAGAGCTACACTTTTAGCTTATTACTGTTCTTCGCTTCAAAAGCAAAAAGGAACCTAGGAACATTTGCTATTGATTGAAAATTGACAGAAGAGCCCTGACCAGTTTGGTTTAGTGGCTAGAGCGTCGGCCTGCGGACTCAAGGGTCCCAGGTTCGATTCCGGTCAAGGGCATGTACCTTGGTTGCGGGCACATCCCCAGTAGGGAGTGTGCAAGAGGCAGCTGATCGATCGATGCTTCTAACTCTATCCCTCTCCCTTCCTCTCTGTGAAAAATCAATAAAATATATATATATATATTTTTAATATATTTTTATTGATTTTTTACAGAGAGGAAGGGAGAGAGATAGTTAGAAACATCGATGAGGGAGAAACATCAATCAGCTGCCTCCTGCACACCTCCCACTGGGGAGGTGCCCGCAACCCAGGTACATGCCCTTGACCAGAATCGAACCTGGGACCTTTCAGTCCGCAAGCCGACGCTCTATCCACTGAGCCAAACCGGTTTCGGCAAATATATATATTTTTTTAAAAAATTGACAGAAGAATCAAATCTTCTTGACAAGATTCAGATCCACAAAACTGGATTCAGGGAAATTGGATCTAGTAGAAATAATAGCCACAAAAGAAAGCCATGTTGGTTAAAGCTATAAGTAGCGAAATATGATATGGGCAAATCTTTCACTGAAATGTCCCTGCCCAAGGATAATTTTTGTAATAAAATAATTTCATTTAAATAAAAGTGAAAATAGTTTAGTTTTACTGTACAGAAAATCAAGCAAGGAATTAAATTGAATTAAATGCGGTTGCTCTTTTGGAGATATAGAGAATGGAGACAAAGAAGAGAGCTTTACAATGAAGCATTTGGAACATTTAGAGGTCAAGAAGAGAGGAAGCCGGCAAAATTGATGAGAAGAAATGGTCAGGAATGCAGAAGGAAAACCAGGGTCATGAAAGTTAACAGAGAGATTTTCAAGAAGGAGGTGGGTCAACCGTGCCCACTGACTTCCTGAAAGACTGAGTAAGGTGAGGACAGAAAAGTGACCACCTACGACCAGGCCCTTGGCTGAGTTCCTCTTCCACACTGCCTCTAACTGCTGGAGCTCTCAGGTCCTCACATTTTTCTTTTCTCTGCTTCCTAGATGGTCTTACCCATTTCCATCTATGCATTTACAGCTCCAAATTTTTCATTTCCAGCCTAGAACTCTCCATCGAACTCAGCTTATATAGCTAACTGCCTGGCAGACATGTCCACTCATAAGTCTAATAGACATTTATGTCAACGTAAACATATCCAAAAATGAGCTTCTGATATTCAATTCTATCAGACCTTCTTCTCTTGTTTTCCATAGCTCAGTAAATAGCACCATCTACATAACTGTGCAAGCCAACATCTTGGGAGTCGTTCAATACTTTTCTTTGCACATTTGCCTCATCCCCTATATATATCCATTAGCAAGTCCTAAGGTATCATCTCCAAAGTCCAAAATTGCTCTTGAATCCATTCATGTCCCTCTATGTCCACTGCAACCACCCTAGATTCAATTCATCATCAGTCACTTGGATTTGCACAATGCCCTCTTTAATAATCTCTCTGCTTCCTCTCTTATGTCATCCCTCCCCCACTGGTTCATTTCAAGGATAAGTTTGAGCACATCCCTTGTCTTTTCAGAACCTTTACTGGTAGTGGCTCTCCATCACACTCAGAGAAGCAGCCAAGGTCATGACAATGGTCTATGCAGCTCCCACAATCTTCTCTGACCATCCTCTTCCTTTCCCCCTACACCCTCCAGCCTTAGCTATTCTGCTCACTCTGCTGCAGTCACACTGCTTCCCTTGCTCCTCCTCAATCACACCAGGCATGCTTCATCTCGGGGCCTTTCCGCATGCTGTCCCTTATGCCTGGAGCAGCCTTACAGACATGGTCTGCTCCTTCATCAACTTCACAGTGGCCTACTGCCCCCCCCCCCCTTTTTAAATTGCAACACTGCTCTTTAATACCTCCTTCCTTTATTTTCTCCCTAACACTTATCCTTATCATACTTCTTAAATTTCTACCTTTTTGTTCACATGTTTCCAGCCTCCACCCCATCACCACCACCAAAACATGAGTTTCAGGAATTGTGGTGGGCAAGAATGCTTTTTCATTTCACTGCTATTCCGATGCCTAAAACAGTGTCTGGCACAGTAAGTGTCATGAATACTGGCTGAATACATGGATTACTACCTCTTTTGAGAAGAGGATCAGAAAAACACTGACATACCTGGAGCAGCTTATAGAATTCATTCAGGTTAGTGAAGGTCAAAGGAAGCAACTGGGACAAGTGTATGTGATTACATAATGACCTGGTAACTAAGGACCATTTGACTAATTCCTCCAGTAAGGGAGAGGAGATAAAATCAAGATCACAGCCCCAGCTGGTTTGGCTCAGTGGATAGAGTGTCAGCCTGCAGACTGAAGGGTCCCAGGTTTGATTCCAGTCAAGGGCACATGCCTGGGTTGCGGACTTGATCCCCAGTAGGGAGCATGCAGAAAACAGCTGATCAATGATTCTCTCTCATCACTGATGTTTCTATCTCTCTCTTTCTCTCTGAAATCAATAAAAATATATTTTTTTAAAAAAATCAAGATCACAGCTGTGGCTATGGGAGCAAGGATACTTCCTGCGATGTAGCAGGAAGGAAGGAGAGTAGATGGATACAGAAAGTGGCAAAGGTAGTAGGCTGGTTGGAGGAAGGTGAGGCTTCTCTTTTATCTATGAAACCGAAGAAGAGGTTATTAGCTGGGACGAGCGTGGAGGAAAGGAACAGGGGACATCTGAGGAAAGGAGTAAAAGCATAGGATTCTAGGAGCATGGGAAAGCAAGTTTATTGGAGGAGACTGATCTAATCCCCAATAATTTCCATCAAGTTTCCTCCATAGGGACAATCATCTTCTCATTCTTCTGTAAAGCTAAGTAAACGCAGCTTCCATCTGCCCTTGGGTCCAAACAGCCACCACCCTGGAGTTGGCACAGAGATAGGCTCTCAGCTCACCTGCTCCCAGCCACCAGCTCTTCCAACACCTGCTTGAGTCGTGTGCAGGCGCCGGAGCCTGGCCTGCGCTGCAGACTCTCAACCTCCTGGAGCCCCTGGTCCTGCACAACGGAGCGGAGCAGAGCGAGAGGGTCAGAGTCAGGAGTCCCAGACTCAGACCTTCTTTAGACCGCTCCCCACCCCAGGATCCCCCATTCACATCGCACCTCCTCGCCCCGCCCATTTTTGTCTTTAAGAGGTTGGTGGATCTGTTTTTTCTAGCACCCCTACTGGGCGGGATCCCCCCAGTAGCTTTACCCATGTCCTTCGCTGGCCCCTTCCTGGGTCCAACAATTCTGGATCCCTGAGCTCCCACAATTCTGGTTTCCTCAGTGCAGGCTCGAGCTGTGCCCTTTGACCCTCTGACCTTGCATCAGTCACACCGGTCTTGGCTCCCTGTTGCTCTACCCACTAGCCCAGCTCCAGAGCTCCCTTCAAAGACCGTGGTCTCCCCAATGCCCCTCTGGCCCAGCCTCTCCCTGTGGGCGCCTGCCTCACTCTCACCGGCCTCTCCGCCACTTTCCGCACAGTTACTGCTCCGCAGGCGCCATGTGTGATTCTCCCAGCGGCTCCACACACGCACGCATGGTTTGCAGTGACGCAGGGGCAGGCATAGGTATGGCCTGGACCAGGGCGAAGAGGAGCAGAGGCGGTGAGGGGCAGTCCTGGAGCCGCTGGGGACCCCCCAGTGCCCTCCTTCTAGCCACCAGGAACACTCACCCACTGCCATCCATGGGTTCAGGCCGCTGAGCAGGGGTCCCCAGCTCCTCCTCCTCCACCAGCCTGACTCCCACCTCGGACTCCAGCAACGGCTGCGCCTCCTCCTCCCCGCCCTCCATTCCCTCCCGGCTCCTGGGCCCTCGGCCCAATTGCTCCTCCCGGCCTGCGGGACCTGCCCAGACAGAACAGCAAGGGTCAGAAGGCACCTGGCTGAGGGACTGACCCCTCCCTCAGCCTCCTCTGCCTCAATAGAAGTCGGCTTCTACCCCTTACTGAAGGTTAACTGTCCCTTCCAGGAGCCTTAAGTCTGAAACAAGGGTGACCACCCTCAAACCCATGACCCTCAGAGGTTTCAGCTAGGCCACACACCAATGGAGATCCTGAAGATGATGGGCTGGGAGGCCATGGCAGGGTCGATCATGGTGGCCTCGAAGAGCACACCAAAAAGCAGGAAATCTTCACAGGGCGCCAGGGCATTCTGGGGAAGACAGTCAAGCTGGAGTCAGGCCCACCCTCCCAGGTTACAGCCCAGACTACGCTTGGCCAAAATGCCCACAGGAAGATATTGTAACCAAGGCCCGGGAAGATTCACTGCAGGTGTCCCACCTCCCTCTCCGCCCCTGCAGCCCTAACCCACTGGATCTGGGGCTTATTCTCTCTGGCCCACCTCCGACTGATCAGTCCCGCTTCCCCACAAGTGTATATATACAAGAGCCACACGAACTGCCGTCTTCACCCAGGTCCTGCAGTTGAGAATGCCCCCTGCCCCCCCCCTCACACACACACACACACACACACACACACACACACACACACACACACTCTGTAGCTAATGCCTTGGAGCCAGTTACACTCCAGGGCTGAGGGTGATCCGCTCCTTTGCTAAACTCCGGCCCCCACCTCCGGCAGAGGCAGCAATTCCTCCACTTCCACCTCCATCGCACTGGGAACTTCAGGCCCGCCGGCGCTGGCGCTGGCATCTAGATGCTGTTGAATCCTCGCTGGGGTCTGGCCCCGCCTGGCTTTCTTCTTCTTTCCCATGAGCTTGGACAACCTGGACCCCTGTGGGGCCTGGAGAGGCTCGGGTTCAGTTCTCCCTTCCAACACCTCCATGGACACAGCCACCAGCTGGCGGCCCCGGAACCAAATGCCTTCGCCCAGGCCTTCGTTGAGATTTTGAAGACCATTCTGGATTCCCCCAGTTGGGGGCGAGCTGTACAGAGGCACCCAGGCTGGACCGAAGGTGGGGTTAAGCCCCGCTGTTGGGGACAAAAACAGTATTTTGGAGAGGAACACGGGGCAGGTGGGTACTAAGTCAGTCTATGCACTACACCCTTATTTCCTGCAAGTTCCAGGAGCGGGGTGTCCAATTGGGCCTCTGGGAGGGAAGTCTGTGTACAGCTGTGGACCACCACCTCGGAGAACTTCTAAACCAGCTCAGCTCCAAGGTGCTGCCAACAGTTGGTGTCTAGGCTCTAGGGCAGCGGTTCTCAACCTTCCTAATGCCGCGACCCTTTAATACAGTCCCTCATGTTGTGGAGACCCCCAACCATAAAATTATTTTCGTTGCTACTTCAGAACTGTAATTTTGCTACTGCTATGAATCGTCATGTAAATATCTGATATGCAGGATGTATTTTCATTGTTACAAACTGAACATAACTAAAGCATAATGATTAATCACAAAAACAATATGTAATTATATATGTGTTTTCTGATGGTCTTAGGTGACCCCTGTGAAAGGGTCGTTCAACCCCCAAAGGGTCGCGACCCACAGGTTGGGAACCGCTGCTCTAGGGGAACCAGGGGCGGAGAGGTGGAGTCAGGATTGCTGCCGAGCTACAGGCAATCCGGTTAGGGGCTAGGGTGAATGGATAATGTGGATTTGCTTCTGTCCGTGTAAATCTGTAGGGAGCACAGGGCTGGAGTGGTTACTGGATGCGCAGCTTTCGTTAGGATTCTGTCAACGGAGCCAACCAAGGGTGGGGTTTGTAGTCTGCGGGCGCCAGGTGAGTCGCCCTCGTGGAGCACAATTAGGCCTGGGGGTGGACCTGGCTTTCTGAGCGAAGGATGGGGGTTCCCGTCGGGGCGGGATCCAGGGCAGACGGGGCCCAGGTGGAGGCGTCAGGCGTCCCCCAGATGCGCTCGCCCGCGCGGCCCGCGTGTGAGATCTGCTTCAGGTCCAGCACGTGCGTGGCGAGGGCCACGTCCACCAGGGGCGCGTCATCCCGCAGCTGCAAACGAAGGCCGCGCGTCAGCGGCGGGAAAAGTTCCACGAAGCTCAGCTGCTCGTTCCACTCGGGCGCCGCCGCCTCTCCGCGCACCGACGTCTCGCCCTGAGCGCGGAGGCGAGGACAGGGGGCGGGGGGTCAGCGTGGGATGCGGGTCTGCGCTCAGCCGAGCGGGGACAGGAGGGATTGACCTGCTGGCCCAGGAAAGACACTCGCACGTAGGGGTCCACGAGGACGCGCTGGTCGTGCAGCGCGCGGGCCAAGCTGCCCCGCAGCCCGGGGCGCAGCGCCGGAAGCCCCTCCGCGCGGTACACTCGCACGCGCAGCCGCGCCCACGGCCTCTCCGCCGGCACCCGGCGCGGCAGCAGCAGGTTCCCAGGGGAGGGGCCGCTGAGAAGCCGGAATCTCCGCCCCTTCACGTCCCGGAGGCCCTGCCCCATCCTCCTCTTCCCCCCACATCACCCCGGCTCACTTCTCAATGTCTGAACTGTGCCCCGGGCCCAGGGGTGGCGGCGGAGGAGGCAGATCACCGCGCGCCCTCAAGGACAACGTGACCTTGACGAAGCCTTTGGTCCCGGCGCGAGTGTCCCGCGGGTCGTACAGCGGAGCCCATTTCTGGTAGAAGTGGCCATCTGGGAGCGGAGGGGCGGGCCAGGGGTCAAAGGAGAAAAGCGAGAGACGTGGGACGCTTGTCCGAGTGGTAGACAGGGCTGGGGTTTATGTCCCGCTCCGCAGGGAGGAACAGGACTGCATGGAGGTCAGCGCTCGGAAGCGATTGCTGTCTGACACGGATCAGTGCCTAGACAGGTCAGTTTCTTGTCCTGGCAGGTAAGTTTCCATGAGGGACGGGTTCAGTACCTGGCTGATCGAAGATAATGCCCAAGTCCATCCTGAAGGTGCCGATTCGGGTGCCCACAAAGGGGAGGGTCTGCGAGTGGAAAGCCTGAGGAAAGTGGCGTTAGTCCTGGAGGTTCGGCATCCCCCCTTGTCTAACAGAAAGAAACCTCTCACCCCAACCCCCTCACCGTAATCTCCCGCAGCAAATCTTGGAGGTGAAGTCGGGTCTCATGAAATTCGAACAAGAAGTACTGGGTTGAAGTGGGGAAACAAGGAAGATGAGAGAAGGTTACATGGGAAAGGTTCACACCAGCTGGGCTCTGCCTCTTGCAAAGAAATGCTCTGCTTACACCCACACCCCCCACCCCATGGCTCCTCTTTGCACCCTTTAGGCCTAGCGCTTGGCTCAAGTCCACCTCCTAGGCCATGCTCCCACTGCAGACAGCTCTTTATTCTGGGTCCCATCTATTCTCGTAGGCCTCCCTCCATCTTGGCCACACCCACCTCATTGTAGAAAGGGCAGTTTGTCCCGCCCTGTGGAGTGGTGACCCGGCGCTGCTCCCCAACACGCACAGCCATAGGGGTTAATGTTGACTCCCACCAGCTTCTGGGCCTCCAGCACGGTGACCCCCACCTGAAGGGTGCAGAGGAGGAGAACAGGAAGCGAAGCCTACCAAGGGGGGGATGGGGGTAAGCGCCTGTGGTGGAGGGCAGGGGTTTCCCAAGGGTTACGGCCTGCAGGGAGAGCAGTACCTGGAAGTCCTGGGCCCCGGGCACCTGGAAGGGATCCCTTCGGGATAGGCCCCAGGCTCGGCTGTGGGAAGGGACATGATCAGGTGTCACTTCATGTCCTCCCACCACCATGCCTCCAGTCCTGTTCGATGCTGGAGATAGATCTCCGCTTCCTCTGGACTTTAGGACTTTGAGTCCTTCTGATCTCATCTTGCCCCCATCTCAACACCCAGAATTTGACTCATTCCTGGAGCCCTAAAACCATTCATTCATTCAACAAAGATTTACTGAGCACCTCCTATGTGCCAACACTCTTCTAGGCACTGGGACACTGCAGTGACAAAAAGAGACAACATGTCTCCCTCATCAAGTTTTCATCACCTACCTGGGTCCCGTACACAGTATGTAAGTCAGAGTCGCTGTGTGTATCCATGTGGCAGTGTCTATGCCTAGGAGGAAGGGACCATTAACCCCAGGGTATCCATTCCTCACCCATATCCTGGAGCCAAGAATTTGTGAGCAGGGACGGACACTAGGCCTGCATGTCTGAGCGAGTGAGGTTGACACACTGGTAGGGTGTGGGAGCAGGTGTGCAGGGTGTACAAGTTACCTCTTGAGGGGACTGAACACGACGCCGGAAAGCTCCACATCAGGCTCATCCTCCAGCTCCTGCTGAGCTAGGCCTCGAGCTAGCCTGCAGCCCAATGCCACGGCCTGCCGCTCCAGCCGGGCCGCCCCAGGCCTGCTAGGAAGAGCCCTCAAGGGTGTCTGGGACCTGTCACACATCTCTGGGTACCCCTTAACTTCCCTGACCCTAGAACTGACCTCTGATCCTGAGACTAACCCCACTGATCCCAGGACTGACCCCTAACCTGGGGCATTTCTAGTTCCAGAATTGACTCCTGATTCTGGGACTGACTTCTAACCCTGGAATTGATCCAGTATTCATCCCAGACCCCACAACTGACCCACATCACTGGTTCTTAATCTAAAGAGTGACCTGGTGACCCAAGGTCATCCCCATATACTTACTCTAGCTCCCGGAAACCCACATTGGGGATGACCAGCTCCGAGCTGAGAAGAAGAAAAATGAAGGAAATGAAAGGGCCAGGCCTGACTACAGAGCTGCAAACTGGGCAGCATGAGTGCCAGGCCACCATATCCAGCAGAGCCAGAGTGGAACTGGGTGCCACATCTCCCTCCCCAAGGCCTACCCGGGTGGGGACCGCCAGGTCTTGCTTGGGTTTGGAGGGTAATGATTTACCTGCCCTGAGTGGGTGCCCCAAAGTCTTCCTCTGCCCAGGCTCCAGTTGCACCCTCTGGGGGCTGATACTTCAGGTCAAGCTCCACCTGGATCTGCAGCCAGATACACAGTGTGGTCCAGGGCCCCTCACACTGCCATGGGGCTAAGAGAAGCCCGAGGACAATGCCTTGTCCTCCACCTGTAAACAAAGAGGCTCCTGGCCTGCATCTGTGGTGACTTGTAATTCCTCTCTGACCATTACTAATATTGACTACTCACAACCTATTAAGAACTTACCATGTGCAAGTTATCTCTTGAAGGGGCCAAACAGGACTCCAACATTCTCTGAATGCCCTTGGAAATCCGTTACTGTGGCCTTCACAGCTGAGCATGGTCTGGCCTCTGCAAACCTTTTCAGCCCCATCTCTTAGGGATCTGCTTCTGCCCTGCCCTCCAGTTATGTATTGTCAGGGCACTAGGCTTTTGCCCGTGCCAGTTCTTCTGCCTGGAACAATCTCTCCTCTGGTTAACTCCTATCATCCTTCATTCCCAAGCTCAAGCACTACTTCCTCAGGGAACCTATTCTGACCCCCAAATAGACCACATCCCTCTGTTATACACTCTCCAAGCCCTCTACCAGCTCTTTTATAAGACTGACCAGTGACAATTTTACACTTCTTTGTGTGGATATTTGTTTAATATTTGCCTCTCTTTTAGCTACGGAGCTCTAAGAGAGCAAATTATCTGGCTTTGTTCACCACTCAGTCCTCATTGGTCAGCTCAGCACTTGGCTTATGATGACAGTTCAACAAATGATGACAGACTGAATGAAAAGCTCATTTTGTATGATTCCACAGAATGTAAATGAGGAAACAGCCTAGGAAAATTAAATAACTTGTTCAAGTTCTCAGCTGGGAAATGGTAGATCTGATATTTGAACCCAGGTCCATTTCTACCAGGCTCTACTGACCCCCATGACACACCAGGAAAATCTAGCCAACTTTATCTTTGTCTCCCGCAAGACTTGTGCCTAGGGCAGGGAGCAGCACAGTACCTCTTACCTTTCCCCATTGTCACATCCCTGACCCTCAGAGCCCACGTGGGACTTCAGCAGGGGCTGCAATGAAAGGAGCCCTGTCTGGGGGGGAGGGGGGTTACCACTTCTGTCTGGGTCTAGTTTTTCCCCTCTGAGAAATGTAATCTTCTATGCAGTGGTTCTCAACCTTCTGGCCCTTTAAATACAGTTCCTCATGTTGTGACCCAACCATAAAATTATTTTCGTTGCTACTTCATAACTGTAATGTTGCTACTGTTATGAATTGTCATGTAATTATCTGATAGGCAGGATGGTCTTAGGCGACCCCTGTGAAAAAGTCATTCGACCGCCAAAGGGGTCGTGACCCACAGGTTGAGAACCGCTGATTTAGAGGGACTCTGAGGCTTGAGGGTAGCAGGCTAGGGGCTGATGGGACTCACTGAGGACACTTGCAGATTCTTATCCACTAGGGCCTCCTGCAGCACCAAATGCCCAGTGATCTGTAGCTGCTGTAAGGAAATCACCAGGGTCCCCAGAGACCTGTGGGTGTGGCATGGAGCAGAAGAGTGACCCGGAGAATGGCCCCGAGCCACCCCCAGCCCCACCTGCATCCTTGACTTCCCGAGACCTACTCACCTGGAGCTGAACACACGGCTGCAGTTGACCACCTGCACAGACAGACACTCCCCAGCCAGCGGAGCCCCATAGTGTGGCCAACGGAACAGCTGGGAATAGGAGGAACCTTATGACACCCAAAGCTGGGCTGACCCTTACCCCCAGTCCAGAGCCTGTACCCAACCTTGAAACAGGAACCAACCCTCCAAACTTGAAGCCAACCTATAACTGATCTTTCAAACCTGGAATCTCCCCCCGCCCTCCTGGCCCCAACACGGGGTTGACTCCAAACTAGGCTGATCTGGGAAAACTATCAATCAAAACCCCCATCTTAATTCTGATTTGTCTCAAGCTGGGTCTGACCTCTCAAGCTTGAGACTGACCCCACCTCCTGAGACTATACCTCTCAAAACCCAGGAATGAACCCTCCAACCCCAGGATGGACTTAGATGGGGCACAGACCAGCTTTTCCCCATCCAGGACTCAACCTCACTGACCTCACCGATATCTGCTTCTTGGCCACAGTGAATTCTCCTTGTTTTCTGGGTAAAACCTGCTCAGAATTGAATCTAGTCATTTACCACCCCCTCCCGATGAAAAAAATCACACACACACACACACACACACACACACACACACACACAATCCTTGACCCAGAGTCCAGTCCCCCTGGACTCACTTTTAAAGAAAGGTAGAAGATAGAGAGGGAAGGAGGCACAGAGTTGGGTATTGGACTAAGAAGACAGGGAACAGGCTATAGAGATACCCAGGGATGGGTCTGGGGGCCATGGGAATAGAGCTTTCCAGTTCCAAAAATTCTTAGCACACCCCTGCAAGCCTCACCCCGAAAGCTGAGCCTCACTTGTCGGTCATGAGTTCCCGGCAGCCCCGGCAGTCGCCGCACACACACAGTCAGAGCCATCGTCCCAGGGCCACTGGCTCTACCTCTACCCTCCTGCCCACCTTCCCACACACCTGAATCGCCTCTGAGTCACTGGATTCACCCAGCAGGTTTCAGCAATCCCTGCCCTTTAGTCAAACACACAGACAGCAGGCTTGGGGGTCATAGGTGGGGAAGGAGTGGTAGGACTGAGAGATGGGTGTAAGGTCCCTCTGGTCAGCTCAGTCCTCCCTCCTTGAACCACCTTCAGCCTCCATCCTGCATTCTTGTGTGGTGGGAGCTAGGACCCAGCGGAGATGGAGGCAAAGGGAGAAGATAGCACCCTAGTTTGGCCCAGCTAGCCTATGTGGCCTTCAGGGCATGGGACCTCACGTAGTTAGTGCCTTGTTCACCTCTCTGTCCTCAATGCCAAGCTCATTCTCTGGTTACATTGTAGACCCTCAAAACACTGACTGAGCCTGGCCGGTGTGACTCAGTGATTGAGCATTGATCCATGCACCAAGCGGTCACTGATTTGATTCCTGGTCAGGGCATATGCCCGGGTTGTGGGCTCGATCCGCAGTAAGGGGTGTGCAGGAGGCAGCCAATCAATATTTCTCCCTCATTGATGTTTCTCTCTCTCCCTTTTCCTCTCTCTCTAAAAATCAATACAAATATATTTTTTAAAACACTGGCTGAATAAACGGGTGGGTTAATAGATGAATCCTGTAGCCCCCAGCATTAGTACTGTAGGCACTCAACACATTTATTGAATTAATAAGTGATTGAATATGTCCTTAGCTTGCACATAACAGGTGCAAAAGCACTTCTTAACCAGAAGCCAGAGGTTCTTGAGGTTTACTAGTGGGACTGTAGATGAGCTCCAGGGAGTCAGCAAACTCTTAAAATTCTCTGTAAAATATTGAGCACATGTGCATTTTTCTGGACATAGAACTCCTAGCTTAGGACAATAACCCTTAAACAGATGTGTAGTACTTTTACTAAATGTATGAAGGAATTAATAAATCCTGTAGTCTTGAACCAGTGGGTGACAATAACTATGTTCTGAGTGTATTTCATGGCCATCCACCTAATCATTCTACTTCAGGGGTGGGCAAACTTTTTGACTCGAGGGCCACAATGGGTTCTTAAACTGGACCGGAGGGCCGGAACAAAAGCATGGATGGAGTGTTTGTGTGAACTAATATAAATTCAAAGTAAACATCATTATATCAAAGGGTAGGGTCTTTTTTTTTTTTTAGTTTTATTCATTTCAAACAGGCTGCCATAGTTTGCCCACGGCTGTTCTACTTCATGGCACCTCCTATGGGCAGGACTTGTGCTATGACACCCTGAGGGAAAGGCTTTGCAGCCAGAGATGAATTGGGCATGTTCTCTGTCTTCCAGTATAGCTTTGTGGACTCCCACATCAAACATAGCCTAAAACAGTGGTCGGCAAACTGCGGCTCACGAGCCACATGCGGCTCTTTGGACCCTTGAGTGTGGCCACGAAGTTTCAATCCCACTGTACGTGTGCGCCCGCACGTGGTATTTTGTGGAAGAGCCACACTCAAGGGGCTGCAGTTTGTCGACCACTGGCCTAGAAAGACTGCAATCCCCATCAGAACAGAAACAAGTCAGGCTGGGTGGCTTGGAGGAAGCCCCAGAGGGGTCCCCTGGGGAGGGAGCCTTACAACGGGTGTTGAGGACAGGAGTTGAGCAGAGATGGCTATCCAGGCAGTGCGGAGCAATGCAGGGTGTGTTCCTGGATCTGTGATTTGTTCAGTTTGGCCTTCATGTAAGGTATGTATGGGACAGCTGCAGCAGATAAGATTAGACCCTCTCTCGGCCTCAACCCCTCTAAGAACTGCCGCTTCCACTTTCTAATATTCCAAAGAAGATGGGATGTAGTGGAAAGAGTACTGGGTTTTGAAATTCTAATCTCTATCACCCACTGTGTGGTTTTAGGCACGTCCTTTCCCCTCTCTGGACCTGTGTGCCTAGCTGCGCAACGTGCACAGGATTCACTGAATTGCTTGCAAAGCGTGGCCTTAATCAGGACCACACATGCGGTCATTAAAAATGCATATTCCTGCCCAGCCGGCATGGCTCAGTGGTTGAGCATAGACCTACATACCAGGAGTTCACATGGTTCAATTCCCACTCAGGGCACATGCTGGGGTTGCAGGCTTGATCCCCAGTGTGGGGCATGCAGGAGGCAGTCGATCAATGATTCTCTCTCATCACTGATGTTTCTACCTCTCTCTTCCTCTCTGAGATCAATAAAAAAATATTTTAAAAATATAAATGCACATTCCTGCACCCACTCTAGAGATGCTAAAGCAGAATCTCAGGGTGCACCTGGGAACCTGAATCTCTATACGCTGCTGCACAGGAGTCTGTGAACCTCTGGTCTCTTGGCTGTGGCCATCTGTGATTTCCCCATTCCCTTCCCTGCGACTCAGTTGGCTCGTTTTCGCGTGGGTATTGTTGGGGGCCAGATGTAAGCTGGCAAGGTCCTTGCACCTGCAGGGGCTAGCAAGGCTGGGACCCTTACCCACACAGTTTTCCCAGACTTGTTTGGATAGCGATTATCAGTAGAATGGGAGTAACATTTGTAGAATGAGAACAGCCTTTCATAGCTTGCCAAGAAGTCTGTAACTATTTTACTGAGATATGCTGTACTGAGAACTTGTCCTTCTGCTGTATCTCTCCCTTAGAGATTAAGAGGAACAAAGAATACATTCCTCTTGACAGACCTCCGATTCAGTGTGTTGTGTATAAATAGGATTGTATAGCTAATAAACTCGCTTCAGTTCATCAAGAGAACTGGGGTCCTCCCAACCCCGCTTTCCTGTCTTTCTTTCTTTTCTCAATTCCCACCTTCCTGCCTCAGCCCGGCTCAACCCTGTCAGGCTGGCCCTGACAGGTATGATGATTGGTGGGCGGGTACTGAATTTTCACCCCACAGACCCCTGGCGAATATAGGTCTGAGAGAGAGACCCACAGATACCCTGATGTCAGAGTTCTCAAGGCCTCGTGACTAGGATGAGAGGAGGGGCCTGAAGGGTTTGCAAAGCAAAAGAGACCAGATGTTTATTTAGAAGTCCCCTGGGAGATCCCTTGCCCTGCTTAGCATTCATTCATTCATAAATATTTGAGAGCCTATTACATGCTAAGCCTGTGGAAGGTACCAGAGGATGTAAGAAGATAGGAATTCTTTTAAGCCGAGTGCAGGGTCGGAGAGGGTGCTCTGGGAAGTGCTGTGATGTCACTGCTGGCTTTAACGCGGGAAGGAATAAGGCTGCCCTGGCTCCCAGCGACGTCACGATGAGCTCTGTGACGCTGGGTCACGGCGTTCCGCGGCGGCCGCGGTCTCCTCTATGATGTCAGCGGACGGGCTCAGAAACACGGGAGCGGGCTGGGTCTGGCTGCGGGGCCCGCCGGCTGCAGCAGGCTCCGTGGGTCCCGGCGGCGCGCACCCGCGGAGGGAGGGCCGAGGGCTTGGCGTGGCGGCGGCGACTTTGGCGTCCGCGAGGCGCCGGCGCAGAGTCAGGATGCGGCGGAGCCCCCGCCCGGGCTCGGCCGCGTCCCCGCACAAGCACACGCCCAACTTCTATAGCGACAACAGCAACAGCTCAGTGAGCACCACCTCGGGGGACAGCAGCGGCCATCGGTCAGCTGGGCCGGGGCCCGGGGAGCCCGAGGGCAGGAGAGCCCAGGGCTCGAGCTGCGGTGAGCCCGCCTTGAGCCCAGGAGTGCCCGGAGGAACCGCACGGGCCGGAAGCTCTCGGCAGAAGCCGGCGCTGCGGAGCCACAGTGCGCCGACCGCCGAAGGCGCGGCAACCGTGAGGGGCGGGGCCTCGGGTGCGGGCGGGGTCGAACCCGGGTAAGCCGGGGGAGGGGACGGGGGGCACACCGGGCCGGGCTGGGCACGGAACCGGGATAAGGCTAAATCTGGGCGCCTGCTAACGGGCGGGGCTCACAGGGTGCAGCGGGGAGACCCTCAGGCTGTGATGGACGTCCCCGGGAAGAGCGGAGAAAAGCCTGTGATTGGGGACCGAGGAGGCGTGGCCTCTGTTAGCCAGAGTGACCGCCTAGGACGGGCCGAACCCAGACCTACAACTGGGGGCGGGACCAGCATGTGGGGGCGTGTCCGAGGGGCGGGGCCTGGGTGGGGCTGCGGCGGGACCCAAGCCTGAGCGGCGCCCGCCTTCTGGGCTGGGGAGCTTGCGTCTGGGTCTCGGGGAAAGAATGAGCCGCCGTGCGCAAGGCCCAATGGAGCCCCTGGGCGCCCGCAGAACCGGCTGGCTCTCCCGTTGTGTCTGAGGAGCGGCTCAACCTTCTCTCGACCCTGGATCTGAGGCAGGAGATGCGGTCCCCGCGAGTTTTCAAGAGCTTCCTGAGTACGTGCCAGGCTCGCCCGGATCCCCTCCAACCCTCCAGCCTCCCCCCCTGAATTCCAGTTCTTATCGCCGAGACCCCTGTTCTCCGTTCTCGTCCGCGGCCCATGCCTGAGTCGACAGCCCCTTCCCTGATCCCGGCCCACCTCCTCTGAGCCTGAACTCACGCTCCCTGCTCCCATCTGCTTCTCCTGCCCCGACCCTCTTCCTCTCTACCCGTCTCTAAGCCGTAGTCCCGTCGTCTCTGAACCCCTCTCCTCTTCCCAGCCCCACTTTTCCAGGTGCTGAGCGTGTTTTTATCCCTGCTAGGAGAGGTGCTGGTCACTGTGTACAGGTCAGAGGAGAGGGGGAGCCCCCGGGGCTGCTCTTGAGAGGAGGTGGGGAGCGGGCCCCGCACGGCTGAGGTTTGAGCCAATTCAGACCTGGTTGAGCCGTGTTCGTAGGAGTTGCTGGATCTAAGAGCCTGGGGTGGGGGCTGTGGGGTTCACTAGGGTCCTGGGGCCTCAGCCTCCCTCCGGTTCTTCAGGGAAGTCTGTTCCATTCGCTTCCTGCTCACGGCTGTGTCACTGCTGAGCCTCTTTCTGACAGGTGAGGTGGTGAATTCCCTGGGGCCCCAGCCCTGGATGCTTTGGAGCCAAACCAGGCGCATTTTCTCCTATAGCCCTCTGCCCCTTCAGCTCTCCGCAGTCTCCTTCAGAGCCCGGTAGTCCCCCCTCAGACTCAAACCCCTCAGCCTCTTCTTTATTGTCCTTTATGCCAGAGAAACCCTGTTCCCCTTCCTTCCCCTGAAACCACCCCCCTCTTTCTCCAGCACTCTGGTGGGGTCTCCTGTACCTGGTCCCTCCTTTGGAGAGTGTGAGTCTGGGAAACTGTGTCCTGGGGTGGGTGGGTGGCAGGCTATGAAACTGGAGATTGTGGGGTGTCCCTTGGGCTGCTGGGAGGAGGGACAGTGCTGGAAGGGCTGGATATAAATAGGAGATTTCTGAGATTGTGTCCAGAGGTGCTTGAGGGTCTCTGAGGGGTCCTGGAAGGTCAGGGGAGGGGATGGCAGTCCGCAAAAGGCAGGCCCTTGGAGTCTGGCTGCTCTCAGACTGAAGTGGGACAAGGGGGTGGGTGGGAACTGAGCAGCGCTGTATTTTGTCCCTCCCTCCAATAGGAACCTGAGATGCTGACTATAAGGTGAAAGATGGCACCTAGGGTGTGGAATTGGGGGACTCAAAGGTGCTCCTGTGGAGGGGCTTACGGGAAGTGTCCCGGGAACAGGGAGCCAACCACACTGTGCCAACCTCCTGCCTGCAGCGAGTACCACGAGCGCGTGCGCACCCAGGGGCAGCAGCTGCAGCAGCTGCAGGCCGAGCTGGATCAACTCCACAAGGAGGTGTCCAGCGTTCGCGCAGCCAACAGCGAGGTGAGCCCTGCCGCATCCTGCTCTTACAGCCAGGACCCAGGGGTGTCCAAGAGCTCGGCCTGCTGCACAGCCCCGTTCGCTGGGTCCTGAACCTTAAAGCCCTGCCCCAGAGCCCCAACTTCGTGATTTCTCTCGGGGCCACCAAGTCCATACCAGACAACTATAAAATCAGCCCGCAAGCCCCGTCCTCCCTCTTTTCAGAGAGTGGCCAAGCTCGTATTCCAGAGGTTGAATGAGGACTTTGTTCGAAAACCCGACTATGCGCTGAGCTCTGTGGGTAAGACCCATGGACACTGAGAAACTGAGACCCAGAGACACGGAAAGACGCAGACATTGACATAGACCTTTACATATGACCGACCCTAGGAGTCCGACCTCCGACAGACCCTGACCCAGCTGCTGGTCCGGCCTGGGAGTCTGAGTGGTTGCTTCTCCCCTGTTCCAGGAGCCTCCATCGACTTAGAGAAGACATCCCGTGACTACGAGGACGCAAACAGCGCCTACTTCTGGAATCGCTTCAGCTTCTGGAACTATGCGCGGCCACCCATGGTTATCCTGGAGGTGGGCCTGGAACACGGATCCCGGAGCGGGCCTGGGGGCGGGACGCTGGGGAACGAACCCAATAGCTCTCTGGAGGTGGGACCATCTGAGCCGAGATGGGGGCGTGGCCTAGGCGGGGCCCTGCGGGGCCAACGGGCCGGGCTGGAGGCCGGACCTGGCTTGGCTGAAGCTCCTTTTGCTGAGAAACCTGGCAAGAGGTAGGGACTGGGGACTGGGGACTGGGGACGGCTCTGTCTAAGCAGGTGCTCGGACTGGAGGTGGAGGTGGAGGACTGAGCCTGGCGGAAGACTCAGTCGAGCTGAGAGCGCTGCCATTGTGAACCCATGCTCAGGCTGGAGAAGGGCAAAGTCGCTCGGTCTTCGGATTCTGAGCGACTGACTGTCCTGTCCGATTGCAGCCAGATGTGTTCCCTGGGAATTGCTGGGCTTTTGAGGGCGACCAGGGCCAGGTGGTGATCCGGCTGCCGGGTCGTGTGCAGCTGAGCGACATTACCCTGCAGCATCCTCCTCCCAGTGTGGCACACACTGGGGGGGCCAACAGCGCCCCCCGCGATTTCGCAGTCTATGTGAGTGGGACTGAGGCCAAGGAGGTGGGGGATTTTGCTTAGAAAGCACCAGGCACTCATGAAAACTGGTGCCAACGAGTCTTCACTTGTGCATCTATATACTGGAGATACCATTTGCCTGTCAGGGCTGCCATAGGTTATAAGTCATTACAACAACATCCAAACACTAATTGTGGTTTAATGAGCGCTAACTCTGCTTTATCTCCTTGCATTTACACAACTTATGTTCCTTGTACAGATGAGAAAAGTAATGCTTAGAAAGGGGACCTTACTTGCCCAAGGTCACACAGTTAATTGGCCAGACTACAAATTGCAGCCCGGTTTCTCTGAGCCCACATTCCATGCTACACTATCCCAACACCAAAACATAAGAGCGAGCATGCATACAGCTACTAACACATACATAGTAGGTCCTCCAGTTGCTTTCTCCACCTGTGCCTCACTGTTCATTCACTCTTCATCTACCAGGGCCTCCAGGTTGATGATGAGACGGAAGTTTTCCTGGGGAAATTCACCTTCGACATGGAGAAATCTGAGATTCAGACTTTCCACCTACAGGTGTGTTTGTCTCTGAGGATGAGGGTGCCAAGGGATTGGAACAGGGAGGGGAGATTGGGGAGGAAGGCAGCCCTTGGCACAATCCATTTGTCTTCCCAGAATGACCCCCCAACTGCCTTTCCCAAGGTGAAGATACAGATTCTAAGCAACTGGGGTCACCCCCATTTCACATGCTTGTATCGAGTCCGAGCCCATGGCATGAGAACCTCGGAGGAAGCAGGGGACAGTGCCACAGGGGGGCCCAATTAAACATGCTGATTGTTAAAATAGAGTGGAGGTCTGTGCTGAAAGAAGCTGGAGCTGGATCAGGGCTGGAGGGTCTGTTGGGAGCTCTGGTTGCCTTTGGTATATAAATATGATAGGGGGTCTACCTCCCAATGCAGCCTCTCTTTTCTTGGAGAAGTCCAGGTCAATATAGTAGTAGCAGCTCATGTTTACGGATGTTTCCATGTAAAAGAGATGGTACTTTGGACATTACAAACATCTAGCTAATCCTCACAACCACCGAGGGGGAGACCACCCAAGGTCATACACCTTGGGAGGACAGCATCACAGAGGCATCCAAGCCCACCTTCCTCCAGAGGCCACCCTTTTACTGCAGAGCTGCCAGCCAGCCCGAAGCCATGCTGTGAACCTGTTCCCACTCCCAGCCTCTGGGAGAGCCGCCTTTCCTCAGGTAAACACTCAAACACTGAGGCTTAAGAACTTCTAGGAAGCATCTAAGTCAGAGTTGATGCAGGCCTCATAGCCCCTACTTAGGTTACCTTCACTGAAACCTCAGTGCCCAACTCAATACTAGGCACAATACAGATGGTCTAGTGTTCACCAGTCTCTGTCCTCAAGAAGCCTGGTAGGAAAGAGAGGATGCTCCAGAAACGGCAATTCATTTACTGATCCAAGAATTCTTCATTAAAAAAGAATTAGAGGAATAAAGGATGGGGACAGTCATCAAAGGGTTAATGAGTTCTACCTGGGCAGAGCAGAAAAGGGTGACCAGTATCAGCAAAGACACAGGCAGCATCTTGGCTGTTAAAATCCTTCCCCGTGTGTTCATGTTTTGGAAGAATATACGCACTATTAACAATGGTAACCCTCTAGGAAGTGTACTGGAGCACATATCCATCTGTTAATTTGGGGGGTATTTTGTAATTGGAAGACAAAGGAAAAAGGTTCTCTCAAATGGCCTCAAGACTAAAATTAGAAATATGAACTCTCATACAGCTTTTCTGGAGGGCAGTTTCACAATAGGAACCAAAAGCCTTAAAATTTGTATACTCTTAATCACTGCAAGTCCATCTTTATGGACCCAAAGGATACACAGATGTAATAAAAAATACTTTAAAAATATTTTTATTGATTTATAGAGAGGGAGAGGGAGAAAGAGAAACATCAATATGAGAGAGAAACATCAGTTGCCTCCTGTATGCACCCTGACCGGGACCAAACCCACAACTTGGGCATGTGCCCTGACCAGAAAATAGAGAACCAGCAACCTCTCAGAGAACAGGACGATGCCCAACCAATTATTGAGTCACATTAGCCAGGGCCAAAGAAAATACTTTTAAAAATATTCATAAAAAAAACCCCACAAAATATTCATCACATGGTTTATAAAGAAAAAAACTCAAAATAGCATCTAAGAAGATAAATCATGTTACAAAAATTACATGTAGCCAATAGAAATGGTAATATAAGGTAATGTTATAGAAAGTAATTGATATATGACTAATTTCTTTAAAAGCAAGCTAGACTGCCCTGGCCATCATCCCAATCACCAAAAGGTTGCAGGTTCGATCCCTGGTCAGGGTGAAGGTGGGAGGCAACCAAGCAATATTTCTCTCACATCAATGTTTCTTTCTCTCCCTCCTTTCCTCCTCCCCTAAAATAAGTAAATCATGCATATCCTTGGACAAGGATTTAAAAAGAAAGGCAAACGACTGGCATACATAAAAAAAATTTTAACTTCCATATGAAAAGAATTCTATAAACCAAAAGATACTATACAGTAAACAAAGAGTGTCCTGGGAAGAAATATTTTCAACATGTAAAGAAAGAACTGAATAATGATAGAATAAAGGCTATAAAAACCTATAAAGACGTGGCTTAGTTGGTTGAGTGTGGTCCAGTGCACCAAGAGGTTGCTGGTCAGGGCACACGCCAAGATTACAGGCTCAATCCCAATAGGGGGCATGCAGAAGCAACAGATTGATGGTTCTCTCTCATTGATGTTTTTCTCTCCTCCTCTCTCTAAAAAAATCAATAAAAATATATTATATTAAAAGACTAAAAGTACAAACCTGTAAATAGGCTATCCATAAGAAATAAAATTCATACGCCAAGGTACAAATTGATGCTTCTCTGTTTCTCTTCCTCTCTCTAAAATCAACGCATTTAAAAAAAATAAAACTCACAAAAGCATATGAAATAACCTTCATAACTAAATTATTTTATTTTATATTATTATTATTGCCTTTCAGATAGAAGGGGTAAAACCCTTGCTATCTAGGGCAATTTACAATATTAAAAATTTATCCATTCAGCCACTCGATGTCTTTTGATTGGACCTTTTAGTCCATTTACGTTTAAAGTTATTATTGAAAGGTACTTGTTTGTAGCCATTTCTATTTTTTTTTGTGGCTGTTTTCTTTCTGGGCTTTTTATTTCTTCTTTTTACACCAGTCCCTTTAGCATTTCTTGCATTGCTGGCTTGGTGGTGATAAACTCCCTTAGCCTTTTTTTGTCTGTGAAGCTTCTTATTTCCCCTTCAATTTTGAATGATAGCCTTGCTGGATAGAGTATTCTTGGATTCAGTCCTTTGCTTTGCATCACTTTGTAAATTTCTGTCCATTCTTTTCTGGCCTGATGTGTTTCTGTTGAGAAATCATTTGATAATCTGATGGGGGATCCTTTGTAGGTAACTCTCTGTTTCTCTCTTGCAGCCTTTAAGATTCTCTCTTTGTCTTGTACATTTGCCATCGTTATTATGACATGTCTTGGTGTGGGTCTTTTGGGGTTCATCTTGCCTGGGACTCTCTATACTTGTGTAACTTTTTTCTTCCCCATATCTGGGAAGTTTTCTGACATTATTTCTTCAAATAGATTTTCTAATCCTTGCTGCTCTTCTTGTCCTTCTTGCAGCCCTATTATGCGTATGTTACTTCGTTTCATGTTGTCCCAAAGCTCCCTTAGGCTCTCCTCCTGCCTTTTTTTTTTTTTTTTAATATATTTTATTGATTTTTTACAGAGAGGAAGGGAGAGGGATAGAGAGTTAGAAACATCGATGAGAGAAACATCGATTCAGCTGCCTCCTGCACACTCCCCACTGGGGATGTGCCCGCAACCAAGGTACATGCCCTTGACCAGAATTGAACCTGGGACCTTTCAGTCCGCAGGCCGACGCTCTATCCACCGAGCCAAAGCGGTCAGGGCTCTCCTCCTGCTTTTTAATTTTTTTTCTCCAGTTGCTGTTCAGATTGAGCTTGTTTCTCTGCCTTATCTTCTAACTCACTAATTCGGTCCTCTGCTTCTTCTAGTCTGCTGTTGAAACTTTCCATGGTGTTTTTGATTGTAGCTATATCACTTTTCATTTCTTCCTGATTCTTGTATAGGTTGTTGATTTTCTCATCCATCCAGTGAATGAATTGAACAACCATTATTCTGAATTATTTTTCTGTCATGTTGCATGCTTCAACTTCATTAATTTCCTTTCTTGGTGACTCCTCATTGTCTTTCCTCTGAGGGTTGTGTCGTCTCCCCATTCTGATTATCTCCCGATGGTTCAAACGTCGAGTTGCGTGGGCCTGGGCTGTGTGCAGTGGGAGCCTCCCACCACCCTAGTGTCACTGAAGAGCTCTGACACTAAGATGTGTGGTTGTTGTGGGTTGGTGGGAACCAGGCTCACTCTGAGTCAGTGTTGCCAGCGCTCAATGTGGCCTTGTATGCGCCCTTAGAATCAGGGACCCTGCCTGCACCGTGCTGAAACAGAGACCCCCCTGGAGCGTGTTGAAAACCAGAGCCCCCTAGCGTGCGTCAGGAGTCAGAGTTCCCCAAGAATCCAGTATCAGAGACTCTGTTGCTTCGCGCGACCTCGCCTTGAGAATCAGGGTCCCTGTGTGCCCTTGCACCAGGAATTGGAGTCACTGGCTCTTAGTATGAATGCACAGGGAATCAGGATCTCAGGCGCAGGTGAAAAGAAATACAGTCAAGTCACTGGTGCTTGGTGCTGCCTCCTGCCCAGAGAATCGGGGTCCCTGGGCCTGTGCTACACGGGATAAATTCCAGGTGTTCACGCGATTGCTCCCAGCCCAGGGCTCCTGGAGCAGGCAGTGCGAGCAGGACCAGTTCCCGGTGTTCGCGCGATTGCTCCCAGCCCAGGGCTCTGAAGTCGGCAGTGCGCGTATGATCAGTTCCTTGTGTTCGCGTGTTTGCTCTCAGCCCAGGACTCCTGAACCCGGCCCTATGCGGGATCAGTTCCAAGGTGCTCATGCACTTCCAGGCCAAAGTTCCTGCAGCGCTGAGGCCGCAGCAAGGGGTGGGTCTATCAGTTAGTTACTCTGGCGCTGCCCTTGAGCCTGCGGGAAGGGGGGATGGGCTCTGTTACTCACGGATCTGCCGCGGGGATTTCTGAACTTTTGGTGTCCGCAGGTCTGTAGCTGTGGTCACAGGTCTCTGTCCCCAGTGGCTGCAGGGTCCTGGTATGCGTCTGAGATCAGACTGGGTGGTGCTGAGGCCAGGATCCTAGTCTCAAGCAGCTCTGTTTCCCAAGATGGCATGGTCGCTGTGCCCATCCTGGCTGCCCAGGAGTGTCCGTGCAGGGAGCAGGACTCCGCCGCCTAAGACTGCCTGGTTTAGCAGCCCCTTAGAAGACCTGCAGAATCTAACTGTCCCTAGCTCATACACACGCACCACACACGTCCACACACTCCTCTATCACTTCCTTGCGTTCTCACACGCTCTCCCTCCCTACCTTCCTGCTGGTCGCCATTTTGTGGGGGCACAATATTAAAAATTTAAAGAAATATTTATATTGGTATTTTAGAGAGAAGGGAGAGGGATAGACAGAGATAGAAACATTGATGAGAGAGAAACATCATGGATGGCTGCCTCCTGCATGCCCTCCACGGGGAATTGAGCCCACAATCCAGGCATGTGCCCTGACCAGGAATTGAACCTGTGGCCTCTTGGTTCCTGGGTCGATGCTAAACCGCTGAGCCATACTGGCTGGGCACAATATTAAACTTTTAAATATACTGACTTAACATTTCCATTTCAAGGAACAAATCCTTCAGAAATGCCCCTGTAAATGCTGTTAAACAATTCAGGCTTGTGGCTTATTTTAGGACTAGAACTCCACTGCTCCCTCCCCAGGAGATCTAGCCCATCCCTCCCCTAATACTTTCCACCTTGTCCCGCGTTCCCAGCTCAGTTCCGCTCTGAGGCAGGGCAGGCTGGGTATTTGGTTTACATTCAATCTTTGTATTTTCAAAAATAGAGTCAGTGTCCCTAGATATCTGGGTAGAAATACCCTATTTCTTTGAGTGAGGCTATTATGTAAGAGGCATCCTTTATTCAATCCCTAAAGTCAACAATAGGCTCAGAGAGAAGCAAACATGGCTAATAGCAGATTCCTACCCAAAAACACACAGAGTGGTTGACAAAGCAGTGGTCATCATTGATCTTTATTGAATGAGAGGCTCCAGGGGCAAAAAGGTACAATCAGGAGCAGCAATAGCAGGAGCAAATATAAAAGTATAAAATATAAAGTGCTAGCACTGGGGAGTGTGTGCAGGGGTGGGCGCTGGTGCATATAAACCTTGGGGACACAGGGCTGAGGACCAGCCACAACCTACCCTCCAGGAGAATCTAGGGCTGAGGGGCCTGTGCAGGATCCTTGACTGGGAGTGGAAGCGGCTTGCAGGGGGCCCAACCTTGGGCCTTGAAGTAGGAGACCAGTTGTCCAGGTACTTCTGCAAGCACAGTCTGTGCCAATGCCTCCCGAGGAGCCTGCCCAGAGAAGAGGGCCAAGGTCAGTGGGGGCCCATAACAGCTTCCCAAGGCCTACATATTATACCCATGAAGGGATATAAAACCCAACACCCAACCCTGCCCCAGACTTAGATGAAAGGGTATCTCTAACCTCTTACATCAGGGAAAGGTAGAAGGGTAAACTCCCAGATCTGGTCTGTCCCCAAGCTTGACCCCACTCACATTCTGAAAGCGGCGGTAAGGCACAAACTGCACTATGTCACGGGCAGCTCCCTCCCCGGAACGTGTACGCAGGGGTCCACCATCAGCATCCAGCTGCTCCATGGCCTCGAAGTCAGCACCACCCACACCCACAATGATCACTGACATGGGCAGGTGAGAGGCACGAACTACAGCCTCACGTGTGGCCTCCACATCAGTCACAGCACCATCAGTTAGCAGCAACAGCACGAAGTATTGCTGGGGACAAGTGGATTCATATACTGAGTCAGACCTTTTAAACACCCAGCCACACATTCCCACACTGACAAGAGCCCTCAAGGGAGCCACTGACTGAGACCATCCCACCACCACCACTAACTCCCACAACCCTCACCGAGGCAGTCCTCTGATGTGCAGCCTGAGCTGCAAACCTGGCTACGTGGTTGATGATGGGTGCAAAATTGGTGGGGCCATAGAGGCGAACTTGGGGCAGGGCTTGACGGTAGGCATCCACAATACCCTGGATACCTAGAGAAGAAGGGCAAAAAACACTATAAAATACTGGTACACTCGGGACTGAGCCAGGCCTGACATCATCCCATCCTGGGTGAAGAGATTTGGGAACCTGGTGCATTTCATTCAATCACCCTGGTAACCCAGGATACTTAACCTTATCCTACAAATGAGGAAAGTAAGGCCAAAGACAGGAGGGACACTTGCCCTATATCACAGCTTGAATTAAAACCCAGTTTAGGCCGAACCGGTTTGGCTCAGTGGATAGAGCGTCGGCCTGCGGACTCAAGGGTCCCAGGTTGGATTCCGGTCAAGGGCATGTACCTTGGTTGCGGGCACATCCCCACTGGAGGGCGTGCAGGAGGCAGCTGAACGATGTTTCTCTCTCATTGATGTTTCTCTCTATCCCTCTCCCTTCTTCTCTGTAGAAAATCAATAAAATATATTAAAAAAAAAAAAAGTTTAGGGGAATACCCTGAAAAATCCAAGGCAATTGAGCATGAAATTACAATTCAATAACAACTGTAAATTACAATCTATTTAATAAAATATTAAATAATGAGAGATAAGGAAAAGCTCTTCCTTAATAAAAGTAGAAGGAAGAATTACAAAATAATTTGACAATCAGAAATAACTGATTCAGGTAAGGATCATCAATGGATGCTACAACTAGAAGGGGTAAAAGATGAGTAATTAGATATTTGTATAAAAAGATACTTATTCATTACAAAGAGAAAAACAGTACTTGCACAGCGGGGAAACCTGGTAGACTCTACCTTAACCAAGTGATCAAAATTAACATGACCGGTAACAGGATAAATCAACAACATGTGCCTCCTGATGTGGTGCACCAAGAAGAAAGCACAGCATCACTTCTGCGATATTCCCACCAAAAATGCATAATCTGAATCTAATTATGAAAAAATATCAGGTAAACCCAAACTGAGGGGCATTCTACAAATTATCTAGCCTGTAATCTTAAACAATGTCAATATCATGAAAGGCATGAACTCAGGAAGACAAAACAACTGAATGCAACATGTGACATAAGGTTTTCTTTTACTATAAAAGACAGGACAATTGAAGAGGGAGAGAAAAAAAAAGATAGGAAAATTGGCAAAGTTTGAATAAATTCAATAGATTGGATAATAGTACTGAAGTTAATTTTCTGACTTTGAGAATAGTACCGTAGTTACGTAAGAGGGTCTTTGATTTTAGGGAACACACACAAGTATTTAGGGATAAAGGGCCATGTGCATGATGATGGGCACCAATTTACTACAATTCTCAAACATTTCAGAAAAAAAAGTGTGTGTGTGTGTGTGTGTATATATATATATCGAGAGAGAGAGAGAACTTGAGTGAGAGAATAACAAATGTGGTGAAATGTTCATGTTTGGGGAATCTGGGTAAAGGTAAGCAACAGTTCCTGTGACCCAGGCCCTGACCCCTGAGCTCCAATGATGTGAACCCCCTATAACTAGTCTTATAACTTTTCTATAAGTCTGAACTCATTTAAAAAAAAAAAAAAAGGCAGATTAGGTAAAGTTTTCCACTTTGGCTTGTTGCCCATAAAGAGTAGCTGAGGCCCTAGCCAGTTTGGCCCAATGGACAGAGCATCAGCCTGCGGACTGAAAGGCCCCAGGTTCGATTCTGCTCAAGAGCACATGGCTGGGTTGCGGGCTCAATCCCCAGTGGGAGGGCATGCAGGAGGCAGCCAATCAATGATTCTCTCTCATTGATGTTTCTCTCCCTCCCTCTCCCTTCCTCTCTGAAATCAATATATATATATTTATAATTATTTATTTAATTTTTAAAATTATTTATTTATTTATTTATTTATTTATTTATTTATTTATTTTTTTTTTTAAAGAGGAGCTGGGGAGCCACAGGTTTGGCCCTTTTTAGACAAAAGAGCTTGGGGCATAAAGCACCCTGAAAAGAGCTGATGCCTTTTTTTAGGCAGAGTATACTATAACACAGTGATGGCGAACCTTTTGAGCTCGGCGTGTCAGCATTTTGAAAAACCCTAACTTAACTCTGGTGCCATGTCACATATAGAAATTTTTTGATATTTGCAACCATAGTAAAACAAAGATTTATATTTTTGATATTTATTTTATATATTTAAATGCCATTTAACAAAGAAAAATCAACCAAAAAAATGAGTTTGCGTGTCACCTCTGACACGCGTGTCATAGGTTCGCCATCACTGCTATAACAGCTACCATTTTTTTTAGAGAGCACTTCGTTATGTACCAGGCTTATTGCTTCAAATTTTACACACATCCTCTCCTTAAATATTCAATATTCTACAATACTGTAATCCTACAGCACACAGAAGCTAAGCAACTGGCCCCAAAACACATGGTTAGTAAGTGGCAGGTTGAAGGTTTGACTCCAGAGGCCTACCCCTAAAATCCATTCTTCTGGACAATGGAGTCACTCTCCCTTGCCACCACAGGCTTGGCCCTCTAGGTGTGAACACACCTGCCTTATTCATTACAAAGAAAAATGGGACTTACCTGTACAGTAGGGGTTACTGGGGTTGAAGTTCAAGGCAAATTCATGGGAGACCTAAGGGCAAGAATGAAAATGAGGTCTTCCCCCTCTGATCACCTTTGTACTCAGAAAACGGGCATCATGGTATGTACCAGGCATCAAAAAGGAGGAATTTAGTCCTAAGCACTTGCTGTACACATGCCTGTAGAGTTGCAACCATGCATAAAGCTGGGTGCCAGACAGCAAGTGCACTGCATCCCTCAAAATCATGACTCTGAAATGGAAAACACAAATATTGATAGGGGAAGAGAGTACTCACCTGCCAGTCAGGAGGCACCTGGGCCCCAAATCCAAATGCGGGGAACATCTTGTCCCTGTAGGAGAACAGTGAATTGGGAAAGAGGCAGTGAGGACATTGTCAGCCCGGAGACTGAAGCATCTGCAGGGAGTGAGGATGGGCAAGAGGAGCAGCTACTCACGAGTCATAGTCCTGAACCACGCAGCCCACACTCCAGAGTGCTGTCAAGTATTCGTTGACCCCTGTTGGGCTCAGGTAGTGCAGGGAGTCCGGTGAAGAGGGGTCTCCATTGGAGCCTGTGAAATCCACGCCCACCTAGGAGGACAGGAGGAGGGAGGCTGAAGGCCACCTTGAGCCCCAGATGGGTTCTCTCGCTCCTGGTAAAGCAACTTACAGTAAAGTTGATTTGACAGCCTCCCATCACATAGTCCAGGAATGAATACTCTGTTTCTACCTGCAGATGAAACCAGGGTCATGACTGAGGTAAAGGGCTTGGGGCCATGGAGCTCAGGGGTCACAGCTTGGGTCTCATGGGTTATTAGTCTCACCTGGCAATTCTTGACACGGATAGTTCCAGAGTTCTTGTAGCTTTTCTTTTTCTGCTGTTTCTCAGGGTGGATGCATTCAAACTCAACCTGGCGAGGAAAGAAAAATTAGTGTAGGGAACTCTGAGAGCATCAGCCAAAACTGACTGAAGCTGCTCTGCCCTCTTCTCTCCGGAGCAGGGCCAGCACTCACCGGGGCTGCTTGCAGCTGGGCCAAGCTGGTGTGGAAGGTACCAATGAGATCATGTGAACCATCACTGTCATAGTCTGAGCATCGCACCTGGGGGTGGAGGGGGTGGGGGGGGAAGGGGAGGTGTGTATGTATATAAAGAACAGGAGGTAGGTGCCAGGTAAGAATAAATCCCTCCCTGGCCTCTCTGCCCCCATTCAGTAACTCAAAAGGCAAGCTCCTCACCTGAATGTGTGTGCTGGGGTCTCCCCCACAGAAATGCTGAAGGGGAACAGAGAAGCGCTTCCATGTAGGGTTCAGGTTGTTCTTGATTACCTGAAGGTGAACAAAGGGCAAAGCCTCCAGTGAGCTGTGGGATTGTGTGTGGGGAGCTGCCATCCTTTCTCTACCCAACGTAGTCTCTTTCTCCCTATGTTCCAACCCTTGGTAGTCATAAGCCCCAGGAGATTCTCTCTTACCACACCCCACCCAATCCCAGCGTTCTCACACCTCAGATCTGTATGTCAGTTGCCATTTCCCATCACCCTGGCGGAAGAACTCCAAGAATGGATCTGATTTCCCCAGGAAGTCCTGTCAATGCCACAGAAACCTGTTGTAAGATTGAGGGAGAAACGACGACTATGCCAGACCTCTGTCCCCACCTCGGCCCCCATCACACCACTCCAGTCTCCTTAATTCTTGGGGTAGGAGAGAACCCCCACGGCCTCCTTCCACACACACCTTCTTATCTAGGTTTCTGGCCTCCACCTCCATGGTTACTACACGACTATCCTTCAACTCCTGAGCTGAGACCTAGGTAAGGGAGGAAGGAGATGGTATTACCTCATGAATTCCTCATTAACGTAAAATCCCCAACTCCACCCTTTATAGAGTTCTTTCTTACCGTGATGGTCCCCAGCCCAGCAGGTTTTCCAGGCTTCAGCATCAAGGGTAGAGTTAATACCTGGCTGGACACAATCTGGGGCACAGTAGGGAGGAAGAGGTGGTCAAGATCTCAGGCAGCAAGAGAAAAAAAGATCTCAGGCTGAGTTAAGTCCTGCTTGACCCCCACCCTCCATGTTCCAAGCAGTCTGGGTTGTCTGACAGGGCTCTTACCAAACCTGTGCCATCCCTGGCTCTACGTACCTGTCCTAGGGAACACTCAGCCCCTCCCAGGAAGTCATCATCCCCCAGCTCAGGTGTCTTGTTGTCTATGTCATAGATGCCAAACCGGAGCTTCTGGACTGTTTCAAAGTGGTACTCAAGCTGCAGAGTTTTGGAGAACTCGGGGCTCGAGCAGTTCCGTACTCGCTCAGTCCGGCCAAGCTGTGGGTAGAGGCCAATAAGATCACAGTCATATACTTCCACCCTGAAACAATCCTAGGTTCCCTCCACAACCCTAACCCGCATGGTCCTTCTCACCTCAGCCCAGTTGCCTCCTCCCACATCCTGTAAAAGGACGCAGAGTGGGTCAGACTTGGAGCCAATGTCCTTGTCAATGAGGTGGTCACAGGAAATGGACAGCTGAACCAAGGTCACACAGTGGGCCATCTAGGGAAAAAGGACCTGAGTCAAACATCAAGGGTGCTTCTCCACCCTTCCCTGGCTGTATGTCTCAGCTTGGGAAGTCAAGAAGACTTCACCCAGGCAGGGCTGAGCCGTGTCCACCCCAAGACATCCTCACACCAACAAGCCATTCTTAATGCAGCAACCAAGGTGTCCTGTTAAAACATAATTCGGGTCCTGTCACACCTATGCCCAAACCCTCTAATGATTTCCCACTGCTTAGGAAAAATTCAACCCTACCATGGCTTACAAGGTGTTAAATGATTTAGATTTTTCTAACCTGATCTACTACTACCTTATCTCTTGCTCACTACATTCTGGCCACACAGGTCTGCTTGTTTGCCACTTTTCAAAGAAGCTTATTTCTAAACCTTAAAGCATGGAATGTTATGAACCTCATATCCACGTGGTTTGCTGTTCCCTGATCTCTCCAGGTTTTTTATTCAAAATCGTCTTATGGAGGAAAAGGCTCTTTTTAATAGACATATTAAAATTTTAACCCCACTGTCACTGACACATCCTAAAGCTCTTTGTGTTTACTCTTTAGTATTTGTCACTCTGTAATATCTATATAGACTTATATAATTTGTCTTCCCCACTAGAATGAAAACTCCGTGAAGGAAGGGATATTTGTCTCTTCTGTTCATTGCTCTATCCCAAACACCTAGACAATAAATATTTACCGAATGAAATCCAAAAGATCACCTCCAGCCTCAACTCCCAGCCCAGCCATCTCCAAATTGGCAATCAAAAGCACCAAACTTCTCCAATTCATCCATTTCCTCTTCTGGAAACACTATCTTCTTGCATGAGCCACCATGATTCCCATGTAACCCCCTTCTCCTATAGTCACCATAACAATTATCCTCAGACCCCTCACTATCCTTGTGTTCCCCCTGACCTACACACCTGCAGACCACCAGAGGTGCAAATAAGGTCAGATCTCTCGTTCAGCTTAACATTCAGCATTCCAGGTTTCTCAGCACCATACCCCAGGATGCCTCCAGTCTCAGCCTCCTTTCAACTCCCTCAGTCAATCCTTCCCCAAGCCAGCACAGTTAGTGCTGTTCCCATCTTGGTACTCCATGATCTTCATCTTGAATGCCATCAACCAAAGTTGGAATAATTCTTAAGAGTTCAACTTGCTTCACATACTGCCCCTCCACAGCACCTCAGCCTCTATTTGAATGCATCCAATGAGGGAAACGCACTTCTTAAAATCCACACATTAGAAAGTCCTGCTCCATAAAGTCCTACCCCAACCAAGCCAAGTCTGTTGAATTCTCACTTCTACATTAGTTCTATTTCTTCCCCAGTCTAAAATTCCACAGAAAAGCCTATTCCATCTCACTCTGAGAAACCATGATACCTGGAAGCAGTGAAACCCCCTGCTAAAATCTGGAGAAACAGCCGCTGTTCTTTTGAATATTGCCCCTAGAATGTGGGGCAATACTTCACCAAGTCACAATCTGACTCCTTCTTACCTCACATATTCTCTGAAGTAATGTTTGTACAGTACAGAAACAAATGAAGAAGAATACTAATTTCACTATTGCTGAGAACAGTGAAAAACTTGAGACAGCTTATTGGGTAGTGACTAATTATGGAACATTCAAACAATAGATTCTGAGTAGCAGGTACAAATTACTAAGGCAGAACTATAATATTGGCATTAAACAGTAAGACGAGTATGACTTCATTTTAAACTCCAATTGTGTGTATATACAATAGCATTGAATATATAAAATACACACACTAGAAAAAATGGGAGAGGCACCAAATAAATGCAACTTTTATGTACAGCTCAGAGGAGTGGAATGAAGGTAAGACTTCTATACACTCTATACATTTCTCTACTGTTTCAAGATTTTATACTACTTATTTTGTATTTGTTAAAGGGCCTCATTAGCATTTTCTTTCAATCCACACCTGAAGTCCAATTGAATATTCATTCTAAGCCTAAAGCCTCTACCCCCAGTGCAACCCCTACCTAACTTCCTTGCCTCCTGCCTCTTCCCGGATTTTGCCTCACCGAATCATACCTGATGCCAGCCTCCAGAGTCTCTATCCTAACTAGAAGCTCTTATAGATGCTTATGGCCCTTGGATTCAGAGCCAAACTCCCTAGCTGGGCCACCTGTGGCACAACCCCAGAGGACACATCTACATAGAATTAGTAGTTGTATAATGTGTTAATTCTGTGTCCCCAATTTATCCTTCAAAGCCCTTCCCCGTCTGTTCTATCTCCTGCTATTCCACCACCCACCCAACTAGTCATCCAAACAACATACATGCTGATACCTCTGATTTTCCTGCCTAGCAAATGCCTTGCCATCCAAGGTTCTGCTATACTTTTATTCTGTATGATGCCTTGCAGACCTTCCCCATGTAGGATTTATTCTCTCTCCTCTGGGGATGGTTGCAGTGGTTTCCTCATTAGTCTTTCTGCAATCTCTCTCTCTCTCTCTCTCTCCTCGGTGTTTATTGGCCAAACAGAAACCAGACCATGCCATTTCTGTTTCTCTGCTTAGAACTCTGCAATGGCTTCCTAACACTCAAAAATAAAATCCAAAGTGAGTTCCACGGTCTACACGGCTCTGCAAGATCTGACCCTTGCCTAACTATTCATCTCGTCACACATGTATGTTCTAGCCAGGTTTCACTTCTGATGCACATACACACAATATCAATCTCATGGCCTCCAGAAAATAAGCTGTAGGAACCATATCTGGTTTGTCTACCTCGAGTCTACAGTACCTACAATAGTACCTACCCTATAGCAGGTACTCAGTAAATATTTTTTAAATATATTTTTAAAAAGTATCATTGAAACCACATCAAAATTTTTTTACTTTACATCTACCCATAGATTACATCTACCCTTGTAATCTACGGGCTCCTTGGAATGAGGACTGGGTATTATTTCTGTATCTCTAATACTAGTGCTCAGTACATGGCTAGTATTAACAACCATTTGCTAAACAAATGATGTGCTTTTGCTCAACTCAAACCTTCAGGCTTTTTCCATTTTAAAGGAATGTCCTGCAGTAAATCTTTCCTACCATTATCTTTTTTAAAAAAAATATATATTTTATTGATTTTTTACAGAGAGGAAGGGGGAGAGATAGAGAGTCAGAAACATCGATGAGAGAGAAACATCAATCAGCTGCCTCCTGCACATCCCCCACTGGAGATGAGCCCGCAACCCAGGTACATGCCCTTGACCGGAATCGAACCTGGGACCTTTCAGTCCGCAGGCTGACGCTCTATCCACTGAGCCAAACCGGTTTTGGCCCTACCATTATCTTTTATAATTTAAATGCAGGACTCCTGGAACTCAATATTAAATGACAGTCAATTTTAAAATGGGCAAAAAATAGCAGATACTTCTTAAAGAAAAATATATGAATTGGAAATAAGCAAAGGAAGTGATCAATAGCACTTAATCATCAGGAAAATGCAAATTAAAACCACAATGAGATATTATTACATACCCATCATAATGGCTAAAAAGTAAAAACACCAAGAATGCCAAATGCTGGCAAGAAACATGGAACTCTCATTTGCTGTTAGTGAAAGCATTAAATATACAAAGTTTGGTTAGAAAACCAAACATACACCTAGTCCAAAACAATTCCACTCCTAAATTTTTACTCAAAAGAAAATACTATGTCCACAAAAGGATTTGTACCAGAATGTGCATAGCAGTTTTATTCGTAATAGCCCCAAATTTGAAACAGCTCAGGTGTCCATCAACATGAGAATGGACAAACTGTAATGTTTATATAGGTAACAGAAAACCACTCAGGCCCTAATTGGTTTGGCTCAGTGGACAGAACGTCAGCCTGCGAACTGAAAGGTCCCGGGTTCGATTCCAATCAAGGGCATGTACCTTGGTTGCGGGCACATCCCCGGTGGGGGGGTGCGCAGGAGGCAGCTGATGGATGTTTCTAACTCTCTATCCCTCTCCCTTCCTCTCTGTAAAAAATCAATTAAAAAAAACCCAAAAAACAATCTAGTTAAAAAAAAAAACACCACTCAGCAACAAAAGAAACTATTAATATCTGCAACATGAATTTGAAGCATAAATACACAGATTATACTTAGAAAGTTTTAGAACAGGCAGAACTAGTCTATGGTGAAAATATTTTGGAATACTGGTTGTTCTTCCCTTGTCCCACAGAGTAGGGGCAGGTATTAACTGAGAAGAGGCAAGAGAGAACTCTATGGGGAATGGAAAAGTTCTTTATCTCAATAGGAATGTAAGTCACAGGTGCACTTGTTTTTTTATGTGTGTATTTTTTTAGAGAGAGGGGAAGTGAAACATCCATCAGTTGCCTCCTGTAAATGCCCCAACTGTAACAGAGATTGAACCCACAACCTTTTGGTGTACGGGACGAAGTTCCAACAACTGAGCCACATCAGCAGGGTGCACTTGTCATTTTTACCTAATGGTATTCTTAAGGTGTATATATCTTATTGCATGTAAAATTTACCACCCTCCTCCCCAAAAAACACTGAAAAATACTAAACTCAAGTTAAGGTATTTTGAAATGTTTATGGGTGAGGTATGCTGATGGTTGCACTTCTTTGAAATGTACCAAAAAATAAAATGGTTTGTTGAATGGATATGTGTGGTAAAACAAATATAGGAAAAACGTTCATAGTAGACCTAAAGGGTGGATATATGGGTATTCACTATACAACTTTTTCAACTTGTATGTTCAAAGTCTTTATAATTAAGTGTTGGGAGAAAATTTAAATGGAGGACTGCAGGTTTATCCCTGATAGACTTTTGTAGTGAACTACAAAAACATGAACAGTAATTATCTGTGATGGCGAGATGACAGGCAACAACTGGAGCTGCTGCCTCTTCCATGATTTTCTCGAAGATCCCAGAGAGAGAGGCTTTTGGTCTGGGCCAAACACATGCAGTGGGCCAGGAGGCTTTTCCTATGCTAGGCCTCAATGTCTGATAGAACAGAGCATTCTTTTCTATTACCATTTTTATCCCATTACCATTTCCACCACTTCCTCCACAGCTGGTCCTATTCTATTCTTTTTCAATTTCTTCTCTGTCCAGACTAGAACCACAACCAGAATGCTGTGGGCCCACATGTGCCTCAGCAGCATATGGAGCTCAATTCCATTCTGAGAGATTAGAGCTACCTGTAAAACCACAGTTTTATTTTTTCAAAGATCTGCCTCCTTTGCTTTCTCACTGGAATTAGCAACTCTTTATAATACGAAGTATTCTTAAAAAATTTTTTAAAATCAATTTTTAGAGAGGAAAGGAGATGGAGAGAGAAAAACATCAATGTGAGAGCAAGGTATCAATCAGCTGCTTCCAGCACGCCCCCAACTGGGGATGGAGCCTGCAACCCAGGCATGTGCCTTGACCTGGAATCAAACCGCAGCCCTCAGGTGTACAGGATGACACCCAACCAACTGAGCCACATCGGCCAGGGCTTTAATGTGCAGTTTTCTAGCCTTTAAGTAATATTCCTTTTAAACTAATACATAGATTAATCTCTCCCAAATCCTATTTATCTCCTTTACAATCTACCTGCAAGTCTATCTCTGTTTGGAAATCTTCTATAATTAAAATTCCTAGTTCCATGTCACTCTTCTGTCCTGTATCTCTTGAACAGCTATATACTTTAAACCAGACTTGCTTACTTACATCTAGCCCCAGTATAATTAATTGTAAGGGACTTTCAGCCTCCTTTATAGAACTGGAACTTGACAAAACCATATTAAATATCACATTTAAGTGAATCAATAAGAGAGAAGTCTCAGAAATTTTCTCATTTGTTTTTGTAAGAGAGGTCTGGCTAATACTGACCAGGTCTTGCCTGGATATCTATGTCTCCTAACTGGTCTCCCCATTTCCTCTGTCCCCTCTGATCTGTTCTCTATGTTGAGACCTTCCCTGACTCCAACCCAACAAAACCCAGCTTCTCATAAGTCTCTCAAAATGTGTCACTTATTTACTTGCTTATTATCGATTTCCCTATTAGACTATAAATTCAACAGGAGAGACCAAATCTTGTTCCCATTCACATCAAGTAGGTGCTTTGTAAATAACTGCTGAATTAAGGCTAGGAAAGGAGTAATAATTCAAGGATCCTCAGAAATAAGCCAAATCTAGCCCTGGCCTACTTGCTGTTGAAGCCATCAATGGAGAAGTGAACTTTCTAGGAAAACCCAACACAAAAGACTAGCTTATCTGTTTCCCCAACACCCACCTTTCCATTTTGTGCTAGTCAAGAATTGCAAATGGAAACATCTAAATATATAGCATCAACCTTTTCTGCCTTTACTTACACTTGGCGTCTCATTGCTTTTCACTCGCCCTTGTAGGTTGCTTTCCTCTGCTTATCCCCATCACCAACCTTAATGCTTTCCAAACCCCATACCCTGACAGGGCACTTTCCCCCACTCTTTCTTTCTTTTTAAAGATACTTTTCTTGCTTTCGGAGAAGAAGGGAGAGGGAGAGAGATAGAAACATCAATGATGAGAGAGAATCATTGATCAGCTAGCTGCCTCCTGCACGCCCCTTACTGGGGATTGAGCCCACAACCTGGGCATGTGCCCTAGACCGGAATCAAACCTGGGAGCCTTCAGTCTGAAGGCCAATGCTCTATCCACTGAGCTAAAATGGCTAGGGCTCCCCCACTATTTCTTAAAGCCATACTCATTCTCATTTAAAAAAATTTTTTTTTAAATGTTTTTATTGATTTTAAAGAGAGGAAGAGAAACATCAATGAAACATCAATCTGCAGCCTCCTACACACCCCCTACAGGGAATGGAGCCCGCAACCCAGGCATGTGCCCCAACCAGGAATGGGCCCTGACAGGGAATTGAACTGGGACCTTTCGGTGCACTCAACCAACTGAGCCACACTGGCCAGGATCAAAAAAAAAAAAAAAAAAAAAAGTTCTTTAATCCTCACCCGAAGGTGTTTATTGATTTTAAAGAGGAAGGAGTGGGGGAGAGAACATCGATCAGTTGCCTTATTATGTGCCTGACCGGGGAACGAACCTGCAACCTAGGTATGTTCCCTGACCAGGAATAAAACCACAACCTTTTTGGTGTATAGGACAACACTCCAAACAACAGAGCCACCCAATGGGACTCATTCTCATTTTTATAACTTAAAAATAAAAAGGAACTGAGTGACCATCTAATCCAAGTCCTTCAATTTAAGGAAGATGTGATTTGGCTAAGGTCACATAAATGGTTAAGTAAAATGAGGACTACAACTCAAATATTCTGACTCCCACCTAGTCTAGAACTTTGGACTGTAGCTATACTCTTTTTCTCTCCTAAAGCAGCTTTCTTCTTATATTCAACTAGAGGCCCAGTGCGTGAAATCACACAAGACCCCAGACCCATTACACCGGCGGGACTCCAGACCCGCCACACCGCAAGACCCATCAATGCACCTCCTGGTGACCGGTTGTTTGGTCATTACGGCCACTGGCCTTTTATAATATAGATAGCAATCTGATGTAGTGGGCAAGGGTATGGGTTCTGCAGTGAAGTGACCAGGCTCCAAATAATGGCCTCACTCCTTCCTGACCACAATAAGAAACTACCACTCACCTACGAGAATGATATCTTACCTATGTAACTTGGGCAAAATACTCTCTAGCCTCAAGATCCTCAGGTGTAAAGTGGGCAATATTACCTATTTCTGAAGATTTGTACAAATAATATATGAAAGATGGTTAGTACAGAGTCTGGCACTATTATTACAAATGAGTGTTAACTATTATTATCCTTCAAGCCTAGCTCTCACATGCTCTTCTTTTCATGATCCCACCACTACTCAATGTCTCACTCTGGACTACTATACTCAATCCATGCTACAATTGTATTCTGTTAATGTTTCCAGTCCTCTGCCTGTCAAAGAAATAAACTTAGATGATGCTTCAGCATCTCCTATGTCACACAGCACAAACCTATGCACATAATGGGAATTCAAAATGCCTGAGGGACACTTGCAGCCGTGTGCCAAAGCAGGCATGTATGGTTTGCAAGAGATAACTGTTAAATATTAAGAAATTTTATAAGCAGATGGCCTAGGTAAGTTTCAAACCACAGAAACTGGACAAATGATAAAAATGAGGACTTCTCTTTCCCTAACTAGCCTATTGACCAGCATACCGCTGTTGATAAGGAATCCCACTCTCTGCCAGTAGGGATTAATCTGCCCTTCCTATTCTCCCCTGCCTCGGGAGATTCTAACTCTGCTCTTCATAAATCCAAAATTAGATCTTTTCTCCTAGATTCAATTCTGTGCCAGTTGAGCTGAAACTCATCAGCACTTTATGCTCAGGAGACACACTGCCCTCTATTCCCAAAAGCCTACCAAGGAAAGATGCACCAGCCTTCAATCCCATTTCCAGGCTGTGAGGAGGAAGAATACAGTGCCAATGTCTGGTGGCAGGAGCGCTCCTTCAACAAACCAAAGCACTGTCATACTCCTTTGCCTACCTTGCCAGGCTGGCGCAGCTCAGATGCTGGATCACGTCTTGAAAGCCAATCAGGAAATTCTCCATAGGTTCACAATGGGTGGAACAGCACCCATGGAATACAGTAAACCCTCGATTTTGCAGACCTTGATTTAATGGACTTTGGATTTAACGGACAAAATTCCCTGTCTGTGTATCATATTAAAATATTTTAAACCAAGATTTTTGCTTATAATTAAATAAACAGATGTTTTGTTATTAATTCACTGTCTTGAATACATTTTAGCGAATAGGCCATAGATTGAAAAAAACACTGTAGTAATTTTTTTGACATAAATATTACATATCTACAACCATAGTCTACATATTTAAATCTAAGAACACTGCTTGTAAACAATGTTCCGCAAATGATTAGCATGTGATCACACTGCATAGTGCAAGGTAATTGATTTTGTTGTTGCCTGGCGTGACTTTCTGTAGTAGTTTTAACTCCTGCCCTGATGTTCTGCAGTGTTCTAACATCCTATAAGCCATGCCCCAGCCATGTGGATTTGTTTACTCTCAGTGACTCGTGAGTGCACCCATTTACTTAGACCTATTCAGTATAAATTTAAAATTATAGTAATACATATACAGAAAACTTTTCTGTGAAATTAAACTTTTAATACATACTTAATTTTAATTACACAAGCGTGTCTATAAGTAGAAATAGGTAAACTAATGTGTCAATTTTTTAACATACGCATTTGGAAACCCTACTTTATTATATAATGGACTTTCAACTTTAATGGAAACCCCCTCACCCAAATTAGTCTGTTTTATCACGGGTTTACTGTACTCTCTTCCTATAAGATTGAAAATACAAACTATGCCTACCACCACCATTCTTCCTTTCCTTCTCTGACTCCTAAAAGGACATGCAGAGGGTAGACAAATATTTTTCATTCCTTCTTTTCCCTCTATAACTCAGGGATTCCCCAGATTTAAATCCATAGCCCTCATAGGTCATCACAAACTGACAGTCCCCATAAGTCACAAACTGAACCAAATATGCAAATATGTACTATAAAACAACACATTCTTGGCCTAGCCAGTGTCAGCCTGCAGACTGAAGGGTCCTGGGTTCAATTCCAGTCAAGGGCACATGCCCAGGTTGTGGTCTCGGTCCCTAGTGTGGGCGTGCAGGAGGCAGCCAATCAATGATTCTCTCTCATCATTGCTGTTTCTATCTCCCCCCGCTCCCTTCCTCTCTGAAATCAATAAAAAAAAATATTTAAAAAAAACACCCCCAACACATTCTTTATTCATACATATGACTAATAGCTACAAAAATTGGTTTATAGAGAATGGGGGGTGGGGTGGGGTCATCTGTAATACTTTCAACAATAAATTTTTAAAAATTGTGTTTATAAATGAAAATTTTAATAATTTGGTTTGGATCCATTTAATATCTGCCATGTGGTATTTGACCATAGTAGAAAGCTTAAAATGTGCACCTTCACACAAAAAGTGAAAAGTGGGAAAATATGATTAACTGTCACAGTTTCCCATCCTGTTATATTCTGTGATGATCAAAAGGTTTGGAAACCACTGATCCAACTCCAATGTCCCCACAACACTTAACCCAAAGTTGAACAAATCCAATCTGTGCACAACTTTTCAAAGAGAACCTAGCTTGAGTAGAGAACTGGACACATGGAAGAAAGCAAACTGAAGAGGAATACTTTGGCTTCAAGCGATAGGACTGTACTGGAGTAGGAGTTTCTCTCTGCCCTATGACTCTGAATGTGCTTAAACAAAGCCTCCACCTGCCTACTTCAAAATAAACATTGGAGCACTAGAGCAGGTTCAAGACCTACGACAGGAAAATGCTGCCAGTGGCCACCCACATTGTCCCACAGGAGCCAGGGAGAGGCAGGGAACAGCTGAGGGAGGGGTTCAGCCTAGGAATGCAGGCAGCCTATGACTGACTGAATGATCTCTGTTCACATCTTACTACCTACAACTACTTTGCTTCCCTTGTGCCTGGATTTCCCCATCTGTAAACGGAGATAATAATAATGCCAACTTTACCGGGTTGTTGTGAGGATTAGAGGCCAACCTTGAAAAGTGGCCCTGTCTGACACAGTAAGTGCCCAATGTGTGCTAACCGCTACACTTTTGGTGCTTATCAATGGACTAAAGGCCCGGTGCACAAATTCATGCACGGGTGGGGTCCCTAGGTCTGACTGGTAATCAGGGCCGATTGGGACCTGCTGGCTGGGGCAAGGGACTGTGGGAAGTTGGCCGCCAGCCCCCAAGGAGGGAGCCGGCCCTTGGCCCCCCTGTGAAAGGGGGCCGCATCTGCCACCACCCACCTCCGGTTTCCTGTCCCAGCCCAGGGCCTCAGGGCCCCGGTGGGGTCGGGAGAGGAGGCAATGGTCGCCAGGCTGGGCGCGGAAGGAACAGACACTGGATGCTGAGCTGCATCACCGCCCTGCCACTGTGCGGTTCCCCGCCTCCCCCCCCTCCTCCTTCCCTCTCATAGTGACTGGTCAACCAGTTGTTCTGGTCATTCATTCATAACAGTCACTTAGGCTTTTATACATAAGATGCTTTTGTGATACCTTGATCTGCTTGTTGGTTCATGGGACACTCAGGAGGAATGCTTCTGGTCTACCTGCTCTAGAGAACCTAACTGAAGAAATGAAGACCCTCTTTCTCCAAAAGAGGAAATGAAGACCCTTCCTCTTTTTTCTCCTAGTGAAATTCTCAAGCTGCAGTGTAGGACAGCTATCACTCAGAAAATGCAGTAGAGCAAATAGCAAGACCAAAATTCTGAGTTCCACTGGCCTATCTCTCTTTAGTTTAAGTAAGGTTCAAACCACTAGATTTCCCAGGGGGCTGGGGGAGAGATTAATCAAAGAACTTATATGCATAACCCATGGACACAGACAATAGGGTGGTGAAGGCCTGAGGGTGGGAACTAGAAAGGGTTAGTAGTGGGGGAAAGGGGACTTATGTAATACTTTCAACAATAAAGATTTAACTGAAGAAAAACAAATAGCCCTAGTCGGTTTAGCTCAGTGGATGGAGTGTCGACCTGTGCACTAAAGGGTCCCAGGTTCAATGCTGGTCAAGGGCACATGCCTGGGTTGTGGGCTCAATCCCCAGTAGGGGGTTGTGCAGGAGGCAGCTGATCAATGATTCTCTCATCGTTGATGTTTCTGTCTCTCCCTTTCCCTTCCTCTCTGAAATCAATGAAAATATACTGAAAATAAATAAGAAATAGAATGGCTAAGTTCATGCACCTTAAAACTGAATATAATGAAATTATCTAGCTTAATCCCATTCTGTAGAACACTGAGGCCAAAGGAAATGACTAGTCCTGGACAAACAGTAACTGATGGACCACAGATTCCATGAGAATGTGATTTCTATATCGACTCTAACAACAGCGCACACCTTGAAATCCATCCATTCTGAAATCCACCTGGTCACTAAAGAGCAGTAAGGCTCATGTGGCCTCTTCCAATGACCAATACTGAGTAGCCTTGCATACAGATGGAAAATACCACACATTTGACCGCCAGGGCAGGAATGGAGGAATTGCTGGACTCCACATTTATAGGACTTAATCAAAGGAATAAACTTTAAAAAGCATGAATACAGCAAATAATAGTATTCACCTCAGGAAATGTGATTTATACCAAAAATTTCAAAGAACATCTACTGGGCAGCCGATTCTTCTTTTAATGAGACCACTGCCTCTGTTGCCTCCAGTGTCTAAGACAACAGTACTAAACCACCTCCCGAGCATCTATCTCCAGGGCAAGGGCATTAACGAGAATTTTTTAAAAATATACTTTATTGATTTTTTACAGAGAGGAAGGGAGAGAGATAGAGAGTTAGAAACATCAATGAGAGAGAAACATCGATCAGCTGCCTCCTGCACACCCCCTACTGGAGATATGCCCACACCAAGGTACATGCCCTTGACCAGAACAGAACCTGAGACCCGTTAGACCGCAGGCCGACGCTCTATCCACTGAGCTAAACCAGTTATGGCTTAGCGAGAATTTATGCATCTCCAGTGTGCAATGTGACCTATGGCACAGGAGTTGAGTGAATGAACAAAAGGAGCAGATCAGAGCCCTTTGAAAATAAACCTATCTACTGTTCATGCCAGCCCTCTTCACTGGAATTCACTTGGGATACATGGAAGATCTTAAGATGGGCTGCTCAGAATTTGTATGTTAAGGAAGCTGAGTAACAAAAAAGGGAGGATTTTGACAATAGATAGATATACTTATTTGCTCACTTGCCATTGTGAATGGGGTGTGAGATTCTAGTTCTGCTGCTTCTGGTGCAGGATTAGTAATTTTATCATATACAACTGTCACCTAGGTAGCCTCCAGTGTGGTCCATGAAAAAGGTAACTGAGACAAGTTCTCCAAAAACACTGCAAACAAAGCAGGAGGGGGAAACATTCTAGGAAGAATACAACAAAATTCAAATACTCGAAAGAAAGCAATAGCTAAAAGAGGCAACAGAAATAAAAGAGAAATGACAGGGAATAACATTTTAAATATAAATGTGTGCTAGAATATCTCCAAGCCACATCTGGCTATTGAGCACTTGAAATGTACTTTAGTTCAAACCACTATGTGGTATTAAATACACGTTGTATTTTGAAAACTTAGTACAAAAAAGATTATACACTATCTCAATTTTATATTGTATGTTGAAAAGGTAACATTTCAGATCTACTGGACTAAATATATTATTAAAGTTAATTTCACTTGTTTGACGTTTAAAATAATATTTATTGGTTTTGAGAGAGACAGAAAGGAAGAGGGAGAGAGATGGACATGGAAACATTGATGTGAGAGTGAAACATCAATCATCTGCCTCCTGCATGCCCCATTCTGGGGATCAAGCTGCAACCAGGCATGTGTCCTGATCAGGAATCAAACCAAAAACCTTTTTGTGCACAGGACAACGCTCAACCAAGCCACACCAAGCAGGGCTCTTTTGACATTTTAAATGTGGCTACTAGAAAAATTTAACTGACATCAAGTGACTCATTTCTATTGGACAGTGTTGCCTAACAGAAAACTCCAAAGACCAGACATGGAAATGTTTCTGTTGTTATTCTATACAGTAGGCACTAGCTACATGTGGCTATTTATATTTAATAGTAGCTACTGTGGCCAATAATTACCATATTAGTGCATATAAGGACATTTCCATTGGAGAAAATTCTGTTGGACAGTGCTGATCTAGAACAAGGACCACAAGATTGACATTTCATACCAAAAATGTTAAAAATTCTGTATCGAACGGATCCAAAACTAGAGAAACTTCAGGTAGTCAACTGCATATAAGTAGTTAAATTGATGGGGAAATTCTGAAGTATTTATGAATGTCTTAGAGCAGTGGTTCTCAACCTTCTGGCCCTTTAAATACAGTTCCACATGTTGTGACCCAACCATAAAATTATTTTCGTTGCTACTTCATAACTGTAATGTTGCTACTGTTATGAATCATAATGTAAATATCTGATATGCAGGATGGTCTTAGGCGACCCTTGTGAAAGGGTCGTTCGACCGCCAAAGGGGTCGTGACCCACAGGTTGAGAACTGCTGTCTTAGAGCATTAATAAAAAATGATTTTGGGCAGCTAGTTAAAAGGTTATTAAAAAGATTAAAGATTCTATCCTTCTGCTGGGCCAGAACACTAGAACCAACCCCTTCCTGCCTGCCTAGCCTGCTGAGACTACTTGGGCTGTGGGTATTATATAGGACTTTAAAAGCTTCTAGGACAAACACTATTTTAGAGAGTGCCACTATGTTCTCCCACACTCTTCATCATTTCCTTTTACTAAATTAACATATTGCCCCCCCCCTCCCCCAACACACCTTGGATAGACATCACACCTTCCCTCAGGTTACAAACAAGGCTCCCATTATACTTCTGTCTGACCATTTAGCAATTGGCCAGGAAAACCTTTATATAGTTCCTGTGGGACATAAGTGTATCTCATACATGCCTAGTGCAACCACACATTTATTTGTGTAGTTTAAGACCTTAAAGTCTTTAAAAACAGGCCTCTAATTTTGCTTCCTTTTCTACCACAGCATCTAAGTGCTAAGTGCACAACATTGCTCAAAACTTAATTATCAAGTTTTACAGCTATGGCTGACTGTATGTCCGTGTGAAATTGTCTTAAAAGCTGGGAGGCAATAGATGTTTCCAATTCCAACCTGTCAATTCAATAGTCATAGAAGCAGAGGTAATTGGCAGTATCTACTTCAGTAGCAAGAGGAACATTAATTTTCCCACTTTAGCCATATCCGTAGCAGAGACCCTGTTGGTCCCACAGATCCACACCACAGAAGGGAGTTATGTAAAAAGGACATAACCCTCTGTATTGCAACCCAATGTGTGGGGGAGTGTAGTGGCATTAACTCACTCCAAGTGGAAAAGGAAAAAGAAAATCAGCAGTAGCACCAGTTGTTATGACTTAAGACTCCGTAAGTAGCTGAATTTCTGTGAGGACTAACAAGTGACTTGTAGCACAAATGTGGTTGTTACATTTGATATACAGCACAAATGCCTAACTGGGTAAGCTTATTTACTAATCAGGAGTCATGTGTGAATTCATGCCTCCTTCACTCCAATTAGGAAGCTAGGGCTATAGAGATAGCAGTGAGGGGCTTCAGTTTAAGTAAAACTCATAGTCCTGGTTACCAGCAGATTTACTATGTAAGTGGTTAAAGGGGGGAAACTGGCAATATTAGAATTGAGAAGGAATGAAACAGCCTGTTTCAATACAGGGTAGCTCACTCCTGGGATGTTATGCTTATTCAACATCTTTGACTCTGTCCATATTGAATTATGTTCTCTGCTGGTCATAGCTCTGTTTTCCCCCAAATAGTCATCTCTTCCTTCTCTTAACATTAAACAGCAAGCTTCAGTTACTGATCAGGAAAAGAGACTTTAAACTATTAAATTTCTAATGTCTGAGTCCAGATATCTGGATCAGCAACTCCAGTGTTCTGCTGTGCCACTTCTCCACAACTGGAATTTGTTTAGTCTCTATGACCTATCACTTTTATTGGGAGAAGGTCCAAGGGCCTCATGACAAAATTCAAGGAATATAGTTAATGAGATTTTCCCCAGCACTATTTCCTACCCTCAGATTTTAGAGTGCTGCCCTTATGTCTAGAATGCTTGCAGCAGCAGGTGGCTTTTTGCCCCTTCTGAACTCTTTAGGAGTAGAACAATATGCAGAACAGCAGTGCCACCTTAGTTGTTTGTTGCTAGTTATGTAGATCCAGAAAGAAGCCAAGTCTAGGATGCTTATGAGTCCTCTGGCACAAAGTAGCTCAACAAGAATAAATCCAAGAACAGCAAAGAATTAACCTTTATGTGAGCAGGCACCAATAAGAGTTGAACTTGCTTATGTTGTTGAACAGAAGGGTTTTCCCAGAAAAGTCCTACAGCATCAGAGAACTGTGCCACCACCAGAGTACTCTTTCCAGAACATTTTACAATAAGTGAATCGATCAGATTTTGTTATAAAAGATGACACTGAAATCAAACAATTTTTTAATTAAAAAGGATAGCCTTAAGTTTTCATTGAACCATATCCCATAAAAGCTCTACTTTTGGAAAATAGGGAGAATGGTGGGGATGTATGTAACTGATAAACTATTACTTGCTACAAAATGTTGAAAAATGGACAGTGAGTGATAGAAGTGAATGATCTCACCTGAACAAGAAAGGACTTATTATTAGCACACAGTTAACCTCTTTAAGATCATAAAGGCCATTCTGGATCTCTGTAGTCAGCTGATTTCACTCTGTGATTTTTCAAATGCTTAGTTGAACCTTCATAATTTTAAAACAGCTCACCAACTACCCAGAGTTGTCCAGTCTAAACCCTTCTAATACAATCTGTATACTCAAACTCAAATACAGGCTAAAATTCTTTCATGATAAAAGTAAAAGTTGTATTTTTCAAGAGCTTTGTTTAAAAGAAAAGCTCACAAATTTCTCTGCAACTCCAAACCAGATTTTTTTTTTTTTAACTTTAAAGGACCTTGTGAAGCTTATGAAAACTTTTCATGTTTGTTTATTTCAGCAGAAGTTGAATAAATGTGGAAGGGACAAAACCAGAGCATCAATGTCAGAGAGCAGCAAGATTTTTGATTTCTCCCTCCTCTTTCCCACCTCAAATACACTAATGCAAAAAACAAATAAATAAGAAAAACAAACAAACACAGCTTTTAAGGTATGTGCGATTGACAATGTATTCTGAAGATTTCTTTTCCCATTTCCTAATCAGTTTTTTAAAAAGACAATTCACAGCCCACTTTAAGACTCCTGGGAAAAGGAGCATCTGGTTTCTTGTCGAGTCCACATAATGAACTGGGCTTGCTAGCAAAACACATATAATAAAAGTCTTAAAGGGTTAATACCACAGATTCAACCTAGAATCAAGTTTCCTCCCTGCCGTTCCAGGTATCCTCTTCTTCCCATACTTCTGCATTAGTGGACAAGGATAAGCAACAACTGCTACCTCCAAGATCACCAAATCCACCTTTCCAAAGGCACAAAATATTTTCAGGTGTTAAGCAACAACACGCAAACCTGATGGTATAGCTCATTAGAGTTTCTTGTACAATTAAAGCATTGAAAGCATCAGCCTGTTTTATTTTGTGACAAGTTTATTGAACAGTATCCAAGACTTCATCTTTATAAACAAAAACCCGTGCTGAATGATGCCAAGGCCATATTTGTTGGCAATTTTTGGCCATATTGGCAATGAGTTTTATTGTGTTTGGTTTCTGAAGTATGAACCACTATAGAACTGTCAGTAAAACTATTTAAATGTGGTAATTTGAGCAAGAGTGGTAATTTTAAAAGTGATCATTGCCAGAAATTCTTTCCAGAAGATCTGACTACCAACAATTTTCACATTTTCTTTACTTGCTTTTTAAATGTTCTTGCAACTAATGAGCGTATTTATTTTTAAATGTTGACCCACACCTGTACACAATGACAGAATTCAATAAAAGGGACTCGAAGTTTGATTAAGGATTTCATGCATCCTTATTTTTATCCAAGGTATTTCCACCCAGAATGTTGTGTGCTTACTTCCATACACAGCACTGGATTTTTATCCAGTGGCTTAAAACTGACAGGATTATGATAAATATTACTCTCTGAAGTTTTGAATAAAAGTTTCCCAGTGGAAATATAAAGCAATTTCACTGTCACTGCATTGCTTTGGTAACTTGGAGCACAAAGCTAGAAACTACATTTCACTCAACCGTGTTGCATTTTTTAAAAAGTCGCTAATAATTGCATGTCCAAACTATAGTGTATATACAAAACACGTCTCCAAATTTTGCTTGTGAACTAAATGTTTCACTAAAGTTCAAAAAAAGTTTACAAATTTGTTTACTTATAAAATACATTTTGTAGATTTCTCTAATCCTTTAAACCATTTAAAACAACTCCCCATGCGCATGCGCGCGCGCGTATATATATATACACACACACACACACACACACTCACACACACACACACACACCCACCACCACCACCAGCTGGGAAGGGGGGGGAGATGTAGAAAAAATATTAGACCTAATGGAAAAGATTCTCTTCCATTAATGTCAGTCACCAAAACACAATAAAGTTTACACATAAAATTGTAAATATGTTTACAAATGCACAACTTTGAGCAAAGCTTTACAGATCCTTCATATCATACAAAGCAAATAAGAAAATGTAAATTATCACCCAAAACCTACTCCGTATAAGAAAATGTGCAAAAAAGATGTATGAATAGTTTCATAAAACATATTTTCAAGAATTTTTTAAAAACTCAAACTCCAATGCCCAGCACAAGATGAACAGTATGCTTAGCAGTAAGCACTATGTGATACGTAATAAGTCTCAAATACACAAAAATCAAGTTCCAAAGGGCAACGCATTTAATTACATTTCACAACAAGAAAAGCATTGTTGTGATTCAACCAAATATGAAACAGTTCTCTCCAATTTCTACACAACCACTATTTTCTTAATTTATTTAATTTGGTGAACAAAAAAATCAAGTATCCCTTTTCAGCATTTATCTAAGATGTAGAAATAACAAAATGGTTGCAATAAAGTATGTGAAATATTTAATAAGAATGTACGAACATATAACCAAAATAAATTGTGAAAAAAGATAAAAGACTTTCATCTTCAAACAACCTATTTTTCTAAAATAAAAATTGTCAGCTTTCCAGTGGGGAAAATAATCTGCAGTTGAAATCAAACTCCTATAAACAGTGCTGAAGTTTTTTGCATTCTGTCCTTGGAATGAGAAATGATTACTTAACAGAAAACTTAAATTGAACAGCATATACAAACATCATATTACTTTTTTTCAATTGAGGAGGAAATATCTAGTGATCTGTCAAAGCAAATTTGTATTCGTGAATTATCAAGACCCACAACACAGCCATGTCTTTTTTGAAAGTCTAACCAATCCTTCCCCTACACAAAAATCCTGTACGTCAATCCTCTAATATTGTAGTGATGAAAGGCTTTCCAAATCTTACCACACAAATGAAACTGTTGCCACTCTTAACTCTAAATTACACGGCGCTTGTATTTCAGTGTTCCACTGACTTGCAACACAAAAATGGCAAGGCCCCCAGAAACACTGCTTTTAAAAGGCTGACCCCTTTGTAAGTACATTGATTTGTTAGGAAATGTTGAGGGTGTTTTAAACCAAGACAGAGGCCCATGTAAAAGACAAAATTTGTTTTTCATGATATCTCCCCAATCTCCCATTCAAACCATGTTTATTACGTGGCAGTTCCTTAGAATATTTTAAGTAAGAAGGAAAGTAACCATAAGTAGAGCCTTTGTGGCAGTGAGCAAGACATTGTAAGGCAAATGTTTTTCATGACAAGGACACTTATCGACCAGAACCCATGTGGTCCTCCTGCCTTAGTGTCCTGAATGCCAAAGAAAATAATATGAAAGGGCAAGGGGTCTCAATTCTCTCCCCTCTGGCAGCTGCACTTATATTCTACATGAAGAATTTTTGTAAACGGGCTCCTGATCAAATTACTAGACCAAAAGCCTCCAAGTAACAGGATTAAATGCATATGAATCTACAAACCAGCTTGGATTTTTTTTCTTCTATAACACTATTGCTAACACAGCTAACAATTTCAACTTCAATTTTAAAAACCTAGATGTAATAATCTTTTTTATGAATGGACTCTCTGTGTTTAGTTATAGGTCAAAATTTCATAAATTTGGGACAGAAAGAAATTGTCAGAACATTAGTCCATCACGAACTGGACTTCAAATCAGGAATCTTAAACAATGATTATAAAAGCAGTTTCTGGTTTTTGAAGCCATTCAAACAACATGAACAATTTTTAAACTGACTGAACTAAAAGTTGGCAGTCAAACCAAAAAGGCTCTGGTAGGTAGAGAACTCCGTATTTTATTTTTGTGGCAAAGTCTTATTCCACAGTTTTAAGTGTGACATTAGAAATCAAAATTCAAGGTTATAGCACAAACCAAGTGTGGAGTTTTATATTAAAAAAATATAACAAAACAGTTCTGCTCATTTACAAATGAGTCAGTTAGGCAAACAAAGCAGCAACTTCAGAAGCAGGACTGTCTATACAGCAAGAACCCTCAAAAAGCAATAAAGGTACATACAGTGAATCTGTATACAGAGATTTTATTTAATTTTAAAAGAAAATAAAGACTTTAGACAAAGCTTTGATCCTATAACAAAGCAAATCTGTCCAGCTTTAAACCAAATTCCAAGAGTAACCAACTTCTATTTTTCAGCAGCTGGCAAGAGCACCCTTAATGAGCTCTATTGACAATTCTATTTTCTTCATCCCATATGGTACAAAACAAAACCAATCTAGACTCCTTGATAAGCTTTATGTCATCATTTGAGTTTTACAAATCGTTTCTCTAATGGTATGCCAAAATCATTTTTGTGTTCTCTCCACACAGTTTTACTATAACATACAGCAATGTTTATCCTGGTTGTGAGTCTTCTGTAAACAGTCAACCAATGCTCTATGTTATGAAAACCAATCTATATGCAATAGAAACAATCCACAGGTTCTAACCTGGAAATACTAGGAAAACAATCTGGATGCATTAATCACAACACTATGAATATCTACCCTACAAAGAATTGATTTGAATAGCTATCCTAATACAAGTTTTACTTTCCTTGAGCCTATAGGTCTGTCATTCAAATCAATGACAGCAGCTGTGGCTTCATCCCGAGATTCAAAGGCCACCATGGCTTCTCCTGTAGGCATACCTTTTTCATTGTATTTTAAACAAACTGAGCCTGGGATCACTTGATAGCCATAAAAGAAATCTAAAATCTCATCAATAGACACAGTAAAGGGCATGTTCTGCACTTTAATTACTGTAGGTCCTGGTTTTCCAGAACTAGATCCAAAGCCAGGGGGACCACCAATGTGGATTGGACCAGGCCCGGGCCCGGGCCCAGGCCCAAAGGCTGGTGGTCCACTCAAATGGCCTGGGGCATTTCCAAGACCCGGAGGGCCACTTCCAAAGCCTGGGGGACCACCTAAGCTACCAGGGCCATTTCCAAAATTCTGAGGACCCCCTCCAAATCCTGGCCCACTTAAATTATTTGGTCCACCTCCAAAACCTGGAACATCCAGTCCCAGACCAGGCAAACCACTATTTCCAACTGAAGGCATACCAGGCCTAACATCACCAAAGGCTCCTCCTAATCCTGGAGGAGGCAGTGGTGGTCCAAAGGCATTTGGCCCACCAAAATTACCAGGAAAATTAAATGGAGGCCCGTTATTGGCCTCCTTAGATCCTACAGTCAGGAAGGCATGCTCTTCACCTCCTGCATTAGGCATTCCTGCATTGGGCATTCCCGCGTTGGGCATCCCCGAATTGGGCATCCCCACACTTGGCATCCCCGCATTGGGCATCCCCACATTGGGCATTCCCGAATTGGGTATTCCAGCACTAGGCATTACGGCACTGGGCATTCCAGCACCGGGCATTCCAGCACCGGGCATTGCAGCACTGGGCATTCCTGCATTGGGCATTCCGGCACTAGGCACTCCAGCACTTGGGATTCCTGGAACTGCAGGATTACCTGGCACAGGCATCTTTAACCCCTTTTTTCCTTGGGCAGGGGGATTTTTCTCAATCTCTCTCATATCTTCTAGAGTAACTACATGAACAAAAGCTTCTCGCCCATTAAGTTTTTTACGGTGCAAGCGTTCAGACTTACGTGCATCATCTTCATTTTTAAACTGAACCAATGCCTGTCCTAGACCTTGCCCATTGTTATCAACAAGAACATGGACAGCATTTTCATCCACTGGGATTCCTTCTAGGAACTGAAGAACATCCATCTTGGTAATGCTGAATGGAATATTTGTTATGTGAGCACAGACTTTGGTAGAGCTGACATCCCCCTCCGGATTTAACATCATTTCTCTCTGGTCATAATTGAAGTTCTGGAGTCTTTTTCTAATCATATCTATCTTTTCTAGCATACCTTTCTTAGTAATTGGATGAACCTGAATAAAACGATTGCCCATGTATTGTTTATGACGACACAGAGCAGCCTTATAGTCAGCCTCATTCCTGAACTCCACAAAGCCTTCACCAGTTGCTTTCCCATTGGGTCCATACGCGATATAAATACTATCTTCCACAATATCCAACTTTTTAAAAAAATCAATGACATGTTTGTTTTCAGCTTCAAATGGTAGCCCTTTCAAGTAAACACAAAAACCAGCCTCATGTGGTGATCTTGACCTTGACCTTTTCTGCCCATTGGGCGATTTTGACCTGGGAAGTGTCTGAGGAGGGGGATGGGTTTGTCCAGAGGGTCCTATACTTTGCTTAAAAGTGATATGGCCTCCAGCAGCTACCCACTGTCTCTCTGTCGCAGGACTAACTTCCACATAACGTTGTATCATCAGCATCCTGTTTCGTTTCAAGGCTTCAAATGTATCTTGAGGGGAGAGAAACTTAACCAATCCATTCCCATTATTTCGACCTACATGATCTTTCAACAAATGCACTGCATCAACACGGAGCCCATGAAAAAAATCTCTGACATCATTTTCCATTGCAGAAAAGGGCATTCCATGCACACTGACATACAGATCATCAGGGTTGATGGGAAGTGGTTTCACACTGCTTTGAGAAGTCATCTGGATAGGGTTAACAGGATTCAATGGACCCAGAAACACAGGGTTCATGTTACTGTTCAGATTCATAGGTGCTCCAGAGCCATTCATTCCAGCAGGCAGAGGTGCCACAGGTGGTGGGTTTAAGGGCGGCATGCCCGACATAGGTGGCAGTGGAGTCAGGGGTGGCACAGAAGGGACTGGGGGAATTGGGGGCACTGGAGGCACGGGAGGCAAAGTAGGTACTGGAGGAGGAACTGGTATTGGGGGAATGGATGGCATTGGTGGCAAAGATGGCATCGCTGGAATTGGAGGAATTGGTGGTGGTGGGACTGTGTTCATTGGAGAGGCTGTACTTGAAATGGTTGAGCTAAACGTTGGGCTCCCAAATGAAGTCCCCATATTTGGAGGAGCCGTTCCTATGCTGGCTGTGGAAAATGTCTGTATGTTTTTGTTGCTTTCATGAACAGAAGTGGTGGCAGTAACTACACTGGGTGAAGGATTATTAAAGCTGGGTACTGTTGTAGGCAAGTTAACCCTGCCACTCATTCCTGAGCTAGGTGGTGGTCCTGATCTACTAGCATTTGCTGGTGGTATATCTAAGTTGGCAGTTTCAAAACGCCTACGACTCAGTTCAATCATATTCTGCATTTCCGTTTTACTACTCAACAACAGTGTTACTTTTGACCCTTTAATTGTACCACCTGTGCGCATCATACCAAGCCTTGCATCTTCATCAGTGGCAAAAACGATGAAAGCCTCACCCAGTTCACCCCCTACAATATGCACGCCCCCATCAGGAATGGTCAATCCAGAGAAGAAGTGGCGAATGTCCATGGTCCCCGCCACAATTGGGAGACCTTGCAAACGGATGACCACAGCCATGCTGCGCTGAAACCACACACACCTGCAGATGAGAAAAGGCAACGGCCAGGTCAGACTCCTGTTTATCACACCAAGTTTTTAGCTACAAGAATGACCAGCTACCACATTGGGCCCTCAAATAATCCCTCAAACTATCACAAGCAATATCGTTTTTTAAAATTTGAATATTCTAAAAACTGAGTATCATGTACCATTTACAATGTAAAACCTAGACAATTTCAACTTCCAAAAGGAATTAATTCTGGAAACAATTAGAAGTTCAGCCCCAAGATTCAAAATTTCAGGAAAAAAACCACCGCAGGACAGTAAATCACCAATTACATCATTCAGACCATGATTTAAATAAGACTTAAGATTTAAAAGATATGTGTAAATCAAATCAGGAAACAAATTCAATAATCTATAGGGGGAAAATATCCAAAGGATCCATCAAAATTAATATTTAAAACTGGCATAGCATCTTCCTTATAAACCTGACAACTTCATAGAATTATCACTTTATGTAGCTCAATCTAAAATCCAACAAACACAGAAAACTAATTAATTAAAAATAATACTCAACACTAAAGTAGTTTCAAATCTCAAATGAGAACTCCATTTTTCACCCCTACAACTCTTCAATCTTCCTTGCAACTTTATTTATTAAAGAAAGCTACATATAAAATTATTTATTACAAACAAGGCTAATACATGCTAAGAATCCTAAAGAAATACTGAGTAAAATAGCCAAAATCTTAGTTATCTATATTCACTTCAAAAAGTAGAACCTGGTTACAGTACCATTCATCATGGCTGTTTTAATTAAAATTCAGGTCCAATGACTCATTCCCAAGCCTTCCGTTAAAAAAATGTTTTGTTTTTCCCATAGGGAAGAGCTGATATTGGAAAAGAGGTATTTTTTTGTTTTAGAACAACTAGGACAGCGGTTCTCAACCTGTGGGTCGCGACCCCTTTGGCGGTCGAATGACCCCTTTCACAGGGGTCGCCTAGGACCATCCTGCATATCAGATATTTACATTATGATTCATAACAGTAGCAACATTACAGTCATAAAGTAGCAATGAAAATAATTTTATGGTTGTGAGACAACATGAGGAACTGTATTTAAAGGGCCAGAAGGTTGAGAACCACTGAACCAGGGTATGAACTTTAGTTTAGTCAGTGATTGCGTAGTCTCTGGCCCAACATAACTCCTGTGAAATTTCTGGGTTCTCACTGATCTCCTTAGATAATGTCTAATAAAATAAAGTTTGATATAATCCTCACCCTGCCGGGTATGGCTCAACTGGTTGGGCATTGACCCATACACCAAAAGGTTTCCTGTTTGATTCCCAGTCAGGGCACATGCCAGGTTTCGGGCTCCATAACCCAGTAGGGGGCGGGGCATGCAGGAGGCAGATGATGGATGTTTCTCTCTCACTTCTTCTCTCTCTAAAAATCAATTTGAAGTATTTTTTCAAAAACTTTCTCCTAGATTCAAGTAAAATTTCAGTATTTCAGTTCTTATGGCTTATAAGAGTAAATGTCAATGGCAGGTCTTTGTAAAGCGACACAAAACAAATTATTGGCACTGAGAAAATATTAATTTGAACTTTATGTCCTCAACAACATAGGGTGTTGCCCAAGCCATCTTAAAAATCAACTTTTAAATATAAACCTGACTCAGTAGATAGAGGGTTGGCCTGGGGACCAAAGAGTCCCGGACTTGATTCTGGTCAAAGGCATGTACCTTGGTTGCGGGCTCCTCCCCAGCCCAGGCCCTGGTTGGGGCATGTGTAGGAGGCAACCAGTCGATGTGTTTCTCCCACATCAATGTTTCTGTCTTCTCTTCTCCTCTCTATCCCACTCTCTCTAAAAAGATCAATGGAAAAATATCCTCGGGTGAGGATAAACAACAACAACAACAAAATATATACATATACATATATATACATATATATATATATGTTCTGTGACCTCAGGGAAATCATTAAGTATTTGAGCTTTGGTTGTGTCTTCTCAAATGAGGGCACTAGAAGAGCAAAGTTTCCTGTTGCAAACTCTAAAAACTCTACAATTCGCCCTAGCTGGTTTGGCCTGTGGACTGAAGGGTCCTGGATTTGATTCCAGTCAAGGGCATATGCCCAGGTTGCGGACTCCATCCCCAGTGTGAGGCATGCAGTGCAGGAGGCAGCGAATCAACGATTATCTCTCACCATTGATGTTTCTATCTCTCTCCCCTCTCCCTTCCTCTCTGAAATCAATAATATATTTAAAAATAGATAAATAAGTAAATAACTCGACAACTCTATGAAAGCAGTTTTTCAATGTTAAATATTATATGAATATTAATTCAATGCAAAAAAATCTGTAATTATAGCTCATTATGACTGCTGTACAGAAAGGAGAAATATATTGTTTGGCTCTGACAGTTTTCTCTCTCTCTCTCTCACACACACACACACACACCACCACCACCACCAGCATCACCACCACCACCACCACCACCACCTTCAAATTTAATCCTGAAAGGTGGATTAGCAAACAGAAAATCCTCTTGTGAGACCATTATAAAACACCAAAAACTGGCGGAGTGGGGAAGTTTTTATAACTGGTTTGCAAGAGTCGACAAGAAATATACTAAAAAACAATCACACCAACGGACTCTTTTCTCCTTATTTACTACTTAGCTCTATCAGGAAGTTCATTAAGAAGCTTCCAAGCCATTACATTCCTGGCTCTACAATATTGGCTATATGCAAGCAAAACTGAGACAGCATTCCTGTCCAACTTCAAAAAATGCTTAATCATTTAATCACTATCTACGGAGGAAGCATCATCAGTATTCTATGTATCCAAAACAACGTGAGAGAGAGATGTTAGTTTGCATTGAGGCAATAAAAATGGGACTTGATATGGTCCCAAAGACATAAAAATTGAACACAGAGTTAAAGTGACATACACAGAAAGTCTTCAAACCATTTGCTGCTAAGTCAAGGGATTTAGTTAAACTCTGTACAAGGTACACATGAAAACAGGATATTCAACATCTACCCAGATTACCAGCTAGAAAAGGGCTGAGGAATAAATCAAAGTAGAGCACAAGATTTTTTTCATAAAGCCATGTAGGACATTTTTAGGTCTGAAAAATATGAAATAAGATGTGCTATTCTGCTACTAAGTACCTATTTGACAGATATACTAGTATAATTTCAAACTATCTGGAGCCTACCTTGGTTATTTAATAAGACGGAGATTCCAATTACTGAGGTTCCTTTAAAGTAAAAATTTGTATTCTAAAACATGACTCATTATCTATGCCTATACTTCTAAGAAATATTTTAAAAACCATAATAAGCACCTGTATTTGTAATTAGTCTAAACGCTACTGGGGGTGGGGGGTGGAGCGGCTACTTACTGCCTAGTTAGGAATTCAGCAGGAGAAATGCATCCCTATAAAACTGACCCCCAAAGGAAGCAACAACTGTTCCTCCACCATGATACCCAATCCATCCCACCCCATCCTTATCTTGTTTTATCTTTTAAATAAGCTTGTTTAAAAAAACAAAACAAAACACAATTTACTACACATATTTTCTTGTTATTTAATAAACTATCTCATTTTATTTTGTATAAAAGCAAACCCTCTATTCAAAATCTCTTACCTGATAAAACAAGAGATGTATTTTCTTAACAAGAAGTAGAGGCCATGTCAATCCTGTGGGCAACCAATTAAAACCAACTTTTAGACTGCAATAGAGAATAAATGGAGGCAAAAATCAATGCAGGAAACACAAAACACGCACAGGCCACACTGAACTGTACATTACCAAGGTAAATCTGAAACCAGAGTACTTCATTAGAATGTATATAAAAAGAAGGAGAAGGAGAAGAAGACATATACCAAAATTCTATACATGCTTATTACCCAGTATTGCTTTCAAATTAGAGTATTTCTCAAAACATTATATATTTATATACATCAATGTGCCACAAATTAGCCCAAGAATTAAAAACTAAAGCAATCATAAAACTCGCAGCATCACAACAGGTAAGTGCTTTTATCACCTGATTTAAAGCAGTCCAGTAAATTCCCTAACACAAGTCCAACTACAAACTATTTTCTCAGGTTTGCACCAATTTTTTTATGAAAAAGCACAATAACAAGTTTGTACAATAACAGTTCCAGGACAATCAATTCAAGGGTACCAATGAAAATTATTGCAATAACTCTTTCAATGTATTTTCCTTTGCACCAAAATAGCATCAAACATCAAAAATATAGAGACAGATCTGACTATAAGAACTAATTCTTAGTTAAAACCACTGGGGTTCAAAATATTAAGGAAAAGTGCTTTTTCTTTTAACATCCTAACAGTCCCAAGAAACTTATTTTTAAAAATCCCTAAAAACACCTGGCATATTAAGAGTACTTCCCAAAGTAAAAACAGATCACTCATCTTTCACTGGAATTTTTCCCAAACTGGTCAAGTAATGAACAATTCACAAGCAATATAAATGACCAAATGATTCCACAACTAGACTCAAAAGGTCATTTTTAATTCAAAGAAATAAAGTAGAAGAAAATGGTCACTGTCAGGTATTAAGATTACTATTACAGTGATGCTCATTTTTAACTACTATCTTTCAAGATCAAGATACCATCAGTGATCTTAATATCATCTCAAAAAGCAAAACATTTAAAAATTTTAGTGTTACTCCCAACTTTTCTAAAGGACAAGCTAAACATCTTCTAAGTAACTCTCAAATTACTCAAGAACAGTGAGATTGTTTTGCCACCAAAAGCAATGCAAATATCATATAAACAATGCCAGAGCACTGTATTAATCTTTTATATTGTATAAATTGATCCTAATGAAGTCTAAAGAGTTTTCAAACTCTTCATTTAAACAAGTCACAAAGGGAAATGTGAAACAGAAAAAAAGCTTGCTTTACGTGGAGGCTATGAGCCAAAGAACCAGGATAATTTTCTAGATAAGTACTTGAGATAAACAGATGATCCACTACTGGAGGTTCTAATTAAAAAGATGTGTGGGCCCAGGACATGTGCCCTATGGGTAAGGGAAACAGATTCCTTTGTCTCTTCCTTTCCAGACCTGAGAAAGCACCTTATGTCCATCTGGAAAGAAACATACCAAGTTTATTCCCAGAAATGTTTACAGAATTGCCAGAAATAACTGTAAAAGAAGGAAACATCTCATTCCACAAGGAAAAGTTCAAAGGCCCAGGTGAACCTATCAGACACCTAGTTCAAGATTTATGTGTTCAATTTAAAGTGTAAAATCAATCTTAAAAATAAAAAAGATTAAAAAAAATAATAACAAGTCAATCTAGACAGAAATTTTTGAATTTCAGCAAAGGGGAAAGTCCATTTCATCCCATACCAAAGAAAAGTACACAGAAAGTTCAGGCCAGAAGCCAGACTTTCACTACTCTTGCTGCTGCACTTCCACCTTCATATAGGCAAGGAGTATAAACTGAGAACTAAAGTACTTTTGCTTTCCACACCTAATTTTGTAAAGAACACAATAATTTAATAAAGGCATCATTGTTTTTCAGGAAACCTACTCATTCCTGTGTTCTAAATGTCAACCAGCAATTGAATGCAGGATATCAAAATGAAAAATCCACTCCAATCACCTTAAACTTTGGTTAATTTTAGCAGGATAAGACAAACAATTCTATGCAAATACAGTTTTTACCTATGCCTAGAGTGTAAGTGTAGGGAAGGAGGAAATGGGCCTGATCTACCATTAAGCCCACTGTTACATTTCCGATCTAAAGCTTATTTTAGGTCAGGCCTGTGTGGCTCAGTGGTTGAGCATCGACCTATGAACCCGGAGGTCACAGTTCAATTTCCAGTCAGGGCATATATCAGGTTACTGGCTCAATCTCCAGCTGGGGACCTGCAGGAAGCAACTGATCAGTGATTCTCATCATTGATGTTTCTATCCCTCTCTCCCTCTCCCTTTCTCTCTGAAATCAATAAAAAAAACTTTTTTTTTTAATAAAAAAAGCTTTAGTACATTTTTCCACTTTATGTTAAGGAATTAGTCTTAACAGTGGTCTTGCTTCAGTTTTACAAATACCACATACATAAATGCGCAAATTACAAATATCTGCTACAGAAATTATTATGACAGGGCAGATTTTCTTATTTACTAATCATTCCAATCACTTGGAATTTCAGAATAAAATGTCTGACAACAATCCTCTTTTATCAGGAAGCTAAAGCACAAACTTAACCATTTCCACTCTTCATCTGGTAATAAACATCTGAAAGTGAATTTTAACTTTCTTCAATAATTACTCTTTAAACAACAAGAACCAGAGTACAGCAGAGCTAAATTCTTTAGATTTAAAAGAATCAAAAACCGGTACCCCTCAAATGTTCACCTGAGAGATGAGCAACAGAGAAAACCAATCATAATGGGCATAACACTATAAGCAGCATAATCAAAATTATGGTAGGCATTACCAAAAAAGAAAACAAAACCAACCAAATAAAAATACAGCTTCATCCACTTGATTTTGTTCCCATCTTCAAATGGATCACATTTCAGATTCTGGGATCAATCTTAATGAAACAATTCTGATACTGAGGGAGATGTATCCCTTTGATAGCACACTTTCCCATTAGCCTTCAGTCAGTATTCAAAGGCAACAAATCAAAAGACATTTCTAAATAAGATATTTATTCCTCCTGCAAAAAGACTAATATTAAATTTTTCAATACCCCCTCAAATGCCAACAAAAATGTTCATTATCTTACTAGATTTAAACTTCAAAGTAACTATTACTTCTAACCTAGCAGACCTCATTCACCATCACTATTGGTATTAACATCTTAAAAGCTGGCTTTAAGTTTAATTAACTAACTCTGCAAACCAAAAGGTATATGGGTGGTGATAGTAAAATCAGATAACTATAAATTAGATTAAGTTATTTTTCTGCATAGTTGACCTGAAACATTTAACAATATTCATTTATCCCAAGGACATTTATTAAGTACGTTTTGGGGAAGGATATCTAAAACCACCTTTTGTGCAACCACTACTGACAGAAGTTCTTCCTCTAACATCTACAAAAAATATTCATCTAAACTGAATGATGGAGTGGGTCTTTACAAAATGGAATAAAAACAGTATGAAATTGTCACTGGATTTCAACTCCTAGAACACACTGGCTCACAAAATCAAGTTTCATATCTAAAACTTGTACAAAGAGCCCCCAAATTCTCAATATGCAACAAAACATTTGGCATGTCAAATAAAGTGAAAGCCTGAAGTATACTGCTATTAGCACATAACAATATGTTCCAAGTAACTACCACAATGGTTTCTCAAGTTTCACATTTTCACCTAACAGATATGAACGTAGAAAAATTGAAATTATGCATTACAACCCATAAACAAAATTATCAAATATTTGATCGAGCATATAAAGGTGATACAAAAATGCATTCCGTTTTGTTCAAAATAACATTCCAGCAATAAAAGCACATCCTCTACTTTTACATAAACACACTAAACATTTCATTTTCTTCAAAAGTTACCATAAAATTATTTTAACCACCTGTAACAGTTCTTCCCAACTTCTTTTTAAGATTCTTGGAAAATACTTTAACATAATTACTTTCCACAACGTCCAGAAATTCTCCATTCTAACAAAGCTACCAAATTTCAAAAACAAGTACAACCAGTCTTGTATTATATTTCTATAATTAAAACAAAATAAGATCGACCTATATGTCCAGACCTGTAGAATTTTTCTCAACTGAAAATGCTCTGAAACGCATTAACAATATAAATTATACAACAAAGTCCAAGGCAATTCATGTTCCTAATACTGCATTTGCCAAAAACGGCACCACTTTAAACCAGTCAAGCAAGGAGCTCTAAGAGAAATATTCCCGTCACATGTCTCCCCAACAAAACTTCAATTGCAATTTTTTTTTCAGTTATACTGAATAGCATCACCCTAATCTTGAATAATACAGAATGGTTCCTGCCAACTACCCCAATTTACATCAGGTCATGTCTGGGGATCCTGGCGCCAAAGGATTTCAGAGTCCAGAAATCTCTCCTACAGAGCCTGCAACTCTCAGTATACAACCACCCCCGGCATACGGCTTAGCGCTGAATAACCCAGAATAACCCTCACCCAGGACCCTCAGATTCTTCACGATAAGGCACACTTTGGTGGCACACATAAAGCCCATACCATGACGATCCAGCAGTTAAGCCTCTGCACTAGTGTCCATCTTCGTCACTAACCTGCAGAACCTGATCGCTCCTCCCACCCATTTCACGTGGCTGCAAAGCAGCACGACCAGCCTTCACCAAAGCAAATTCACTCTCCGTCAAAAGCACCCACGTTCCGTATCCCACCGGACCTTCGGTGCTGGCGGCTCTCCAAAGGGACACATACCCTCAAGGCTACCCCGCCCCAACGTCGGGTTTTGGGGGCATTTCAACTGCAACCCCCTCCACCTCCAGGCCACGGAATCGACCAGTTCTGAAACTTCTTCCCTAGACTTCTAGGAAAGCACCCGACTGCAGCTTCCTGCCCCAGGTGTGTCCTCCTTAGAGTCCCTTTTCCTGGTAAGCCACCGGGCCTCCTTTCCACTTGGGGCGGAGGGAGTGTCCTCCCCAAGATGAGCTCCTTCCTCACTGCGGAGCCCAGAAATGTAGTTATAACTCTGCCCGCTTCGGGAGCATGGAAAACCTTGCTCACGCAGGATGTAGGTACGCTTTCACTGCAGCTGGGCCACCCAACTCTGGCCTCCCTCTCAGACCACAGGTCGTCCTCCCTCCAGCCTCGTCTCCCCTTCAGGAAGCAGGCTCATCGTCTCTTGCGTCCTTCTGGAAGACTCTCAGGATTCAGGGGTGCAAGTGGCGGCCGGCAGTCACACCCGACCCTTTTGTGTGGGGCGCCCGCGGCGGCGGGCTCCGAGGCCTCCGAAGGCCCCGCCCCGGGCCACCAAGGGGCGGCTCGAGCCCCGCACAGCCCCGCCAGTTCCGGGGCTGCGGGAGTCTTACCGGGGAGAACTGCGCGGCACCCGAACCCAGAGCCGAGTTACTCCCCAAGAGAGCGCCTCCGCCCGCGGCCGACAGCCCCTACGCGAACGGCTTTCCGGAGCCTGCAGCAGCAGCCACCACCTCTTTCGCCGCTTCACAAAATGGCCGCCGGCCCGCTCCGCAGGTCCGCGTTCCAAAAGGGGCGGGATGGGGTGGTGACGTCACGGGCGAGACGGCGCAAGCGCACTGACGTTTTCGGGCTATCTCCCGGAAGTTGCCCCGGTGTGTGGTGAAAAGAGCTGTGAGCCCCTGCGAGCGACTCTGGCGCACTAGCCCCACCTTGGGAGAGTGACGCTCCTGGTGGGATGGGTCCGGTATCTGGGTCAACCCCTCACGGCGGCGCTTTGTGCAGATTGCTTCGCTTCTTTAAGCCTTTGCGAGAGGAGGTAAATACCTACTTCGCGTGATTGTTTTGAGAATTAAAAGGACTATAAAATAGTGCCTAGTGATGATTCCCTGACAGAAGAACCACAACCTGATTCTTTTGCCATTTAAAAATTTCAGTCAGGGGAGCCTTACCCACCAGTCTTCATTAACCCACCCACAGCTGCACTTCAGTATTATTTTATTATAGAAAAATTATTCTGATGCTGCTTTGGTCCCGGCCTCCCAGACTCCACTGCCCCTGCCTATACCCTATATATCCTATATAATAAAAGGCTAATATGCAAATTGTCCCCTCGGAGGTTTGACCGGGAGACCAGGAGTTTGACCACTCACTATGATGTGCACTGACCACGGGGTGGGGGTGGGGGGGGGGGAGACACATGGCAGGCGACCCGCTGTGGTGGGGCACTGCGGGAGCAAGGGAAGGGGGCGGGGCATTGGGCCTCTAGTATATTCATGAATATATGTTCATGAATATCACCATAATTGAACTAATTTTCCAAAGTGAGGAGTCAACTAATAAAACCAGGGACTAAATTTCCACAACTTCAACATGCCTGGTGCTGGCCCAGTGTGCCAAAACTAGCAAATTAAAAAACCAGGCCTGGCTCCCTCTCCCTCTCTGGAGCACCTACTGGCCTTTCCCTTCCCTCCAGGACCTTTGCCTTTCTCTCACCTAAGCTCCAAGGGCCCTTCTGCCTCAGTAATTTGTTTCCTGAGCCTATGCAGCCCCTCTGGCTCACTTCTACTACCTCTGTAATTTTCTAAATAAACTTTCTCTTAAAATTTCAATGAAAGGTCATATTTTTAAATTGATTTGAGAGAGAGAGAAACATGGATTTGTTGTTCCACTTATTTATGCATTCATTGGTTGATTCTTATATGTGCCCTGACTGCCGGATGGAACCCATAACCTTGGTGTATTGAGGTGATGCTCTAACCAACTGAGCTACCTGGCCAGGACCAGGCCACACTTAAACGAAATCTATACTTTATTAAATATACTCTTTGTAGGTATAATATAGTGTATTAAAAACAAAACCTACTAGGCACCTCTCCAGGGAGCATGCCCATGCCTTTCTTCCCTCTCAGGTATGCGCCTCCTAAACTGTAAGGGTTGCCAGGAGACCTACAGCCCCGGGGAGCAAGGGGCAGCTGCAGCTCATCCCAAGATAACACCCTGAACCTGTCTCTGTCTCCAAGGCCCCTTTTCTCTGACTTGCCAGTGAGCCTAAGTAAGCCTGGCTAGGCTCATTTCTTTCCTATAAGGTTTCTAGAGAACCAAAGCAGCCCCACCTACTCTCTCCCCCGATGCTTCCTTTATCCTAAACTCTTTCTGGTTTCACTGTCCTCAGCTTTAATAAACATAATCTCAAAATCACCTGGACTCATTTTGTGAAAACTTTCCTGCACCGAGTCAAAAGAAAAAAACTTACAAAATGCAATGTTGTGTCCAGGATTGGATCCTGAAACAGGAAAAGGGCATTAGTGGGAAAACTGTTGAAATCTGAATAAAATCTGAAGTTTAGTTCATATTGTTGTACAGATGTTAGTCTTAGTTTTGACAAATGTACCGAGTTAAATTAGAGGAAGTTGGGTGATTAATATATAACTGTACTATCTTTACAACCTTTTGCTAAATCTGAAATTATTCAAAATAAAAAATTTACTTAAAAAACTTATATTATTTCATCTCCTCCTCCTGTCCATCTGCATTCACCATACTTTAGACTAGTGAGTGGTTCTCAACCTTCCTAATGCCGTGACCCTTTAATACAGTTCCTCATGTTGTGGTGACCCCCAATTCATTGTTACAAATTGAACATAATTAAAGCATAGTGATTAGTCACAAAAACAATATGTAATTATATATGTGTTTTCTGATGGTCTTAGGCGACCCCTGTGAAAGGGTCATTCGACCCCCAAAGGGGTCGCGACCCACAGGTTGAGAATAGCTGGACTAGTAGCTTTCAAACTTTTTTGATCATCACCAACATAAGAAATACATTTGCAACTTGATATATACATGCAAATAAATAATTTAAAAATATGTATGATGTAGTCTAATTTATTTTTCTCTCATTTGTTTGTGTTCTGGTAACTATCCACCTATGTCTTCAGATCCACAAATGGAAAAATCTCTACTCTAGCTGCATTGACCTTCTACTGGTTTCTCAAACACACCATGCTTTTCATACCTAAGGCCCTTTGCTTTTGTTGCTCATTCTCATCCCTCACTCATCCCTAGCTCTTTCCATGACTGGAAATCACACTTCTGCTTAACACCTCCTCAAAAAAGATTTCAAAGTATGCCCAACATAGCAGGTTCTACCCCATTATCTCCTTTACTACTCTATTTCTTCCATAGGCTTATTTATTTACTCATTATATTCTGACTCTCAACAAGAATGAGGGCAAGGTCCTTTTTGGTCCTGTTAACCAATGTATCCCCAATATCCAGAATAATGTTATGCTCCTGACAAGCCCTCAAATAATTGTTGAAAGAAGAGATATGCAAGCAGACTGAGTCATCTATGGAAATCAAGTGGAGTAGTAGTCTGCTCCACAATTCCCAATCATAGCTTGGAATTCTCCCTGGGCCTCTCATAAAGTCACAGAGTAAATAGAGGAAGGCGATTTTATTTCTCTAATCTGCAAATTAACAAATTTTTAAAAAGAAACAAATTATTAGAATAATGGGTAGTATCATATAGATATTTCTCGCTCCAGTAGGTCTAAAGAAAAGAAGAACAGAAAGACAAGCTTTCTGTTCCATCTACAGTCGATATGAAGAGGTGGCCTCTGAGGCCACAAAAAAAGATTAAATCATAGTTGATTATGTTTGTTCCTGAAGGAATCAGTCTTGCTAGTAGCAGTAAGCAACAACTCAAATGTCCATGTATAGCATCAGGGTCCCTGAACAAAGAGCCTCCTTTTAATTCTTCTGGCTCTCTCCACCAAGGATATAGAGCAAGGTCATAACAAATGTTCCTTCTGCTTCAGGGTGAGACATCCACCAATCGTAAGAACAGAGAAGGACTCCTGGAGATAAATGGGGAGTGCTTCCCATGAAAAAAGCTGAGACCCGGGAAAGATCCTGTGTTTCTGCCTTGGAGGTGAGCTGATGCTGAAGTCAACTGGGCTATACCAATTCTGGTTTGAACATGAAATACCCACTGGTGTAATGAGGTGCCGTGCAGTGATGACGCAGGAGCAACCAGGACAGCACAAAGTCAGAGGCCCACTCTTCTAGTGTTGGGTCCACTTGATGCTCTTAAGGTCAATGCCATCCTGCACCATCTCCCAGAGAGGGCTGCCAGAGAGAAGAGATATTGGATGAGGGAGGGCTTAGAGAAGCAGCAGCCAAGAATCCTTTATTAAAGGAAGTTTTCCTATACTTAAACTACAAATCACAAATTTTGTATTGATATTGCTGCAAGGACAACTATTAATACTCTGAAAAACACCTGAATTTATGTACTTTAGTTTTTAAAAACATTTTTTCATATTCTGAAAATAAGTAGCCAAAGATATTCACTTTCTTGTTTTGTGGAATCTCTAAATTATAAAATTCAATTATTTGCAAACTGGTTTCCGGCCATGTGAACACAGCATGAGCACTGCCATTTCTTCCAAAGGGTCTCTGGTACAACAGTGCATACCTCATTTCTCGAAGACGCTTCACATGGTAAATGCACTTCTCTACTGTGTAGTCCACTTCCTCCTCTGTAGTGAAACGGCCAATGCCAAACCTGAAAAGGGCACAGGAGAAGAGCTCTGCATGAGAGCTCTAGCACTGAGGTAAATTCATTCAGCAAATACTCAATGAGGATTTACTCCACACACAACATGGAGAGAACATGGTCCTTCCCCTCTAGGTCTGAGTGTCTATGGTTTGTGGACCAGCCACATCAGAATCACCTGAGAAGTTTCCTACTCCTCCAGACCTAGTGAATCATATTCTCTGGGTGTAGGATTCAGAAATCTTCATCTTACACAAACTTTCCAGGTGATATTCAATGAAGTCTGAGAATCATTGGTCTAGAAACTTTCATGAAGAATTAAGAAGAAGGACTTATATGCATGCATGCATATAAGCCAAACCAATGGGCATGGACAACAGGGGGATGAGAGCATGAGTACCGGGGGGGGGGGTGGGGGGCGGTTAATGGGGTGGGGGGGGGGATGAGGACACATTTGTAATTCCTTAACTAATAAAGAATTTAAAGATTAAAAAAAAAAGAATTAAGAAGGAATAAGGAAAACTAGATTGAGGAGACGATAACAGGAGATAAAATACACACAAAAAGATGCCTTTCATAAATGTTACAGCTCAACTGACTGACCTGATAGAAGAGTGAGCTAAATCCTCATCAGTGCCAATTGCTCGAAGGACATAAGAGGGCTCCAGGGATGCAGAAGTGCACGCACTGAGGAAAAAGACACAGAGCCTTGCTCAGTTCATCAACATCTGATTTTAGCCCCAAACCCCCAGACCTGCTCCCACCTTCCAGGTCCCTAGAGTCAAAACATGGAGACAAAAGAGACATTCTCATCTGTCAGAGCTAAAGGGCCAAGGCTACCGGCACTTTAAGGGATTTAAATCTAGCTCCTCTGGCCCATATGGCGGTTAAACTCTTTAAAAAAGGATATTGCCACAGAATGACACAAGAGCTGGTCTGACAACAAGAGGCAGCAGAACACATGTTCACTCCCCTGTGACCGAATACACCATATTGTACCAGCATAGATGGCAGCTAAACCCGTGGTGGCCTTTAAAGTATACTTCAATTCCGGAGGCCTACAGCAGAACTGCTAATACAATACTAGAACAGATACTTGCATCTCCTGGGACTACAAAAGGTACAAAATTCTACCCCAAGAAGCCCTCCTAGAATGGCAACTTCAGCCTGTGCCCAGCTAGCTAAAAAAATAGATGTTTATGCCCTAGCCGGGTTGGCTCAGTGGATAGAGCATTGGCCTGTGGACAAAAGGGTCCTGGGTTCGATTCTGGTCAAGTACATGTACCTTGGTTGCAGGCTCCTCCCTGCCTGGGCCCTGGTTGGGGCATGTGCAGGAGGGAACCAATCGATGTATTTCTCTTACACTGATGTTTCTCTCTGTCTCTCCCCCTCTCTCTCCCATTCTCCCTAAAAATCAATAGAAAAATAGGCTCGGATGAGGGTTAACAAAATATATAAATAAATAGATGCTTACAAAATGACCCTTATTCTTAACCAAGAGCTCTTGTACCTGTTATTTCTATGCTGGAAAGCTCAATAATCTGTTATAACACTTAGAAGCCAGGCTAATCGGTCCTGCCACAGTCCTTTCTATCTGGTCCAACTTACCTCCCCGAAGATAAGGCAACATCCTTGAGTGCCATCAGTAGACTCTCCCCTTCCACATAGGCAAAGGAGAGGTTGATACAACCTGGAAAAGAGAATAACTATGAGAGGAGTCTAGTCTCAGGCTCTTCCAGAATGGGAATAGAAAAAGCATGTCCATACCTGGGTAATGGTGATGAGGGTCCCCATTCATCACCACATCCGGAAGGCTCTTCATTATCTTCTGTATCAGTCGCTCTGCTAACTTTGAAATTCGCTTGTGGTCATACTAAGGAACAGGCAAGAGAGAACTCAGCATAGGACCATCAACAGCAAGGAAACACACAGGACAAGGAGCCCTCCTCCTGTGTCCAGAAGTGACTGGGCATGAGACCTACCTATCGTCCTATGTTACTCATGGAGACCACTGTATCCCCAGCACAGAGCACAGCACCTAGTATGCAAAGGTGCTAAATAATTGGACACCTGGGTTCCAATAACCCAGAAATAAATGAGCTGATAACTACTGAAGGGACCTGGATTTTGGAGCCCACAACACCTCCCTCCAAAACAAGATGCCAGCAGCACTGGGACAAAGACAGTTTTCTTAAACCTCCTCTTCTGGCAGAGATCTGACTCATTCATGCTGAGAAGCTTCTAACAGGAGACCCAGCACAGGGGAAAAGGTTGTGAGAGGAAACTGCTCTCTCCCTACCTCCATCTCTTGCTGTGCCACTTCACACGCAGCCCCCAGGCCCACCACCAAGGGTGTGGGCACTGTCCCAGACCGCATACCCCGCTCCTGCCCCCCTCCACTCTGCAGGGCCTCCACACGCACACGGGGCCGGCGGCGAATGTAGATGGCACCAACCCCTGGGAAACAAAGTTTGTTACATAAAAGAGAAAAAGAAAAATACAGGTGAAATAAAATACAACTTTCCAAAGGGGTCAAAATATTCTTTCAACTTTTCTATAAGCTTGAAATTTTTCAAAATAAAAAAGCTGGGAGGAAAAGAAGAAACAGCAATAAAAGCATAATACATATCAAAATTATTTAACATCAGGAGGGACTCTGCCAGAAGGAGTCAAGACTCATTTTTAAGTTTAAAGTAGCTCCGTATGCATGTGTAAAATGGCATCACCCAATGCGGTATTACTCACAATGGCAAAAAAAAAAAAAATTGGAAACAACTTTGATGTCTTTCATCAGGGGTATGGGCAAATACATTATGATACATGAAATACAAAGCAGGTGTATACAAGAATGAGAAAGCTCCTTTTGTACGGCTGCTGTAACATCTCCAAAATACACTCTTAGAAACTGTTAAAATTTTAACAGTCTATACTTTAATTTTTTTAATGTATTTTATTGAGTTTCACAGAGAAGAAGGGAGAGGGATAGAAACTTAGAAACATCGGTTAGAGAGAAACATCACTCACGTGCCTCCTGCACGCCCCCTACTGGGGATCAAGTCCACAACCAAGGTACATGCCCTTGACCAGAATCAAACCCAGGACCCTTCAGTCTGCACTCTATCCACTGAGCCAAACAGGTTAGGGCGTATACTTTAATTTTTAAAAAAAAGATATGCCGCCCCTCCCCCCCAAAAAAAGATATGCCCAGCCTGTGTGACTCAGTTGTTGAGCACTGACCCAAGCACCAAGAGGTTGCCAGTCGATTCCTGGTTAGGGCACATGCCAGTAGGAGGCATGCAATAGGCAACTGATCCATTGATGTTTCTATTTCTCTCTCTCTTCTCCTTCTCCCTTCCTCTCTCAGATAAAAAAATCGATAAAAACATATTTTTTTAAAAAAAGATGTATTGTTAGGTGGAAAAAGCAAAATGCAGAACAATGAGTATAGTATGCTATCTTGTGAGTTAAAAAACAAAGGGGGAGCTCTGGCCAATTTTGCTCAGTGGTTAGAGTGTTAGCCCGCAAACTGAAGGGTCTTAGGTTCGATTCCCAGTCAAAGGAACATACGTTGGTTGCAGGCTTGATCCCCACCCCCCATCAGAGTGCATGGGGAAGGCAACCAATTAATGTTTCTCTCAGTCTCTCCCACTGCCTTCCACTCTAAAACTCAGTGGAAAATAAAATATCCTCCAGTGATAGGATTAACAGGGTAGGGGCTTCTGTGGGAGGCAACCAATTGATGTGTCTGTCTCACATCAATGTTTCTCTCGGTCTCTCCCCCTCCCTTCCACTCTCTCTAAAAAAAAAAAATCAATGCCAAAATATCCTCAGATGAGGATTAACAACAACAAAAAAGGATTAACAACAAAAAAAATCCTTTGAGGAGCCTGACCAGAGTGGCTCAATGGTCAAGTGTTGACCCATATGTACCAAGAGGTCACTGATTCGATTTGTGGTCAGGGCACATGCCTGGGTTGTGGCCCGATCCCCAATAGGGAGCGTGCAGGAGGCAGCCCATCAATGTTACTTTGTCATTGATGTTTCTTCTATCTCTCCCTCTCCCTCCCCTCTCTGAAATCAATAAAAACTTTTTTTAAGAAGCTTTAAAAAAATCCTTAGAAGAAAAAACAGGAGAAAATCAAAATGGAAGTAAAAAAAAATAGCATAATCTCCCAGGGTCTATAAAACTTAGAAATATGTTTGACTCATGACTTAGCAAACCCACTTACAAGTATTTCATACCAAAATATAAGCACAGATGTGCAAAGATAGTCACTAAAGTAGTCAATAATTTTTTAAAGTATGTTTTTATTGATTTTAGAGAGAGAGGAAGGGAGAGGGATAAAAACATCGATGAGAGAATCACTGATCAGCTGCCTCCTGCAAGCCCCCTGCTGGGGGTCAACCCTGAAACCAGGGCATGTGCCTTGAATGGAAATCGAACTGGGGACCTCTTGATTCATGGGTCGACACTCAACCACTGAGCCACACCAGCCAGGCAAGAATTTTTTTAATAGAGTGGGTACTTGATGAAGTTCACCACTCACACAGAACAAGTTTTTAGGCAGAGATTGTGGGTATGATAAAAAGTTATCATCACCGAAACCGGTTTGGCTCAGTGGATAGAGCGTCGGCTTGCGGACTGAAGGGTCCCAGGTTCGATTCCGGTCGAGGGCATGTACCTGGGTTGCGGGCACATCCCCAATGGGAGATGTGCAGAGGGCGGCTGATCGATGTTTCTCTCTCATCGATGTTTCTAACTATCTCTCTCCCTTCCTCTCTGTAAAAAATCAATAAAATATATTAAAAAAAAAAAACACGTTATCATGAAGAAACCCCAGTGTTTTTTTAAAATATATTTTTATTGATTTCAGAGAGGAAGGGAGAGGGAGAGATAGAAACATCAATGATGAGAGAGAATCATTGATTGGCTGCCTCCTGCATGCCCTCTGCTGGGGATTGAGCCTGCATATGCTCTTGACCAGAACTGATCCCAGGACCCTTCAGTCTGCAGGCCAACGCGCTATCCACTGAGCCAAACCGGCTAGGGCAAGAAACCCCAGTTTTAAAATAACTTATCTACCAAACTACACGAATCAAAAAATATTTCATTTTTCATCAAATTCAAGCATCCTATACTATCTGAATCTCTGCAGTTGTTAAGTTCGGGGAGAAAATGCTCAGATTCCATGTCTGAATAGTGAAGGAAAGCATGTTGTCTAAATTTACTTAGATCCTGAGTTCAGAAAGCAGGACTTTGGATAGTGAACAATACCTTTACAGATTTAAGTGCAGAGCAGAGCTTCTGCTCAATGAGTTAACTGGTTTTATCAAAATATATGTATCTTCAACTAAAGCTAATAAAGGCAACTTTAGGTAAAGATAGAATGGCAGTTGGGCTTTTTAAAATAATAGCTCACAAAAACACTCTTCGCAATCTCTGGAAACCTTTAGAAGAAGTCATATTACATACTTTCAGGAGCTATCACACCTTTTCCCACAGGATGTATACTCAGATGATAAAACCTGCAGACACAGAAAGTGTACTGGCATTACCAACCACCACAGGACCTCACCCCAGAGACAGAAGAGGAATTGTTTTTTATGGCCACCTCTATAAAATAGAGGACAACAATATCTTTACAAAGTTGGGATGAATAAGCAGAATTCAGCTAGAAAACATTCCTAATCAAAAGGACCATACAGAATAGACAAATATTCTTGAAAGACTAACAGGGACACAGATGACTAAGTCTAAGAACAAACACCAAGAGATGTACGTTTAAGCCCACACAATCATCCTCTGAGTGGTTCTCAACCTTCCTAATGCCGAGAGCCTTTAATACAGTTCCTCATGTTGTGGTGACCCCCAACCATAAAATTATTTTCGTTGCTGCTTCATAACTGTGATTTTGCTACTGTTATGAATCGTAATGTAAATATCTGATATGCAGGATGTATTTTCATTGTTCTCGACCCACAGGTTGAGAACTGCTGAAAAACACAGGGGAATAAAGGACTCAAAAACATTGCTCTGCATAACATAAGGGTCAGACAAGCTAGCTGGACTTATTCCCTGTTCCTCAACCAAATCAATGTCTATATGCTTCCTAAGGATTTTCTAAAGAGAACAGGGAAAAATGGTCTGCTACATAGTAACTATGAGGATCTACAAATAGGAGCACACCCTGCCCCCCTCTTATTCTACCCAGGCACCCCAATTTGCCTTTCCCGCTCCTAAGCTCCAAAGGCCCTTCTTTTGCTGCTGTACCTTGTTTCCTGAGCCTATGCAGCCCAGCTGGCTTACTTCTACTACCTCCGTATTACTTTATCTTATAATTTAAATAAATAAATAAATAAATAAATAAATAAATAAATAAATAAATGACACTTGAATTCTGCAAGGCACTCTGAATTTACAACTTCTGAGATCACAATAGTCCCAAATGATTCCAAGTGTAATAGGCAGTTAGATAGACATGAGCAGAGCAAGGACCATGTGCCAGGTACAGAAGGTCACCAGGGCAGAAAGTCCTGGGTGCCCAGCAAAGGACAGTTAAAGGGTTGGACCTCGCCCCCCAGGGTGACTATTCTTCCCCTAGCATATTGCTGGTCATGCAGTTTAGACCCCCTGACCTTTCCTCCCTAGAGATAACATCTAGGCCTCAGTTGTATTTCAGCTCCAGGCCCAGAAAAGCAGCAAAACCAGACCAGCGACCCCATGGCTGACCTCAGGACCAGCTGCATTGACTAAAGACCCCCTGCAGTTGAGACTTAGACCCTGAAAGGACACATCTGGAAAGCTGCTGAATATTTTTTTTATAATATATTTTTGTTGATTTTATTGATTTAGAGAGGAAGGGAGAGGGAGAAAGAGATAGAAACATCAATGATGAGAGAGAATTATTGATTGGCTGTCTCCTGCACACCCCACAATGGGATCAAGCCTGCAACACAGGCAGATGCCCTGACTGGGAATCGAACCATGACCTCCTGGTTCATATAGGTCAATGCTCAACCACTGAGCATGCCAGCTGGGCTGAATATTCTAATAAGATCTTCCTGTGGGACCTCCCCTAAAATCTCTATCCAGCCCTAGCCGGTTTGGCTAAGTGGATAGAGCTAGAGTGTGGGCCTGTGGACTGAAGGGTCCTGGGTTAGATTCTGGTCAGGGGCATATGCCTGGGTTGCAGGTTCCAATGATTCTCTCTCATCATTGATGTTTCTGTCTCTCTCTACCTCTCCCTTCCTCTCTGAAATCAATAAAAATATATATATAAAAAAAAATAGCCTTGGCTGGTTTGGCTCAGTGGATAGAGCATTGGCCTGTGGACTCCAGGGTCCTGGGTTTGATTCCGGTCAAGGGCACATGCCCGGGGTTGTGGGCTCAGTCCCCAGAAGGGGGCGTGCAGGAGGCAGCCGATCAATGATTCCCTCTCATCATTGATGTTTCTATCTCTCTCTTCCTTTCCCTTCCTCTCTGAAATCAATAAAAATATTTTTTTTAAAAAATCAACCAATGGCCGAACCGGTTTGGCTCAGTGGATGGAGCATTGGCCTGCGGACTGAAGGGTCCCAGGTTCGATTCCGGTCAAGGGCATGTGCCTTGGTTGCGAGCACATCCCCAGTGGAGGGCGTATAGGAGGCAGCTAATCGATCTCTCTCATCGATGTTTCTAGCTCTCTATCCCTCTCCCTTCTTCTCTGTAGAAAATCAATAAAAAATATGTTTAAAAAAAATCAACCAATGAATGCATAAATAAGTGGAACAACAAATCAATGTTCTCTCAAAAAAAATGCGTTGTTGTTTTTTTTAAATATATTTTATTGATTTTTTTACAGAGAGGAAGGGAGAGAGATAGTTAGAAACATCGATGAGAGAGAAACATCGATTAGCCGCCTCCTGCACACCTCCTACTGGGGATGTGCCCGCAACCCAGGTACATGCCCTTGACCGGGATCGAACCCGGGACCTTTCAGTCCGCAGGCCGATGCTCTATCCACTGAGCCAAACCAGTTTCGGCTAAAATGCGTTTTTAATAAATAAATAGCCTGACCGGTTTGGCTCAGTGGATAGAGCGTCGGCCTGCGGACTGAAAGGTCCCGGGTTCGATTCTGGTCGGGGGCATGTACCTTGGTTGCGGGCACATCCCCACTGGGGGGTGTGCAGGAGGCAGCTGATCGATGTTTCTCTCTCATCGATGTTTCTAACTCTCCCTTCCTCTCTGTAAAAAAATCAATAAAATATATATATTTTAAATAAATAAATAAATAAATAAAATAAAATCTCCACCCAGTGCTCTCTCCCTCCCCAGAGCATGACCATGCCTTTCCCTTTCCCTATCCCTCTCTACCCACCCCCAAGGCATGTTACCATTATCTTCCTCACTCCCTAGCTTCAAGGGTTTTCCCTTTACCTCTATAACTTGTTTCCTAAGCCCATTTCTCCTAGGAATTACTTTTTCTACCTCTGTGCTTTACTAAATATGTGTTCTCTTATAGTTTGGGTCTTGGCTCTAAATTCTTTCCTAGCCAAACCCAAATACTGAGGTTGCTGAACCCAGGTCTGGTCTGACCCCACCAGTTAGTTACCTGGTGCTGTGTCGCCTACAACACAAGAAACACCTATCAAAGGGTTTACTGGAAGGTACAGAGCAGAGGAACTCTAGGAGGGGCTGGTACCTTTGGGACCATAGATTTTGTGACCACTGATGCTCATGAGATCAATTTTCATGTCGTTGACATCAAGTGGGATTTTTCCAACAGCCTGGGCTGCATCGGTATGGAAATAGACCTTTCTGGAACTGCAAATCCGCCCTGAGGAAAGAACAGAGGGAAAGAACATAGCACAATGTTGGGAAGTCACCTGGCAGTGATCCCACAATGTTCCATGAGTTCTAAGGCAAAACTGCATCTGGCATTAGCCCCTAACCATGTAATAAATCATTTCTCTTCAACACTGGTCTTTCAACATATCAGATCAACTTTCATATCCCTTTTTATTTAAAAGAGGTAAAGAGTAACAGATGAATTTGCTAATGTGACTAGGAGGTTGAGTCTGGCTCTAAGTTAGCATAATAAAGAGATGTTCAAAGCTGAAAACAGAGGAAGAAAAAAGAGTAGAGGTTTTTGGGGATTTTTTTTTTTTTTACTACACCAACTGCAGTAAAATGAAAAGAACATAAAAGATACTAGACCTGGATTCAAATACTGGCTGTATCATGTATATCTCTTTGCCCAGATTTTCTTACTGTATTCTATAAAGTGTTACACCTCCCAGCCCCCTCCCGCTACTCAGATGCTTGGTGGGCAAGCATAAGGGTTCACCACGACACTCACCTATTTCCGAAATGGGCTGCTTCACTCCAATCTCATTGTTCACAGACATGACTGAGACCAGGCTGGTATCCGGCTGGATAGCAGCCTCTAGTTCCTAAGAATATCAGGAGTAAGGAGGCTATACAGCACCACCAGGTACTCCCTAACTTAGAATGTGGGCAAGCTTAGTCTTTGGCTACACACCTATCAGAATAGTGATAATACAAAATTGCTGGGGAGGATGCAAAGAAACTGTATCATTCACATTACTCATGGAAATGTAAAATGGTACAGCCACACTGAAAAACACTTTGACATAAAAACCAAAACACTTTGGCAGTGCTTGTTCTTTATAAAACTTGTGAACAAAAAGGGGTGCTGTAAAAAATCAGTGACCAAGAATAATCTCACAGGGTGATCTGATAAAAAACTCCTAACTGGCCCTGACCGGTGGGATCAATGGTTAGAGCATCAGCTTGAGCACTTAAGGGTCAGGTTTGGTTCTGGATCAAGGGCACATACCTGGGTTGCAGGTTCACTCCCTGGCCCTGGTCAGGGGCAAATGTGGGAGGCAACCAGTTGATGTGTCTCTCTCTGAAAAGCAATGGGAAAAATATCCTCAGGTGAAGATTTTTTAAAAAATTCCTAACTGAATTAAAAAAAACAAAAGTTAAAAAAAAATCTTAACTGGGCAGGTTTGGTGGGTACACATGCCCTAGACCTCTAACTTCTTTAATGAAAGGTTTATCTTGCCTTAAGCAAGCCCTGTCCATTGTTCTTGGGCATCTAGGTTAATACACCTTCGAAATGCCAGAATAATCCTCTTTTCCACACCTCTCAGAGGTGTGACCACCTTCAAAGGAGCACATAATCTTGTTAACTATTCTGTAAACCAATCAGAGATTTCGCCGCCTCACTTTCTCCTACCTTCATGTAATGTTATGTTCCCTCCTTAATTCCAAATGTACATGACAGGGTTCTGTCTACATACTACATCTTAGGATTTGTCTAGGGATGCTAGTATCCAAACTCTGGTGGACAAGATGCTTGGACTCACTACCCAAAATGGACACATAAGGACATAATACAAAAAGGGAAATATTTTTCTAAAAATCTATACCTCCTCTTTAGAGTAGGGGAGGAGGCCAGAGCTTTGCCACGGTATCAGCCCCTGGCATCCTGCTCACACATCCAGTGACTCCCACACGAACCAGGAAGCAGCAACAAAGCTGAGAAATACATCCTCCAGAGAAAAGGAAGATGGTACACACTCAGAGGGAACATAATCTTGGTTTCTCTGCCAGGCCTATTTCTCTAAGCCCCACCCTCGTCATTAGATCTAGTCCTTCAAGCTTGAGCTAAGGCTGGAGATAGATACAGATACACAGGCAGAAGCCATGCTGCTCCAATTTTTCCACGCCTGCCAAGAGCCACTCCTACCTTCAGGTCAATGATCCCACTCTTCTTCACTGGGAGGTAGGTGACCTGAAAGCCCTCAGCTTCCAGTGACCGGCAAGAGTCCAAGACACACTTGTGTTCTGTCTGGGAGGTGATCAAGTGCTTTTTCCGTGACCTGTAAAACCTGGCCACCCCCTACAAATTGGTGGTGGTGGAAGAAAGGAGAATATTCTCACAAAGATGGCAATGACCTCCATCCCATCTGTGAAGGGAGAGTGGGCAAGGCCGTGTGCTCCACCATCAAATCTCTAACACCCACTGGTTGTCCTACAAATCAATTTAACTCTGATACTAACGACCCAGAGTTAGTGCAGGGTAAGGGGCCAGTCCCAGAAGATTGCTCCCACTTACAACCCAACTGCGAGTCCTGGATGTCACAACCATCCGCCATACTTCTACCCCGCTGGCTACAAATTCAGGGCTTCCACAGCCCTCTAAAGTTCAATAATTCCCTAGAATAACTCACGGAACTCATGAAAAGCGGTGTACTTATGACCAGGGTTTTATTATAAAGAATACATCTCAGAACAGCCAAATGGAAGAGATGCATAGGGTGAGGTCTAGAGTGAGGAGGGGCACAGAGCTTCCATGCTCTTTCCTCCTGGAATCTAGGCATGCCACCACCTTCTCCACACACCCATAAGTCCACTAATGTGGAAGCTCCTGCAAGCCTCTCTGCCCAGAGTTTTTATGGGGGGTTTCACTACATAGGCATGATTGATTAAATCTTTGGCCATTGGGCCCAATCCAATCTCCAGCCCCACTCTCCTCCCCAGAGGACAGGAGAGTGGGAAGTTCCAACCTTTTAATCACATGCTTGATCTTTCTGGAGTAGCCAGCCTGTCCCTTGAAACTAAGGGCCCACACGAATTACCTCATTACCATAAACTCAGAAATGGTACAAAGAAGCTTGTTTTGAATAAGGAATGACAATCCTGTCATTCAGGAAACTCCAAGGCTTTTTGAAGCTCTGTACCAGGAACAGGGAACAAAGACCAAATATATTCACAGATGGAAAACAGGGAACATGCCTACCCTTACACCACCACAAGCAAAAGCCTCTGTCATTTATTTCTATTTAAATAGCAAAACATGTAAATATAGGGATACTGATTGCCAAAGCTGGCAGTGTAGAAGTGAAACTCATACACTTATTCCTTGCTAATGGCAGTATTTATGCTCTAAGTCTTCAGAGAATTGAGTAGAAAGATGTCTTAAAAGCTGTATTCACATTCTTTAACTGTGATTCCTCTTTTGGGAGTTTACCTTAGGGAAATATTTCAAAAAACAGAGAAGCTATAGAGACAAAATATGCTTTAGTTATATTTACAATCCTCAAGAAAAATGGGAAGGTTAAACACATCCAGGCGAATGACTAGTAAAATGAATACTAAGTTGTGATAACACAACTCCATAAACAAGAATGTACTTATAGTAAAAATAATGGAGTTTAAAATGGAAGAACATAGGATATGTTATTAATGGCTACAGAAGAATAAATATGACATGCTACAGTTTGTGAAAATATTAAAAGCATATTCATATATGTGTGTGGGGTTTTTGAAACAATAAACAGAATTAGTTTATAATATAATTAACTTTTCGGAGCAGGACTTGGGGCTAGAATAGGGGAGGAAGACATATTTTATTTTAAACTTTTCTAAAGAGTTAAAAATCATACTACAAATATATGAATTACTTTCTAAAAATTAAAGAAATAAAATGTACAACCCCATTCCTCCAGAGCTTATCATAGAGCATTACTATAAAAGAATATAAACTAATTAGGCCAAATTTAAAACATAAAAACTGCATGTTCTCAAAGACAAGAAACAAAAGGAAAACATTTAAAAGTTGCCCCGTCTCCTATCTCATTTACCCACAGTGTAGAAGGCTCTAATAGCAGGTAGATATTTACTCTACCCATCCAGGCCACTAAGGGGGACAATGTCACAACTATCCTTAGCAATCTTTAACCTCTAGGTTTGGGATCTGTGGGACCTTTCAAAGCAAACATTTTCACATTTTTGAAACCATCCCCATAGGGGATCTGGCTCTGTGGTCTCTATAGTCCAAAGAAAGGACGATTTCCTGCTAACAGAATCAGGCAGGATGATTCTGGAGCCTGTCCCTGGCCTCTTACACTCAGGACAGGTCATAAAATAAAATACACAAAAATAAAATAAAATAATTGGACGCACAGGTGAGAGACAATGGTGAGAGGGGGTAAACCCAGAGTTGAACTTATAGCAGCCCACAATTTATTAGAACCAGGGTATTTATACAAGTGATCCTGGTAACCAGGCTCAATCAAAGGTGAGTATGTTCTATGAAACACCAACATAACTATTGAGAGTGGAATTTTACTTTTATAAGTACCAAATATCTGTATGTCCCAAGGGTAGAGTTGTGCTGATCCTAGAATGGGTGACCAAGTGAATGCTTGCAGAGGGTACCAGAGTAATCAGAACTTTAAAAAAAATGGGGACATTTAAAGAAATGGGAGGTACTTGTTGCAAACAGATCTGATCAGAAAGAAAAGGGAAGGCTGAGAGGAAGGCAGCTGTGAAATCATACATACAAGGGTGAAACTGAGAAACATGCCCAATTATAAGTGCATTCTGGACTTCACTGTGACTAGATCCAAAGGACGGGGAAAAGCGTTAAGTCACCATTATCCACTCTTGTGAAGTAGCTGCTGTCCAAAAAATCAAGTGGTTAATGGCCCAAGAGCCACTGCCTTTTCTATCCAACTACCTTATGGAACTCAGTTCAATAGGAGCAAAGATTTTAGATGGCAAAGGAATGAAGGAAGCTGCCGGGAGCCGGTCCATCCTTGCTGTTTCAAGGGACCTGGCATATATGGCATACGGTTCTTAATATGTTTGCTCACCTTCTTGGCGCTGTGTTTTAACCAAGGTCACCTCTCCGAGAAAGGTTGAATCCCCAGGTAGGGATTTTCCCCTGAAGTTAGGGAGGGAATAAAACCCCTCAACTAAGTGCCAGGCGGGTAATTAATCACTTTAACTATGAACAATCATGCTTAAGCTACATAATCTTTACACCCTGGAATGGAGATAAGAAACGCCCTAACCTTTGAATCAACTGGTATAAATACAGATGTAACAAGACAGAAAGACACAGAACTTAGAACACAGAACCAAGAGAGACAGAACCTAGGCACAGAACCTACACAGAACATTCTCTAGAGACAGAAGAACTTCACTGGAGAGAACATGGCAAAAGATCCTGGACTGAACCTGACTACAGAAATTGGCAAGAGAACCTGACTAGAACCTGGTGACTGAACCTGGCTGGAGAATCTGTACAGAACCTGGCTGGAGATCCTAAGCAGAACCTCTCTGGAGATCCAGACCAGAACTAGGCTGGAGATCCGGGCTAGAGATCCTGGCTAGGCTGCTGATCAACTGAACGCTGTCTCCGTGTCATTCCTTCTTCGCCGACTCCGTCCACGCCTTTGGGGACCCCTGGACCCGCTGGGGTTGGACCCCGGCAGGAAGCAACAAATTAGAAAGAGTATATGTGTCTTCTCTTCACAATAGGGTGGGAGTGGGTGGCTGGGAAATACATGCATGAGCCTAGATGACAAAAAGATACCATATCCCAAGTCAAGAAAGCCCCAATATGACCCCTTACCTTAATTGCTATGTTATTGGATTCAGTAGCGCCACTAGTGAAAATGATCTCACGAGGATCGGCCCCAATGAGAGATGCTACTTGCTGCAAGCCAAGAAACAGAGATAAGTAACATCAGTTCCCCAGGAAAGTACTTGACTACAGGACACAGCTAGGACAGAGCTCTAGATCGAGAAGCGCTCCACTGTATTCTATCAACTGCCCAAGAAGCTCTGCACCTCCTAGGGTCAGACAAGGATAAACTCACTTACATCCCAGATCCCAGGCTCTTTCCCAGCCCCAAACAAAAGAATAATAATAATGATAATACTGGTGTGTTTTTTTAAATATGATTTTATTTTTTATTTTAAAAATATATTTTTATTGATTTCAGAGAGGAAGGGAGAGGGAGAGATAGAAACATCAATGATGACAGATAATCATTGATTGGCTGCCTCCTGCATGCCCCCCACTGGGGATTGAGCCCGCAATCCGGGCATGAGCCCTTGACTGGAATCGAACCTGGGACCCTTCAGTCTGCAGGCCGACACTCCATCCATTGAGCCAAACCAGCCAGGGCTGATTTTATTGATTTTAGAAAGAGAGAGAGAGACACTGGGATTCAAACCCAAAACCTGAGTATGTACCCTGACCAGAAATTGAACTGGTGACTTTTTGGTGCATGGAATGATGCTCAACAAACTGAGCCACACCTGCCAGGACAATATTGCTGATTTTAAGACAGTACTAGTGTGCCCTGACCGGTTTGGCTTAGTGGATAGAGCGTTGGCCTACAGACCAAAGGGCCCCGGATTTGATTCTAGTCACGGGCATGTACCTTGATTGCAGGCTCCTCCTAGATGTGGGGCCCTGGTCAGGGCACATGCAGGAGACAACCAATCGATGTGTTTCTCTCACATTGATGTTTCTCTCTGTCTTTCCCTCTCTCTTCCACTCTCCCTAAAAATCAATGGAAAAATATACTCGAGTGAGGATTAACAAAAAAAGAAAAAGAAAGTACTAGTGCCTGGCTGGTGTGGGTCAGTGGTCAACCTATGAACCAGGAAGTTACAGTTTGATTCAGGGCACATGCCGTGGTTGTGGGTTCAATCCCCAGTAGAGGGCATGAAAGAAACAGACAATCCATGTTTCTCTGTCACTGATGTTTCTATCCTCCTCTTTCCTTCTCCCTTCCTCTCTCTAAAATCAATAAAAACATTAAAAAAAAAAAAGCACTATTTCAGCCTTGGCCAGTGTTGGTAGAACCATTACCCCGTACACGAAAAGGTGGTGGGTTTGATCTCCAGTCGGGGCACATGTGGGAGGCAACCGATTGTCTTTCTCTTTCCCTTGCTCTAATATCAATTTTTTTTTCTAATATAAATTTTTAAAATTTGTATTAGCCCTGGCTGGTTTGGCTTAGTGGATGGAGCGTTGGCCTGCAGACTGAAGGGACCCGGGTTTGATTCCGGTCAAGAGCATGTGCCTTGGTTGGGGGCACATCCCCAGTGGGGGGTGCCCAGGGGGCAGCTGATCGATGTTTCTCTCTCATCGATGTTTCTGGCTCTATTCCTCTTTCTTCCTCTCTGTAGAAAGTCAATAAAATATATATTTTTTAAAATTTTTGTATTAAAAAAAAAAAAGCACTATTGTGCTCATCATATATATAGGCATTGGATTAATAAACCCATTACTAGCATTGTCTCATTTAATTCACCCAATAACCCTAGGGCAGTGATGGCGAACCTATGACACGCGTGTCAGAGGTGACACGCGAACTCATTTCTTTGGTTGATTTTTCTTTGTTAAATGTCATTTAAATATATAAAATAAATATCAAAAATATAAGTCTTTGTTTACTATGGTTGCAAATATAAAAAAATTTCTATGTGACACGCACCAGAGTTAAGTTAGGGTTTTTCAAAATGCTGACACGCCAAGCTCTAAAGGTTCGCCATCACTGTCCTAGGGAGTAGGAACTGTTACAATCTCATTTGCAATGTAAGGAAACTAAGGCTTAGAGAAATTAAATAACTTGCCAAAGGTCATTTAGTTAGGGAATGTGGGAACTAATCAAATGTCTTTAGAGCAGTGGTTCTCAACCTTCCTAATCCCGCGACCCTTTAATACAGTTCCTCATGTTGTGGTGACCCCCAATTTCATTGTTACAAATTGAACATAATTAAAGCATAGTGATTAATCACAAAACAATATGTAATTATATATGTGTTTTCCGATGGTCTTAGGCGACCCCTGTGAAAGGGTCGTTCGACCCCCAACAGGGTCGAGACCCACAGGTTGAGAACCGCTGCTTTAGAGGGACTCCAAGGCCTGCTCTCTGAATCTCTTAAAGAGTCCCAAACCATTTCTACCTCCACCCATACCTACCAAGAAGGAAATGCCTCCCACAGGCCACTAAATCCATGACATCAGGACCTCCCAGATTCCTCTGTACTAACCTGGCGAGCACGTTCCATGGCTGCCTCACTCTCCCAGCCATAAGCATGTGTCCGGGAGTGTGGGTTCCCATAGTAGTTGACTAGGTAAGGGAGCATGGCATCAAGCACCCGAGGGTCCTGAGCACAAAAGAACAGATCAGTCTTCTTGAGCCCATAGTTAACTTAGGCCCCACTCCATCTCCTCAGACCTGCCTCAACAAACTCCCAACCCTTCAGACAATGCCCAGATTATGCTCCAACATTCTTCCAGCCCCTCCGGTACTAACCAAATATCAACTTAATTCACTCCCACTCCCAATCCATCTTAAATCAGGCTATTCTACCATCTCCCTGGGTAATCTATAAACACTGTCATGTCCTGACAGCCATTTCTACAGGAATTTACATTCCTACCAGGAAATGTGATCTGCAAGGGGCCAGGACATGACAGAGTCCACATATTGGTGAAATCTTGTATTAATATTCAAGTGCTCATCATGTGCCACGCTGTTAAGGGCTGTTTTATGTCTTTTCATCCATTTACTACTTGCCCACATTCATAGTTACTAAATAGCAGTGCTGCTAATTCCAGAGCCCATGATTTTAACTACTACTATAATGCCTGCACGGAAGTGATTTGACCTAGATCAATAGCTTGTAAGTAGTTGAGTCATTTCTAGCGGACTGCAACTTAAGCCTCCTAACTCCTAGCTCACTGCTTTTTCCTGAACACATCCATCAATGGCTCTTAGCTCTACAAGAATTCAACCCCTGCTGTACATTGTCACTTCTACAATAAAATTCCTATAAACAGCATGGGGAAAGCTGCCCCTCCATCCTTACCAGAGGAGTTGTAGCTTGCACATCCATATACAGAGGTCGCAGCACTGACTCCATCTCTGGAGCAGTGGCTGTATCTGAGGGAACAGCAGACTGGGGAGCATGGTCTGCAACTGCCAAAAATATGGAACAGAGTGGCCAAGTGACTATGGACACAGGGTATCCAAGACATCAGAAGGTAAAGCCGGGATGGAGGTGAGTTAAGTTTAAGGATTACTGGGGTTGAATCTTAATGAAAAAGGAAAGAAAACATCAGGATTTGAGCAAACTGTAAAAGGAGATAAGGGACAAAGGCAGGGCTCTTGGAGGTGGATGTTGGGACATTATTAAAGTTGCACCGTTGGGAGTTGGGAAGGCTCTGAAATGGCAAAGCCATTTAGAAGGGATGTGGAGACATAAGCTCTCCTTTGAAGGTCACTTGCTGGACCACTAGCATCTCTAAAAGTTGGTTAGAAGAATGAAGGCCGAGCCTCAGGCTCGGAAGGCCAGTGGGATAAGATCTGAGTGGGTGGCGGCGAAGGCACTAAGAAAGCCAGCTTGAGAAACCTGGAGGGATGAAGCCCAGGGGAAGGGTCAGAGGGTCTGGGTAGGGGCGGAAGAGGGAGGCTACGGAATATTCACAGGTGCGTCGCAGCGCGGAGGAGAAAGAAGGAGCGCCACCTGGGAGGGAAGCAGCAAGCGGGACACGGAGCGTACCGCGCAGGCGCAGACCCCGAGTGGGTGCCTCGATACTCGGCCCCTGAGCCGCTGGCAGGGCCGCAGCCACCCGCCTCCAAGCTGTCCGCAGCAACATGGTCCCGGAGGCACAGCCCCTCGCCCCGAGCGGCTGCAGTACTGAGCTACGAACTCCCGGAAGTACTGTTCAGTGCCCCGGAAGCGATTCCTCGGGCCACCAGCGCGCTCCGCCTTGCGTTCCGTGTGAGACGTAGACTGAGCGACCGAGGCCGCGAGCGAGGTGAGGTGGGGGCTCGAGGGTCGGAACACTAAGAGGGTGATGGAATCGGGTTACACGCGGATTTTCCTTCCCGAGCTTCCTCGAGCCCTTACGTCCACTCCCCAACCCCTTTTCCTCTGACCCCGCCCGACTCTCGGGCTGGCGGCCAGGCCTGCATTTCCTTGATCCTCGAACCCCACAGATGCCGGTGGCCGTGGGTCCCTATGGACAGTCCCAGCCAAGCTGCTTCGACCGTGTGAAGATGGGCTTTGTGATGGGTTGCGCCGTAGGCATGGCGGCCGGGGCGCTCTTCGGCACGTTTTCCTGCCTCAGGTGAGGGGCGCGGGTGGTGACCTGGGGTGGGACTCCCGGACCTTCCCGCCCACTCCACTTGGCCTGCCGCCTGAATGGAGACTAACGCGTGGCAATCTCCCTGACCTCTGAGCGAGACGTTTCCTAACCACCTTCCGTGTGGAAGGACAGGTTGGAATCCCTCCTCTCCAGCGCTTACTAGTCTGTAACCTTAGGCAAGTTGAGCCTGGGTTTCCTCAAGTGTAGAATGAGGTCAGTAACACCTACCTCATAGAGATGTAAGGATCAAGTCAGAGAACACTTAGCACAGAATATAGCACATATTAAGTGCTCAGTAAATAGTTACGACCGTCGTTGCTGTTATTTCCAATTGCACATCGTGAAACTTGTTGAGCAGCAACAGGATGTAGAAATGAAGCAGATAAATTTTACACCTTAAATGTCATTTTCACATATATGACTATTCTCATATAAATGACTATTCTCAGTTTTTCAGACTGAAAGTTACTACTTACTGTGCACTTTCTGTGTCAATCACTGTGCTAGATGCTGTTATCACAATTCTTTTATACTTGACATAGTCCATAAAATGACTCCACAGTCACTTTTTAAAAATATATATTTTATTCGATTTTTAAAAAAATATATTTTATTGATTTTTTACAGAGAGGAAGGGAGAGAGAGTTAGAAACATCGATGAGAGAGAAACATCGATCAGCTGCCTCCTGCACACCTCCTACTGGGGATGTGCCCACAACCAAGGTACATGCCCTTGACCGGAATCGAACCTGGGACCTTTCAGTCCACAGGCCGATGCTCTATCCACTGAGCCAAACCGGTTTCGGCTTTATTCGATTTTTACAGAGGGGAGGGAAGAGGAATAGAGAGTTAGAAACATCCATCAGCTGCCTCCTGCACACCCCCTACTGGGGATGTGCTGCCGCAACCAAGGTACATGCCCTTGACCAAGACCCTTGAGTCCGCAGGCCGAGGCTCTATCCACTGAGCCAAACCGGTTAGGGCTCCAGAGTCACTTTTAACACTAGGAAACCATCTAAGACAGCTGTTATTATTGGGTTATATATACAGATTCTAGAGGTAAAACCAGCAGAAAAAAATGGTTTCCATGTACTTGACACTGCATTTGCAGCCTCTCAGAAACTAAAGGCAGTATCTGATAGATCCTTTTCAACTTGTCATTACTGATCCTGGGTGGGAGGGGCTAATGTCCTATTAGACTTCTGGAGTGCATGTTTCATCCTTAGAAGCACATGTTGGAAAAGGGCAGTTAATATTTCTCCATATACAATATTTTTGGTCCCAACTGGCCCCATCTTGGTTTCCTCCTCTCAGGATTGGAATGCGGGGTCGGGAGCTGATGGGCGGCATCGGGAAAACCATGATGCAGAGTGGCGGCACCTTTGGCACATTCATGGCTATCGGGATGGGCATCCGATGCTAATCAGGGCAATGGTTGCCCACATCTACCCTATCCCATCAGTCCCAGCCCATGTACTATAATAAAAACACTTTGAGTAGTCTGTGTTGGAGGCACTGTTTTCTTCTTCTCACTCCAGACTATTATACAGCTTGCTTAGAGATTTTCTGAGGTAGGCCGAGTAGGTTTGTCGTTTTCACTAGACCTATATATTAACTACAAGCTCAAAAATTTCTCCATGGCTGGAACCTTTCATAGATTCTAGTAAACCCTTATTACTCAACCTTTTGATTTATCATCACCGTTTTAATTTTTTAATGTCTTTATTGTTGAAAGCATTGCATATGTCCCCTATCAGTGTTTCAAAAGGTGAAAAACAAGTTACAGGTAGATTTCATTTCAAGGTCACAATGCAAAAGGGTGGTTTTTTTTAGTATGTTTAGCAACACCAGCCAGGCAGGAATGTTTTATTTTCAATACTATGTTCATTCAAAAGTTGTCCAGATATACCTGCTGGCTTGATGAGAAAAAGAACCAGTTATGATTCAGTCATGCATCTGAGGTGACAAAGGCGAGAATACAGGAGTATGACTCTGTTTACATCTCAGGGAATTGTGCTGTGAATATTTTCCTGTGGTTTCACTTTTGTTGCTTATTTTCATTTTTTTACTGTACATTTCCTTTTTTTAAAAAAATATATTTTATTGATTTTTTACAGAGAGGAAAGGAGAGAGATAGAGAGTTAGAAACATCGATCAGCTGCCTCCTGCACTCCCCCCACTGGGGATGTGCCCGCAACCCAGGTACATGCCCTTGACCGGAATCGAACCTGGGACCTTTCAGTCCGCAAGCCGACGCTCTATCCACTGAGCCAAACCGGTTTCAGCTGTACATTTCCTTTTTGTAAACTTACATTTTATGTCTTTGTCTTTAAAGTGTCTAAACAGTACATTATAGACATGTACTGTATATAAGAAAAGTTATGCCCTGGCCAGTGTAGCTCAGATGGAGTGTGCAGGTTCTATTTGTCAGGGCATACACCCATGTTGTGAGTTTGATCACCGGTCCAATGAAGGCAGTCAATTGATGTTTCCCTTCTCTCAAATGGATGATTCTCTCTCCCACCCCCCTCTAAAAATCAATAAAGATTTTTTAAAGTTTAAAACAGAATCATTTGAGTCTGGAATGAATTGTTTACATTATTTCTAATGGGGGAAAAATGCTTTAGTTTTCTAACTCTTCCAGAACAAATTAAGTTGGAGAACCGGTTCAGCTGTAATTGCCTTGAAAGTAGGTTCGTAGTAAATGGGAATGTTTTCAAGAAACTAGACTTATCTAATATTTTGTGGACATAGGACTCTCAGATTCAGCCAAAATCAGGGTTACTACCACAGTACAAATAGCAGTTACAGATTTTCCAGAGTAGATGAGATGACTACCTAAAGGATTTCACTCAAAATGGCAATTTGCATTACTTTCTATGTATTACACTATTCAAATTGCCAAACTCGTATATATTTGCTTTGAACATCATTTACAACCCAAATTCCATTCTGTGTAGAGCTAAATTTTGCTCCCTTTATTAAACCATGGCTATCTTTGCTGGAATGAGGAAACCTGACAGAACCAGGACTTGATTCAATAATTTAAAAATTATAGCTCCTTTGGAAAGAAAAGAAAAACAAGTTAGCCCCAAGAAACACTGCTGTGTTTAAAAAAAAAATCAATATTAATCTTGAAACTTCAGGTTGAATAACTAAATCAATTTTGGACTACTCATCCAAAAGGGTTGGTAGAAAATTGTGATGGCTCCATACTCAAAATTGATTAGGTAACTTGGTATCTAAGTAAATATAGTGTAAAGCCTGTGCCTCAATGCTAACAAATCAATGTAGCAGAAACAGAAATGAGGTAAGAAAATCAGTATTAGATGATAATTATTCCATTAGAATCAACATTACCCATCCAAAGGTTCAACCTACACACAACTTGAAGCAGAGTTCAGAGTATAAATGGTGATGGCTCACTACCCAAGTTAAAGCTCAAAATTCCATAATAAGGTAAATGCATTAAACTTGGGAAGTCAGTTTGAACTCATTCCATTTTTGTTCAGTATTTACTTCAAATAGTAAAGCATTTTTTTTCCCCCACAAGGATGTCCAGACAACACAGGAAACTTAACGCCCAAGTTTAAAGCCTGGATGAATGTTTTGTTTCCTTTTTTGTAAATCAGTTTTAATACATTACCCTAAATAGGTACAATGCCAAGAGAATGATATACAGGAATGTATAGACACCTTGAGGGCAAGAATTTATCCAGACTGCTAATAATTGTTCCAAAGAGGCAAATACCTAATAACTACTAAAAGTCAAAGAAACTAATATTCTATTTTCATGTTTCTATGACTTCAAAACATTTCAAAAATGAAGATTTCTTGTGGCCTTTTTAAGAGAATTTTATTTGAGTGGTTCTTACAAAGATTGTTGCAATATGAAAGTCATTTGTTTGATAGAAATATCAAGCTGTCTTGTCAAACACACTGAAGTAACCCAAAAATATATTTCAGAGCTCACAGAGCTTAAAAAGAGCAAAGATTATATGCAACCAGACAAAACCTATTTCTGCATTTCCCATTTCTTGCTCAGACTGTTTTGCTTACCAGACTCACTAAACATCTTGAGGAAATGCAGGGATCATTTTGTTTGGAATCTTAGACACACTAGAACACATATTTACAGAGAAACTTTTACAGGTACATTAATTGAAAAGATACCATTCAGAAATGTAATTTTGAAATCTTTTCTTGCTAACTGATCAGAGTGCAAGATGAGATGTTAATCAAACAGCCCTTTAGCTGTCTTGAATTTCCATACACTAAATGTGTATTTCAGAAACCTCTGCTAAGCCATTAGCCATATCAACATTAGTGAAAATGTGAAATGTAACTGTTGTGTAAAAAGTTAGGCTTCTGAAATGAAACATTAAAAACATTATATCCCTGTCTGCCTTTTTACATTAAGCACATTTGTTCCCCTAGAGCTATTTCTATAGATCCTTAATGTAATTTTCTACATGTACATATAAAAGGCAGAACAAGAGAACAGTTTTGTATACAGTGGGATTTGCTATATAGGGAGAACGAGCACACTGCATTCCTGTTAACATTTTTATTTTTTCACGGTAACAGGAATTGTATACAAATGACAGTAGACCCTTGCCTCTTTATTTTATCTAAATAAAAGATAACTCAAGATGAATTCTCAAAAGAAAAAGAGCTATGTACATAAGAGACTATATCTTCCTTCATCGTCTACTTGGGACCAGTAGTTGTGTTGCTGTCATAGAATCAGGAAAGAGGTTGTGATAAGTTGGAAGAGGTACATACGCTGCTGTTATCATTTTACCTGTTGAAAGAAACAGACATTGATAGTTTAATATCTTCACTTAGATTAATTAGAGCCTTAATAATCACTCAGAAAAAGAAACAAACTCACCAGCAAACCACCTGCCATGCAAAGCATTTACAGCAGCAATGGCTGCAGCAATTGATGGGCACTTCACATACACGTTGCCCTAAAATACAATTTAAAAAGTATTATCCTAAACAGTGTGCATTTGAACAGGTTTATTCAAGCGGCCTACAGATAGACTCAGTGTTCTATAACTATGTAATTGTTTAATCATAATATGACCCAAGTATCTGTAAAGTTTAAGGCAAAGAGAACAACATTTTTGCTTATTAAAAAGAGCAAATAGCCCTAGATGGTTTGGCTGAGTGGATAGAGAGTCAGCCTGCAGACAGAAGAGTCCCAGGTTTGATTCTGGTCAAGGGCACAAACCCAGGTAGGGGGTGTGCAGGAGGCAGCCAATCTGTGATTCTCTCTCATCATTGATGTTTCTGTATCTCCCTCTCCGTTCCTCTCTTAAATCAATAAAAATATATTAAAAAAATAAAAAGAGCAAATACCTGAGCTGAATTTTTGTCAACATAAATATGAATAACTCCTCCATGTTTATTACATTCTTCAATCACATCATCCTTAATCTCTGTATCCCATCCAACTTCTTCTTCTCTGTAAGAAAGTATAAGCTTTATTAGACACCGTATAAACATTTTAAAATATGCATTCTTTTAAAAAATCAGTGTTAGGTATAGGCACTGGAGGAAATAAAGAAGATATAAAACATTTCTAGTGCTCGCTTCGGCAGCACATATACTAAAAATTGGAACAATACAGAGATTAGCATGGCCCCTGCGCAAGGATGACATGCAAATTCGTGAAGCGTTCCATATTTTAAAAAATAAATAAAAAAATTAAAAAAACATTTCTAAAGGTTATAAATTTTTAAGTCACTTAAATGATTTATTGACATTTTTCAAATGATTCTTATAACAACAGTTTATCACCATTTCATAGACAAAGCTAACAGAATACAAGACTCTCTTTCTACGGTAAACTCTGAACTAATATTAATGCAAACAGCATATTATAAATTATTAAAGTTGTATGAAACATATTTTCTCAAATATAGTAACTGATTTAAAAATTTACCAAACAAAAACAAGATGTGGACTAATTAATAAATGGCATTCTAATCACTGGCTAGGCAGTAGAAAATATTTCTAATTAACAGCATGCACTAATCAAAAGAAAATTTAAAAAAAAAACCACAAACTTTTCTGCTATTAGACTGAAATAAGCTTAAAATCTCAAAGCCCATAATTGGTATAAGCTGGTGACCAAAATAAACACTGACACAACCTTTAGTAAAGTTAGATATAAACGGGAAATATAAAATCTGCACAGCTTTCAATTCTAATCTTACAAACACATCCAAAGAAAATAATCAACAATGTGCATAATGTGCTAAAAGGATAAAAAGTGTTGCACTATTTGAACTATGAAATATATGGAAATATCCTAAGAGTTTGAACTTGACCAAAGTATATTACTTACGTTTGAGGGTTAAACATGTTAGAGAGTTGAAAACACTGTGTTGCAAGAGGTTGAACAGAGGCAGCTGCAGCTAAAGCTGAAGCTAAAAAAAAAAAGAGAGAGAGCAATTAGTTCCATGGAAAATGCATCAAAATAAAACAAAAAAACCCACTAAACCCAAAGTATGAAACTAGGTATAGTGTCAAGCCAGAAACTTAACTAATTTACCTTACTTTAATAAGGCTATCAAAGTACGTAACAGAACTCCATTTTAGTTGCCAGAAAACTGTGGCAATATTTGAAGTGGCCAATCTTGAAAAAGTTGGGAGTTTTATTTTCACAAGGGAAATTAAACTTTATGTGTAATCAAACTTAAATTATACAAACAACAACACAAATCAATCCAGAAAGACAAAGGATTAAACTGAACATTGACTTTATAAAATTGCTTGAGTTTATACCTGAGAAGCAGGGGGTAATAAGAATATATCTTTTAGCCGAAACCGGTTTGGCTCAGTGGATAGAGCGTCGGCCTGCGGACTGAAAGGTCCCAGGTTCGATTCCGGTCAAGGGCATGTACCTGGGTTGCGGGCACTTCCCCAGTGGGGAGTGTGCAGCAGGCAGCTGATCGATGTTTCTCTCATAGATGTTTCTAACTCTCTATCTCTCTCCCTTCCTCTCTGTAAAAAATCAATGAAATATACTTAAAACAAACAAACAAAAAAAAGAACATATCTTTTGGCCCAGCCAGGGTCAATCAGCAATTGAGTGTCAACCTAGGTCCTAGGACCAAGAGGGTCACCCATTCGATTACTGGCAGGGGCACATGCCTGGGTTGCGGGCTCAATCCCCAGTAGTGGGCGGCTGATTGAAGATATCTCTCTCTTATCAATGTTTCTGTCTCTATCCTTCTCCCTCTCTCTCTGAAAATCCATAAAAACACTAAGAAATATGATCTTTAAAATTCGAAAATAAGGCCGTGGAAGGTAGCTCAGTCCCAATACGCCAAGATTGTGGGTTTGATCACTGTTCAGGGCAAAGAAGCAACCAAGGAATGCATAAATAAGTGCAACAACAAATGGATGTTTCTCTCCACCTCCCACACCTCTAACATGAATAAAGTGCCAAATAAATGTATGACCCTATTGTATTTCTTAGGATTCTATCCATGAATATATGGTTATATATTCCTAAAAAAACACAAACATAAAAGGATTAAGTTTTAAAAATAAGATGCATAAAACCACCCAAGCATCTAAGACTTAATATCCTAGGACAGTGGTCAGCAAACTGCGGCCCCTTTAGGGTGGCTCTTCCACAAAATACCACGTGCGGATGCACACGTACAGTGCGATTGAAACTTTGTGGCCACACTCAAGGGGCCAAAGAGCCGCATGTGGCTCACGAGCCACAGTTTGCCGATCACTGTCCTAGGATTATAAATTCTATTACAAAACCAGATTAATCTTTAAAAAATGATTATGTCTGCTTTTGCATAAGAATAGACTAGCACGAAAAATAAAACTAAAATATTCACTATATTAAAAAAAACAAAAAACTGAACACTGATATTTAAGCTCAGCATTTAAAACCCTATTGGTTTTAAGTATGAAGTGAGAGCACTGGCCAAGACAGCCGCTCCATTGTCTACATGTGATTTATAAAACATTACAAGTGGCTGTTACACAACTCACCGTAATCATAACATTTGACCAAATTTCATTCCAATACATAACAACAAAGCTAAGGATAAAACAGTGCATTAGAAATTATAATTAAACATTCACCTGAGGAAGTACCAGAAATATTCCATTGAATAAAAATTTTGGTTACACATGAAATACATCATAAATTTTTTTCTGATAGAATTAGGCTATATATTAAAGTAACTAACAGATGTCAAACTCTATTGGGGAAAGTTAAAGATGCAACCATGTTTATATTACAGTTAAAAAATACAGCCTGCCCGGCTGGTGTCACTCAATTATTAAGTATCAACCCATGAACCAGGAGGTAACGGATCGCCTCCCAGTCAGGGAACATGCTCGGGTTGTGGGCTCGATCCTACTAAGGGTTGTGCTGGAGGTGGCCAATCAATGATTCTTCTCTCATCATTGATGTTTCTATCTCTCTCTTCCCCTTTCTCTCTGAAATCAATAAAAATATTTGAAAACCAAACAAAAAAAGATAGGTGAAAATATATCTTAAAAACAAAAGGCCTGCTGTGTACGCTCATCATAAATAAATGGAAGTATGCTTGGGAAGAAAAACTAGAAGGACATTACAAAATAATTGAGAACTTGTATTTTTCCATTTCCTCCAATTAATTATGACAATATACTATGAATACTGAAAAATATTTAGAAAATGTATAATAGAAATATTCCAGCTCAACCTAGAAGAATGCAGAACACAATAATAAATTCAGCAGAGAAATATAGTTAATAGAAAAATCTAGTTCAACTTTTTAAAAGCTGCTAGAAATAAAAGGATTGATATAGCTGCCTCATTTAATTCCTATCAAAGAACATGGTAGATATTTCATATAGAATAATTTCCCTAAACAACTTTAAGTATAGCCTAAAAAAATGAGATACTGAATTTGCTCAGTATCAAATAGTTCTATCAAATGGCACATATTTACGTGGACATTAAAAACAAGAAAAATAGCCCACTTTATAAATCATTTCAATCTCTGAAGTCTGCATGCAATTTTGTTCTGGATAATATTCTCATTGCTTGGTACCGCATATACAAATCACTGGAGTTAGAGCCAATTTTCCAAATCTTATATTAAGTTGACAAACTATGTTCTGAAAGATTTGTCTATCTAAATGACAAATTTCACTTTCTGACTTCTATGTAAAACTTACTAATAATCACTACACAAAAATAAGTGTAAGAGGCTTAAAATACTTCTAAGCAAGCTAAAGCTAAAAAAAGCACAAACATTTTCATTTTTTATCCATGCAACTGTAATAGTTTTGTGATTGGGGCTTCCAAAACATACAGTAGCAAATAGCTTACTGTGAGTGTAATGTAATATATGACTATCATTCTGACAAAACTGGATCCAAAATAAAATACAATAATAAATATAAAGAACTATGTCTTGCTACATTTACATTTATTTCAAAGACAAATAAAAAGCTCAACTCACCTTCAGTCTGTTGGGAAAGTCTTGTTTGCAAATCTATAACAAAAGAGAATTCTACAGCTCAGTGCAGGAACAATGAAGAGCCTCAACTAACAGGGTAAATGTCAGGAGAGCATTAATAAAAGAGGACTACTGTAGCAGGGTTTGTGAAAATGAACTTATAGTAAAACCTGGCAGCCAAACCCCCTTCCCCATTCCTCATTGGCAAGGCTTTGGGGGCCTTCTCTCCTCCTGTCCTAGAAAACTTATGCCTCTCTTTTCTTATTCCTAGTAAGAACTCTTCCACATCTAAAATACTACATTCCACTACACTAGTCTGCACATGGGAATAATGGGAAATGGGGAAAGGGAAGCAAACCGGTAAGAAAATACATGAAAACCCTGATCTTGAGAATTCAATTCCAAGTACTTGGGATAGTCAACTATTTATTGTTCTAACAGTGGGAATAATAAGCATTTTAAACTTTTAGAAAGAATAGTAATATCAAACAGCTTTAAACACTTTCACTAATCTACCAACTGAAGTAGTAAGAGCAGCACCAGTGGAAAATACACCATTTTAACTTTATACTTTTTGAAAGTGCTTTTAGGATTAAAAAGAGTCAAGTCCAACCAAGAAGATGAAATTTTTTTTTAAAAAAATCTGGTTTTATGACCTAGTCTGGAAATTTATTGAGGCAGGAATGAAATCTCATTGGGTTTACCATAATTTATGAAATACAGAAAAATCTAAGCAACTAGTCAGCATTAAAAATAAAGAGAACAGGAATTTTTACCACTATATTTCCCATATAATTGTTAATACTTCTACACTAAAAGGCAAGTTAAGAGAAAGCTGCTAACAAGTAAAAATAGCAGCAGGTCTGAATAGTCAAGAAAATGCCAGTGTTGAAAAGCTATCTTTAAGTTCGAAGTTTCAGAAATATACAGTATAGAAATGGTTTAGCTTTAATACCCAATTGTCATTAACATGAGATTCAACTGCAACACTTTTATTGCCATTTGGGTTCCTTGCTGAGTACATGAAAATGATCATAAAACATGGGCAAAAACTAACGGGATCCACAGCCCAAGTTATATTGGGATATAAGTATACCTGGGTCCTAGGTGCTCAAATTTGGCATCTCAAGGAGTTGAAGAAATATAACTGATGTATACTGAAGGAACTTGAAGATATGACCATAGGAACATTGTCAATAAACTTTAAATTATAACACAATTTGTCTTTTTTTTCCTAAAACGGGAAAAAATGTATAGATATCAGAAATCCATGCTACTTTTAAGTGTTAATAAATCCCTATAAAAACTTCAAAAATAAAAACTTTTTTAACATGACTTTCTGATCACAAGATTATGGCCAGAGGAATATGAAGTCACCAAAACTAATTTGGAGGTTGCCAAGAACTTATTTTAAAGTGTTTTCAAGTCTGACCAAGAACTCTGACACTTGGAAACAAATTAAGAAGATATGAATATTTAAAAGCATGTTTTCTTTTCATAAAAAAATTTCCAATTTTTTATGTCATTTGTTACGACAAGTTAGAAAATAAAGCATGGGTTTCATAAAGGTAAGAACCCTATCTTAGAATCTAAATTTCCAGAATATAAGCATGTGGAGCCTGGCCAGAGTGGCTCAGTTGGTTGAGCATGATCCCATGCACCAAAAGGTTGGCCCATTGATTACCAGTCAGGGCACATGCCTGGATTGTGGGCTCACCCCCAGTAAGGGATGAAAGAAGGCAGCTGACTGAAAAATCTTTAATTAGGTAAAGATACTGTTTTTGAAGACTAAATCTATTTGATTTACGATCCAGAATAAACCTAAGATTGTTAAGATATCAATCATGTCACTGCATCAAATCCCCAAAGGTAGGGAACAAATCTCATTCATTAGCCTTTCGTGAGAATATATAGAATATGTTGAACAATCAGACATTTCCTAAATTATTGAAAGAATGACCTGAACAGTGGGGAGCAATACAAGAATGGCCTTCAAAATAAATAATTTTCAAACCAAAGACTACGAATTATTTACAGCAAATGATTTCTATAACTACTTGTTCACTGAAAATTATATGCCTAATGCTTATTTAAAATGTCAAAATAGCCCTAGCTGGTTTGGCTCAGTGGATAGAGCGTGGCCTGCGGACTGAAGGGTCCCAGGTTCGATTCTGGCAAGGGCACATGCCTGGGTTGCGGGCTTGATCCCCAGTAAGGGTGTGCAGGAGGAAGCCAATCAATGAATTTCTTTCATCATTGATGTTTCTATCTCCCTTCCTCTCTGAAATAAATTTTAAAAAATGTTTTGTTTTTTTTTTGCCGAAACGGGTTTGGCTCAGTGGATAGAGCGTCGGCCTGCGGACTGAAAGGTCCCGGGTTCGATTCCGGTCAAGGGCATGTACCTTGGTTGCAGGCACATCCCCAGTGGGGAGTGTGCGGGAGGCAGCTGGTCGATGTTTCTCTCTCATCGATGTTTCTAACTCTCTCTCTCTCTCCTTTCCTCTCTGTAAAAACTCAATAAAATTTATTTAAAAAAAAAATGTATTTTTTTTAAAAAATCAAAATAAATTAGAGTAATTGTTGTGATTTTATCTTCTTATAAGATTACATTTGGCATAGTTTTGTCAAAAATTTTAGAGAATAACTATTAGATTTCAAAATAAATCACTCAATTTGATAGGAAGCACAGAAAATTAAAGGCAGGTTTCTAAAGGCACTGTCACAACTTTTGGATATCCAGTAAAAAAGAAAACACTGCCCTGGCGATTGTGCTCAGTGGTTAGAGCATGTCACTTGTCTTTTCCAGGTCAAGGGAAAGTACCCGAGTTGCAGGTTCCATCCCTAGTCCCAGCTGAGGTGGGAGGCAACAAAGTGATGTCTCTCTCTCACATCAATCATCAGTATTTCTCTTTGCTCTCTGGCTCCCGCCCTCCCTCCCTTCCACTCTCTCTAAAAATCATTAGCGAAAAAATATCCTTGGGGGAGAATTAACAACAAATAAAATGAAAGAAAAGTCCCCCTTCTAACTAATGAAGAGCCATATAAAAGTAGAAAATTATACTATTAATCACCTAATGAACTTTCAATTTAGAAGAAAATCAATCATGAAGCAACCACATGAACTTTTTTGTATAGATTCAGTACCATCATCTCATTATTTACTTTTTTAAATAATTTTTTATTTTTCAATTACAATTGACATCCAGTATTATATTAGTTTCAGGTGTACATCTCATTTTTTATATATTGCAGCCTCACTTTATAGATATGGTGAAAGGATCAATTCATAATATTATGCTGGAAGCCAATTCCAGCATGACAGCAGACTGAATCATCTGGAGTGGCTGAAGGGCATTTCCCCAAACCTGAAAAGGATGCATTAAATTGATTGCTTGCTGCCAGCCAGCTCAGGGCATCTTAATCTACATGTTATTGTTTCCTCCTGGCCAAACACCTTAACAGCAGTAGGCTAATTCTCCCCATTCTGACAAGAAACTGTGTATAGGAAACCCTACCCTTTGAAGTGTGAATCTCCACCTCGCCTCAGGACAATTTGTGTTAATAAAAAGCATGGGGTCCTGAGATGAGGAGATCTTAGTTTCTTTAGCTAGGCTCCTCTGACCCGCAGTGCCTTTCAAAATTATGCTTCGTCTCCGGACTCTTTAAGTTACACACAGCCCCTTCCTTCTCCAGATTGCTGAACCCTTCTTAATGCTGGAACAAGAACCCCAGCAATATAAATTACGTACTTTCTTGGAATAAGTACTTCCTGTCATGCAAGGTTCACAATACAAATAGTTTTGATATGTACCAAAAAACCAGATTGTCAACATTTCAAAATCAAACATTATCCTAGCTTGTAGATAGGAGCTTAGATCAAGGTAAAGACAAATCCACATAATTAAGTTAAGCCATAAAAGAGAGGAAGACCATGTGTTTCATAAACCAAACTCCTAATAACTAGATAACTAGAGGCTCAGTGCCCAAAATTTGTGCACTGGAGCGTGAGCGCGCGGGCGTGTGTGTGTCCCGCAGCCCAGGAGCCCTTGGGAGATGTCCAACTGACAGCTTAGGCCTAAGCCTGCAGTCAGACATCCTTAGCATTGCCTTGGAGGCGGGAGAAGCTCTGCCACCGCTGCACTCACCAGCTGTGATCCTGGCTTCTGGCTGAGCGGCGCTCCCCCTGTGGGTGTGCACTGACCACCAGGGGGTAGCTCCAGCACTGAGCATCTGCCCCCTGGTGGTCAGCGCACATCATAGCAACTGGTCCTTCTGCCATTCAGTCAATTTGCATACTAGCATTTTATTATATAGGACTAGGGGCCCGGTGCACGAAATTCGTGCACTGGGTGTGTGTGGGGGGGGGAGTGAACCTCAGCCCAGCCTGCCCCCTCTCACATACTGGGAGCCCTCAGGCGTTGACCCCCATCACCCTCCAATCGCAGGATCGGCCCCTTGCCCAGGCCTGACGCCTCTGGCAGAGGCGTCCAGCCCGGGCAGCGGGGACCCGCACCTGCAGTGGCCCCGCGATCGTGGGCTTCGCTTTAGGCCCAGGCAAGGGACCCCTAGCTCCCGGGACTGCCAGCTTCAACCGTGCCCAGCTCCCATCGCTGGCTCCACCCCTACTTCCTGCTATCACTGGCCAGGGCGGAAAAGGCACCTGATTCTCCGATTATGGCAGGGGGCTTCTTCCTGCTTTCCCTTTCGCCTCCCTGCATTGTGCCTACATATGCAAATTAGCCGCCATCTTGTTGGCAGTTAACTTGCATATAGCCCTGATTAGCCAATGAAAAGGGTAGCTCGTACGCCAATTACCATTTTTCTCTTTTATTAGTGTTGATTGTAATAAACTGCCAATGCTCTCCTCCCTTCCTGTCCTCTCCAAGAACTTAATTCCCAAACTCAACATCTCAAAATAATGTGTACTGTTTAGGAAAGAACTTTACTGGGCAATTTACTGAGCACTCTTGATATTGCAATCACTTCAGTAAAGCTTGATTTAAAGTCCTCTGGTAGTTTTCTGAACTTAAATATTACAATGAAACATTTTTAGCTGTAAAGCAATATAAAGGTTTTGGTCTCTATGACTTGTAGCAATTTAAACTAAAATTGGTGTGAAGGATTCAATATAATATCCTGACAGCTTATTATGATTAGTAAATAATTCTGTCCTATATCTTCACTTTCTTATAGGGACATTTGAAATTTATTGGCTGTAAGTACTTGATGAATTGAATTCTCAGTAAGTCCTTTTAAATGCAAAAATTTGGCGAATTTTCGAATTAGGTGAAAAAACAATGATTGCAAATTAGAAAAGATTCAATTCCTACCTGCCACAGCACCAAATGCCAAGGAGCCACTCATTTGTAGAGCTTGCTGTGCTGCTGGTGGGATCTGCAAACCTGTACCTGGAAAAGAATAGGTCTTAAAGTCCTTAATGTGTTAAGAGCAGAAAAATCCAGATTTCTGAGTGTTTAATACCAAAGTCACTCCAATAGTAAACATGACAAGCAGCATATAGTGTAAAAGATACAATTAAGTTTATTCTGAATTTTGAGAATGTTATTTTTATAGAAAGCACAAGGAATCCTGTAGCATACAATGTGGTACTCAAAAATGCACCACCATAAAGTAGATTCCATTAGAACTTTAAGGTGAGGAACTTAATCTATGAAATTACATACATGTGCTGCCCACAGAGAACATCAATTCCAAAATAAATCACTTTCCATTAGTCTAGATAACTTTCTCATTATCATAGTCATACTAAATCATTAACACTAAAAAAAGAAACTTACCCTCTGCAAGTCTTGCCATTAATTGAAGACGACCAGTTGTTCCCAAATCAATTCCAGTCCTTTCCAGTTCATCACTGTCCAAAAAGGAGCTAGCGCTGGAAGCATCAGTTCGTTCAGTAACATGACCAACTTTCATTGGCCTTCCTGCTAGCTCAAATCCATTAAGTTGTTCCAAAGCCTTCTTGGCACATTCTGAATCGGAAAACTAATCAAGGGAGAGGTAAAAAAAAAAAAAAAAGTCCAGTAGATTAGTTTACATAGGTAAGGAAATGCTTGCTTATTAAGTTCACTAGAGTACCGGTGCACGAAATTGGTGCACTGGGTGTGTGTGTGTGTGTGTGTGTGTGTGTGTGTGTGTGTGTGTGTGTGTGGTGGTGGTGGTGGTGGTGGTGGTGGTTGGTGTCCTCTCAGCCTGGCCTGCACCGTCTTGCAGTCTGGGAGCTCTCCGGGGATGTCTGATTGCAACGGAGGTGGGAGAGGTTCCCACCACTGCCGCTGTGCTCACCAGTCTTGGCTCAGGGCTTCTGGCTGAGCAGCGCTCCCTCTGTGGGAGCACATTGATCAACAGGAGGCAGCTCCTACGTTGAGTGTCTGCCCCTGGTGGTCAGTGCGTGTATGGCGACCGGTCATTCCGTGATTCGGTCAATTTGCATATTAGCCTTTTATTATGTAGGATTATATTCAATAATTATAACTGGGCGGATGATGAAGTAATTTCAAACTATAATATCACGAACATAATCAGACCGTATTATTGACATAATTTAAAATGACAAGATAGAGCCAGGCTGGTGTGGGACAATGGTTGAGCATCAACCTCTGACAGAGGACGTCATGATTCGATTCCTGGTCAGGGCACATGCCAGGGTTGGAAGCTTGATCCCCAGTGGGGGATGTGATTGGAGGCAGCTGATCAATGGTTCTTTTTCATCATTAATGTTTCTATCTCCCCTTTCCCTTCTTTGAAATCAATAAAAATATATTAAAAAATAAAGAGTGAAAGGCTCCTAAAAGGAAGCTTAAAAAAAGAAAATGACAAGATAGGGATTCCCTCTCAAAAGCATGCCAGCACCTTTCCCATCCCCTCCTCCTCTGTACCCCTTTTCCCCCCTAAACTTGCATCCAACTTGTTTCCTGAGCCCATTTCTTCCATGACACATCAATTGGTGCCTCTGGAACCCCCACCCCAGAATCGAACCCGGGACCCTTTTAGTTCATGGGTGGATGCTCCAAATATTGAGCCAAATCAGTGAGGGCCAGATATTATCTTTAATACAAAATTCTAGGTCAACTTTTCTTGCCAATGAAATCACGAATATTCTTAATTCCAGGCTACAAACGCAGAAAAATGCTAATCCATACCCTCTGGTTTTAATTTAATGAGAGAAAGGAACATATTCCCATGAATCCTGTACTTTAATCTTTCATCAGAATGTTTATTGTTTAAAATAATTTCTGGCCTTGGCCAGGTAACTCAGTTGGTTAGAGTGTCCTTCTCATATGTCAAGGTTTTGGGTTCAATTTCTGGTCAGGGCACATATAAGAAGCAATCAGTTAATCATAAGTAAGCATAAGTGAGTAGAACAACAAATTGATGTCCCTCACCAACCCCCCTTTCCTCTTTCTCTCTCAAAATAAAATCCTATATAATAAAGCGGTAATATGCAAATTAACCCTCATGCCATCACACTGTCACAAGATGGCTGCACCCACAGTGGAGGTGGGGTTCCCTTAACAAGCCATAACGAGCAATCAGCAGGGACCTGAGGCTGCATGGTGTCAGGCCAGGACGGGGGACCTGAGGTTGTGCCCCACATCCAGCTGAACTTGATTGGGGACCTCAGGACACCCCCCCGCATCCGGCAGGGCTTGACATGATACCTCAGACCACGACCCCCATCCGGCAGGGCTTAACGGGGGACCTCAAGCCGTACCTCATGACTGGCGGGGCTTGACGGGGGACCTTAAAGCACGCGTCCCACCACAGCCCAGGCTGGGCAACCTCAAGCTGTGCCCCCCGCCTGGCGGGGCTTGACGGGGGAGCTCAGGCCATGCACCCACCCCAGTGTCGGGCCAGGGGACCCGAGGCCACGCCCCCCGCCCCTCCCGGCACCAAGCGGAGAGACCTGAGGCTGTGCCCCCTGCCTGGAAGGACTTGACAGGAGTGGGGCCAACTGAGTCTCAGTCTTGTGCGATTTTGAAGCACATGCTGGTAGGCGAGGACTTGACTCTCAGTCCCATGGCACACCCCAGATTCTGACAGGAGGAAGACTTTCATATACATTTTACTAATTTTCTTTCATCTCTGACATTTCTATTATAGAGAAAGGGCACATAGCAACATTAAAATATTTCCTTTAATTAATTCCCTGTTAATGTGCATGAATTTCGTGCACCAGGCCACTAGTATAATAATATTGTTACTGAGATGGGAAAACTTATAGATAATCATTGTTACATTTAAAATCCCGTTAAAAAAAAGCACACCAATATTTATACTGGGGGAAGGAAGATGACCACATTAATGTTATAGAAACAAAATAAAATGTTGGTGATTTAAGATTTTTATAAACAAATTTTCTCCTTTCACCAGCACCATAGGGATTAAATAAAATCCCTATGACCATACAAAATACATTCTCTCCTACAACAGGTTTAAATTTTATGAGAATTTGAATATAAGACAATTATTTCTTGATTAAAACCGGGACCTATCTGTAATTTTAAATACTTGTTTATATTGGTCAGTTTTAGAGTGAAGGAGAAAAGACTGGGGGTAAGAGAGAAACAGAGATACATCATTTGTTTCACCTATTTATGCATTCATTGGTTGATTTTTTAGTTTTTAATCCTTAGGCAAGGATATGTGGTTCTTTTAAAATCATGGACTGGGGTGTAATGGCTAGTCAGAAACACAAGGCATTCCTCATCATTGTGGTAAGATGCATAGATATAAAAAGAATTTTAAGTAAAACGGAATCCCAACAGACCTCATTCAACAGACAAAAATGTGTCAAACAAGAGTCAAAAATTAAAGGAGAGACTTTAATTTTAAGAACAGTTGGCTAAGTAAACTGACCAAATACAGGATAATAGGAAACTGGTTAAATTTTCATATTTGGTGCATACATACTGCTACTAAAAAAAGGCTATGTCACACTAATTTAAGCCACTTGAAAATAATAGCCATGTGTGCTTCTCAACTATCAATAAATGAAGTTTTACTATGCTGCTTAAATCAAAAACATTCAAGTCATAATGTTAATTGTTTACCGTAATAAATCCATATCCCTTGGATCGACCTGTTTCACTATCCATCATGAGCTGGATACTTTCAATCTAGAAATAAAAAACATTAATTATTACTAAGTAAAAAGTAGGGGGTCAAATGTTTTTCCTTGAAACATGATTGAATAGTCTCCCTCTCCACCCTAAATAATAAATGAAAACATACCACAACCCAAATTACCCCAACCCCAAAATATTCTGAAAGCCTAGCAACTTCCCAAGCAAGAAGTCATGCACTGGAGAGCTAAAAATTATTTCAATAATATTAATCTTTTGCCTCAAAAACAAATAACAAAAAATAAAAAGTTCTTTGTAAAATACAGTCAGGTGTTAGAAATGAAAACATTTTTGTTTCCTTCCCATTATGCTGAACCCATCAAAAAATAATTCTCAATACCAGGCATGATAAATTGCCCAAAATGTTAAAATTATTTAAAAAGAACACTGGATTTAGTGATGATTGTGCAACTCTGTGAATAGAATAAAAAGCAATTAATTGTTTACTTTAAATGGGTGAACTGTGTGGTTTGTGAATTTTATCATATCCCAAAATAAAGCTGTCCACACAAACAAAGCATGAAAAATTAAGATGCAGTGTGCATTTGTATTTATTCATGTTCCAGTGGATTCAGGAAATGTATTCATTTTATAATGATTGATCAACCCATACATTTATGACTTGTGTATATTTCCAATACACAAAGCACTCACACTCTCAACATCCTAATGTTTACCACTATTGACTTAAAACAGTTTAAAAAAGGGGTAAAATGGGGTTGTGAAAGAAAGCAATAAAAATATACATTCAAGAGCAATGAACATTGCTAGTAGATAAGGTTCAGCAGGAACCAAGATTTGTATTCACGGGCACAAAATGAATCTTTTAAACCAAAGCACAACCTACTATTAAATATTTATTCTGCAATAAAATGTCTTTTTCAAAATGAGGACTCACTGGACATAAACAGAAAATCTAATTATTCTTTAATTTAGTAGAGAAACTTCTCTACATACCCCTAAATTTTCAGTAAGAAACAAAAGTACCCAAAAGAACAAACCAAGGGGAAAAAAGACTCTTGCTCCAAATGCATTCAGTACATTTTTATCATTCATGTTGATTTTTTAAATGATTGATTCTAATACTCACTAAGCATTTTACTGTAGCATTATAACAACATATTAATAGAATGTCTAACTTCAGATGGAAAAGAATAGATTGAGTTGTCACAATATTGAAGATCAATTGAAATTATCACAAAAACCTTGCAGAATCACCCTCCCCATGTTAATTTTTATAGAATATAACAAAGCAGATATACAAAATTATTATAGTTACATCTGGATCAAGAGCCTATTGAAAGTTATTGTTTCAAGAAATTGGGACTTACCCTTCCAAAAGGCTCAAAGATCCCCCGCAGCATATCTTCAGTTATGTTAAAGTGTAATGAGCCCACATAAAGCCTCATCGGTCCAGCACTTCCCTTTTGTAGATTGTTTGCCATTGCTGCAGCTCTGTTTTTTTCTGCCTACAAGTTACATTAAGTAAAAAGGCACACTATAAATCAAATCAAACCATTTAGTCATACGTCATTTTTCCCCAAGTACCTATCATAAAAAACTGGCGTACCTTTAGTATAGAACAGAAAGTTAAAGTTAAGTAAGTTCAAATCTCATTTAATTTGATGCTTCTGAGCCCTGGTGGTCAGGTGAATCTATAAACTATTAGGTTTGTACTCCTCCATCACAGGAAGAGAACAGACCAATTACTTTTCTATTGTTTACATACAATCAAGTGATAAATACCCAACATTAAGTACTCCTAAAATATTAACTAGGACATTATCACCTTTTACAGGTCATAAAGCAAATAATTTGATTATGGTTGCATAAACTTGTTAGCAGTGAAACTGGAATTTCAAGTCTGATTTGGTTACAAAGCTTATTTATAACTTATATGAGTCTGATGAAGGAACCAAAAATTTAGGAGTTATGGCATATTTAGTTCAGTGATTTGAAAACCTACCAACACAACTATTTAGGTACCGATGATGAATCCTAACATATACTTTCCTATTATATAAATATATTGATACATCCCAATTTTTCCACATCTAAATGAACTAAAATATATTTTGCCAATTTTGTAAAGAATCAGCATAGAGGAGTTATATTACAATTTGGATTATCTTAAAAGATATTCTTAAATTAATCTGGACTATTTTAGAAAATATCCCTTTTTTTTATTTTATATATTTTATTGATTTTTTACAGAGAGGAAGGGAGAGGGATAGAGAATTAGAAACATCAATGAGAGAGAAACATCGATCAGCTGCCTCCTGCACATCTCCCACTGGGGATGTGCCCGCAACCCAGGTACATGCCCCTGACCGGAATCGAACCTGGGACCTTTCAGTCTGCAGGTCGACGCTCCATCCACTGAGCCAAACCAGTTTCAGCGAGATATTCTTTTTTTTTAAAATAAATATATTTTTACTGATTTCAGAGAGGAAGGAAGAGAGAGAGATAGAAACATCAATGATGAGAGAGAATCATTGATTGGCTGCCTCCCTCATTCCCCACATTGGGGATCGAGCCCACAACTCAGGCATGTGCCCTTGACAGGGATAGAACCAGGGACCCTTCAGTCCACAGGCCGACACTCTATCCATTGTGCCAAACCAGCTAGGGCTAGAAAATATTCTTAAATTAGTTTGAAATATCTTACTTTAAAGAAATACTAGAAATGATGGCCATTCAAAAACTACTTTTTAAAAATTTATTGATTTTAGAGACAGGAAGGTAGAGAGGGGAGAAAAGGGAAGGGTAAAAGAAAGAAACAATTTGTTGTTCCATTTATTTATGCATTCATTTGGTTAATATTTTTTTGCCTTAAGAGAGTGGAAGGGAGGGAGACAGAAAGAGAAGCATTGATGTGAAAAACATCAATTGGTTGCCTCCAGCATGCAGCACCCAGGGGATTGAGCCAGCAACCGAGGTACATTGTGACCTTGGCCAGAATCACATCAGAGATCCTTCAATCCATGAGCCAACGCTCTATCCACTGAACCAAACCGGCTAGAACATTGGTTGATTCTTATATGTGCCCTGAGATCAAACCTGCAACCTTGGCCTTCTTGGGATGATGATACTCTTAACCAAATAAGCTAGCCAGCCAGGGCCAAATTATTCTTGACATGAAGTAAAATCTTCTGAAAATGTTAATTTTTTGTTATACTCACCAAGAACTGTTAATTCTCTGAAGGTCACTGGCTAACACTAACCACTGAGCAACCAGCCAGGACAGAAAATGTTAATTTTTTTTTTTTTAATGTCAAAATCAGTGTGCTCACCCTAGCCGGTTTGGCTCAGTGGATAGAGCGTCAGCCTGCGGATTGAAGGGTCCTAGGTTCGATTCCAGTCAAGGGTATGTACCTTGGTTGTGGGCACATCCCGTGTGGGGTGTGCAGGAGGCAGCTGATCGATGTTTCTCTCTCATCGATGTTTCTAACTCTATCCCTCTCCCTTCCTCTCTGTAAAAAAACCAATAAAATATACTTTTTTAAAAAATTAGTGTGCTCTCTCTCCTGGGAGCTCGCCATACCTTTCCCTCCCCACCTCTTCATACCTCATAGGCATGCATCTCCTAAACTCTTGCAACCAGGGAAGCAATGAGCAGCCACAGCTCTCCTGGTCTAAAGCCGTAAACCTGTCGCCAAGGCCCCTTTTCTCTAACTATTCAGTGAGCCAAAGTAGCTCTGCCTAGGCTCTCTCCTGTTGCTTCTTCTACTCTAATCCCTAACTTGTTTCATTGTCCCCAACTTTAATAAATGTACTCTCAAAAAAAGTCAAAATTGTTCAATTTGACAAACTGCAAGGAAAAAACATGTTCGTGGATGCTTAATAAACAACTAAGAGACTATTACAAATCAATAAAATTCTAGATCAAGTTCTCAAGTCTTTTTCATGAAGTAGGTATTTACACCTTAAGGCACAAAATACTACAGCACAACACTAAGCCAACAGCAGGTTTCCACTATTATCAATGATCAAAATCTAAAGCAAGAAAAAAAACTTACCTGTGATGCCTGTACTATGATTGGCACTCCTAAAACACGTTGGCCAGTTAATCCTATTGCTAGAGGCACTGAGCTAACATCAACAAACTCCACATAAGCAATTCCCTTGGACCGTCTTGAATTTCTATCAGAAATCATCCTCACATCTCGAACCTAAAAAGAAAACACACACTTAACACAAGGTTGTTTCTGGAACCATCCAGTATAAGCCATTCTAAATAATAATTTCAAAAACAGACAAGAGGCATATTATTGACAAAGCAAAGGTGTGAGCCATTAAAATTTTTTAAAGATAAGTACATTTGTGGGCCCACTTCTAGCTTCTATTTTTTGATAAATGTGGTAACATTTATCACCTCCAACACTTATTAACTTCCAAGTGAGGTTAAATAGAAATGTTAACAAAAAATAAATTCTGTATTTAAATTCTACTAAATCAAAAGGTTTGTGTTTAGATGTCTTCCATTTTATGTCATACTGACAATTACTGAAATGTTTCCAATTTCCACTTATATGACCTCCCTAAATAGGTCAAGATTACCTTTCCTACTGTAGAAAAAAACTCTTCCAGATCCCTTGGCCGAATTCTTGCTGCTAGCTGCATGCAGAAAACCGTCCTTGCATCTCTTTCCTCAGGAGTTAGATTATCAATAGGTTCCCTAACGGGAGTAAGAAATACAGCAATTTATAACTTATTCTTGTTAAAGTACATTTTCAGTAAACAGAATAAACTTCGATGTTTCGATCTCTCTAGCCATCTCTCTAAAATCAATAAAAACATTATTTTAAAACAGGAAATTATAGTAGTGGGCTACAATTTATTCATTATTACAAATAGCCTTACATTTCTAAATTTAAAGAAACTAAAGTGCCCAAGGGAGAAAATAAAAGCATAATAGATGACATTTACTTTTATAAGTTTTAAGGAAAATAAAAGTATCTATTAACATCAATTATGAAATATTCACTATATGGTTAAGGTTCTAAGTGAATCCTTCATGATACAAGCATAAACATGGTCTGTCTTATCCATGTTTTGAACATTCTCAGGAATACTTTTGAAATACTCTATACAAAATTCTGGTAGATCCCATCGAGAAATCAACAAGTGATTTTAAAAATATTACTGTAAAACAGACATACAAAGCTGGACTAGATCCAGAGAAGGATAACTAAAGGGAATTTTTAGATAGAAAATTAAATATTAGAGAGTTAAAAACCTCAATATCTGCAAGAGCTTTTAAAATTGAGGTTTTTACCAAATCCTGGAATATTAGAATATACCAAGTAACAGGATAAACTCAAAGTTAAAAAGTTTCCTCTAAGGCTGGTTGGCGTGGCTCAATGGTTGAGCATTGACCTATGAACCAGGAAATCACGGTTCAATTCTGGTCAGGGAACATGCACAGGTTGCAGAGTTGATCCCCAGTGTGGGGTATGCAGGAGGGAGCCAATTAATGATTCTCTCATCACTGATATTTCTATCTCTCCTTTCCTATCTGAAATCAGTTAAAAAACAAACAAACAGGTTCCCTTTAAGGGAAGGCAGAACACCAGTAAAGAACAATGCTATGAATATAATGCTGCCAATATAATAAAACGTTACGTGAACAAAATGGTAAATTGGACAGGTAAGTCTTATGTTTATTTAAAAGGAAAATAACCTATAGAAACATTGAAGAACCAAAGACTACTATTTAAAAACCAGTCAGCTTGGTTAAGATTTATTTATATGCAATTAAAAGGAAAGCTGTTGAAAATTTAGAAATACATTAACAGTACTAGTACTACAAAAGGACATTTAATATGGTCCAATTTACTTAATGTCACTAAATTTAGCAGTCGTATAAATTTCAAAAGCTGTATAAAAGCTAAAAGTTCTAAAGAAATAAATAGTGACAACAGCTACCTCACGGGGCTCTTGTCTTTTCTGAATGGACTTTTGCTTCGGGAACGTCGTCTGCTGCAAAGTTAAAAAGTTTCAGAAGTTACCCAAACAAGTACACCACATTAGTTCCTTGAAAAACAATTTAAACAATTCAGAAGTATGTTTAAAAACCTTAATTTGACGCTATGGGGCAACCCAATCTTTCCTCGGATGGCACTGTTAAATTTTGGTCCGGAGCTAAAAAGGAAACACAAAATTACACTAGTTACAGGTTTAGGGTCTTGCTAAGATCACGTTCATGTGCTCTCCAGCAAGCTTAACATTGTTTAGGCTGCTTCTTTTCCACCTCAATTATGAAGAGGAAATAGACTTTTTAATTCTATCCCAAGCAAACTGCTCTTACAGTTATCTATTCTGGACCACTGAGAGGTGCCAAGACCAAAGGTTACAGCCTCAAAATGTTTAAATTCTGAAAATGCTCATTCTTATTTTTAGTCTATAGTTTTTAAAAGATTACACACTTATGAATACATTCCTGAGGTTTACGAAAAACAGAAGTCCTTACTTCTCTCACACCAGAGATAACTAAAGTTAACAATTTTGGCGTGCATCTCTGCACACACTTTCTCAGGAACATACATATAATTCATGTTTTCTTAAGAGACTTCTTTAAAAAATGAGACTATTTATACATAATCATGAAACTCCAAAATTCCATTTTACAACAAATCTCAGGGACTGCATAAAAACACATCTAGCACATTCACTTCCCTGTGGCAAAATATTCCATAGTAAAGACGTGAAGGAAGTTCAATTCTTCAAAAACACTTTTTTTGAGGACTTGACATATTAAAGGTTTAAAAAAAAAAAAATCAAAAGGACAACTATTCTAAAATACAAATTTATTCTGTATTCTAAATAACTCTAAAAAGGTCCAGCAGTTTGGGGGCCTTTTATTTTGAAAGACCAAAAGAAACTAAATTTAAGAGACAAATCAGATGTCCCTTAGTGCTCATCCCGTTATTCTTTTCCAGAAAGGTAGCAAAATGAAGTATCTAGTGGTCTGTGACCCACCATTTAAATTTGTTTTCATGAGCTACACATGTACTTAACAACATCCAAGCAATTCCAAATAAATGATTTTGTATTAACACACTGTATGTGGGAAACGTATTTATACGTTTTACGTTGACTGTAGTAGTAGAGCGCGAGACACGTATTAATACGTTTTTTATAGACTAGCGGTAGAATGCGGGTAACGTATAAATACGTAAACTAAAGTTATCGTAATTTTACTGAACGTTGCCATTTGCGCAAAAAATTAGCAAAAATGGCCCGCGCCACCTGTTAGCGCACAATAAAAACTACCCGCAAACAATGTTTTAAGTCTTTGCTATTCAAGCTAATACTGATAAGAATATACATTTACTGAATAAATTAAAAGTTCAAAGAAGAATGTATAAATACTTTCTTCTCCCTTAATTATAGAAGTCCCAATTTCTGCCTCCATAGTTAAAAATCACCTGAAGCCAAATGTAAAAACTAAATCATTTTTAAGTCAGACCAGAATCACAGGCTGACTTTGAGCATTCATCACTGAACAGAGAAAATAGTACTCAAAATTAATTAAGGTAATCCTTTTCCCTATTTAGTTCATTTTGGTTAAAAAAAAAAAAGAATGCAGTAGACTTTGATAAGTTGGAGAAAAAGCAAAATGTTTTTTAATAGAGCATTTGGAATTAAAAAACAAAGAGTTCAATTCTTTATATTTTAAAGATTTAAGAACCAGAATCAGAACTCAGTGAAAATAACTTTAATGGCTTCAAACACCAAAACATTTCATGAATAGCAGTACAATGGGTGCTTTATTTACATTCTCTTCAATTTTCATTAATAGTTTTTCTGACAATTGTTACCTCTTTCTTAAAAGTTGAGAAAACTAAAGCTTAATGTTAACTTGTAAGTAACTTGCTCAAGTGGCAGAGCCAAGGTTCTGATTTAGCTGTTTGTCTTTGATTTCTACTTTCAACATTTCAAGTTTTAAAGTTAGAAGTGTTAATTTTAACATACCCCAGTTTATAACAGTATGTTTATTAAGAGGAAAGCACCAAGGACTCTTAGATTCAATCCTTGCTTTTACCAGTTATTTACACAGTTGAGATGTTTTTAATAACTATATTGAAACTTTGGACCTATTTATTAAATAGCCACATCCAACTTTTTGTAGTGATTTAACCTTCAAAGCACATTTAGTGCTTTATTTTTTTTAAAAAAGAACCTTAAATACAAACAATGTGATAAGCCCCCAAAATCATCATTATCCAGGAGCATACACCAAATTCACAAAGGGTCTGTCATTTCAGCTGTAAACAGCCACACAGATAAGATTACTGTTAACAAATTACATAGTTGACTATTGTAACTTACATCCATCTGAGCTTTAAACTCTTAAATAACTTTATGTTCAGTTAATGTTCATATACCAAGTATTTGGCATTACATATCAAAAAAAATTTGTTAAGCATTCTAATGCTTTAGTTTGGACTGGCATACAGTTCTAAAATATTTTAATATAGAATAACAAAATAATCTGTATGCCTAGAGTAAAACAGATGTTTTTGTCCACAAATATTTTTTCACTTTACTAGTCCTTCTATGCCAAATATCCTTATTTAATGAAACACTCTAAAGAGTAAAATTTCACAGTTCAAATCACTCAGGTTAAATTGCTATCTGGATACCCAGCAAAGACTCTCAAACCAAAATCATCATAATTATAGTTACATACTAAGGACTTCTGTAGCGGCCTCTGAATCTGCGATCTCGACTTCTTGAGCGGCTCCGTCTCCTTTCTTTGCTTCTACTTCGCTTCCTTTCACGGCTTTTGCTCTTTTTCCTTTCTCTATCTCTGCTTCGCTTCCGTTCCTTACTTTTGCTTCTTTTTCGTTCATGACTACGACTTCTGCTCTTGCTTTTTTTCCTCCTGAGAAGAAAAAAAGTCACCATTATATTGCAGGTTTAAGAATCTGCCAAAATATACTGCCTTTTATGGTCAGAATTTAAAAAATCTGTTTGCAAATTTATTTTGCTTTTTTAATATCATACAATGATACATAATCATATTATGGAAAAATAATTTCTAGGTAAGATAAACACCCAACCTTTACTTTCTACTACCAAAAATCAGCAGTTGACAAAGAATTTGAGAGAGCAGGGACTATTCCTGAGAGTCAGCTACAGCTCTAACAAGAAAAAGGTCTTATCAGCAGATAGAGATCAAAACTTGAACTTTTAAATAAAAAGTTCATCTTATAAGTGGCCAACAGGTATTACTGTAATCCACAGCATACAGTAATAAATGAAAGTTATAATAGAATATGTTAACAGTTAAATATTAATGTTGGACCACATATAAAATTTTCCATTAAGTACATTAATTTTCCTTAAGCCATTTTTGACCCAATTTATACTTTAAATACTTTCAACAGCCATGCAAACATCAATATTTTGTTTTTTATCAGCAAAACTATAAGGAATGACAAAGGATAAACTATTGCAGTAAAATGTATTGACACTCCTAGACTTTATTGTAATCATTTCAGATACTTTCTTTTGAAAGTTTTGAGTATACCGGAATATGGAGTATGCCTTTTTATGCCAGTTTATACAAGCCTGTGGGGTGCAATAAAAAACAACAATCAACATCTCTATATATATTTCTTTATAAAATTATAAGCTCTGAAAGGTAAAAAGCCAGTCAGTCATCCTTGTGTTCAGTTCTGTATTCTTCAGTGTGCCATCACCCAACTTTTAGAGGTGCCTTCAGATATTTCAGTATAAATTGAAAGACATTTCAAAATAAACTTATTCCACTAAAATGTCAATTTGTAATGGCTAAAAGATTGAACATTTTGACAAGTCTACATCATTTGGAAATTTCATTTAACTCTTTAGTCCTATCAAAGCAAAATTAGCACAAGAGCATTGAAGTCTGCCTCAGAGAGAACCTGTAAGCAGGTCATCTTAGAGTGCATTGAAAATAGAAAATGAAGACACCCACCTTCTGGAATCTTGAAACCCACACTCCAATCACAAGGAGATGTAGAGCTTTCCAAGGAGGCAGAAACTTTTGTCTAAAATTTCAAGATAATCCACCTGACTGTCAGAAATGTATATGCTAGGTAGCACATGACAGAAAATTAGGCTACACTCATTATTTATATAGAGGTCATCAAAGCAACGCCCAGAAGGGCAAAAGGTAACATTCCAACTTTGTTGCCTGAAAAACCTGACACTATCTATTAAATAAGTCTGTGCAATAGCTGTTAAGTCCTAAATATAATCAATTAGAGGACAAAGTAAAAAGTAACTCAATCTTCCACAAATAAGACAAAGTTTTTGCTCTGCTCATATGTAGCCCATAGTAGAGAGGCACCAAACCTATTTACCTCTTTTAAGACCTAAAACTTATTTTACCAAAGGAAACACTCAAATATTGGAGAATTAATTTCAACTTAAGGTCTTCCTAGGACTTTTAATGAGTCCCCATCCACATCTGAAGGCAACCCCAGACAGGTAAATAGACAGCAACCTGATTAAGACATTCAGAATATATAATTCTCTGCATAAAAGCCCAGACAGAAACTTAAGGGTGCAAGAAAGCAGTATACTTCTCTATAACGGATTGCAGCTTCAAAGAACAAAGTTAACTAAAGAAGGGTTATAAAAATCCATACTAATAGTCAAATCCTGTTACAACTTAATGGGACTTTCCAAAGTCTTTAGTGGCAGTGGAATTTTGTACTGAACATCATTGAAGTAAATGGTCCACTGGGCTGGGCCTTTGGACTTTTTGGTTATATGGCCTCTGCTGTAAAGGTGTTTTGCTATAACTGGATTTGACCTCTTCCATGTAAGAAGATCTAAATTTTAAATGCAAAGTACTCTGGAAAATAAGAAAAAAAATAGAAAAGTCATTTATTCCAAAATTTATAGATAATCCACACCACAGTAGCCAATATATTTCAACTGTGTCATTTTATTGTTATCCCCCTTTTTTTTTTTTTTTTTTTACTAATTCCTAAAGAGCTTAACTGAATGAATGGTGATTTAGACTTTGCAAAACTGGTTACACTAGCATAACATTCCCATGAAGGCAAGCTCCAGTACTTGATGTCTTGCCAAACTCAGGGGTATATAGCTCTTTTCAAAGTAAGTCAATTTAGAACCAATTTGTGTTATATTAAACTTAGCTCCTTTTACTATTAGAATACAAATGAGTGTATGCATTGAGAATCAGAATAATATTTTTTTGTGTTTTTTTAGAATTAGTATTTTTTTAAAGAAAACATTTACTAGTCTCTCAATTCTCAGAATGTGTATTTTCTTACTACCTTAAAACTATCCCACCCTAGCCGGTTTGGCTCAGTGTATAAGAGTGTCGGACTGTGGACTGAAGGGTCCCAGATTCGATTCCAGTCAAGGCATACACTCAGGTTTTGGGCTCAATCCCCAGTAGGGGGTGTGCAGGAGGCGGCCGATCAATGATTTTCTCTCATCATTGATATTTCTGTCTCTCCCTCTCCATTCCTCTCTGAAATCAATAAAAATATTTTTTAAAAAAACCTATCCCGACACTCAATTACTTTTTAGACAATGAAGTTTTAGGATGAAAAATGCAAGGTGGCACCTTCCTTTGGTTGACTTAACTTACACTAAAAATTAATCACAGAACATTTACTTGTTTTATATTATATCCATCACCAAACAAAAATTTCTTTTAGATAACTTTGAAATTTGAAAAGATAATTCCATTCAAAAAGTGGGTGAAAGTTCCTGAATGAATAAAAGAGCCATTTATTTAATCAGCTACACATAGTTGAGGCTGAGAAGGCTGACAGAGAAATAATCTGTACACTTAAAAGATATCAGATAGTAGTTGGGAGTGTTTTGAAAAGTTTTCCCCTTAAACAAGAGAGATCCCTATGGTCAATTACAGAAAAGTGTCCATTCTATTTAGTCTCATAAAGATATTTTTCGTTAGATAAAAAGGCCACTAAGCATCAGTCACTGAATCCTTGTAAAAGCTTGGTGGTCTTAATGAGCTTAGATGCAGGGTGAAAACAAGTAAAACTGGAGATGGTATTAGCAGCAAGGAGTGACATCTGAGAATGGTACAACAAAGGTCTGTGCCCTACAGTGTATGTCCTCATTCTTTCTGTATTTAACTGTGAGTTTTACTCACTCACCAGGCCCGATACCTAGATTGGATCATTTCAGTCATTTCATATGAATATCACCCCCTTCCTAAATTTTCTTGGATTACAGAATTGCAAATTAGAACCATTAATTAGGAAAGTTACTCTGTGAAAGGTCTAAAACCAGATGACATTAAATCATGCCATGATTGGTTGATTGCCTCATATAGCAATTCAAGACTAAACCCAACCTAATTAATACCCATAATATGTTGTGGCTAGTGAAGAACAGACTCCCACAAGAAAAAAAATATAGGACATTCACTACATTTTACATCACTTTTAAACCATTACTACTACATTATTTTGAGGAAATTATAATTTTAAAGAAATGTGGGTAGCAAAGCCTGAATAATCCCACCTGACAATTTTTTCATCTTTTTATGAAATTATATCAACCTAACAAAGTTGTTGTGAAGATGTTGAAGTAGTATATTATAAAAAGCACTTTCAACTCTTAGGAGGAAAAGAGCCAAAAAATAACCAAGGAGTAGCTATTTACCATCATTTTTCATTATGTATTAAGAGCTCATGAACATGACAAAATAGTTTAATACATTACAAATATAGGTTAACAAAACAATTTAATGCTTGTAACATCACTAATCTTAGAACTGAAAACTCCAAGAATAGTATCCAACCTTATAAAGTAGATCTAATTTATACTGTTACTTAGAATTTTATCTACTGTATATTCTGTAACACTGGGTTACTATTTTGGGTTACTCATTAACTCAAATAAATTGTATCACTTGATTTTTAAAAAATTCCCCATTCTTAAGTCCAACTGAGTTTAAAAAGTTTTAAGATAACAAACGCTATGTAGGAGGAACATAAGTACTTAAGTAAGCTATAGCATTAGGACAAAAAGGGCCTTTAATCAGCAAGGATCTTAAATAATTCATAGCTCCGAATCCTTCAGTAATTTAGAACTAACAATCCTTTCCCTGGCCTGATTATTTACTTTTTCTTCTTCCTAACCCATCTTCAGTGGATATTTTAGTATATTTGGTAACATCAATTAATATTAAGACATAAGATACAACTCTCATCCAAACTGTCATGGATGTACTTGGAGGGGAAGGTGTCCAAAAGGTCCCTGAAACCATATCCCAAAATCTAGGGAAAGAGTCCAGAGTTTTATATCCTTAAATAGTTTCTCATCCCAAACGATAAAGAACCACTTTTCTAAAAGAGGAAAAGAAAAGTTTCTGTAGAGAATCTTAGTTTGATGCTTCAGCCAGAGGAACAAAACTTTAATAAGATCCCAAACACACAGAATTCCCCCACCCCAGGTCCCTTCTTAAAACTTACTTTTTGCTACGTTCTTCATGGCCATTAGCACTGCTCAACTTGTTCTCATCCTAAGCAGGGTTGATAGAAGAACATCATGAGGACGAAGTGGTAACATTTCAAGTTGTCAAAGGGTAAAGGGAATAGGAATAAGAAAATACAAAACAATTTTAAAACTAATTACTTATTCATATTTTAACATGGAAGGCTATAAAAAAATTTAGATGGGTATGTGTTTAACCACTTTGTTGCTTACAATTAAGTCATCAAGACACAAAAATAAAAAAATACATATTAACATGTTAAATTTTACTTTCTTATATAGATATTAAGTTATCCAGATTTACAGTGTTGAAGTAGTTAAATAGAATTTCTTTAAAACATGAATGAAGTCCTGTTTTGAGTTTTATTCGATGTTCTATGGTCCCTTTGGTCAGTACCATGGCTCTATTTCTGCCTAAGCCCCAAGTGGCCATGCTAGCAGCCAGCCACTATCGATTTCCTGTGACCGATGCCATTCCTGAGATCTTCGCCCATTTCCGTTGGAGGGTTGGGACTGTAAGAGCTTGATGCCACCTCTGTCACACATCTCGCCCTGAAGCAAACAGGGATTCACACTGCTTTAGTAATGTTGACTCTCAAGAACCCAAGAAAGTCAATTAATAATCCACCAGTCCAACCTAAACATTTCCTACTTCCATACCTGTTTACATGGAATTTCATCCATGTTAAACTAAGACACAAGAATCTTAACATTAAAATATAAAACTCTTCAAGAGTCTTAAGCATTACAAACTATGTACACTATTTAAAGATATAAAGAATTCATCCAAATTGGTACCACATGGTCGTGCTACACACTCAAAAACAAATGTATTATTTTTAAAAGGTTTAGCGCAATGTTTATTTTAAAGTTTGATTACATGAGTTAATGGAGTATAACTGCTAATTTACAAAGCTTACAGTTTGTGACACCAGTGATAATGCATGCATACTGCTATTTTCACCACCAACTGGTGAAAGAATGAAAAGACACTTTATTTTTACTGTGATACTGAAATGGGTCAAAGACTATTATTATTAGCCAAAATAATTCCTTTGTAGTTTTTAGTGTGAAATATGGCAGGGACTAATTAAAAATAAAACAATATGGAGAACAGTAAAACAGTCATCAAGTGACTCTAAGTTGTGATACTGCCTCTTTTGCCTTTTTTTTTTTTTTTCCTATTCAGGGATCCAAGAATTTTAGTAATTTTAATTGAGCAGCAGTTCATCACCTGCCCGTTTTAGTTTTTAATATCACCAGTCTTTTATATGTATACATAGAAAAAATTTTAAATCTCACCCATTTCTTCTTGTAAGACTTAAATATTTGCTTGCCACAGACTGGTTGTACTTTGTGATTCTTGGACCCCTGCTATTTTCCCAAACCACTACATTCACCTTTTTGCTATACCAAACTGGAGCTGGTAATTCTTAGTTGAGTCATTTTACCTAGGGGACCACGGTACAGCGATAAGTCACTCAATTACTACCTTATGATTGACAGTTCACACTGGAATCAAAGGTGAATTCATGGGAGTAGAGGTGAGATATCGTTAGGCAAGTCTACAAAGAGAGATAGATGGGCATTTATTCATCACGCTGAAGTGAAACTACTGCACAATATTATTACATCAATAGCATATATTTACTTTTGTAAGTTATACGTAATGCATCTCTGATAAGATAAATCAAGAGGGCTCCGGGGAGGTTAGTTTACATTTCAGCAGTAGTTTCGTGAATAATGCTAAATTAAGAAATATATAGACCTCACCAACATGTTTTTTCTCACCTTCTTGTAAGGAGCCTCAAGCATTGCTTCAATATCAATATCGTCTGCCATTTTTCTCTAAACGCCTATGAAAACAGTAAGGTAATTCTATGAATAAATATTCTTCAATTCTGCTCAATGTCTTACTCGAATATTACAAAACTTCAGAAAAACCTTTTCAAAAGCCAAGGCACGATGAAAGTACTTTAACAGACTTGGCAATTAAATCTGAAATGCCTCTAAGACAGAACACATGAAAAGTCGAGGCAATGTTCGACTTTACAAAGTCCGCAATGAACTCCAAAAACAGAAGCCGGGAATCGCAAGCGAGGAGGCCTCCCTCCGCGCAGAACCCGCGCTGCCATTTTAGAAGCAGGGGGAACTGCCTCGCTTGGGAGGGGTTGGGAGCCATGGCTGCGTTCGGCTGGCGCCATGTTGGGAGGTCGCGGCCGGCCCAGGCCGCCAAGGGGCTGGTCGCCATCTGCCCGAGACCTCTTTGGGGTTCGTACCACCCAAAAACCCTGAAACATACCCGACCGGAAAAGAAGGGCGCGGTCGTCAAAATGGGGCCGATTTCTCGAAAACCTGCCCTCCCCCCGTCGCTAAAGACCGCCTGAAAGGAGCGTCCGCAGCCCAGAAAAGACCCATCCGCAAAAAAGCCTCCGACAATACTCCGGTCACCCACACCGCCTTACCTGCGCGGGCTTCTGGGCCCCTGCGGTGCTCGTGCTCGGAGAGGAGGGCTGCTGCCGCCGCTGTTGCTACAGTTAAGTCTCTAGGCCCGGGCCGCGGTATGCCCAGCCCGGATTTCGGGCTCCGAGGGCGGATAGGCCCGAGCGAATCTAAAAGAAACAATGGGATTAGGGAAGCCGCGCGGGAGTGCAGGACGGAGACTTCGGCAGCTCAGGATCCAACCCTGCGACAGCGTCCGCAGACTCCCTGAAATGGCGGCCGCTGCTTCCCCGTACTCACATTCACTAACACGCATATACACACAAACACACGGGGTCTCCAAGAGCCCTCGGCACGGGCTCTCGCGAGAAGCTGCACTATTTCCAGACTGAATAGGCCGAAATATCGCGAGATCTAAGAAAGGCCCTAGCGACCATAGCCCAATCTCGCGCAATGATTGCGCCATAGATATTCCCATCCCCCTTCCAGACAGGCGCCCTTGACTCCTCCCTCTGGCTTAGCGTCTGTATCTCGCGGGACCGCGCAAGTTGCTAGAGCAAAGGCAGTTGGTGCAATTACTGTCAGTCTTTTAGGAAACTCAACGCTGAGTGGAACTCTGTTGTCGCCACTTCCTCGTGGCGCCTCCTTACAGCGATCTGAAGGTTTTAGCCTCAGAGCCAACCGCCCCACCCTCCCCTGGGCCTCCCACCCAGATGTCTGTCAAGGTCGCCCGCCATAAGGCAGCCTAGTCCATATGGCGATCGTGTAAAACTGAAATAGTCATGTAGACTATCCACCAAGGCTGAAGAAGTGAAAACCACCTAACAGAATGCAGGAAGAGACCGGACCGGGGTAGAGAGTGAAGGGCTGCGGAATAAAAATTAGATGTCCCGGACTTTGGGAGCCGGTGGAATAGGCTGTCTCAGCTGTCCAGCTTCAAAACCGTCTTGGAAGCAGTAGAGAAAGGCAAAGAGGTGAAAAAACAGCAACAACAATCTGTTTCCCTGAGCAGAGGATCTGCCTTGTGTATGTGTTATTCTTTCTTCAAAGATGTCTGTCCCCCACACTCCTGGCTTGGCTCCTCACCCCTCAAGTTTCCCAGATGCCTGGCATTTAAGAGTATAAATTCACCACTTGTTCTTTGGTCAATACTGGGAAAAATAAGAGAGCAGAGAGGAAAATGTTTGAAAAAAAATTAGAAAGATGACATACAATAAAAAATCTTATAAAAGTCTACTAACCGCTTAATGATTGAGGGCAACGATTTGAAATGAGATACCTTGGTTCTGTAGCTGCTCCAATACTGTGTGACCTTGGAAAAATAAGTTTACCTGAGAGCTTATCCTCCATTTTCTCCTACGAGGAAGAGGGTAATATAATTAGGAGGCTAAGCTTCCTGAGACTGACCTAGGCCAATAATGCTAACTACTGAATTCTCAGCGTTCAGCCATGTGCCCAGCCAGGTGAACACTCAGTAAAGGAAGGAATGAATGAATGAATGAATGCCTACTAGCGTAGTGAGGATTAAATGAGATGATGTCTGTAACATGTCTGGCAAATATTTAATTCTCCAAAAAGTTAACTTCTGTTATTGCTAAACAAATTATTTGGAGGAAGTGTAGGTGTAAAGAGGTTTTCCATTTTGAGTTAACTTTGCATACAGTGTTTCTCTTAGAGGGTTAATAGATTTTGCATAGTTAGTAATGTTTTCCTATTCCTTTTCCTGAAAATTCAAATCTTCTAATTTTTAAGTGTTGAAAATCATTACAGAAGCATAATTTGTTAGAAAAGGTGAGCTAATCTTTTCCCCTTTAATTCCAGTATCGTGACTTGTTAATTGTGCAAATATCACAGCATAAAGATAGACCTTTCTTTTTTTTCTTCTTTTTGTTAATCATCACCCCGAGGATATCTTCCCACTGATTTTTAGAGAGAGTGGAAGGGAGGGGGAGAGACAGAGAGAGAGAGAGAAACATCAATGTGAGTCCTGCACGCATCCTGACCAAGGCCAGGGATCAAGCCTGCAACCAAGGTACACACCCTTAGATTGGAATCGAACCCAGAACTCTTCAGTCAAGGGCCAACACTCTATTCACTAACCAAACCAGTTAGGGAGAAATCACCTGTTTGATTCCTGGTCAGGTCACATGTCCAGTTTGTAGCCGATCAATGTTTCTCACATCGATGTTTCTCTCTCTCACCCTTTCCCTTCCTTTCTCTAAAACATATCTTTTTAAAAAAGACTATGGTAGCACAGTCTACCTGATAGACTCCAACAATTCTTCTCAAATTATTGATGGGCAGAATGAGACTTCCCGGCTCTCCCCTAAGTCATTATATAATGAGAAACTCAAGCCCATTTTATACAGATGGAATTAATTTTGCCACCCATATGATTTTTGCCTGATTTATCCATCTACTAATGAGGGAATTTGGCATTTGTTTCAAATACTTGTTTGTTCTGGCCAGAATATTAAGAGCATTGTAGTGACATATCCCAAGAAATTTGCATAAAATGGTGAAAGGTCAGTCCTTTTTAAAATATATATATATTTATTGATTTCAGAGAGGAAGGGAAAGGGAGAGAGAGAAACATCAATGATGAGAGAGAATCATTGATCGGCTGCCTCCTGCACACCCACTATTGGGGATCGGGCCGGAACCCAGGCATGTGCCCTTTAGCGGAATCAAACCTGGGACCCTTTAGTCCTCAGGTTGAGGATCAATCCACTGAGCCAAACCAGCCAGGAGGAAAGGTTAGTCCTTAAAAGAATAGGAGATATTTCTAGGGTAGTTGGGGGTGAGCAGGCCGACAGGCAGAAGGGTTAGGGGTGATCAGGCAGGTAGGCAGGTGAGCGGTTAGGAGCCAGCAGTCCCGGATTGTGAGAGGGATGTCTGACTGCCGGTTTAGGCCCGATCCCTGTGGGCAGTTGAACATCCCCAAAGGGGTCCCAGATTGGAGAGGGTGCAGACCGGAAAACAGAGACTTAAGAGGTTAAATAACTCACTCAGTGTCACAGACATACAGTGAATACCGGAGCTAGCTTGTACTGGCTTGCAAGAGCTGGTTATTAAATATTCAGCATTTAGTTGGTAGGTGAAAATAGGCTAAAATGGGAATGTGGGACTATTTACACTATGGATAATGGCAAACACTACACATCAGACCTTTTTTTTTTTTTTTGAGAGCAAGTTTATCAGTTCACCATGGTAGTCTGATGGGGGTTCTGTAGATATTCCAGACCCTGGGACCATAAAAATCGTGGGAGATGGACAAAAAAATAAACACATAACATAAAATATATAATAGCCAGAACCGGTTTGGCTCAGTAGATAGAACGTCAGCCTGCAGACTCAAGGGTCCCGGGTTTGATTCCGGTCAAGGGCATGTACCTTGGTTGTGGGCACATCCCCAGTGGGGGGCGTGCAGGAAGCAGCTGATCGATGTTTCTCTCTCATTGATGTTTCTGGCTCTCTATTCCTCTCCCTCCTCTCTGTAAAAAATCAATAAAAAAATATTAAAATATATTTAAAATGATGACAAGTGCTATTGAGAAAAAGTATCAAAGGAGAGCGATGAGTTTCAGTGTAATTGTGGGCATCTTGGTGTGATTTCGCATATGATTATAAAAACAGAAACCTATAGGCCTTAACAAAGACATTAAGAATTAACTAGAGGAATAATCTTGTCTGAGAGTAATGGAAAAACTCACACATAGAAAGTAACATTTGAAGTGGATGTTGTAAAGTAAATATTAGATCCTTATATATCAGCCAAGGTCATGTAAGGAGGTAGAAATCATGTGTTATTTGAAGAGGGAGAATTTAATATAATGGATTATTAACTGCATAACTGAAGAAGAGGAGAAATTGAAGGTATGGAAGTAGTAATTGTAGGAACAGCTACCACCCCCAGGGTGAAGAAACAAAGGAAAGAAATTGAAATTATTAAAACACAGAAACTTAAAGGAGGGGTCAAACAGAGCTGAAACTCAGACCTCAGAAAAGGAGGTGTTGCTTGGAGGGTGCTGTGTCTCAGGACTCAGAGGAAAGGCCCCTGCCGGGAGCCAGTCCATCCTTGCTGTTTCAAAGGACCTGGCATATATGGCATACTGTTCTTAATATGTTTGCTCACCTTCTTGGCACTATGTGTTTTAACCAAGGTCACCTCTCTGAGAAAGGTTGTTTCCCCAGGTAGGGATTTTCCCCTGAAGTTAGGGAGGGAATAAAACCCCTTAACTAAGTGCCAGGCGGGTAATTAATCACTTTAACTACGAACAATCATGCTTAAGCTACATAATCTTTACTCCCTGGAATGGAGATAAGAAACGCCCTAACCTTTGGAATAGAGATTGATAGGATTGAATCAACTGGTATAAATACAGATGTAACAAGACAACAGGAGACAGAACTTAGAAGACAGAACCTAGACACAGAACCTACACAGAACCTAGAGACAGAAGAACATCGCTGGAGATCCAGACCAGAACTTGGCTGGAGATCCTGGCTAGAGATCCTGGCTAGGCTGCTGATCAACTGAACACTGTCTCCCTGTCATTCCTTCTTCGCCAACTCCGTCCACACCTTTGGGGACCCCTGGACCTGCTGGGGTTGGACCCCAGCAGGCCCCATGTGTTTTGGGCCTAGACCTGTGAGTAGGGGACACTGGACAGTTTGATGCTGGTGTCTCTGAAGAAGGAGTAATGAGATGGGTCTGTAAGTGTTGGGAAACCATAAACTGATTCAGCTGCTGTAATGAGAAGACACTGCCTCTGCCAGAATTAAGAAGTTTTGCTGATAGAAACAGGAAGCTAATTAATAGGAAGGAAATTTCCATCCTGCAGTGCCCCTCTAGTATTATCTATTGGGATAGCTTACCAGAGAGCCAGTATCAAGGAGAAATATTATTTGCAGAGTCCCAAACCCAAAATCATAAAGCAAAAGAGTGGCTTTGGGACTAAGACAATACTTAATAAGAGAGTCACCTTACCTAGTTTTAGAAGGCTCTGCATGGTCTGCCTCCTCATAAGTTTCTTTGCTACAGCCACATAGCCTTCTGCCAGGTCTTTTAAGACACCATGCTTCCTCCTGCTACAAAGCCTTTAGCATATTCTATTCCTTGACTATGATGTTCTTCACTTTTTATTTATTTATTTATTTATTTATACAGAATTGGTCTGATGTTTTAAATTATAAGTTACTAGAGGCCTGGTGCATGACATTTGTGCACTGTGGGTGGGTCCCTCAGCCCAGCCTGCACCCTCTCGCAGTCAGGGACTCCTCGGGGGATGTCCGCAAAGGGGTTCTTAGTGCTGCTACGGAGGCAGGAGAGGCTCCTGCCACTGCCGCTGCACTCCTCAGCTGTGAACCCAGCTTCTGGCTGAGTGGCCTCCCACTGTGGGAGCACACTGACCACCAGGGGGCAGCTCCTGCATTGTCTGCGCCCTGGTGGTCAGTGTGCATCATAGCAATTGGTCATTCCACCATTTGATCAATTTGCATATTAGCCCTTTATTATATAGGACTAGAGGCCCAGTGCATGAGATTTGTGTGTGGGGAGGAGGGTATCCCTCAGCCCGGTCTGTCATCCCACACGGATATTTCACAGATTCAGAAATCAGCCACAGAGTAGTCACACCATAGATAATCTGCAAATGCTACAAATCAACCTTTTCTTTTTTTCTCAGATAGCAAGGTGTTCATAGGCCACTAAAAAGTTTTGGACATCACATTAAAAAGGTTGTTAAATCTCACAAGTTTGTTATAGAGATTAAATGATAAAATAAATTTGTAAAGTACTTAGAGTACCTGGCATAATGGAAGCACTTCAAAAATATCGCTTGATATTATCATTCATGTAAAATATTAAGCTCTTATTTTATGCTAGACATCATTCCATGCACTGGGGATATAGCAGTAAACAAAATAAAATCCCTGCCTTAAGCATTTTAAATTCTAAGGATATAAAACAGATTATTAACAGAAAGATATTTAATACATTAGGTTGTGACAAATGCTCTGAAGAAAAATAATTGAGGATAAGGGAGATAGAGAAGGACAGGATACTTTTATTTAGAGTGGCAGGGAGAGCCTCTACGATAAAATGCTTATTGAAAAGAAACCAAAAGATAAAAAGAAAAAAGAAAAGAAACCAGAAGGAGCCCTGACCGGTTTGGCTCAGTGGATAGAGCGTTGGCCTGCGGACTGAAAGGTCCCAGGTTCTATTCCGGCCAAGGGCATGTACCTCGGTTGTGGGCACATCCCCAGTGGGGGCTGTGCAGGAGGCAGCTGATTGATGTTTCTCTCTCATCGATGTTTCTAACTCTCTATTCCTCTCCCTTCCTCTCTGTAAAAAATCAATAAAATCTATTTTTTAAAAAAAAGAAAAAAAAAAAAAAGAAACCAGAAGGAAATAAAGTGGTCATTCTTGTGGGTCTCTAGGGCTAGATCTTTCCAGGCAGAGGGAACAGCAAGTATAAAATCCTAGGTAGAAGTGTGCTTAGTGTGCTTAAGGAAAAGCAAGGAATCCCGTGCAGCTAGAGTGAGCAAAGCAAAAATAAGAGAATTTGAGCTTAGAGAGCTGGGGAACATAAGAGGCAGATTAAGAAGGGCCTGAAGGTAAAGATTTTGGATTTGTACCTGACTGGCATGTCTCAGTGATTGAGCATTGACCTACATATGAACCAGGAGGTCATAGTTGAATTCCCAGTCAGGGCACATGCCCGGATTGTGGGCTTGATCCCCAGTGTGAGGCATGCAGGAGGGAGCTGATCAATGATTCTCTCTCATCATTGATGTTTCTATCTCTCTCCCCCTCTCCCTTCCTCTTTGAAATCAATAAAAATATATTTTAAAAAAAGAATTTGGATTTGCTTTTAGTTAGAGAGAGGACAAATTTGGGTGGCTTATGGAGAGGAGTGGATAATCTGACATGTTTTAGAAGGATCACTTTGTTTATGATTACTGTTTTGTTAGAATAGTAACTTGAGTAGTTTGACAAATAGGCTAAATTGGAGGGAATAGGGTCAAGGAAATAAAGGAAGCTCTCCTGAGAATTTTGTTAGTTTAGGATTAATAAGCATAGGATCTGTAGTAAAACTGTCTGTGCTTAAATTATTTTTAACAATGTGACTATAGACAAGCAACTTAACTCCTCTGGGCCTCCATATCTTCAACTGCAAAATGATGAAACTAAATAAGACCACTCTTCAAGGATTATTGTAAATATTAAAATAGCTCATATGAAGTATTTAGCACAATGCCTGGCAAACAGTGAATATTCAGTAAGTATTATCCTTATTTTTTAACAAAAGGGATACATTTTTGAAGTATATAGGAAGGGGAGACAGGCAAAGGTAGGAGTAAAAGGAAAATTTGGGAAATCTATAGGGAACATAAATATAACTTTTATTTCCTCATCTTGCCTCTGAAAAATCAGAAATCTGACCCTAAGGCTTGTGATGGGAAGACAGAGCCCTCTGGTGCAGGGAGAGTTAAATGTGGGCAGAATCTAGCTCTCATGTATTTGTTAGGTTTCACTTATTGTGGTGTTTATGGAATCTTTAATTTCTTTTTAAAAATTTATTAATTTGAGAGAGAGAGAAACATCGATTTGTTGTTCCACTTATTTGTGCATTCTTTGGTTGGGTCTTGTATGTGCCCTGATTGGGGGCCAAACCCGAAACCCTGGCATATTGGGATGAGACTCCAACCAACGGGGCTACCTGGCCAGGGCCTGGAACCTTTAATTTCTACTTTAACCAGATATGCAGAGGTTTCTGCATCTATTTTTACCTTCTGCAATAAAAAAAAACTCTCCTGAAAATAAAAGGAGATGAGGGGCAAGGAAGAAGGATGATGATTTAGCAACTAGGATAAACAGACCTTTGAAAAGCTCAAAGGCCTGAAAAGTGCTTGTGAAATAGCAAGAAAAAGAGAAGAAAGAGAGAGAGAATGATATATGCAAGGAAAGCAGGGAAAGTAGAATTAGGTGAGAGTACCTGTGACTCTTGCTTCTTCCTAACTGTCATCCAGTGAATTTCTTTGGTGGTGTTATTGAGAGCCTGGAATTTGGAATCTAGATTGGACTTCAGATACTGTTTTAGGCCCAGGGGAACGGTGGCCTGGGCTCTGGACTCGGTAGGCTTTAGTTCCCTGGGAAGTCAGAGAAAAGGGGGCCTTGGAGACAGGTTCAGGGGGTTAGCAGCTGCCCATTTCTCCCTTAGTTGCAAGTCTCATGGGGTCCTTTAGTGGTTGGGGGATAAGTCTCTGTGGGGGAAGGGAAGGAGAAAGGGAATGGCACTGGCATGCTCCTAGGAGGTCGAGAGGGAGAGAGAGAGACAGAGACAGAGAGAGACCAGAGTTTAACTGGGTGGAGACTTTCATTTGCATTCAGGGATGATTGACAGAAACTATATTTCTTCTGGACATGCCCTTAGCCATAATGTATACAGAAAAATGCATGGGGTGGGGGTGGGGGGGAGAGTGGTCAAAACCTAAATGCAAATTTTATTATAACTAGTCCAGGGCCCTAGTAAGGTCATATTAGCATTAAGGTCATGTCGTTTTCCTCTGAGCTTGCGCCAATAACTGGAGCTGAACCTGCCTGCTGGCAGCCTGCTGGTGGTCTGTTGGGCTGCCCATAGAGAGGTGGTCTGAAGGCAATGTTGGTCTGACCCCTGTTCAGGATCCCATGGCAGGCCACACCACGGCTGCTCATGTCTAACTTCCTACCTAACAAAAGATCAAAATATATTTGAAATTGTATTCAAATTTGCTTAAATATGCATAAAGACATCCTTAAAGGATTCATAAGAAAGTAAGAGTAGTGGTTACCAATTGAAACAGGATCAATGAGGGACCAGAATTTGAGGGAGACTTTGTATTGTATATCTTTTATAAATTTTCTGATAGTTGAACTGTGTAACAGCATTAACTATAGAAAATTAAATTGTAAGCTGTTTGGGGAGTAAAGTGGAGTACCAGCAGGTTTAGAGACTGTTTATGTATTATTTTAAAAATTATTTATTATTGATTTTTAGAGAGAGAGGAAGGGAAAAGGAGAGAGTGAAACATCGATGTTAGAGAAACATCAATCAGCTGCCTCCTGCATGTCTGAGCCAGCAACCCGGGCATGTGCCCAGATCGGAATCAAACCAGCAACCCCTCCATGCATGGGGAGATGCCCAACCTTCTGAGCCACAGGGGCCAGGGCTAGAGACTGTTTAATCAACTTCTTTATAACCTCCATTTCCTTAGTCCCTGGGGCTAAACTCCTTTCCCTTTCTCTTTATCTCCCATCTGGCAGGAGTTTTAACCCATAAGAAACATGTATTAAGTATGCTTAAATTACAGGGAACAGTTCTAGGTATTGGGACTCCACAGGACATAATCCCTGCCCTTGAAGTGATCCAGGTGGATTTATCACTCTTTTTAGTGGGTAGGACAAGAATAAAAAAATGTCCTTCTCTCCTCTTTTCCCTCCTTCCTTATAATCTTTCAAAATGCTGGAAATATATTGGAACTCCTGCTTAATTCCCGTCCCCCTCACTCGAAGTGTAACAAATCTTTGGGAGCTCAGGACTTTCCATCAAGGCCCAGACTGGGAGACCTCGGGCCAGGGCCAAACTCAACCTGCTTCCCTTGGGCCCCCGTCACCTTGTGGAAGTTCTCGGACCTCTTAAGATGCTGCTGCGACTGTGGTTTCCGGCTTCCTGAGTTCTCCTACTCAGCTTGGTACTGCAGATATCACACCCCAGTTCCTGCTTTGAAGACTGACATGCTCAAACGTGGCGATACTCTGAGTACATGGAGTCTTCGGGTCATAGCTAAGAGACTTCCTTTTCTGTTTTAGTTTTCCTCCTCTCCCTTAACTCATTGTAAATGCCTTGGGGTTACATAAGGACAGAGTATAAAGGTTTGCTGGGTAGCAGCTGAGAAAGATCACTTTTCTAATTGAATATTCTATCTCATGTTAGGTATTTAGTTTTGCTTCTCTTTAGCTAGGGACCTGTTGAACACTCTATCTAGACAACAAATCTAGTAAGAAAGCAACAAAAAATTATTTATACAGAACTTTACAGTTTACAATACATTTTCTCATATGTTATTTAACTTAAATGTGACAATTCTATGAGTGAGGATAGATAGCCCATTTTAGAGCTGAAGAACAGTGATGCTTAAGGAGAGAAAGAACTTTTCCTTGCAGGTATTGAATGCCTGTTTTGCTACTATATACCTTGGTGTATGCAGGTCATCATTGTGGAGCTATCTTTTCATGGGTTGGGACCATAGTTCTGAAATTGTTAGATACTTAGCAAGAGATTCTACTCTCTGGAGTTGAGGCTGCTATACGGTCAATATTTCACTTATTCATTCAATCACAACTCTTAGTTGAATACCTATCCTGTACAAAGAAAGGCTCTACCTAGTAAAGAATTGGGAATTTGAAGACCAACTACTAGTGAGATGCTGGGGAGAATCTTAAAGCAGAAAGGTGAATGCTGCCATCTAGGCAGTAATAAGACCTGGGTTTTGTTTTATTTTGTTATTTTCTTAAAATCCGCACTCAAGGATATTTTTTTCCATTGATTTTTAGAGAGAGTGGAAGAGAGAGGGAAAGACAGAGAGAAATATCGATGTGAGAGAAACACATGGATTGATTGCCTCTTGCATGTCCCTAACCAGGACCCGGGCAGGGAAGGAGCCAGCAAGCAACCCAGTTATGTTCCCTTGACCAGAAAGGAACCCGGGACCCTTCCATAGCCTGACACTCTATCCACTGAGCCAAACTGGCTTAGGAGGGTAAGACCAGAACTTTGCAAACTGGAGTTCTGTGGCCAGCTAGCAGTCAGTGAATGTCTAGTTTAGAAGAAGTTAGTAAGGGAAGGGGTGGGGGGTTGAAGGGGGCTCTAAAATATGGTGATGGAAGAAGATTTGACTTTGGGTGGTGGGCACACAGTCCAATACACAGATCTTATAACACAGAAACCTACATCTGAAACCTACATGATCGTATTAACCAATGTTAGCCCAATAAATTTAATAAAAAGAAGTTAGCAAGCCAGTTTTCTGTAGGTTTTTAAATCAGAAAGAGCTTATAGGTACTTTATTCATATCTGTATTTATTTTTGCTCAGCCAGCATCAGTTTTCCCCTCAGTTTCCCTTTGGGGGGATATCCTTAGGAGTAGATTGCTCTTCTCTTCTTTCCCTGGCAGCCTAGACTCATGGGCCCTGAGTTTGATATGCTTGGCCCTAGACTATAATACATGTGACCTGAGATTGACCAATCAATAGTGGCTCCTGGCCAAGACTTAGCCCAATTGTTTTCCTGTTGATTCTCTGGGGCCCAACAACATACTTATTTTTTTAAATATATTTTATTGAGTTTTTACAGAGAGGAAGGGAGAGGGATAGAGAGTTAGAAACATTGATGAGGAGAAACATCGATCAGCTGCCTCCTGCACACTCCCTACTGGGGATGTGCCTGCAACCAAGGTACATGCCCTTGACCGGAATCGAACCTGGGACCCTTGAGTCCTCAGGCTGATGCTCTATCCACTGAGCCAAACTGGTTAGGGCAACATACTTCTTTATAATATTTCTGTTTTCCTTGTGCTTGCAACAGACAAAAAGAATTTTAACTTACAAATTGTGACAATTTCTTTACCAGGCTGTAAGCTCCTTGAAAACAGGAACTAAATGTCATTCTGCTCTTTATCTTTGGTGCCCAGTTCAACCCTTCTCAATACATGCAGGTTGAATAAGTGAAGAAACATGCTATTTTTATGTGGGGCTATGGAGTTTGGGATTCTTGGCATTACTGTGGTTGTGGGGCAAAAAATTCTGTACCTATATACTACCACAGTCACTAACAGTTGAGCAGCTTCATGTTAATAAACAGAAACCAGAAAATCCTGGGAAGGTCCTTTTTCCCTGTATTTGATTACTTAGCATCTCTGTATGTTACAATTTTTGTATATGTACTGTGGAAATGAGCACAACTGAGGCTTCTGTCCCTGGTTTCCCAGAACCTCTTCCCGAGCACTGCCCTCTGTCCTACTTCAGCTGTGGTAATATCCTCTTCACTCTTCAGTCCTGATATGAAGAATACCTCTCCTATGAATTCAGGTCATAAAGAAGAATCTGCCATTTTTTTCAACATTATTCTCTTTGCTTTCCTCCCCTCCTCAGATACACACAGAGTATCTATTATTTGTCCGGTTCTGACAGTTCAGAAGGTACAATATAGTCCCTAATTTAAATTCAGGAAATAGACAAATACGACCAAGAGAAGAGACAAGTGAAATAATAACAAATTGTGTTGTGCTTTGTTGAAAACTAAAGCGATAAGGTAGAGAGTAATTGCCATGGGAAGGCATGTGGTAGAGAGAAGCACTTCTAGATAATGTAGTCAAACAGGAGCTCACTGAGATGAACTGAGACCTACATGATGGAGTCAGCTTTGCAAAAAGCAACAGCCTATTTAATGGCCCAGCAGCTAGAGAGAGCTTGGAAAGAGCCATAGAAACTGACAGAGGCCCTGTGGTGTGGTTCAGTGGTTGAGCAGTCCACCCATGCACCAGGAGGTCGCTGGTTGAATTCCAGGTGAGGGCACATTCCCCGGGTTGAGGGCTCCATCCCCAGTAGCAGGCGAGCAGGAGGCAGCCCATCCATGTTTCTTGCTCATCATTGTTTCTATCTCTCTCTCCCCCCCCTCTCTCTCAAATCAATAAGAACATATTTTTAAAAAAGAAACTGACAGAAAGTCAGTGTAGTGTGGCTAGAGGATGAACAAGGGTGGAGGATGCAGATGAAGAGATTGGTTGGTTGTTTTAGTCAGGGCAGTGCCATGATTAGATTTACATTTTAAGAAGTGCAATCTGGCTGTTCTGTCCTCTCTCCAATGTACAATAAAGTTGTTATTGCTCTTTTAAATGACAGATGTGCAGCATTTTCCCTTGGGACTTCCCAAGTCCCATTGGGAAAATATCCTGGAACATTCTGGGGTAGTTGCATCTCTGATCTTGGTCTCTGGAGGCAAAATACACCTCTTAGTACCAGCTATGGGAATCCTTTCCTAGGAGTTAATGAGGCAAAGTGAAGGAGGGATTAGTACAAAGGCCCTGAGGTGGGAAGGAACCTGGATTGTTTGAGGACTTGAAAGTGGCAGAGAAGTCTAAGAATGAGTGGCAGGTTAGGTTCAGACTTTGAAGAGCCTGGTAGATAGGCTTCCAGTGAAGACCCTACTGATCTGTATCTGAAGAACAGTGGGAAACAGGCTTCGAGCAGAGGATGCCTGTGATTATATTTGCGTTTTGAAAGCTTCCACTGTCTCTGTGTTAAGATTGCATTAAAAGGTGGAAGAGTAATGGGGCTGAAGGGACCACCATCATCCAGGAGAGATGTGATGGTGTCCTAGACTGGTGTTTGCAGTGGAATGGAGAGAAGTGGAAGGCTTTAAGATGCATTTAGGGGGCAAAATTAACAGCTGATGGATAGTGTCCAGCTCCGGGCTTCGTGTGATTTCAGTAGTTAGTGGTGAGTGGGGACTTCGAGCTTGGGATCAGGGCGCTGGCCGGGTTCCCGCGCGTTAGTGTAGTGGGCGTGGCCCTCCGGACCGTCGTCATGGTGATCATGTTGGGCGGGGCTGAGGGCGGGGCAGCTGGGGGCTGCGTCACTTGGTGGTGGCGATGGTGCGTATGTGTGGGGGGCGGGGTATACGCTGGGCGCGTCCCTAGGATCACGTGGTGCGCAGCACGCAGAGTCCTTCTGGCGGTTGGTCCTGAAGCGGCGCAGCCGGAGCGGGGCTGTGAGGTGAGCTCGCGGTGAGGCACAGCGAGGCGAAGCCGGCTGGTCGAAGCCGGTCCGGGCGGGCCCGCGCCGGCGCGTGCCGTGCGGGCGGGGACGGGGACGGACGCCACCGCTGCTCTGGTCCCCTGCCCGGCCCTGCTCCCCGCCTGGCCCGTCTCGCCCAGCCCGGAGGGAGGCCCGGGGACTGCTGCTGAGAGCGTGGCGGGCGTGCGAGCGGCGCCCAATCCTCAGGGCTGCCCGCGGGAGTGACGGCGGCCTAAGCCAATCAGCGCCGCCCGAGGGGGCTGGGTCGCGGGGTGCGGGCCTGGGGCGCGGAGCGGGCCGTGTTGGTGGTGGTGGTGGTGGTGGTGGTGGGTGGTAAGCGGTAAGCGGTAAGCGGTAAGCGCCAGGGCCAGAGCCTGAGCTTTGTGGCCCGGAGACCTCCACCACCAGCCTTTGCTATTGCCTTTTTTTTGAGAATGCGTTTTTGAAAATTGACTCTTTTATCCTATTCTGGGGAGCACACCCCTTTCTCAAGCCCGACTATGGGAGTGTCCCCTTTCTCTAGTTTTGAAAATGTGGGTGGGTCACCCCTTTCTTAAGCTCCAGTCCAGGGGGTTTTACCTCAATTTCCAAAGCCCCCTCAAACTGAGGATGTACCCCCTTTCCTAGGCTCCTCAAACTGGGAAGACACTTCCTTTTTTCGAGCCTTCAATCTGAGTAAGCACTCCCTTTCAAATTTGGAGCTTCGCCCTGTTAGCGAGTCTCTCAGATCTGGGGTTCAATAACCAGAGTTTTGGGGTACTTACATTTCCACAAATCCAAGCCCCCTTTTCCAGGCTCCTAAGCTGGCAATGTGCTTCCCAGAATTTCTTAAATTTAAGGGCTGCTTCCTTTCCTCAACCCTTCAAATGTGAGGTGCACTTCATTTCTAGATACGACTGAAAATGAGATCCAAGTCCTGAAGTTTAAGGGTACATATAGGCAATTACACAAGAAGGGAATTCGCTGCTCTTCCAGTCACCGTTTTTGGGTTTGCACCCTTTTTCATTAGTTCCCGAGGGAGACTCATTTTCATATCTGGGGGTGTATTTGTTTCTTGTGTTCCCCAAATGTATGGGATACACCCCTTTGGATACACAGTTTTCAGGGTGCAGTCACCTTCCTGATGCTTCTTAAATCTGGGAGGGTACTTCTTTTTTTCTGATTCCTCTCATTCCCAGGTGGTAGTCCATGGTTTCTGAGCTCTTCCGCCATCTAAAACATCCCCTCCCCTCCCCCCAGTTCCCTTCCATTTCTGGAACCTCAATTCCCTGTAGGTGCTCTCCCTGTTCCTTTATATTTTTTTTTAATTTTAAGACTGATATCAGTCTTAGCACTTGTATTTTCTTTTTTTATAAAGATTTTTTAAGTGTATTTTTATTGATTTCAGAGAGGAAGGGAGAGGGAGAGAGAGTTAGAAACATAAATGATGCCCTAGCCCCTTGGTCGGCAAACTCATTAGTCAACAGAGCCAAATATCAACAGTACAACGATTGAAATTTCTTTTGGGAGCCAAATTTTTTAAACTTAAACTATATAGGTAGGTACATTGTTATTAACTTAATTAGGGTACTCCTAAGGCTTAGGAAGAGCCACACTCAAGGGGCCAAAGAGCCTCCTGTGGCTCGAGAGCCGCAGTTTGCCAACCATGGCTGGCCGGTTTGGCTCTGTGGATAGAGCGAGGCCTGTGGACTGAAAGGTCCCAGGTTCGATTCGGGTCAAGGGCACATGCCCTCAAGGGTTGCGGGCTCGATCCCCAGTGTGGGGCGTGCAGGAGGCAGCCGATCAATGATCTCTCTCAGCATTGATTTTTCTATCTCTCTCTCTCCCTCTTCCTTCCTCTCAGAAATCAATAAAAATATATTTAAAAAAAACCATAAACGATGAGAGAGAATCATTGATCGGCTGCCTCCTGCACGCCCCCTACTGGGGATTGAGCCTGCAACCCAAGAATGTGCCCTTGACCAGGATGGAACCGGGACCCTTGAGTCCTAAGGCCCATGCTCTGTTCACTGAACAAGAGCAGCTAGGGCTCTTCCTTTGATGAATGGGTATCTTTAGCACAGCACTTTCTCTGCTTCTGTGACTTTTTTTTTTCCCTGAGCGTACTTCCTATAGTCATACCTGAATTCACTTTGCCCAAAGGGAGGCTCTCCCTTCTAAAGGGGTGTCTGCATGTTTTCTTCCCTGTGTCTACTTTATCTTTCTGCTAACTGGAACTCTTCTCTGTTAGCTTGCCTTCTACCCAGGCTGGATTTAAACTGGGAAGGAATCACCTCTCATTTCTTTGGTTATTCACAGGACTCTTAATCCTCCTGGTGGTTTGCTTCCTATAATATTCTGGTTAGATGAATACTGTTTTCTCCTTTGCTTTATTTTCCTGTATTGGAAAAAAAAAAGCTCTCAAGAGATTCTTCTAGTCTTGCTTTCAGCTCAAAGCTTCCTCCCTACATTGGCTTACTTCTTTCCTTTTATCAAGAAAAGAGATCATTTGGAGGAATGTCTGATTACTCTTTTTGTTATTGTCCCAGGGGTGCAGGTGAGGGATGGATCCTTGTCTCTCCCATCACCTATCTGCCAAGCCTTGCTCCCAACCCTTACCTTAAAATCTACAAATACCTGGGACCTCTTGTCTTTTAAGAGCCTCTCAGTAGATTATTTCTTTTGTATTTCCCTCTGCCTTTCTAGATCTTACTCAGGGCTTCTCAGCCTGAACCCCTTAATCAGATTAATTTCTCCACAGCTGGAATCCCAAGTGCTTATGGGATAATGACACCTCTGACCTTTCTTCCTTTTGAGAAGTACTTGAGTGTGCAGCTGTATGAGGCCTCAGTGGGGGAGAGAGTTTGGGCCTGAGAAACTACATTGGCAGGACAAGGCCAAAGGAAAATACTGCATTTTTAGGACCACATCCTTCTGAATCTCATTTGGAGATTGGAAGTTTGCCAAGCACCTGCTTCTTAGGGATGCTGGGGGATTTAATGATACTCCCAGGAACCTGTAGGAATTATTGGAGCATGTGGAGAAGTGTTTGAACTCAGTGTTGGAACTTGAATTGTATTTTCAGAACAACTAAGCTGTTTTATATCTCATGTTCATGAAAGCCCTAGAGCTAAGTTGTGTTATTTCAGGAAGTGAAATAGATCCATATTTAGATCATTTGGTCATTAGTAACTACCAAATTCATCAAAAAACATGGAAGGTCTGTCTGAGCAGTACCTAATAAAATAAAAGTGAACAGGTACTTTGTCTCTTTATTTGCCTGGTTGGTGCTTTATCTGTGTACTGCTATGAACAGTGCACCCAAGTGTTCTATACCACTGCTTCTCAAACTTGAATGTGCTTATAAGTCACTTGGGGGTGGGGTCTTGCTAAAATGCTGATTCTGATCCAGTAGGTTTAGGGTGGGGCCCGAGTGCCTGCATTTTTAATTCCCAGGTGATGCTAATATTACTGAACTATATTTTGAGTAGTGAGGTTCTGTACACAAAGTCAAAGATTTTTGTGTGAAAATAGGAAGGTGGTGGTTAGCCTTATGCTAACCTTATGCTTATTGGTATTAAGTTCCATTTTCTCTTTATCCAGACACATACCCCTTAAAGTTTTTTTTTTTTTTTTTAATATTTTTATTGATTTAAGAGAGGAAGGGAGAGGGGGAGGGAGATAGAAACATCAATGATGAGAGAGACTCATTGATTGGTTGCCTCCTGCACACCCCCTACTGGGGATGGAGCCCGCAACCCAGGCATGTGCCCTGACTGGGAATCGAACCCAGGACCTCTTGGTCCGTGGGATGACGCTCAATCCACTGAGCCATCACAGCTGGGCACCCCTTAAAGTTTGTACAAGGCATGATCCCCTTCTGAGTACTACTAGTTATACTCAATTACAGTTATTCTAGCATTTAGCTTTAAAATCCATGGCTAAAACTTCTCTAGGACTTTGATTTCTATGTACTTTGTCAAATTTATTTATTTATTTTGTCCACCTTTTCCAAAACCTGGGTGTTTCCCTTCAAGTTCCATGATAGCTCACTTAATGGCTATAGGCCTGTTTCTGCCATTTGTACATGTATTAAAACTTAGTCTCCAATTCTGAGATGTCAAGGTAGTTTCTGGCTTTTTACTGCTATAAACAGTGCTTTCTATAGAAACATATTTAGCCCAATCATTATTATCTCCCAAAGATAAATTCCTATATGTAATTGGTAGGCCAAGTTACGTGCTTATTTTTAAGACTTTTAATGAATATTGCCAAAATGACCCGCACAAAGGATGCATTGATTTATACTTCCACTAACAATGTATGAGAATGCTCTCTTTAAAAACAAGGTACGAAAAGCTCAATTCTTTTCTATTTCCCTTGAAAATTAATTCATATTTGTTAAACTTTAACAATTTTTTAATTGAATATTTTTGGTGACATTGGTTAATAGAATGATATAGGTTTCAGGCATACAATTCTATAATACTAGAGGCCTTGCGCACAAAATTCATACGCAGGTATGGTCTCTAGGCCTGGCCTACAATCAGGGCCATCTTCTCCCGCTGCCTGCAGCCAGCCCCGGCCCTCCCCCCGCCCCCCCCGGCCCCCCCTCCGCGCCTCCCCCCAACCCTGGTTCCCTGTTCGCCATTGAGTGATCGGAGCCTGCCAGCTGGGAGGAGGAACTGAGAGGTTGGCCATTCCTGCCCGCTCGCCGGCCCCGCCCCCACCGTGGGTTGCCCTCTGTGTGTGGGGCAACTGGCGGGGCAGGGGCCTTGGCTTGGCACTGCCCGCATCCCCTGCCATCCACCCCTGATTCCCCATTTGCCATTGGGTGATCGGAGCATGCTGGCTGGGAAAAAGGACAAGAGAGGTGGTCAGTGCGCCTCATAGTGACTAGTCGAGCAGTCATTCTGGTCGTTCTGCTATTAGGGTCAATTTATATATTATCCTTTTATTATATAGGATATCACCTGTATATTGTATTATGTGTTCATGACCCCTAGTCAAGTCTCCTTCCATCAACATTTATTTATATTTTGTCAAATTTAAATGCTTAAATATTTTTTGCTTAAATTCAAACATAATTCTTGACATAGAATCATTATATCATACTTCATAGCTGATATAATCATCCAGCTTGTTTCTCTGATTCCTCACCTGTTATCCTACCATGGTAGGGAGCCTGAGCTATCCCAAGTCAGCAGGGTCACAGGTGTTGGAATGTCCGAGTCTTTGGTTTTCTAGGTTCTGGAAATGGGTCTGGGAAAGGCAGCGCTTGGAACTTGAATGGAAGCTGCTAGCTTATCTCTGTATGGGAACTTCACAAAGGTGAATGCTGGTGGGAAGATGACCTTCGTTGATGGGGATCATTTCTTATGATGGTCTCTCTCCTTTTGAACCCACATTTCTAATCTATTTCTAAGTCTTAGTGGGTTTTTTCTTTCTAAATGTCTTAGGTCATTTCCCTGGCTGTTACCTGTCATGGCCTTTTTCCAGCATAATTCTATTCTGTGCTCTAATCAGGACAAATTTGAATGACTAGACTATTTTGTGTCCTGGTCCTCCCCTTCCCCCATCCCTCACATGAATGTCAGATTCTCTTCAGTCAGGGATTTGATCTGGATTTGGCAATAGTCCCAGCTGCTCCACTCACTGTTGAGACCTCAGGCTAGTCACTTAATGCTACTGGGCCTCATTCTCCCCTTTTGTAAAGTGAGGGGCTGATTTCCTCCAAGGTCTGCCCTGTTCTGAGTCTTCGACAGTACCTTGCTTATTAGAAACCCAGTGTCTGGGAGCTTGTTGTAGCAGATCTGATTTCTTCACGTGCTCTGTTGGGCAGGCTGCCAGTCATTCTCTTGTCCGAGTCACTTCTGCCACTGCCTCTTTCCTAGCCAAGGCAGCCAGCTTGTCCTCACACCCAACTAGAGCATTCTTCTGCCTCCATGTCCTCTGTCAGTTCCATGCTTTATTTTATTCAAAACTGCCTAAACTTCTCAAAGAAATCTTCCTTGAATTCTCTGTTTAATGTTCACTACTATCCTGAATCACTAAGAGGGAGGCTGTATTTTACATAAAACATGTTTATTTGTAAATTCTCTTGTCTGATTTATATTTTAAAAATGTTTTCCTCTCCTCCCTACTCCAGCTTTCTTTTTTTGCTTTGAATTAGCAGTGTAGATAGAATGAAATTCTCCCAGGTGGCTTAATGGTTGGGTGTTGACTCATGAACCAGGAGGTCACAGTCAGGTTGCGGGCTTGATTTCCAGTAGGGGGCGTGCAAGAGCCAGCAGATCAATGATTCTCACCATTAATGTTTCTATCTCTCCCTCTCCCTTCCTCTCTGAAATCAATAAAAACATATTTAAAAAAAGAAAGAAAAATGTAGCCCTAGCCAAATATCTCCATTGGTTAGAGCATTGTCCCAATATGCCAAGGTTTTGGTTCTATCCCCGGTCAGGGCATGTACAAGAATCAACCAATGAATGCATAAATAAGTGGAACAACAAATTGATGTTTCTCTCTGTCTTCCTCTTTCTCCAGAAAATTCAATAAATTAAACAAACAAACAAACCACGTGGCCTATCTAAGTAAACTGTGATTGGATAAAGAGTAATTTTTTAAAAAAAGTAATCCATCTGCTCCCCCCTTCCCCTGCCCCCTAATTACTTCCTAGGGAGATGAAGGGAGGTTTGAGTTCTGATTTCCAAGCTTTCAGTGCTTGGGGCAATGCTCAATCAACTGAGCCACACTGGCCAGGGATACATTTTTCTTGATAAGCATTTTAAAAAACAAAATATGTCTTTAGAGTCTCCTTGGTTTGGTTAGATGATAAACTTGGAAAGAAAAAGGGAGGATGCTGTCCATATTCATTTCTCTCAGCGACTGCCCCTTTCAGATTGTTGACTGACTAACCTTGGGGTAATCTATTAAAAATGGAAACCCAAGCCCTAGCCAGTTTGGCTCAGAACATCGGCCTGCAGACTGAAGCATCCCGGGTTCGATCCCAGTCAAGGGCACATGCCCGGGTTGCAGGCTCAGTCCCCAGTAGGGGGTGTGCAGGAGGCAGCTGATCAATGATTCTCTGTCATTATTGATGTTTTTATCTCTCTCCCTCTCCTTTCCTCTCTGAAATCAATAAATATATATTTTTTAAAAATTGAAACCTTGATTTGTAATGATGCTGTGACAACTTTGCTAGGTCTTGGGCTAGGTATTTAGCTACCTTTCGCTTTTTTTGGACAAATAATGAAAGCAGTGTGCTTGGAGAGATCCCATAAAATTTTAGGAGCCTGGTATGAGTCACCAAGCATAAACAGTGCAGTTGTGTGAAAGGGAGGTGGTGCCTGAATCAGTGGACTTTGGGGAAGGAGGACAGGAGGGGCCTGCGGAAGGATTTAAAACCATGTTTTTGTTTGATGAGAGCTTATCTGATGTCAGGAGCATAATCCTAGGATTTAAAAGGCTGACTCCCAGGCATCTTAGATGACTATGTGGGTTCTCTTTGTCCTAGTAAGAGACCTGATTTTCAAGAGGTCTCTTTCCTGCATGGAAAACGTGTATGGCTAGGTGGATTGACATGCCTTCCTTGCTTTTACAGGTGCACAGGTGTTGGGATTTCTAGGTTTTGGAAGTTTGGCCAGGAAATGTGGACATTTTTATTTTAATTTATTTTAATTTATTAAAATATATTTTTCTTTTTAAAAAATATTTTTATTGATTTCAGAGAGAGGGAGAGAGACATAGAAACATCAATGATGAGAGAGAATCATTGATTGGCTACCTCTTACATGCCCTCCCCACTGGGGATTGAGCCCACAACTTGGGCATCCTAATTCATAGGTTGAGACACTCAATCACTGAGCCACACTAGCCCAGGTGACATTTTACAACAATCCTATATAATAAAGAGGGAATATGCAAAGTGACTGTCACTCCACCACAAAGATGGCTGCACCCACAGCTGAGGCCGAGTTCCCATAACGAGCTTTAAGGAGCAATCAGCAGGGATCTGAGGCTGCAGCTCCCTCCCACCCCCCACCCCCGACCTGTGGAGCTTGACAGGGGACCTCAGGCCACGCCCCCTGCCCTGGTACCAGGCCGGGGGGCCTCAGGCTGCACCCCCCGCTCGGTGGGGCTTGATGGGGGGGCCTTAGTCCATGCCCCCTGCTCTGGCACTGGGCCAGGGGACCTGAGGCCGTGCCCCCCCCACCCTGGCAGAGCTTAACAGGGGACCTCAAGGTGCGCCCCCACCCTGGTGCTGGGATGGGGGACCTCAGGCTGCACGCCCGCCCTGGAGCCAGGCCAGGGGACCTCAGGCCGCGCCCCCCCCCCCCCCCCCCCCAGCACCAGCCAGGGGACCTGAGGCTGTGCCTCCCACCCAGCAGGACTTGATGGGGGACCTCAAGGTGCACCCTCCACCTTGGTGCTGGACCTCAGGCCGTGCCCCCCGCCCCAGCACCAGGCCGTGGGACTTCAGGCTGCGCCCTCCGCCCCGGCGCCAGGCTGGGGGAGCGCAGGCCGCTCCCCCAGCCTGGTGGGGCTTGACAGGGGACTTCAGGCTATGCCTCCCCACCCTGGTGCCAGGCCAGGGGACCTCAGGTTGTGCCCCGCCACCCGATGGGGCTTGACAAGGGTGGGACCGGCCGGTTCTGGATCTAGCCCAATAGGGGGGGCCAGCCAGGTCTGGGTCTCGCGCACGTGGGTGGGTGGGGACTTGACTCTGGGTCCCGTGGTGCACCCCAGACTCTGACAGGAGGAAGATTTTCATATACATTTTACTAATTTTCTTTCATCTCTGACACTTTTATTATAAAGGCCAAAAGCAATATTAAAATATTTCCTCTAATTCCCTTTTATTTTAAAATACATCTTATTGATTTTTTACAGAGAGGAAGGGAGAGGGATAGAGTTAGAAACATCGATGGGAGAGACATCTATCAGCTGCCTCCTGCATACTCCCCAATGGGGTTGTGTCGGCAACCAAGGTACATGCCATTGACCGGAATTGAACCTGGGGCCCTTGAGTCTGTAGGCTGACACTCTATCCACTGAGCCAAACTGGTTAGGGCTAATTCCCTTTTAATGTGCATGAATTTTGTGCACCGGGCCACTAGTAATAATTATAGAAGCATTTTTTGGAGTACTCTATTGGATCTTATTGAGTCTTGACAATTTATTATCTTCATCTGATGAGGAAACAGGGGTTAAGTAACCTGTCCAAGGTCATTTGCTAATTAAGAGTCCAAATTTCTTGGCCTGTAGTCCTGTTTTATTTACATCTTCCTCTCTATGGATGCTTAACCCCTCCCCTCACCCTCACCCTGGTTAGAATAAGTCATTTTAATCACAGTATCAAACAGGCAACATTCTGGAAAACCGAACTGAGGTACAGCTGAGAGAAGGGATGGCCTTGCCCCCTCATCCCTGATTCCATTCCTGACCATGCAAATATCCGTTAATTGTAGAAGCCCAGCTCACTACCTTATCTCTTTCTTGAGGCTTCTGGACGTGGATGGTTTGGGCTGTTTGTCCCATGGAGTGGTGAATGCTGTCCAGTGTGCTTTGATGTGTAGGAAATTGATCATGCTTTGACCTATATGAGAATTACACATCTCCAATTTAGAAAAGCAAGATAGTTGAAGAGGCCACCTTTCATGTCCAGGCTGCATGGTATATGGTGGTAAGAACCAGGATTTGGAGACAGAATGCCTGAGTTTGAGATCCAGCTTCTGTAACTTGTAACTTGGGCGTGTTGTTTAAACCTCTTGGGCCTCTCACTGTGGTGTAGGCATTAGAGACACGTCTAGCATGGCAGGTTACTTAACCTGTCTGGATCTGTTTCCACACTCAAGTATCATCATAACTGTCTTCCATTCATTGATCATCGGAAGTATCAGTAAATACTACCCTTTCCCTACATTTCCTAAAATAGGAATAAGAAAACCTAATTCATAAAGTTATCAAAACTTGGTGAACTGTGAAGAGTTGAGTATATGTTACTATTATTTTTATTTTATTTCTTTCACAAAATGTTTGTAAAATCTCCTCATGGACCTTGTTTGTTAATTTGTATTTTATCCTTAACTACATCATTAGTGTCTGTAAGAGAAAGATACTAAATTTTCCTCCTCATTTTCACACTTAAGAACATAACAGTACCTGTCCGACTGGTGTGGTTCAATGGTTGAACGTCAGCCTATGAACCAGGAAGTCACGGTTTGATTTCTGGTCAGGGCATGTGCCCTGGTCCCCGGGTTGTGGGCTTGATCTTCAGTGTGGGGGAGGGGGCATGCAGGAGGCAGCCAATGAATGATTTTCTCTCATCATTGATGTTTCTATCTCTGTCTCCCTCTCTTCTGAAATCAATGAAAACATTTTTTTAAAAAAAAATGACAGTACAGTATACTCTTTTTTAAAAATATATATTTTTATTAATTTCAGAGAGGAAGGGAAAGGGAGAGAGAGATAGAAACATCAATGATGAGAGAGAATCATTGATCGGCTGCCTCCTGCACGCCCCCTTCTGGGGATCAAGCCTGAAACATGAGCATGTGCCCTTGCTGGGAATTGAACCTGGGACCCTTCAGTCCTGAGTCTGATGCTCTATCCACTGAGCCAAACCGGCTAAGGCAGGACAGTATACTCTTAATATCATTAGTGTTTAGATATCCCAAAGCCCTTATTTTTGTTTTTTCATTTTTTTTAATCCTCACCTGAGGATATGCTTTTATTTATTTTAGAGAAAGAGGAGAGAGGGGGGCGGGGAGGAAGAGAGAGAGAGAGAGAGAGAGAGAGAGATAAAAGCTGAGGTCATCTCTAACAAGCACCTGACTACCATGTAAGGGTACTACTTGTTAGATGCCAGGGGTGCCTATGAGGAGGAGTTCAAGGCTTACGGAGAAATTGACTCAGAAAGAGGCAATTTCAGTATAGAGTACTAATTGTTGTCTCTCAGAGGACAGGCCAGCCAGGCTGTCATGGGAGAATATTGGACTGAGCCCCTGACCCAGTAAGCTCTTCAGGGAAGGGCTAATGGTTGAGCCCAGCACTAAAGGATCAGGCAGAGGAAGCAGTTTGTTTGAGCAAAGCTCTGGAGGTTGGAACTGCAAGGAGCCTGGGAGTGTGGGCTCCAAGAGCAGTAATTAACCATGAGAGCTTATTGTGTGCCAGGCTCTGTGCTAAGTAATTTTTTTCTTTACCACACCTATATGAAGGTACTGGTACTATCCCTCTTTTACAGATGAGGAGGCTGAGACTCAGAGAGGAAATGACTTATGTAAAGTCATCTGGAAAATGGTGGAGCTGGGATCTAAATCTCACTCTAGAGTTCTGGTTCATAACTTCTATGTGCTACGGCCCCTCTGCTAAGCTTCCCTGCTTCCCTCCTTTTAAGCTCCCATTCAGTTTGGTTTGGTCATAAGGATTAACTCACTGACAGCCACACTGAGGAGCTTAAACTTAGTTGTGCAGGGAAACTACTAAACTGCTTTTATTTAAATTGAGATGTAATGACATATATCCTGAATTGTTTAATTAATTAATTAATTAACTAAAAATTTTTTAAAACAGCAATTTTTAAAAAATACATTTTTATTGATTTCAGAGAGGAAAGGAGAGGGAGAGAGAGATAGAAACATCAATGATGAGAGAGAATCATCGATCAGCTGCCTCCTGCACGCCCCCTACTGGGGGTTGAGCCTGAAACCCAGGCATGTGCCCCTGACTGGAATTGAACCTGGGACCCTTCAGTCCTCAGGCCGATGCTCTATCCACTGAACCAAACCAGCTAGGGCAATTTATTTTATTTTTAAATATATACATAGTATTTTAATAAAACATACACAATTAAATTAACTTGAAATTAACCAAAGAAGTAACCTGAGCTGTTTTATGATCAGAGGCATCTTATGATCAGATTTGTGTTTTAGAAGTATCACTGTAGTAACACTGAGGAACATTAGTAACAGTATAGTAGTTGACTAGAGTCAGATTACCTGGGTTTAATTCCTTGCTCCAATACTTGCTAGCTTTGTTATTTGAACAGCTTACTTTCTGAACCTTAGTTTTTTTCATCTATAAAATAGGAATAATGATAATCCTATTACGAACCTGTGAGGTAGACACTAAATGACATATATATGTGTGTGTGTATATATATATATATATACACACACACACATATATATTTATATATATCTATATATACACACATACACACACACATATACATACACACACTGAGTGGCCAGATTATTATGACCACCCCATCAGTACTTCGTTGGGCCACCTTTTGCCTTCAATACTGCGGCGATTCTTGGCTCCACAAGATGTTGAAAGGTGATGCGAGGAATCTGACACCAGGCCTGATGAATAGCACTGTCCAGCTCTGTGAGATTTGATGGTTGTGGAACCAGCTGCCTGATGGCTCTTTTAACTTCCTCCCACAAATGCTCAATTGGATTGAGATCTGGTGATTGTGGGGGCCACCTAAGCAAGATAAAGTCTCCCTCATGTTCTTGAAACCACTCCTGCACAATATGAGCACCGTGGCATGGCGCATTGTCTTGTTGGAAGAAGCCATCTCCATTGGGATACGCCATCAACACGATAGGATGAACCTGATCAACAACGATACTTAGGTATGTTGTGCTATTCAGACATTGTTCCACATGAATTAAAGGGCCCAAATCATGCCAGGAATACATGTCCCAAACCATAACACTGCCCCCACCAGCTTGAAGGGTTGTACTCATGCATGTGGGGTGCATGCTTTCGTGCTGCTTCCGCCAAATTCTCACTCTGCCATCTGCATGATGCAACTGGAAACGTGATTCATCGGACCACATGACTTTTTTCCAATGCTCGACTGTCGAATCCTTGTGTTCCTGTGCGAATTGGAGACGTTTTATCTTGGTAACTGCAGACAGCAAAGGTGTTCGAACAGGCCTTCAGCTTCCATATCCCATATGATGCAGTGTACGGCTAATTTGCCTACAAACGTCAGGTGGTCATAATAATCTGGCCACTCTGTGTGTGTGTGTATATATATATATACACACATATACATGTACATATACATGCATAGATATATAAACATCCCATGTTCAAAGGCTGTTAAATCGCGTTGTTTACCCATATCTTCAGAAAAATATCACTTCTGTCTTGGTAAACAACCTGTTTCCCTGTTTATAATGGTCTGGCCCTCTAGCAACTTCAGTGTGAAATTATAGCTAATTTGCCTACAAACGTCAGGTGGTCATCATAATCTGACCACCCTGTATATGTATTTAGAATAGTGTCTGTCATAAAATCGGCAGTCAGAGGATGTCGGCTTGTGAGACAGTATTGGTTTGTATCTGGGAGGTGCGTCTGAAGGCTTTGAGCTCCATCATGAGCTGTTGCAGTGTCTGGGTTAGTACCAGGTGTGTGTGTGTGAATTGGGCAACCACCCAGAAATGGGAGAGACTTAGAAGTAGGTATTACAAGATGGTGACAGAAAGGGAAGCATAGGAGATGCCCATGTTTTTAGATTGGTATATTGGCCAGTCTTGGAGCCTTAAACTGTGATGGGGAGACAAGGAGAAGGAACTTGTGAGGGTAAGATGATTAGCTCAGTGAGGTTGAGTAATGTGCCAAAGGTCATTCAGCAAATATATTCTGGAGCCAACCCTGAGCACTAGGCCCTTTGCATTGCTTCTGGGAGGATCATTGATTTAACCAATTCATTCTCAGTATTTTAAAAAAATATATATATGTATTTATTGATTTCAGAGAGGAAGGGAGGGGGGAGAGAGAGAAAGAAACATCAATGATGATGGGAGAATCATTGATTGGCTGCCTTCTGCACGCTTCCCACTGGAGATCAAGCCTGCAACTGGGGCATATGCCCTGACTGGGAATTTAACTGTGACCTCCTGGTTCATAGGTTGATGCTCAACCACTGAACCATGCTGGTTGGGTTCATTCTTAGTGTTTCGAAATAGATAAACTCAACCTGTGTTTGCTGTCTGTCTGAATTTTAATTGTGGAAGGAAAAGCTAGGTTCTTGGAGAAAGCATTTCAAGTATCTGGGAAGTGTGGGAATTTTTTGGCCTATTTCTTTTCTCTCTTCCTTCTTCCCTGACTCTCCCCTCTCCTCTGCTTTCTTCCTTCGCCCCTCAAGTAAAAGAAATGAATTCAACTCTTTTAGTGTGATCTGGGAAAGGTCCTGAAGGAATGGAAATGATCTTTGCTTTGGACCCAGTGTTCCTTCTGTATCCTTGAAACTTGAGGATGGTGGTTCAGAGGCTCTTGCACATAATGAATCAATTTGTCACTTCCCTAGGATTAAGTTGTGCAGTTTTTGTTTTTTAGTTCTGTATATTGGATACCATTTGTTAGCATTTCATAATAATATTGACGGTAATCTTTTGTGTCTAATGTCCTTTTTGCTAGTGCTATTTCTATCATATACCATTTTATCACTGATACTATTTAGTGTTTATTGTGCTAAGCACTTGATATCCATTAGCTCACTTATTTAATCACAATAACCCCAGGAGGTAGAGGTTATCAATCCCATTTTCTATATGGGCAAACAGAGGGGAGGCTAAGTGATTTTTCTCTTTTTTACTCAGCCACCAAGGAGTGGAGATAGGATTGGCCAGAATCTGAGTCTAAAACCTGTCTGTGCTGCCATCCCTAAGCACTCCCTGGCCTTCCTCCAAGCCAGAACTTTGGCAGAGTCCCCTTGGAAGCTTCCTCCTATAGATCTATCACTGGACCTGCTGGTATATTGTTTATGCTTTTCTGGAACAGCAGCAAGGGCTTCAGGGGAGTCTCCACCTGGTAGGCTCAGGGCTGTGAGGGTGGGGTAGAGGAGCTGATTCCCACCTGAGGGGCCTTGCCTCTAGGACTTTGCCTCTTCCTCTAGATCAGGGGTGGGGGAATCTTTTTTTCTGCCAAGGCCCATCTAATCTAATAATAGACAAACATGGTAATTGACCATACCTTCGCTACGCCTCCCATTGGCTAATCAGTGTGATATGCAAATTAACCGCCAACAAAGATAGCGGCTAATTTGCATACTGCAGGCAGATCCCGCTGCGACACCCAAGCGTGAGATCCTGGCCTGCCCTGTGCGGGGAGGGGTGGGCGGGGCAGGCAGCAGCGTGATCCGAGCTGCTGCCTGCCCCAGCACGGGATCCAGGCCTGCAGTGTCTTGGGCGGGGTGGGCGGGGCAGGTGGCAGCGAGATCCCCAGCCTCTGCTCGCCCCAGCGTGGGATCTGGGCCTGCCATCTGCGACCGGGGGAGACAGGGCAAACACTGCGGGATTGGGCGTGCCATCTGCCACCCGGGGAGTGGGCCTAAGCCAGCAGGTGGTTATCTCCTGAGGGGTCCCAGATTGTGAGAGGGCACAGGTTGGGCTGAGGGATCTCCCTCCCCTGCCAGTGTACAAATTTTTGTGCATGGGGCTTCTAGTTTGGATATAATGTCATTGTTTATAACATCATTTGCTTAATATAATTCACTTAATATAAATTTATGTTTCTATGAAAAAAACTCCTAGATTTATTGAATTTCGAGTCCCACTTATGGTTACCTTGACAGGGCCAGACCAAATGATTCCCCCACCCCTGCTCTAGATCATCACATGGGTGTCTCCTTGTCATTTAGATCTCTGCACAGACCTCAGCTTCTTTTTATTTTATTTTTTTATTGATTTTTTTACAGAAAGGAAGGGAGAGGGATAGAGAGTTAGAAACATCGAGAGAGAAACATCGATCAGCTGCCTCCTGCACACCCCCTACTGGGGGATGTGCCTGCAACCAAGGTACATGCCCTTGACCGCAATCGAACCCGGGACCCTTCAGTCCGCAGGCCGATGCTCTATCCCAGCGGTTCTCAACCTGTGGGTTGCGACCCCTTTGGGGGTCGAACGACCCTTTCACAGGGGTCACCTAAGACCATTGGAAAACATATATAATTACATATTGTTTTTGTGATTAATCACTATGCTTTAATTATGTTCAATTTGTAACAATGAAATTGGGAGTCACCACAACATGAGGCACTGTATTAAAGGGCTGCAGCATTAGGAAGGTTGAGAACCACTGCTCTATCCACTGAGCCAAACCAGTTAGAACAGACCTCAGCTTCTTAGAGTCCTTGCTAACAGCCTTTCAAAATGGTCCTCCCTCATCACTGGTTCACATCATTTTGTTTTTCCACACAGTACTTACCTTGCCAGTAATTATCTTCTTTGTGTATGTGTTTATCTTGTTTTTGCTTGCCTTCCCCACTAGAAAACAGGGTTGCGGGTGTTTCATCCTTCCTGTCTCTACGCACATAGCAGACACTCAATAACTATTGAATAAAGGAGACCTAAAGATTTAAGTATGTCTTCACTTGAAATGTCCTTCAGTTGAAAGGGAATGGCTTTAAGTTAAAAGACACCCTCATGCTCTGGCTGGTGTGGCTCAGTTGGTTGGGCATCATCCTGTGCACTGAAAGGTTTCTGGTTCAATTCCGCATCAGGGCACATGCCTGGGTTTCAGTTTCAATCCTCACTAGGGAGTGTGCAGGAGGCAGCCAATTGATGTTTCTCTCTGTCTGTCTCCGTCTTTCTCTCCCTCTCCCTTACTTTTTCTCTAAAAATTAATAAAAATCTGCCCTAGCTGGTTTGGCTCAGTGTATAGAGCATCGGCCTGAGGACTGAAGGGTCCCAGGTTCCATTCTGGCCAAGGGCACATGCCCAGGTTGCGGGCTTGATCCCCAGTAGGGGGTGTGCAGGAGGCAGTTGATCAATGATTCTCTCTCATCATTGATGTTTCTGTCTCTCCTCCCTTCCTCTCTGAAATCAATAAAAATATTTTTAAAAATTTAATAAAAATCTAAAAAAAAAAAAAAAAAAGACACCATTATCCTTGGCTCTGGCTGGGTAGAGCATCGTCCCAAATGCCAACGTTTCAGGTTTGATCCCCGGTTAGGACACATACAAGAGTCAACCAATGAATGTATAAATAAGTGGAACAACAAATCCATTTCTCTCTCTTCCTCTCTCTCCCTCCCTTTCTTCTTTTCTCTCTCAAAAAAAAATGAGTAAATGAAAGACACCATCACCTTTTAAAATTTTTGTTAATCCTCACCTGAGGATATTTTTCTATTGATATTTAGAGAATGGGAGGGGAGTGGGGGTGGGAAGAGAGAGGAGAGACAGAGAGAGGGAAAGAGAAAGAGAGATAGAGAGAAAAACATCGATTGGTTGCCTTTCTCATGCGCCGCAACCAGGGTCCAGGATAGAATCTGCAACTCTGCAACTCAGGTATATGCCTTGACTGGGAATCGAACCTGAAACCCTTCCATGCTCTGGCTGACACTCTAACTACTGAGTGACAACGGACAGGGCACCATTACCCTTTAATGGAAATTGAATGCAAGCCTAGTGGTAAGCAATATTAGGTTATCTCAAAGCCTGATCTTTAGTTTCTGGTGATTAATAGTCTTTCCTCGAGTGTCTCAGAGTTTATTTCCTCTAACCCTGTCTTGTAGCTGACTAGTTGAAATGTCTTGTTCCATACTCATCTATCACTTTAATTCTTTATTACTTTGAGCCTTCAGTCCCTTCTCTCAGAGCATGTTGGGGTTGCTGAGGGCCGGACTTCCAGTTATCATGGCTACAGTACTCTTTCACTTCTCCCAAAATAAAACCTAGAGTCCTTATCAGTACATCATTAACTGTAAATGAATTCTGATGCCAAATAGGGGCTTTGCAGATCTTTTCTAAACTACTCCCTGTAATAGAGGCCATTAATCCTCATTTGATAAGTTAGGAAGGATAACTCAAAGGTGTACCTCATAAACATGTGGTAGTGGTTAAGAATCTGGAGCTGCAAGGCCTAAATTCAACTCCTGACTCAGTCACTCTCTATATGGGCATCCCTAATTTTTTTCTGTTCCTTTGTTTACTCATCTTTACAGTGAGGTTTAATAATAGTCCTTACTTCTGTGGTTATAAGGATTACTTGACTTAATATATGAAGAGTTGGCTATTATTAGCATTACTAGAGGCTCAGTGCATGAAATTCCTGCATGGTTAGGGTCCTTAGCTGGCTGCCGGCTGCGGCCTTCTTTCGTTCTGCGCTGCCCCCTGGTGGTCAGTACAAATTATAGTGAGCTATTGAATTCCTGGTCAAACTCCCGAGGGGAAACTTTGCATATTAGGATTTTATTTATATTTATTTATTTATATATATATATATATATATAAATAAATAAACCGGCCAGGGCCACATTTAGTTTTTAATACATCATTTGGCTGTTGTAAAGATCCAGTAAGATAGTATAAGAATGAAAGGTTTTTTGCATGTTTAAGTAATGCTTTTTAAAAATATAAAGGAATATGGAGAAGTAATCCAAAACTAAAATCTTACAAACTAGATAATCCCTGGAGGTACATTTAAAAAAAATCAGTATTATATTTGTTTCAGGTGTACAGCATAGTGGTTAGACAATCATATACTTTACAAAGCGCTCCCCCTGTTGTTTCCAGTACCCTACTGGCACCATACACAGTTATTACAATGTTATTGACTATTTCCTATGCTGTGCTGGAAGTATGTTCTTAAAGTTAGACAATTATAACAATACAGAAAGGTAAAAATGAAAAGACAAATTTTCATTCTCTCTATTTTTCACTTAAAGGAACTACTGAGACAGTTTCTTAGTTTCTCCCAGATAATTTTATTATCTGCTATAATAGATGTTTATATTTATGCCTGTTTACTTACATTAAAGGGATAATACCATACACATGCCTCTACACTATGCCTTTATTTTTTAAAATATATTTTATTGATTTTTTTACAGAGAGGAAGGGAGAAGGATAGTTAGAAGCACCCATGAGAGAGAAACATCCATCAGCTGCCTCCTGCATATCCCCTACTGGGGATGTGCCCGCAACCAAGGTACATGCCCTTGACCGAAATCGAACCTGGGACTCTTCAGTCCACAGCCGACGCTCTAGCCACTGAGCCAAACTGGTCAGGGCAACACTATGCCTTTTTTACTTGACAATATATCTTGCAGATGGCTTCTTATATCAGCATGTACAGATTGTCATTATTCTTTTTTAAAGAAATATGTCTTTATTGACTTTAGAGAGTGGAAGGGAGAGGGGTAGAGAGAGAGAAACATCGATGAGAGAAAACATTGATCACTGCCTCCTGCACGCCCCCTACTGGGGATTGAGCCTGCAACCCCAGGCATGAGCCCTGACGGGGAATCAACCAGTGACCTCTTGAGCCACACCAGCCAGGCTGCCATTCTTTTTTAAAGAAATAATTACTTTTCATTTTACCTGGCTATATGGCCTGACCAGGAATTGAACCCGTGACCTTTTGGTGTAAGGGATAGCAGAGCTCCAACCAACAGCAACACTGGCCAAGACTGCCATTCTCCACCCCCTCCCACCATTATTCTTTTTGATAGCTGTGCAACATTATATTGTATTGATGAACCATAATTCATTTAACTAGGCCTCTTGATGGACATTTTAGCTGCAGAAATTGCAAAGCTATTTTGATCATCCTTATAGGTAATTTGGCAGAGTCTGGGAGGGGTGTATCTTTAGGAAAAGTTATTGGCAGTGGGACTGCTGGTTTGCAGGTATGTGCATTTTTGTAGATAGTTCTAAGTTGCCTTTAGAAAAGCTTTTCCAATTTATGCTTCTACCAACAGTATATATGCAACCTCTTTTCTCCTCATCCCTGTAAATACTGGGCATCCTCCCTATCTGAGTTTTGCCTATCTGAGAAGTGAAAAATTGTTATTTTGATTTGCATTTTCTTTTTTATTTTATTTATTTATTTATTTTTTAAAAAATATATTTTATTGATTTTTTACAGAGAGGAAGGGAGAGAGATAGAGAGTTAGAAACATCAATGAGAGAGAAACATCGATCAGCTGCCTCCTGCACATCTCCTACTGGGGATATGCCCGCAACCCAGGTACATGCCCCTGACCGGAATCGAACCTGGGACCTTTCAGTCCGCAGGCCGACGCTCTATCCACTGAGCCAAACCGGTTTTGGCTGCTTTTTCTTTTTTAAATTGAGATACTTTATTACTATTTTTAATCCTCACCTGAGGATATTTTTTCCATTGATTTTTAGAGAGAGTGGACGAGAAAGGGAAAGAGAGAATTATCGATGTGAGAGAAACACATTGATTGGTTGCCTCCTGCATGAGCCCTGACCAGGGCCTGGGCCAGGGAGGAGCCTGTAACTGAGGTACGTGCCCTAGACTGGAATCAAACCCTGGACCTGTCGGTCTGCAGGCCAACGCTCTGTCCACTGAGCCAAACTAGCTAGGACTGATTTGCATTTTCTTAATTTCAGGTGAGGTTATGTAGCTATACCATCACATGCTTATTAGACCTTTATATTATTCCCTTCCTCCTCCCCCCTGTAATCTGCCAGTTCTTACACTTTGACTTTTTTGTTCATGGTTTGTATGCACTCTTTGTTAATAAAGGAAGTTAGCTCTTTGTCATATGTGTTGCAGTTATTTTTTCCTAGTTTGTCATTTGTGAAAATGCCCTTTAAACTGTATTACACAGTGTAAATTTAAAGTTTTCATTATTATCATTGATATAGGTGCATTGACTGTGAATATTGTATTTAAGGAAATAAACTAGGCTCTCTGTCTCCTGTATGGGAGCAGTGGGGCTCCCATTGTTGGGAAATTTGAATGTAAAGGAGTAATTTGAAGTCCTGCCAAGATCTTTAAAATGGAATCTTATATAAATACAGATTGCATCAGATTTTTCTCTCTCAGTTTTCCTCGTTGTCCTATTGAACATATTCCTTTTCCTCTTTTTCTGGAAGCTGGAGATTTTTGGAAGAAAAGCTAAAAAGAATGGATAAATTAACACATTGTGTACCGCATAGAAATCTCTAAGACATATGCCAGGGACCGCACGTTTTTGGGCAAACTGCACGTTATTTAAATCATCATAATGCACTTTAGGTGTTGTTTTTCAATAATTATAACACTTTTATTTACAAAAACAAAGTTCCTAATACTTTTTTAACGTATGGTACTGCGTAAAACATTTTCCTCTATGAAGAGGGACCAAACAAAATTTACATAAGTATCTAGATTCTCTCCTTTTTCCATGGGCGTGAAAAACGAGAACACTCGTGAGCGGTCCTTAACAGATGGCGTGCGAAACATGAGAAAACTCCTGAGCGGTACGAAATGTGTTAAAAGCTATGGAATCTTAGCCCTGTTGTATCTGGAAAAAAATTTATGTTTAAAAATGAATGTAACCCTAACCGTTATGGCTCAGTGGATAGAGTGTCAGCCTGCAGACTGAAAGGTCCCAGGTTCAATTCCGGCCAAGGGCATGTACCTTGGTTGTGGGCACATCCCCAGTAGGAGGTGTGCAAGAGGCAGCTGATCGATGTTTCTCTCTCATTGATGTTTCTAACTCTCTATTCCTCTCTCTTCCTCTCTGTAAAAAATCAATAACATATATATTAAAAACAACAACAACAACAAAAAACTGAATGTGAGCCCTGTCTGGGTGGCTCAGTTGGTTGGATCATCATCTGGTACATCAAAAAGGTTGTGGATTCAATTCCATGTCAGGGCACACCACCCAGGTTGCAAGTTCAGTCCCTGGTTAGGGCGTATAAGGGAGACAGCCAATTGATGTTTCTCACATGGATGTTTCTCTTTTCCTTTTTCTCTCTCTCAAAATCATTAAAACCCTGGCCAGTGTGGTTCAGTTGGTTGTGTATAATCATGTGCACCAAAAGGTTTCTCTTTAGATTTCCAGTCAGGGCACATGCCCAGGTTGTGGGCTCTATCTCCAGAAGGGGGTTGCAGGAGGCAGCCAAACAGATGTTACACTCTCACATCTATGTTTCTCTCTCCCTTCCTCACTTTCTAAAAATCAATACAAAATATTTTGAAAAATCAATAAAAAATATCCTTGGGTGAGGATTAAAAAAATACACCTAAATGTGAGAAGCATCTTATGTAATTAAAAAAAAAAATTTCTGCTTCTGTCTTGAACTCTTTTTCATTAGCAGGTGTTGTTAGATTAAATTGAGACTTTCAAATGATTTCCAGGGTATCTCTCCCCTTGCCCTTTGTTAGAGCTTGTTCATCTCTTCTCAGTATTTGTGTTTGTCTTCCTGGCTGGACTGAAGCGAGGACTGAGTTAGATTTCTTATTTCTAATTTCCAGCACAGTGCCTTAATGACAGTACTAATGGTTTGTTGGACGAATGAATGTGAAATGTAAAAACAAATTCTGCCACTCCCAGAGGAGTGGAGGGAAGATTGGGGATTGGAAGTGAAAGGCAGATTAGTCCTTAGTCTTGTTCTGTATAATACCAGAGAGTGAAACTTCAAACAAGTGGGTCAGAGTTAAAATGAACGGGTTTTAATTCATGATAAGGAAAACCTTCTGACAATTCAGCCTCAAGAGGAATTCGTTTTCTTTTATTTTTAAAAGAAAGAAAAGGAAAGTTTTTAATCTGAGTCCCCGGGCGACCAATGAACCCCAAAGACAGGGCCCGTGGAGTCGCACCAACAGGGAAGGGGTGTTTCTTTTTATACAGGTGTTTAATGAGGGGCGGGGGCATGAGCTGAGGAAGCTCCCGCTGCGGGGGTCGGCAGGGTATTCAGGAAGGAGTCAGTATCCGTGTGGGCGTCGTCGTGGATACCAGGGAGGAGCGGGTATCTATGTCTGACACGCTGATCTGTTAGAAATTCCAGGGAGAGTCCATTATCTTGTCACGCATCTGCATGCATCTGATTCTGGGCTCCCTCCAACCTAACATCCCGGCCTTTTAGTGATAGGGGATGCTGACTCGTTCTGACTACTTCCAGCTGACCAGGGATGATGGGGGGGGGGACGTTAAAGGCCAGGGTCAGGCAGAGGCAGGTCAGAGGGCAGCCGAGTGTAGGGATGGAGCAGGAGCTGATGCACAGTCACCCATGACATCTCTGCAATCTGCGAGCAGTTGAACTTGAGGAGGCAGGTGGCTAGGAGAAAAAAGACACAGATGAGAATCAGGAGCCCTATCATGGGTAGGACCCAGGTAGCTAAGGGGCTTTGGAACCAGCCGAAAGGAGAGTTGTCCTGGAAGTGTCTTGCATGTAGTTCTTCACTCAGTTTAGTCAGGGTTTGCATGTTTTGCTCCACTATTCCGGACTCGTTGATGTAGTAGCAGCATTCTTCCTGAAGGAATATGCAGGTTCCTCCTTTTTCTGCAGTCAGAAGATCTAAGGCGCGCTGGTTCTGTAGGGCTACCTGGGCTATTGATGTTACTTGTCGCTGTAGGGAGGCTATAAAAGGCGGTAGTAGACTCCAGGGCTAACTGGAACTTGTTATTGAAGTCCTGAGCAGAGACCAGACTGTTCTTGAGGGCCCCCTGGTGAGGCCTATCGAGGTAGTGATACTCACCCCTAACATGACAGGGAGGAAGGCGGCCCGGTGGGTGGGTGGGGGGGGAATGGAGGGAGCAACCAGGCGAGCTCCGACTCTTTATACAAGGTTAGTTGGGGAACTACTGTGACCACGAAGCAAGGCCCAGGGTCAGAGGAGTTCATTCAGTTGCTTAAGGTGCCGTAGCACCAAAAGAAGGTACCCGGGCTGGCCTTGGTGAGACTGGCTGCGGTGTGGTTTTGGGTGCAGTTCTAAGTGACTCGTCCCCCAGTTACCAGATTACTGGTCTGGTAGTACACCCGTGGGGGCAGGGTGGGCTCTGGAGTTTTGGGAGGCATCAAGGACCTTGAACCTCCACACATAAGCAGGTGGGGGTTGGTGTAGGTTGCTCAGGGCTGGGAGGAGAAGGAGGAGCGGGAGGGCGACTAAGGCAGACCTTAGTAGGGCCCAACACCTCACATTTATAGAAGTCATGCTGCTCCGGGGTCCTCTTGAGTCTGGAGAGGTGGTGCCACGATGGGTCGCCAAGCAGCTTGGCTGCTGTGGGGGCTGTGAGGATTACAGTGTGGGGTCCCATCCACCTAGGCTCCAAGGCTTTTGGATGTAGGTTCTTAAGGAGGACCGAGTCACCAGGGTGAAGGGCTGGTACTCGGGAGTCCTGGTCGGTCAGCTCTGGCTTGGGCAGAAACCTGTCCGCGTGTTCTCGGAGCAGCTGCCTGGGTAAGGACAGATATGGGAGATACGTACCCAGGGGAGGAGGATCAGTAGGGAGACGGTGGTTGAGCAAGAAGGGTCTCCCATATAGGAGTTCAAAAAGGGCTTAAGAAGGTGGGGCTCCTTGGTGTAGCCCGGATTCTGGTCGGGGCCATAACAGGAGGTTCAGCCAGGAGCTGTGAATTTCTAGAGAGAGTTTAGTTAGATGGTCCAATACGTTGGAATTGAGTGGCTATGATGAGGGTTCGAGCCAGTGACAGACAAATCCAGCAGGATGTAGAGGAGGAGGGATTGATGTTAGAGAGTAGATAGAAAGTTGTGTTGATGAGGGTGGGCATAGGAGTAGGTCCAGGGTTTGTAAATAGAGAGTGACACTAGAGGATTTCCCATCCCAGACAGTAGAAGGAATTTGTTTTCTTGAGTCGTTGGGATTAATTTAGTCATCTTTACTCATTCACTCCCTTGCTCCCACACTCCTGTATTTCATTTTATTTTATTTTTTAATATATTTTATTGATTTTTTTACAGAGAGGAAGGGAGAGGGATAGAGAGTTAGAAACATTGATGAGAGAGAAACATTGATCAGCTGCCTCCTGCACACCTCCTACTGGGGATGTGCCCGCAACCAAGGTACATGCCCTTGACTGGAATCGAACCTGGGACCCTTCAGTCCGCAGTCTGACACTCTATCCACTGAGCCAAACCGGTTAGGGCCACTCCTGTATTTTAATGAAAGGTCTCTGGGGTACCTGGGGCAAGGGAGTTGTGAGATAAAAGCACTAATTCAACTCTGGCCGGTTTTTCTCAGTGGTTAGAGTGATAGCACACTGACAGAAGGATCATAGGTTCGATTTCTGGTCAAGGGCATGTACGGGAGGTAACCAATCGATGTGTGTGTCTCTCATGTTGATGTTTCTTTCTTTCTCTTGCTCTGTCTCTCTTTCTCCCCTTCCTCCCTACCCACCACTCTCTCTAAAAGTCAATGGAAAAAATATCCTCAGGTGAGGATTAAAAAAAAAAGTATTAATTCAGAAATCAAGCAGACCTGGGCTTTTGTTCTGGGGCCTGACACTTGTACCTGAACCTTAGCCAAATTACTTTAAGCCTAAGTTTGTAATAATAGAGTTATTAATAGCTACTAACTATATAGTCATTTTTTAAAAATATATTTTTATTGATTTAGAGAGGAAGGAAGAGGGAGAGAGAGATAGAAACATCAATGATGAGAGAGAATCATTGATTGGTTGCTTCCTGGGGATTGAGTTGAAACTCAGGCATGTGCCCTCAACTGGAATCGAACCTGGGACCCTTCAGTCCATAGGCTGACGCTCTATCCACTGAGCCAAACCAGCTAGGGCAAGTCCTTATTTTTTATATTAGTCCTGTGCTCATTAACCCTCTCAGACAACTGCCTGCAAGTAGGTACTATTACCATCCCCATCCCCATTTCACTAGCAGCTCAGTGAGTGTTCAGTGCTACTCTGCCTTTCTTCTTGTTTGGCATCACATTTTCACATAATCTGGGAAGTTAAACTACTTACTAATCTGAATATTACTTGGTATGCATGAGGTCAGAGATGAAAAGATAATTTGTTGTGGTATTTGTTGTGATAATTTGTTGAGGTAAGCCAAAATAGGACTTCTACTGATTGGATTTATTTCTATCTGATTTGATATCTTATTTTCTTGGAGAGTATTAGGGAAAGCCAGTCAAGCCTCTGACTCCCTTTACTAGCTTTTTAAATTATAACTATCAACTACTCCTGACTTAGTTTTGTTGTTGTTAATCCTCACCTGAGGATATTTTTTCCATTGATTTTTAGAAGGAGAGAGAAGGAAGGAGAGAAACATCGATATGTCCCACATCGATTAGTTGCCTCCCACATGTGCCTTGACTGGGGCTGGGAATCAAACCTATAATCCAGTAGGTGCCTTTGACTGGGAATTGAACCCAAGACCCTTAAGTATATGGCTGATGCTCTAACCATTGAGCACACCTGCCAGGGCATTTCTGACTTAGTTTGCTTACTTTGTGTGTTCCCCAATATTTGGCCTTTAGAATGGGCTTGATGGATAGCTCATCCTCACCTAACACTTTCTTTTTTCTTACGGATAATTTCTGTTGTGATAAACTATAAATTTAAGAAACAGTTTAAGAGAAAAAGAACAGTCACCTACAGCCTGTTTTTTTCTTCCAGTTTTTTCCCCCTCATGCACATGAGATTTAATGAGTTCAAAGTGGTATAATTTTGCATCCTGCCTTTCCATGTAATATATTGCAAGCAGATTTTTTCTAAGATGTGATGGTATTACACATCAGATATAAGGATCCACGTCTGTGATTTTTCCACATTCATCCATTGCAAAGATTGTGCTCCTATGAGGCAGATTGGGCATTATAGGCTGTTGAGATCTAAAGTTTAGTGGGAAAGCTTCTATCTTTCTCTTTCCCACTCTCTCTAAAAATCAATGGAAAAATATCCTTAGGTGAGGATTTAAAAAAAAAAAAGTTTAGTGGGAGAGAATTTAGTTAGGGGTAGCTTGCTTTATGGAGGTGGCTTGCTCAAATGTCCTGAGAGCTCAAGAGTGGCTCCATCTCCATCAAAACTACCACTAGTGATAGATTTTACTCCTAGAAAATGATCACCAATCCCAGTACCAAAAAGAATTACTTAGGAAAATATAAATTGTCAGAATGGACATAAGAAGTAGAAAATATAAATAGATCAAAGAAAGTATAGAGATCTTTCTTGTCCAGTCTTCCAAAAGTAGGGCCAGAAATCAGTGGATCAGCTTTTGTTTGCTTCATTTGTAGCTCTTAACATTCATAGCAGTCACAGTTTGCAGTTTTCATTTATCTGTGTTTTCAAAAAATATATTTTTGTTATTGATTTCAGAAACGAAGGGGAGGAAGAGAGAGAGAAACATCGATGATGAGAAGAATCATTAAAAATATATAATGATGTGAGAGAATCATTGATTGGCTGTCTCCTGCATGCCCTCTACCTGGGATTGAACCTGAAACCAGAGCATGTACTCTGACCGGGAATCTCCTGGTTCATAGGTTGACACTCAACCACTGGGCTTCACTGGCCGGGTTCATTTATCTGTTTGCTGGCTACATTTTTGTCCTCCTTCAATGGCTTGGAGGCTTCATGAGGGCAGGCACTCTGTCTCTCTGTCTTCACTGTTTTCCTAAATAGTCTCTCTGCAGATATTTGGTGACTATCAGCAAATGGTTAAATTTAACCCTGAGAGTTGCTTTCTTGGAGTTCTGAGAGATGCCCTTTTATATGTAAGTCCTTTCTCTTCACAGTTCCAGAGATGACAGGGTGCTGCATAAAGGAGGAGGAACCAGTGGAGGGCATACCTGTGTTAGGATGAGGGCAGGAGTGAAAGAGGGGGAAGACAGGGTTTCCTGGAGCTTTGTGTTTTGAATAATGCCTGTTTGTTCTTTATGTGTAGTGAGTGATACTACACTCTGGGCATAACTTGCCTGAGTTTCATAAATATTTAATTGGCTTTTTCAGGAGAATAAAGGCAGCCCCGTTGATGACTGAAAATGACAAAGCATCCACCTAACAGACGAGGAATCAGCTTTGAAGTGGGAGCCCAGTTGGAAGCCCGGGACCGATTAAAAAACTGGTATTTTTACATTTTTTCATTAATTAAATCCCTTCAGTAAAGGACTTTTGCCAGCACTGATAACGAGGGGTAGCCTGGGCTTTTCTGTAGTGTTTTCCTGCTCCCTGACTCTTGGAAGGTGGAAGGAGACAAGTCTAGAGCGATGGGAATGTCCTTTCTCTTTGGTTCAGGGACCCCTGTGTTAGGGGGATCATTCTGTTACCTCTTGTTTTTTTTTTTTTTTTTAAAATTTAATTTCTTCTATTTATTTATTGATTTGAGAGAGAGAGGGAAACATTGATTTGTTCCACTTATTTATGCATTCATTGGTTGACTCTTATATGTTCCTGGTCATGACCTGGGGTTGAACCCGAAACCTTGGGGTATTGGTACGGCGCTCTAACCAACTAAGCTACCCAGCCAGGGCTGTGACCTCTTGTTTATACTTGTTTACCCTTTCTGCCTCTTCATCTGAAAAAAGTTATGAGAAAAAGAAGCATGAGTGGCTATAGGGAAGGGAAGAGTTAATAGTGGCAGCTCTTTTGCTCCTGGCTGCCTGTCTGGAGGAGGAGAAGAGAGAAAGGTCAGGAATGGAAGAGTGAAGAAAAGGGGTGAGATTGGAACAGGTCTTGTGTTGTGAACAACCCCCTGCTGTTTTCTGGGTGTGTTGTATGGTTGAAATTTAATTGTCATAATTTAGGGGTGATTAGATTCAGAAGCTGAGGGGTTGTATTCTTTGTCATTGACATCTGACCTCTGGCTGGTAATTAGCTGCTTTGAGCATCAGCTTCATCTATAATTGTGAGTAATAGTTGTATTGACCTCACAGAATTTTGTCTGGGAATGAAATTATGGGATATGTAGGGAAAGGTCTTATAAAGTATAAAATCACAATGGTTGTTGAGGACATTCTACAATTTCCTAGAATGTGAAGGTAGGGATTTCAGAACTCAAACCTTTCTGAGTTAAAAAAAATTTTTTTTAAAGGAAAATTTGCTCTTTTTCCCCTCTGCTGATTAAAAAAATAGCGTTTTTATTGATTTTAGAGAGAGAGGAAGGGTGAGGGAGAGCGAGATGAGGACATCGATGAGAGAGAAACATCATTTGGATGCCTCCTACATGCCCCTGATTTGGGAATTGAACCTGCAACCTGTTGGTGCATGGGTCAGCACCCAACCACTGAGTCACACTGGCTGGACCCTCTCTGAGTTTTTATAAGAAAGAGTGTAGGCTTCCCCCGACCGCTTTTTAAAAAAAAAATATTCTTATTGATTTCAGAGAGGAAGGGAAGGGAGAGAGAGAGAGAGAAACATCAGTGATGAGAGAGAATCATTGATCAGCTGCCTCCAGCGTGCCGCACCCCCAGTGGGGATTGAGCTGGCAACTTGGGCGTGTACCCTGTCCAGGAATTGAACCATGACCTCCTGGTTAATAGATTGACTCTCAACCACTGAGACACAGATGCCAGGCTGTAATTTATATTTTTGCCTTTCTTTTATATTGAAAATCTTTGTTCCTAATCACACTAACATATTGACCTGTTTGACTTATTCTGTGTTGTACACAAAATAATTTCAAAGTTAAATACCAATATTACTACTAACAAATCTGCATGAGGTTGAAGATTTTCTTGGCATTTAAAAAAATATAGATACACCTAAGGATAAATTATATTTAATTTGTAACAAATTTCTATATTTAATTTATAAGTTAAATAGTATTTCAAGGTAAATAATGTGAGTTCCTTTTTAAAACTCTTACAGTATAATTTTATTTCTACTTTTTTTTAACATATATTTTTATTGATTTCAGACAGAAGGGAGAGGGAGAGAGAGAGATAGAAACATCAATGATGAGAGAATCATCCATCCGCTGCCTCCTGCACACCCCACACTGGGGATTGAGCTGCAACCCGGGCATGAGCCCCGTTCAGAAATCTAACCCATGACCTCCTGGTTCATAGGTCAACGCTCGACCACTAGCCATGCCCTCCAGGCTCTACTTTTTTTTTCTTTTTTTAAAACAGATTTCTGCATTCATTATGAGGCACAAAATCTACATATTTTTTATTTATTTTTAAAATATGTTTTTGTAGGTTTTAGAAAGAGAGAGGAGTGGAGAGAGAGAGAGAGACATTGATGGGCTGCCTCCTGGAACACCCCACTGGGGATGAAGGCCCAAACCCTGGTATGTGCCCTGATTGGAAGTCTGCGGACCTCTGAGTGAATGGGATGACGCTCAACCAACTGAGCCACACTGGCCAAGGCTACCTTTAACATCATTTTTAATATACATATAATAATATTCCCCCCTTTTTTTTGATGTACATGCCTATGAGTTTTAACACATATATAGATTCTTGTAAACATCAACACTAACAGGAGACAGAACACTTCAAAGAATTATCTCATGCTATACCTTTTCCAGTTGATAAATTATTTTGATTTGATTGTTTTTTGTACTTGTTTATCTGTCTTCCCCACAAGAATGCAGGCTTAGTGAGTGCTAGTGTGTTAGATTCGATTCTCCCAAGAAGCTATGCAATTGATTTATTTGGAAATCACCTGGGAAATGGGGAGTGAGGTGAAGAGGCTGGGAGAGCTATCAGATTGCCTTGCATAGTCTGACCCCTGTGAAGGAGAGAGAAGGAAGGGGGGAAGTTTTAGACTGCAATGCAATTCTCAGAAAATTTTGGCGAAGGAGATGAGGAGAGTCCACAAGCTGAAATGCAAAAATTGAACTGGAATGCGTGATGTTCCTCTGTGCAGGATGATCCCTGGGTCCTTGTCTAGTGGAGTCGAGAATGAAACCATGGACAAAAGGTGATATAATGAAAGATGGAAATTTATTGAGAAATAAGCACAGACTCCCACATGGGGACGGGGAGAGAGTCCCACTAAGTCCCTTTTTTGCAGGGTTTATAAAGGCTGCAGTTCTTTTAGCCCTGACATCCCTCCCATCTCTGATTGGTCACTATTCCCTCTGATTTGGTCACTATAGCAACTTCAGAGCTCAAACCTCACAGCGAGGTATGTGAGGTTCTCTTCTCCCTTGTTTTTCTATTCCCTTTGGGCTTTCCTCTTCCCTCTCTGAATGAGGGGCTTCCTTCCCTTTATTCTGTAAACGTATACCTTCTGCAGCTCTCAGCTCCCTTCTTTTATGGAAATGTACCTTCTGCAACTTTGTAGCCCTGTGCTTTTTCTATGGACTCCTTAATTCCTAAAACCTGCCTATTTTACCCCTAAAAACTCCTTTCAAACCCAAAGATGTCGAGTCTTGTCTCCCAAAAAGTCTTGTCTTAGTATTTCTACTTAACCATTGGCTAGGAGAAGTGTGGAGAAATCACAGAGATGGTGATTGGTTTAGAGGTGTTGCAGCTGCAATCAGGTACTAACCACTTGATAAGGATGTGATGGGTGTATTTTTTTCTCCTCTAATTTTTATTTAGATACTGCTATTTATAAATCACTGTTATATGTCTAAGAAATCATATAGAAAGTGTATATAATAATTTCTGTACTTAAAGAATTCCTAATTCTAATATAAAGGAAGAAATCTGTTCAAACAAATCAATACCAACAACAACAAAAGCTGCCTAATGAACATTCAAACAGAAAATATCTTTATGGAACAGGGAACCTCCTGGGCTTGGAAGATTTCTTTTCGGGTCCATAATTCATAGGTACTTATTTAATACCTACTAGTAGCCCTGTGCAAGAATCCGTGAGCCAGTAGTGCGCCAGTAGCTTGCTGCTGCCCTCTTGTCGCTCCCCCCACCCCTCTTCACGCCCACCCCCTCCTCATAGCTTGCTGCCCTGCCCCCTCATGTAGCTCTCCACCACCTGCTTGTAGCCAGTAGCTCCTGCCCCACCCTCCTGCTGATCCATGATTCATTACAAGGTAGATCCGATCATTATGCTTCACAGTGTAATGACCATTTGCATATTACATCTTTATTGTATAGGATTATATGCCAGGTTGTGTGCAGACTTCAAGCTCTTCCCACTTTCCGAATGGTACCTTCTTGGGAATGGGGTCATCAGAGCCTTGGAGAGGCTGCATTCATCTAATGAAGGGAGATGAAAATAACTTCACACTCTGCTATGAAGAGGCTGCTCCAGATATTTATACATTGAGCAGGGATGAAGTAGCATATAGGACAGCCGTGGGCAAACTAAAAAAAATGAATAAAACTAAAAAAAAAAAGACCGTACCCTTTTATGTAATGACTAGAGGCGCAGTGCACAAAAATTTGTGCACTCGGGGGGCGGGGGGAAGAGGGGGTCCCTCAGCCCGGCCTGTGCCCTCTCGCAGTCTGGGACCCCTCGGGAGATAACGACCTGCTGGCTTAGGCCTGCTCCCGGGTGGCAGAGGGCAGGCCCAATCCCTAGGTGCAGCACCTGGTCGGGCTCAGAGCAGGGCCAATTGGGGAGTTGGGGCGCCGCCCCCTGTCATGCACAGAGCAGGGCGGATCTGGAGGTTGCGATGCCACCCCTAGTCACGCTCAGGGTAGGGCCGATTGGGGGGTTGGGGCACCGCCCCCTGTCACACTCAAGGCAGGGTCGATAGGGAAGTTGCGGCGCCACCCCCTGTCACGCACAGAGCAGGGCCAATCAGGGGGTTGGGGTGCTGCCCCCTGTCATGCACAGAGCAGGGCCCATCGGGGGGTTGGGGCTCCGTACCCTGTCACACACCGAGCAGGGCGGATCAGCGGGTTGAGGAGCTCTCCACTGTCACTGACAGTGCAGGGCCCATCACGGGGTTGGGGCACCGCCCCCCGTCACACACAGAGCAGGGCAGATCAGGGGGTTGGGGCGCCACCCTCTATCACCCACAGAGCAGGGCCGATCAGGGGGTTGGGGCGCCGCCACTGTCACACTCAGGGCAGGGCCGATGGGGAGGTTATGGCTCTACCCCGTCACACACAGAGCAGGGCCCGTGTTGGGGGGGGGTGGTTGGGGCGCCACTCTCTATCACCCACAGAGCAGGGCCGATCAGGGGGTTGGGGCGCTGCACCCTGTCACACACAGAGCAGGGCTGATCAGGGGGTTTGGGCGCTGCCCCCGTCACGCTGATCCCGGTGCTGGGAGGCATATTACCCTTTTACTATATAGAATAGAGGCCTGGTGCATGAGTGGGGCTGGCTGGTTTGCCCTGAAGGGTGTCCTGGATCAGGGTGGGAGTCCCCACTGGGGTGCCTGGCCAGTCTGGCTGAGGGGCTAGGGCCGTTTTCAGGCTGACGGGTGACTGAAGCTCCCAACCGCTCCTTTTTTTCTTTTTATTCTGGGCCAGCTTTAGCTCTGAGGCCTCGGCTGCTGAAAACAGGTTTCTGGCCTTTGTTTACCGCCTGTATTTGATACAATGTTGCGGTCCGGCTGGCTAAAGCTCCGCTGAGTAAAGCAGGTTTCTGGGGGTTTTTTAGCTTCTATATTTGCAACATAGTTGCTTAGAGTTGCAGCTGAGAGGCTGGCAAGTCAGGCGGGGAACGTTGGAGTCCTCTGTCATTGAAGCATGCAAGCCTCCCTGTTCACATCAGCTGCCTGGCTGCCGGCTACCATGTTGGCTGGGAGTTAATTTGCATATCTCCCTGATTAGCCAATGGGAAGGGTAGCGGTCGTACGCCAATTACCATCTTTCTCTTTTATTAGATAGGATGTTTACTTTGAATTTATATTAGTTCACACAAACACTCTATCCATGCTTTTGTTCCGGCCCTCCGGTCCAGTTTAAGAACCCATTGTGGCCCTCGAGTCAAAAAGTTTGCCCACCCATGATATAGGGGCTATCAAGGTCTCTCATTTTCAATGAAATGCTGAGCCCCAAGAACAGTTTACCTCAAACAATAACTTCCTCCTAATCTCAGCAGATACCCCCAGGCTATGAAACTATAGAATTTAACGGGGGTAGAGATTTAATGTAATATGTTTTTTACAAGCCTCTTCAATTGATAGGATTTCTAGTTTCATTTCTTATTGTCTCTTCAAATGGGGTTCCTCCAAGCAGGAGTTGTGTGCTCAAGGGCAGAAATTCCTCCATTGTTATGCAAAAACAATAATGTTGATTTGCTGACTGAACTCTGACTTACAGTGAAGTGGAGAAATATGATAAGTGTATTTTGATGGCAGCCACAGGTGGGCTATTTTGTTCACTGATACATCTCCAGTGCCTCAAAATTGCATATGGTGGGCTCTGGCTGGATAGTTCAGTTGGTTAGAGCACTGTTCTATGCCAAGGTTGCAGGTTTCATCTTCAGTCAGGGCACATACAAGAAGCAGCCAATGAATGCATAATAAGGAACAACAAATCAGTATTTCCCTCTCTCTCTTAAATAAATAAGTCAATAAAAAAATTTGGCCGAAACTGGTTTAGCTCACTGGATGGAGCGTCGGCCTGCGGACTGAAAGGTCCCAGGTTCGATTCCGGTCAAGGGCATGTACCTTGGTTGCGGGCACATCCCCACTGGAGGGCGTGCAGGAGGCAGCTGAACGATGTTTCTCTCTCATTGATGTTTCTCACTCTCTATCCCTCTCCCTTCCTCTCTGTAGAAAATCAATAAAATATATTAAAAAAAAAAAACAGGAAAAAAAAATAAAAGTGGTTATTTCGGTTTGTTCCTGGCTGCTATTTAAAAAAAAAAAAAAAAATTTGCACATGGTGTATAGTAGGTACTCAATAAAATATTTGTGACCTTCGTTCCATGATTTTAGGAAAACATTTTCCTACGTTTTTTTGATTGTTTACATCTTAAGCCTGAGAGGAAATGTTTCCTTTTTAAATATTGCATAATTATAGAATAGTTATGTAAAGGACTGACTCTGTGTCAGGCTATTATTATGCAGCTTCTCCATCAAATCTTCTCAACAAGCTATTAGGTTGTTTATTATTTTAATTTTACAAATGAAGGAAGAAACCGAGGTTCACAGATAAATTTGTCCCAAATTTTATAGCTGGTGAGTGGTAGAGCTGGGATTTGCAGCCCTGATGATCTGACTCCAAAGGCTGCCATGCCTTCCAAGGGATTCCTTTTTCTAGGTGCTCTTCCATATTTTCTTGATTTGCTCCTAGTTACAAAACAAACAAAAAACCCCACAAGAAAACAAACAAACAAACAAACAAAAAAACCCCCACAAGGCATGAAAGGATTAAAGTATTTTTCAAAATCCATGTGACAGTAGAAGTAAATGGAGATACAAATGTGACCCAGAGTGAGTGAGTACATGGGATTCATGTTTATATCTTTGATGTCTTTATTGCTTATACTGAATCCTAGCTTTTCTCTCCTCACCTTTGTATACTGTTGTAACAGGATATAGAACGCCTAATATTATACTTCTGTTAAACTAACAATAGCAGTGGCAACTAACATTTAATCAGCATGATGCTGATTGCTTTAATTGCTTTACTTGAGCTTTCTCATTTAAACCCTGTCATAGCAATCACTATTGCTGTGACAAACCCCCGTACCAAACCCATTTGGACCTGAAGCACAGAGGTAAAATGACTTGTTCAAGGCACAAATTAATTACTAATGAGTCTAAGACTTACTTAGTTCTCCTGGATGACAGTGTTCTGTGTATCTTTCAGAATTTATTTTTAAATCAATCAAGCCAATTTTTCTTACATTATAGGATCTCAAAGAAATCATGTAATTAGGATTTTAATTTTTTAAAGGGAGTTTGTAAAATATAAATTTGGATTTTCCATGGAGATCATTAATTCTCAAAGCAGTTTATCTCACCAAACAGACTGTGGATAGTGATAAGAATCTGTGCTCTAATTTTGGGCCTACCACTTTGGGGGGAACTTTCTGTATATCCTTTTCCTATTCTATCTATAGGCAGAGTAATCCTGCCTGCCCTCTTTATCTCCAGGGTTCTGTAGGTGAACTGTCTAACATATGAGAAGCTACAGTTTCCTATTAATGATGCTTTATGAATAGAATGGAAGCTGCTTGTTCTGGGGCCTTCTTTGCCTCCTTCCTGTCATCTGTCAGGAGCACACGATCTGCCCTGAACAGTAGGCCTGGCCTTCCCTGTTCTTGATCTGAACATAGTGGTGAAAAAAGCTCCTTCTGTCTGTTGCTTTCCTGACTCTTTGGCACATTTCCACTATTTTGTTTCCATTTAAGTTGATCATAATCACCTTCTATTTGTTTTGCAAAGGATTTTAAAATCTTAGTTTCATAATGTCCTTAGCTCTCTTTTCTATTTCTTTTTCATTAGGTTTATTTGCACCAATCAAGTCTGAGTTTCTGGTTCATACTTCTTCACTTCTTATATCGTCTTTCCCCCACAGTAGTCTTTTATTTCTGAGCTCTCCACATACATGAGTATCTGCTGTGAGTCAGGCATATAGGCACTATGGAAATGAAGAAAAATCTAGAGGCCAGTGGGGTATTTGCTTTGGCTTTTAGCAGTGCCAGCCAAGGACTGTTAATCATATAGTCCCATGCTTATGTTTGTAGTAATAATAGCTCATAGTTAGTGATTTACTCTGTGCCAGGCATCTAAAGGCTTTACGTGTTTTAAACCCCATTTAATTCTCACAACACTATGAGGTGGTACTTTTATTATTACCAATTTATATATTAGGAAACAGAGGCACAGAACAGTTAAGTAAGTTGCCCAACTAATAATTAGGGGGTTTGAGATTTGAATTCAGGTAATCTGTCTTTTGAGCATGACAAAATATGGCTTTGATGCCCATGCTGTGTTCTATACCAAGGATGGATTATCAAGTCTCAGAAATTAATTATATCATGAGGTGATGTTTACCCATGTAAACATCCCGGGGGAAGAACAATTAATTTCACGTGGGAATTTCAGAAGGCTTCACAAAGGTGACCTGACGCCAAGTCATTCATTCAGTGCTAGATGCTAGAGATAGAGAAGTGGTTAGGATAGACATAGACCCTCTTCTTTAGGAGCTGACATTTCAGTGGAGATAGACCATAAACAAACAGAGTAATACGTGTAAGGTTATGTGGTGAGGGGTATAAGTACTGATAAGTAGATAGAGAGTGACACTCTATGAGGGGTGGCTTTTTCTTTTTTTGGTGGTTTTTTTTTTTAAATATAGAGGGTATTTAAGGATGGTCTGTCTGACAAGGAGACAAGTGAGGGAGTGATCCAGGTTAGGGAAAGAAACTTCCAAGCAGAGGCAGACAAGGCACAGAATGTCCAAGCAATAGAAGGAGGATAAGGAGTAAAGGGTTAGAGGTAGAAGAGGAGTCCTCAAATGTCAGGAAAAGCCAAATTGACTGTAATAGAGGGTTTGGACTTTATTTTAAATGTAATAGGAAGTCATGAAAGATTTTAAACAGGAAAGTGACATGATCTGATTTCAGTTACTAAAAGTGGTTGTGGTTATTGTGTGTAGAATATGCTGTAGGCAGGCATGGGCAGAAATAGGGAGTATAGTAAGGAATCTTTTGTAGTCCAAATTAAAGGTGGATTAAACTAAAAAGCAGTGGTAGAGATGATGAAAGTGATCAGAGTTTGGGTATTTTTTTGAAGATACAGTTAACAGATTTACTGATATTGTGAGAGATAGAGAAGAGTTAAGGATGACTCCGGGGGCTTTTGATCTAAGTACTAGAAGAATTACTATTTGCTAGTAATGGGAAAATTAGCAGTTTGGTTTTGCATATATTAAATACAGGATTCCTTTTATTTTTTTAAGGTATATTTTTATTAATTTCAGAGAGGAAGGGAGAGGGAGAGAGAGGTAGAAACATCAATGATGAGAGAGAATCATCAATTGACTGTCTCGAGCCAGCAACCCGGGCACATGCCCTGACTGGGAGTCGAATCGCGACTTCCTGGTTCATAAATTGATGCTCAGTCATTGAGCCATGCCGGCTGGGCAGTATGGGATTCCTTTTAGATAACCAAGTGGAGATGTTGAGCAGATGGTTGAATGACTGAGTCAAGCATTCATGAGCTCTGGGTTAGAGATAAAAATTTGGGAATTGGCAGTGAGTATGTGGGATTAAAAGAAAAAGATCTATGTTGAAGAGCAGCTTTAGATTCACAGTAAAACTGAGCAGAAAATAGAATTCCCATCCCTTGCCCTCACATATACATAGCCTTCCCCACTGTCAACATCCTTCACCAAAGTGGTATCTTTGTTATAATCAATGAACCTATATTGACACGTCATCATCATCCAGAGTCCATAGTTTACATTAGGGTTCACTTTTGGTGTATATTCTCTGCGTTTTGACAAATGTGTAAAGACATGTATCATATATATACACACACACACACACACACACACATACATACACACACACATACACATACACACACAGAATAGTTTCACTGCCCTAAAATTCCTCTGTGATTTGCCTCTTCTTTCCCTAACCTCTGGCAGTCACTGATCTTTTTACTATTTCTATATTTTTGTCTTTTCCATAATGTCATCTAATTGGACATACATACATATTATGTAGCCTTTTTAGTTTGGGTTCTGTCATTTAGTACTATTCATTTAAGATTTCTTCATGTCTTTTCATGTCTTGATAGCTCATTTCTTTTTGGTCCTAAATAGTATTTTATTGTCTCATATATCACTGTTTACCCATTCACCTACTGAAAGACATTTGGTTGCTTCCAAGTTTTGGTAACTAGGAATAAAGCTGCTATAAACATCTGTGTGCAGGTTTTTATGTGGACTTAAGTTTTCAACTCGTTTGGGTAAATACTAAGCAATGTGATTGCTGAATCCTATGGTAAAAGTATGTTTAGTTCTGTAAGAAACTGCTAAATTGTCTTTCAAAGTGGCTGCACCATTTTGCATTCCCACCATCTATGAATGTGATTTCCTATTGCTCCACATTCTCACCAGTATTTGGTGTTATCAGTATTTTGAATTTTGGCCATTATAATAGGTATGCAGTGGTCTTTCATTGTTATTTAAATTTGCAGTTTCCTACCCTGGCCAGTTTGGTTCAGTGGTTTGGTCAGCCCACCTACTGAAGGGTTTCGGGTTCAATTCCCAGTCAAGGGCATGTTCCTTGTTGCAGGTTCTCCAGCTCCAGTAGGGGCGTATGTGGGAGACAGACTAGTGGATGTGTCTCTCTCACATCGATGTTTCTATTTCTCTCTCCTCCCTCCTCCTACCCTTCCAATCTCCCTAGAACAGGTAGTTCTCAACCTTCTGGCCCTTTAAATACAATTCCTCATGTTGTGACCCAACCATAAAATTATTTTCGTTGCTACTTTATAACTGTAATGTTGCTACTGTTATGAATCGTAATGTAAATATCTGATATGCAGGATGGTCTTAGGTGACCCCTGTGAAAGGGTCGTTCGACCACCAAAGGGGTCGTGACCCACAGGTTGAGAACCGCTGCTCTAGAAACTGATGGAGAAAATATCCTCAGGTGAGGATTTAAATAAATAAATAAATAAATAATAAATTTGCAGTTTCCTAGTGAAACATGATGTTGACTATCTTTTTTTAAAATGTTGAATATCTTTTCATACATTTATTTGCCATCTGTATATTTTCTTTGGTGAGGTGTCTATTAATGTCTTTTGCCCATTTTTTCATTGTTTGGTGGTGTTGGTTGCTTTCTTTTTGTTGAAGTTTTAAGAGTTCTTTGTATATTTTGGATAACAGTTTTTAAAATCATAAGTATCTTTTACAAGTATCGCATATGGGATTTAAGGCCATGAGACTGGATGAGCTCATTTAGGGCTGCACTGTCCAAAAAACCATATTGGAGGGAGGAGATATAGAAAGTTTCCATTGAGAAGGTTCTATTGAACAGGAGTCAGTATACATAAAAAAGAAGACAGAGCCCTAGAGCCTTCTAGTATTTAGACATTAGCAGATGAAAAGGAACCAGCAAAAGAGGCTTGGAAGGAGTGACAGTTGAGGTAGGAGGGAATCCATGAGATGGGTGTCCAGAGGCCAATTGAGAAAAGTGTTCCAAGGAGCAGGGAGTAATCACTTCAGTCTTGTGATGCTGGTGGGTCAAGTAAGATGAGGATTGAGTGACAATTGATTTGGTCATATCAAGGTTATGAATATGAATGACCTTGACAAGAGTTGCTTTTTTTTTTTTTTAAAATATATTCTATTGATTTTTTACAGAGAGGAAGGGAGAGAGATAGAGAGCTAGAAACATCAATAAGAGAGAAACATCGATCAGCTGCCTCCTGCACATCTCCTACTGGGCATGTGCCCGCAACCCAGGTACATGCCCTTGACCGGAATCGAACCTGGGACCTTTCAGTCCGCAGGCCGACGCTCTATCCACTGAGCCAAACCGGTTTCGGCGACAAGAGTTGTTTTAATGGAGCTGTGGGGACAATAGCCTGATTGGCATGAGTGCAAGGAAAAAATGGGAGAGGAGAGACTGTAGAGTGGTACACAAGAGGAATTGGCGATTGATGGGAGCATATAGTTCATTTATTATAAAGGTTGACTGGTAGAGTTGGTGATGAGAGAATGTATTTTTGTATTTTTAAATTGAAGTATAATTTACATAGTTGTAAAATTCACTCTTTTCATGGACAGTTCTTTGAGGCTTGCCTAACTCATACTATCATGTATGTACCACCACAATAAAAATGTAGAGCACTTTTAAAAATATACATTTTTATTGATTTTTAGAGACAGGAAAGGAGAGAGAGATAGGGAGATAGAAACATTGATGATCAATTGGCTGCCTCCTGTACAGCCCCCATTGGGGATGGAGCCTGCAACTCAGGCATGTGCCCTGACTGGGAATTGAACCGTGACCTCCTTGTTCATAGATCAATGCTCAACCATTGAGCCATACTGGCCAGGCAGTTTGTGCCCTTTTTACATACTTCCATCATCATTATGTGTGTTTAACACTTTCTTCTGGCACTACAAAATATTCCAGCCTCATCGTCTATATTTCCTGCCCTAGCCTTAGAATCAGCCATTTCTCCAAAGAGTTCTGGTTCTTTATTTTAAAAAATTATTTTTTAATTATAGTTGACATACAGTATTCTATTTTTTTTAAATACATATGTTATTGATTTTTTACAGAAAGGAAGGGAGAGGGATAGAGAGTTAGAAACATCAGTGAGAGAGAAACATGATCAGCTGCCTCTTGCACACCCCCAACTGGGGATGTGCCTGCAACCAAGGTACATGCCCTTGACTGGAATCGAACCTGGGACCCTTCAGTCTGCAGGCCGAAGCTCTATCCACTGAGCCAAACCGGTTAGGGCCTATTAATTTTAGGTGTACAACATAGTGATTAGTCATTAATATACTTTACAAAATGATTGCCACAGTAAGTCTAGTAACCATCTGTCACCATACATAATTATTATGTTATTATTGACTATATTTCCTACGCTGTATATTACATCCCTGGGACTTACTCTATAGCTGGCAGTTTGTATTTCTTAGTCCTTTTCACCTTTTTTGCTCACCTCCCCTATCTGTCTATGGTTCCTTTTACTGGAAAATAGTTTTAGACACTGAGATCTGGGTGCTGGGTGTGCTCTTGCTATTGAAGGATTGTTGCTTCTAGATCCTGAATTATTTATTTATTTATTTATTGATTAAAAGATAGTATCTGTATTGTTTTTCTCTCATTACAATAGTAAAATGTACTTTTAAAAAAATATATTTTATTGATTTAGAGAGGAAGGGAGAGGGAGAGAGAGATAGAAACATCAATGATGAGAGAGAATCATTGATTGGCTGCCTCCTGCACTCCCCCTACTGGGGATTAAGCCCGCAACCCAGGCATGTGCCCTTGGCCGGAATCGAACCTGGGACCCCTCAGTCTGCAGGCTGACGCTCTATCCATTGAGCCACACCAATTAAGGCATACTTGGTTGTTGTTTTTTTAAAAAACAACCGTCAAATGTCACAAAACTCAATAGACCAAAACCTTTAAAGCCCCCTTGGAGCCAACCTCCTTGGCTCCGGTCTTGCACTTCACCATCTGGCCCATCAGCTTATCTTGTCAGATCAACCTGCAGAATCTATCTTGACTTTTATACTGGCTGTCACCTTCACCCTATCTCCCTGGCCCACGTACCCCAGCATGATCTTCTGGACTCTGGCAGTAGCCATCTAACTGGTCTGCATCCTGCTGGACTGTGACTCCTCCTCAGACTTTTTTGCCCTCAGCAGCCACTGGTAGGCCCTGAATTTAAAAACACACACACTTTTATTATATTCATTTTCATGACAGTTCGCAGTTATATGGCATTGAATTAGGAAGAGAGCAAAGATGCTATTCTTTTTAAAATTTTATTTAAAGAATACTGCCGAAACCGGTTTGACTCAGTGGATAGAGCGTCGGCTTGCGGACTGAAAGGTCCCAGGTTTGATTCCGGTCAAGGGCATGTACCTGGGTTGCGGGCACATCCCCAGTAGGAGATGTGCAGGAGGCAGCTGATCGATGTTTCTCTCTCATCGATATTTCTAACTCTATCTCTCTCCCTTCCTCTCTGTAAAAAATCAATAAAATATATATATAAGAAATATTTTTTTTAAAAAAGAATATTTTTTCTTTTATTTAAGGAAAAGGGAGAGAGAAATAGAAACATCAGCGATGAGAGAGAATAATTGATTGGCTGCCTTTTGCACAGCCCCCACTGGGGATCGCAACCTCGGTATTTGCTCTTGACTGCAATCGAACCTAGGACCCTTCAGTCTGCAGGCAGATGCTCTACCCACTGAGCAAACCGCTAGGGCAAAAACATTTTTTTCTTGATGTTTAGAGCGATAGTAAGGGGGAGAGAGAAACATTGATGTGAGAGCACAACATTAGTCAGCTGCCTCCTGCACGTCCCCTAATGGGGATCAAGTGTGCAACCTGGGCATGTGCCCTGACCAACAACCTTTCGGTGCGTGGGAAAATGCCCAACCAACTGAGCCACAATGGCCAGAGCGAAATTTAATTTTTGAAGAACCTTTCATTGAGGTCAGAATGTACAGATCTTAAGTGTGTAACTTGATGAACTTTATTCATGTATACACCTGTGTAACCACCACCCAAATCAAGATATAGACACTTTGGGTACATCAGAAGACCTTTTTTCCCCAGTTACACAGCCCCCTCAGTCCCCAAGGGAACCACTATTTGTGGCCATGAATTTAAAGTGAGACCTATCAGCATGTTGAATGTATTTTCCAGCCATAATCAGTTGTCTAGGTGTAGTAGTGGAGAATATCTTCAGTCTGATTTACCTAGTGTTGGGGTTTACCCAGGCAGGTATGATGAGGGAGAGAGGGGTCAGGGAATTGTGTGTCTATGCAAGGAAGTGAGTGAGATTAAAGATAAGATTTCCAGGATGAGCCCTCGCTGGTGTGGTTCAGTGGTTAGAGTGTTGGCCCTCGTACCTAAGGATCTCAGGTTTGATTTCCAGTCAAGAGCATGTACATAGGTTGCAGGTTTGGTCCCCAGCCCTGGTAGGAGCACATGCTAGAGGCAACAAATAGATGTGTTTCTCTCACATCGAAGTTTCTCTCTTTCTTTGCTTCTCCTTCCCTCGCTTCCACTCTTTCTAAAAAGCAATGGAAAAAATATCCTCAGGTGAGGATTAAGGGGGGAAAAAGATTTCCAGGATGAGAGTGAGCGTCAGAGCAACCAGAAGGAACAACTTGAGCAAAAGTACTCAGGACTCAAAAACATGATGTATTCTTAGACTTTGGAGAGGGACCAGATCAGGAGGGGTGGGAGATTGGGCTAAAAAGGGAGATTTTAAGCAGGAGAGAGACAGGGTCAGGTTTCTTTTAGAACCAGAAAAGTGGTGTTGATTCAGTCACCAAGTATTTATTGCATGTCTCTGTATCAGACTCTTTGCCAGTACTAATAGAGGGGTATAGAGGTTGCCTGATGGACTGTCAGTTGTTGGTTAGAAATGATTGTGGTAAAGAGGAGAAATGAATTCAAGACATTTCCTGAGTTAGAAGTGTCAGATGTTGATTAATGGAAGTGGTGAAGGGATAAGGAAAGAGTTAAGACATCCAGAACAGCACAGTTTTTCTGCAGCTTAATAGTTAGCCCTTTGTCATTAAATACAACTTTCATCCCCATCCCCTCTCCAACAAAGGCTAAGGATGACTTAGAATGTTATTTTTGTGCATAGAAGTCTTTTTGCTTTTGGTGTGTGCTCTGAATCAGGAATGGAGGCACACTCTAATTTCTGCCATATGTTTGCAGAAAAGCTATTTATATAGGGAAAAATCTGGAAGCAGCCTGAGTATCCAACCCATGGGGGAAAATTTAGGCAAATTCTGGGCTGGCCATCAAGTACACTATTAGGTGGTTAAGATAAAATACACCTGTGTGGATGTGCGTCACTTATAAGGCTATTTACCTGTGAAGTCAAATTAAGAGTAGAAGGCTCTTCCCTGGGTTTAGAGCAGTGGTTCTCAACCTTGGCTGCCCATTAGAATCACCTGGGAATCTTTTTAAAATCCTGATCTCTGGGCCCCATCCTCCGGAAATTCTGTTCCTTTGTTATGGGGTGGGGCCACAACATTAGTAACAAAGAAACAGAATTTCCGGAGTATGAGGCCCAGAAATCAGGACTTTAAAAAGATTCCCAGGTGATTCTAATGTGCAGCCAGTGTTGAGAACCACTGGTTTAGAGTCAGGTTTGGATACTGATCTTGGTTACCTCTTCCTAGTTACTCTGTTTGAGCCTCCATTTGCACAAATGTAAAATGGCTATGTGATAATAACTTCTTAAGTCCTCATAGGATTATGGTAAAGATCCAGTGGTCTACGGTATTGGGAAAATTGGATAGATCCATGCAAAAAAAAAAAAAAAAAAAAAAAAGAAACTAGATCACCAATGTATACCACATACAGTGGGGCCTTGACTTACGAGTTTAATTCGTTCTGAGACCGAGCTCGTTAAGGAGCTCATTAACTCAAATTATTCTATCAACTCAATGCAAAAAATCGACCGAGAGACAGCTGTTATCTCAAAAAACTCGTTAGTCGGGACACTCGTAAGTCAAGGCCCCACTGTATAAGAATAAACTCAATGGCCCAACCGGTTTGGCTCAGTGAATAGAGCGTCGGCCTGCAGACTGAAGGGTCCCAGGTTCGATTCCAGTGAAGGGCATGTACCTTGGTTGCGGGCACATCCCCAGTAGGGAATGTGCAGGAGGCAGCTGATTGATGTTTCTCTCTCATCGATGTTTCTAATTCTCTGTTCCTCTCCCTTCCTCTCTGTAAAAAAATCAATAAAATATATTACAAAAAAGAATAAACTCAAAATGGATAAAAGATTTAAAATATAAGTCGTGAAATCATAACAGTATTAGAAGAAACTGTGGGCAGCAAAATCTGAGACATCCCTTGTAGCAATAACGTTTACCAATACATCTCCTAGGGCAAAGGAAACTAAGGAGAAAATAAGCAAATGGGACTACATCAAAAAAGTTTTTGCTTAGCAAAAGAAACCATCAACAAATGAAAAGATAGCCCCCTGCATGGGAGAACATATTTGCCAATGATATATTTGATAAGGGGTTAGCACTGATACAACTTAACAAAAGGAAGACAAACAATCCAATTAAAAAATGGACAAAGGACCTAAATAGACATTTTTCAAGGTAACTAGCTTTTTAAATTTTTACTTATTATCTTTTTTTTTTTTTTCCTAGAGAGAGATACGGAGGGAGGCAGGGAGAGAGAGAGGGAGGGGGGGGGTTGTTGTTCCACTTATCTACTTACTTATATTTTCACTTGTTGATTCTTTTTTTAAAATATATTTTTTATGATCTCAGAGAGGAAGGAAGAGGTAGAGAGAGAGAGAAACATCAATGATGAGAATCATTGATTGGCTGCCTCTTGCACGCCCCCTACTGGGGATCGAGCGCACAACCTGGGCATGTGCCCTTAACTGGAATCGAACCAGGAATTAATTCTTCAGTCTGCAGGCTGACGCTCTGTCCACTGTAGCCAAACTAGCTAGGGCTTTGTTGATTCTTTTCTTTTTATTTTTTTATTTTTTATTTTTTAATTAAATCTTTATTGTTCAGATTATTACATTTGTTTCTCTTTTTCCCCCCATAACTCCCCTCCACCCAGTTCCCACCCCACCTTCCGCCCTCACTCCCCACCCACTGTCCTCATCCATAGGTGTACGATTTTTGTCCAGTCTCTTCCCGCATCCCCCACACCCCTTTTCCCCCAAGAATAGTCAGTCCACTCCCTTTCTCTGCCCCTGATTCTATTTTAATCACCAGTTCATTCTGTTCATCAGATTATTTATTCACTTGATTTTTAGATTCACTTGTTGATAGATGTGTATTTGTTGTTCATAATTTGTATCTTCACCTTTTTCTTTTTCCTCTTCTTAAAGGATACCTTTCAGCATTTCATATAATACTGGTTTGGTGGTGATGAACTCCTTTAGCTTTTTCTTATCTGTGAAGCTCTTTATCTGACCTTCAATTCTGAATGATAGCTTTGCTGGATAAAGTAATCTTGGTTGTAGGTTCTTGGTATTCATCACTTTGAATATTTCTTGCCACTCCCTTCTGGCCTGCAAAGTTTCTGTTGAGAAATCAGCTGACAGTCTCATGGGTACTCCCTTGTAGGTAACTGACTGTCTTTCCCTTGCTGCTTTTAAGATTCTCTCTTTGTCTTTTGCTCTTGGCATTTTAATTATGATGTATGTGTCTTGGTGTGGTCCTCTTTGGGTTCCTTTTGTTTGGGTTTCTCTGCACTTCCTGGACCTGTAAGTCTATTTCTTTCACCAGGTAGGGGAAGTTTTCTGTCATTATTTCTTCAAATAGGTTTTCAATATCTTGCTCTCTCTCATCTTCTGGCACCCCTATAATTCAGATGTTGGTATGCTTGAAGCTGTCCCAGAGGTTCCTTACACTATCTTTGTATTTTTGGATTCTTTTTTCATTTTGCTTTTCCGGTTGGATGTTTTTTGCTTCTTCGTATTTCAAATCGTTGACTTGATTCTTGCGATCCTCTAGTCCAGGGGTCCTCAAACTTTTTAAACATGGGGCCAGTTCACTGTCCCTGAGACCGTTGGAGGGCCGGACTATAGTTTAAAAAAAAAACTATGAACAAATTCCTATGCACACTGCACATATCTTATTTTGAAGTAAAAAAACAAAATGGGAACAAATACAATATTTGTATTTGCATGTGGCTCGCGGGCCATAGTTTGAGGACCCTTGTTCTAGTCTGCTGTTGGAACTCTGCATAATATCCCTTATTTCAGTCAGTGTATGCTTAATTTCTAGTTGGTCCTTTATCATAACCTTGAGGGTCTCACTAGATTTCTTGAGGGTCTCACTACATTTATCGGCGGTTTCTAGAAAAGTCTTGAAAAACCTTAAAAGTGTGGTTTTGAACTCTATATCCAGTCGTTTGCTTTCCTCCATTTCTGTCATTTGTGACCTGTTTCTTTGTCTCTGCATTTTTTATGTTTCCCTGTGTTGGTAGAGTGGCTTTGTGTGCTAGGTGTCCTGTAGGGCCCAGTGGCTCAGCTTCCCCAATTACCTGAGGTGGACACTCTTGGTGCACCCCTTTGTGGGCTTTGTGCACAGCCTTGTTGTAGTTAAGCCTTGATTGTTGTAGGTATCACTGGGAGGAATTGACCTACAGGCCAATTGGCTGTGAGAATCAGCTGTGTCTATGGTGGGAAAACTTCTGTGCTGAAGACATCCTTATGAGGCAAGACTTGCTTCAGGGGGGCTTTGGTGCTCACTGATTCTGCCCCCTGAGTGTGTCCCTTATGGATCTGAGGAGTTGTAATTGGATGGTCCCACTCTGATCACTGGGTACCCTGGCCCTTGGATCTAAGGAGGTGCTAATTTAGCCTCTGCCTGAGGCTACCCAGCAGGAGCTACGAAGAGTTCTGCAGATTCCCCTTCCTTGTTTGGGGTTTGGAGGTGCTCAGATGAGGCCCAGCTGTGAAGCAATGCTAGCTGCCTTGGGGCCTTGGGACTTTTCTTGGAAGTTCTGGGTCTGTCTGGCCCAGCTGCAGTTTGTTAGGTAATTTTCAGATTGCAAAGGGCCTGGTCATTCATATGCAAAAGCCTCTGCCACAACTTGGGTGGGGTGGGGTCTCAGGGAATCAACAGGGTGGAGCAAGCAGCTATAGCTGATCCTCAGCCCTGCCCTAAGGGGCCCCGAGTCTCAGTGTCCCGTAATCCCTGCACACCCCCCTCCCCCCCCCCACCCCCCGAGAGAAGGACACTCTCGAGTTCCCAGTTCTGCCCGCTGCCAGACAGTCCAGCCTCTCCCTGTATGAGTCTGGGTCCCCAGAGACTCACCCATACCTGGAGTTCAGAGCAGTCGGGGCCTTGTGACTCCTTCCCGATTCAAAAAGACAGCCTGTCCTCAGTTGCCAGCCCCTGCCGTGTGCGCCTCTGTACCTCTGCACTTCCACACCTCCTCTGAGTCTCCGTGTGCTTTTCTCTTTCCTTCTAGTTGTAGAATTTTCACTCAGCCAGCCTTCCTGTGGTTCTGGATGATGTCCGTTTTGTCTTTTAGTTGTATTTTTGAAGTGGTTGTGCAAGGCAGCAATTTCCGGTGTTTACCTATGCCGCCATCTTGGTTTTTCTCAATTCCATTATTTTTTAAAAAAAATTATACACATTCTATTCTTGTCTCCTCTTTTGTTAATCTTGTTGCATCTTCTCCAGCTCCCCTATGGTTGTCCAGATATTTAGATTGAATCTGAGAAAACTAATATTTTTGTAGGTAAAAAATAGTAGATTATCAGCAACTTTATGTGGTTGACTGTAATAGTTTTAAAGCTTATTTGGTTCATGTTTCTTGTTTTCCTCAAGGGCAGGGGCCAGAACACCATTCCTTTCAAGACCTGGAATTGATTGACCCAAAGTCACTTAATAAAAGTTCTGTTGACTGATGATTTGAGCTGTTCTCAGGGCAACTAGCAATTGTGTTTCACCAAGTCTTATTGGGTTGATCTTCTTTTTTTTTCCTAGAGAAAAAGCCTCTTAAAAAAAAAAATATTGTTGAAAGTATACATAGGTTCTCCTTCCCCCTCAACCCCCTTAACCTCTACCAGCCTGTTCTCATCCTCCCTGCGCCGCACCCCCCCCCCCCCCTTACTCCCCAGGCCCTCACCACCCCATTGTCTGTGTCCATGGGTTATACAGATATGCATACAAGTTCATTGGTTGATTCTCCCCCCTCCGCCCCCCCTTTCCTACCTTCCCTCTGAGGTTCAACATTACCGGGTTGATCTCTAAGATCAACTGTCTCTGTTCTCTGAAATGCAGTTGGGCTTCTTCATCCTCCATGAGTGACTTGCATCATTGTCACACTTTAGAGAAGTATTGAGAACCACTTTCTCCTTAGGAGACCTTGCTGACCCCTTGGTTACTTTTGATCCTCCTAGAAAGTTTTGTGTAGTCTGCAGAGAGTGTGCTGCCTGTGCACTGTGAAGTTTTTTTGAGCCAGGAAGAAGCTTTAGGCTAGCTAAGAGCCCAGAGGTCCTTCAGACTCTGTGCAGTAGAGTTGCTAGCCTAGGAAATTGGAATTGATTCTATGGATCCAGCCTTGGCTGAGTAGCTCAATTGGTTAGAGCAGGGGCTCTTAACCTGTGGATCGTGACCCCTTTGGGGATTGAACGACCTTTTCACAGGGGTCGCCTAAGACCATAGGAAAACACATATATAATTATATATTGTTTTTGTGATTAATCACTATGCTTTAATTATGTTCAATTTGTAACAATGAAATTGGGGGTCACCACAACATGAGGAACTGTATTAAAGGGTCTCGGCATTAGGAAGGTTGAGAACCACTGGGTTAGAGCATTGTCCCAATACGCCAAGGTTGTGGGTTTGATCCCCAGTAAGGGCACATAGAACAGCGGTTGCCAGCTGGTGGTCCATGGACTGCTGGTGGTCCATGAGGGCTGAAAGGTTGGCGACCGCTGACATAGAAGACACTGACCAGTGCAAGTTCAAAAGAATTTGGGGTTTGTCCTGAGTTGCCAACTTTTTATTTTGCCAAATAAGGATATTTTAAATAAGTGTATAATTATATACTTTTTATAGTTAATACATGCTCATGGTACATTCAAAACATAGAAAAGGTTATACATTGAATAAAATGAGTCTCATACTTCCTCTTCAGTTTCTTAACTATCCGGTTCCCCTCCCAAGAGGCAAACCGGGTTGCTTGATCATCCTTCCAGAGATAGCCCACACAGTTAAAACAGGTAAAAATGTATTGGTAGCTCACCATTCCCCCAAAGAAATAGTAGTGCATTCATAACCATTTTGAATCGATTCCCCCCTCCACTTTTCTTAGAAACCTTTTAAAATCAGTACATAGAGAGCTGCCTAATTTTTTAAAATGGCTGCATAATATTAGTTAGTACCCTCATTTAATTAAAACCAGTTACCATTGTTTTAATTAAAAATATATTTAACTACCAGGAAGTTAGGAAGATGTAATTTTGTATAAAGAAAAGTTCTGTAAATTATATAAATTTAATTCTGTGAATAATAAATTTTATGCATTGGCCCAAAGACCTGTGATAGTAAACCATTAAAGGGCTTTGAATAGGAGTGTTAAGGCAGGTTGTGTTGTTTTAGGGAAGCTCACTAGTCTTTGGTAGGCTAAATGAATAATAGAGCAGGAGAAATATAATTGAGATATCCATGTCCTTCTCCCTATTTTACAGAGAGGAAACCTCTTTCGTCTCCCACAATTGTACTACTCAGTTCATCAGATCTTACAGTTAGCTGTTCTGCTGTCAAGACATCTTGTATTTATATCAACTTTATGTCAGTTGGATTAGAGTAGGGAGACTAGTTTCAGAGCTGTTTAATCCCTTCTGTTAATATTTTTTGAGCAATTAATATATGGTTGTACTATTAGGAATTTTGAAAAGCATATCCTTTTAGTTCTGTGTGAGAAATACTCACATGAAGTGATGGGGGCCTAAATTTGGATAGTGACTGAAATTGAAATGGTAGCTGGAGTTTGAGAGCCTTTGGATTGGAGAATTGACAGGACATGTGACCTTGGGGAAGAATAGGAAGAGTTGCATGCATATGCTGAACATTTATAGAATGCCCAGTACTTGCAGCCTACTGTGATAGATTAACATCCTCAAACTCCTTTAAAGGATACTAGTGTAATATTGAAGAGGACATAGCATACAGACACAAGCAGCAGGCCTATTCATTTAGGTAGCACTTATTTATTAGTACAGCGATGCTAAATACAGGAAAGGAAATGATGCAAATCCAAGTTGCAGGGAGAAAATACTGGTAGAATCTAAATTTTCTCAACCTAGAATTGCAATCTGATTAAGAGAACAATTGCATGCAATATTTTTTATTTTTATTTTTAACCAGTTATTTATTTTTGGAATGAGCAATACATTTATGTGGTTGAAAAATGAAAAAGTATTAAAAGATATACGACAAAAAGTCTCCCTCTCACTTTTGCCCTTTCCATACGTAGTTCCTCCCTTGTATCCATCAGGTTTAAATGCTGGAAACAGAAACCACTCTGGGTACTTTAACCACAAAAGGGTTTAACACAAGAAATTGGGTACTTTTAAATTGTTGGGTTGGAAGAGTAAGGCCCAAGGGGGCTCCCTTAAATTATCAGTCTGAGGGACCCACCACTGAAACTGTGATCTGGAGGTCAGGAAGTTACTACTGTTACTGCCACCCTTCCACCACTGCTGCTTGACCGACTCAGGAAGCTAGTGACTAGACATTAGCCCCTTGCTACTACAGAATAGCACATCAGTATCATCTGGGAGCTTGTTTAAATATCTTAGGCCCAGCTTCACCTACTGAATCAGAATCTGCATTTTATAATTTTTTATAAATATATTTTTATTGATTTCGAAGAGGATGGGAGAGGGCGAGAGAGAATCATCGATTGGCTGCCTCCTGCACCCCTACACCGGGATCAAGCCCACAACCTGGGCATGTGCCCTGACCGACTGGGAATTGAACTGTGACCTCCTGGTTCATAGGTCCACACACAACCACTGAACCATGCTGGCTGGGCCTGATGATATGTATTACAAGGAAGTATGAGAGGCCTTGCACTGGAGCTTTAGATCTGGCCACTATAGGTTGCCTCTAAATCCATGGTCTCCATGACCTTAATTGCCAATTTTTTAATGTTTTATTGATTTTAGAGAGAGAGGAAGGGAGATGGGGGGAGAGAGAGAAACATCAATTGGCTGTCCCCTGTATGCCAATGGAGCCTGCAACCCAGTCATGTGCCCTGACCGGGACTTGAACCGGTGACCTCTTGATGCATTTGGTGTGTGGGATGACACTCAACCAATTGAGCCACACCGGCCAGGCTTGATTGCCAGTTGTAAGGGAGTCAGGGAAATGTAGTTATTGGTTTTCCCAAATCTCAGTCTAGAAGAGGAGTAGAAAAGAGATTGGATGAGTTCATCTACTGAACTGACCATATTTATACAAGTAACTATTATTAGTTTCTTGTGTATCTTCCTAACTATTTTATGTATATTTAAGCGTATATGAATATATTTATTTTTCATTTAAAAAATAGTAATAACTTATCATACACAGTATTCTGTACCTTGCTCTTTTCATTTAATATCTTGTGAGAGCTTTCTGTGTCATGACAGAACCATCTTGTTCTTTTTAACAACTGCATGGTATTCCACTTTATGGATTGCAAAATTCTTAAAATTGAGACTGTCTCACCCTATCTGATTTGGCTTAGTGGATAGAGTGTCAGCCTGTGGACTGAAGAGTCCTGGATTCTGGTCAAGGGCACATGCCCGGGCTGTGGGCTTGATCCCCAGTAGGGGGCGTGCAGGAGGCAGCGGATCAATGACTCTCATTATTGATGTTTCTATCTCTCTCTCTCTCCCTCCCTTCTTGAAATCAATACAAATGTATTTTAAAAAAAATTGAGACTGACTAATACAGTCTGGGTTGCATGATCATTCTAATTTATTGTTACATGTGAAATGTAATCTAGTTATTACATGTTTACTTCCTATTTCTTTTGTGCCCAGGTCTTGTGTATCTGGCATTACAATCCAGTGTGCTGTGTATCCTTCCTCCACTTCACATGAGGGGACTTTGCAAGGTTAATTTAATACTAGTTCATATGTTAGGCATATCAAGGCTGGGATTTGAACTCCATGCCTCTTAGCCTTCATAATTTGTGATTGGACACCATTATGTAGAGCCTCTAAATGATGGTTTTATTTAGTGCTTTGATAACCTATCCCTTGGAAAGAGATTTGGAAGGGTACTGTTTTAGATATTTCGGGTGGGTATTTATAGGCATTTCAATTTTCTTTTCTGACTTAGGTATCCAGCTCACATAGAAGATATTGACTACGAAGAAGGAAAAGTACTTATCCATTTCAAGCGTTGGAACCATCGTTATGATGAGTGGTTCTGCTGGGACAGTCCTTATTTACGCCCTTTAGAGAAAATACAGCTGAGAAAAGAAGGCTTACATGAAGAGGAAGGATCTTCTGTGAGTAACAGATCTGGGAAGTTCTGTAATGAGCTGGATCAAAACGAATGAGCTGGATCAGTAGCAGCTAGGGATAATTTTTTATTTGGGCCTGTAGTTGCAACCCTGAGATCCCCAGGGAATATGGGGCTCTTGAAGAATCCCAGTTGTCATCTGCTTGAATGATGTTATTGATGGGACAGCTCATAGACTAACTTTGTTGAAACTTCACTGATGATAAACGGGGACCTTAAATCTCTTTTACACCACTGTATACCTTTGGTTCATTTATTAAGCTGATCTACTGTTTGAGTATGTATTAAGCAATCATTCCATGTGAAGTACTATGTTAGCTTCATATTAAGGTCTTTTAAAAAAAATACATTTTTTTAGATATTTTAGAGAGAGAGGAAGGGAGAGGGAAAGAGGCATAGAAGCATCTATGAGAAAGAAACACCAATCAGCTGCCTTCTGCACACCCACCCGCTACTGGGGGTTAAGCCCACAACCCAGGTATGTGCCCTGACTGGAATCGAACCAGTGATCTCTCGGTACATGGGACGACGCTCAACCAACTGAGCCATACTGGCTGGGCCATATCAAGGTCTTTTATAAGCCCTTGAAAAACTTGGACTTGAATAAACTCTGTTTTTGTTAAATTTCATCATTATGCTTGGTGCTTTCACTGACTTCAGAATGAAGGATGAGGTATTAGTTTTGAGTTTTTTAAAAAAGATATTTAGGTATCTGTAGAGATCCTGCTGCCTTTGGATCTGACTCAGCCCTGGATTGTTTTCCATTTTAACCTAGACCAGGGAACTTGAACCCTTGCTAAGGCGTCCTCCTCCCCCTCCCCTCCCCCCTCCCCATTTAGAATTGTTCACTGTTGTCCAATTTAATTGCTCAATATTTATTCTATAAAACACATCAGTGCAAACTGTCTACTGGGAAAAGAGTATGAAATATTAAAGGTGAATGGGTATTCCTTTGGCAAATGTCCCTTTCAACATGTGGGTTTAGGTGGCATGAATGTTTCTTCCTTCAAAATGAAGTAGCCTCCTTCCTTCTAGCTTGTATACTGGGTATATTCCCTGATGATCCTGAGCTCTTAGAGTCACTATCAAGGGTAGGATAGGGTTATCATTAGTGCTATGCCTCAGTGCCCACATCTCCTAGGATGGGAAAAGTCTTGTGTCAGCCCTTTGGTTTTGATTCCTAGTGCTGAACAGTGAAATATCTTCCTTCATCCCAGTAGCCATCTCCCTTTCCCACTCTTGTGAATTCCAACCTTTTATGAATTCTGGTACCATATGTGTCCTGTGAAATTGGATTAGTAACAGGATCTTTTTTTTTTTTTAATGTTTTTTAGGAATTTCAAATAAATGAGCAAGTCCTTGCTTGCTGGTCTGATTGTCGCTTTTATCCAGCCAAAGTCACCGCTGTTAACAAGGATGGTAAGGCATTTGAGTTGTAATATTAATGACTTAGAGGGGAGTTTTTTATATTAGGGTTTGATATGTTTTCAGTATGTATTTATTGGTTAGGAATCCTATCTCTTCAAGTTAATCATTGTGTCAGGAGTTAGGAAGAAATTAAAAATGGAGAGAAAGCTGGGTTAAATAGGGGAGTTTGATTCATTGCTTTCAAAATTTTAGTCATTATTTTCTAAAATAGTCACGGTTCATCTGTCACTCTGCTGGGAAGTATATAGATTCTTGTTGTCTAGGAGTTCCTAGTATAACAAAGTAAGTCCCTAATATTCCTTTTGTTTACTTGTGAATAGCCTAAAAGTGAAGTGAATGCCAACAAACATTTCTTTTAAAAAAATTTTTTTGAAAGCTCTTCAATCTTTTATTTTTCTTTTTTAAAAAAATTCTTTGTTGATAGTGTTACAAACATTTCTTAAAAATGTGCTTTGTGGATGTAAAGTAATTAAAGATGGTCTGTAATGTCAGAGTTGCTAGTTGAAATTGGGATGCTCCGACTTAGGGCACTGAGTTGGGATGCCTTTGCCGGAGTTTAGAACATCTGAGGCGTCAGGACAAGGACTATGCCCATAGAGGTTCATTTTGCTAGTACAAAGGCAAGAGGAGGGAGATAGTATGTATTGTCAGCATCCTGACATTCAGTCAACAGACTCTGGGTTCAAGTGATATTTTTTTTTAGCATTTTCTATCAGGATATTTATGATTTGTCCATGATCTCTGTAATGAATATTTAGGGTGGTCAGGCCTCTTAGTACTACTGTTATGGGTGACTGTAAGGCCAAATTGACTTTTCATTCCATGAAGTTATTACTCTGCTAAATGCTGAACCTTGGGCTGATCAAGAAGTTTTTAACATGTGAATAGGGTGAAATGATAAAAAAAAAAGAATATTCATTTCCATGAAGCAGAATTTTTAGTTTCTATATTGCTACATTCACCCCCACCACCACCACCCTGCCAGCTATTAGAACATTGTGGGTTAATAGATGTAGGTTTATTTATGTGTCAGATATACATTATCCTTAAAGCACAGCCCTCAGGCCTCCAAAGCAGGGTTATATCTTCTAAGTTGCACAAGCAATTACTAATCCTCTAGTTTATGATAGATTAAGAATTTTTGGGTAGTTCCTTGTTTCCTTAAATTACATTTATAAGCTTGTCTTCAAAATAAAATCCCATTACTATTTTTCATATGTATCACATTAACCTAAAAACTTACTTATTTTTTCTTGTTGTTAAGCCTCCATTGATCTCTAGAGAGAGTGGAAGGTAGGGAAGGAGAGAAAGAGCTAGAGAGATAGAAACATCGATGTGAGAGAGAAACATAGATTGGTTGCCTCCCACACTGACTGGGCCCTGGGATCGAACCTTCAACCCAGGTACATGACCGGGAATCAAACTCGAGACCCTTTGATGTAACCATTGAACCACACCGGCCAGGGCCTAAAAACTTATTTTAAAAGGAAGCTGATATGTTATTAAACTGCCTCAGATCCTTTTAGTAAAAGACATAGTTTATGTTTTTAGTCTCATTTTCAAGATGAATAATTTTTTCTGCTTTCACTGTATTTAAATCATGATATGAAATACAGATGTTCCTCACATACATAGATGTGTTCTTGAAAGCCTATTATGTTGATTTATGCTGATCAAGTCATATTTCCCCCCAGAATAATATCCATTTAAGTGTTTTCCCTTTGGGTTAATGGCTGCCCCTTAGGTCAAATGAAAGTTGTGGGTAGTAACATGGGTAACTCTGTAGGTCGGAGATTGTTAGCAGAAAGGAAGCAACATAACATATCTCTTTTGTTTCAGTGATGTCTCAGAGTCACGTGGAGGACAGAAATGGGGCGAAAAAGATTGGATGAGGGAGCGGCAAAGGAGGAGCAGATTGAGGAAGAGGCGTTGGGGAACTCTGGGAGCTGTCTCACAGAGGGGTGGGGGGTGTCTTGATGGAGTCAGTTAAAGGCATTAGGAACCTACTTGCATCTAATATTTGTCGGGCTCAGAGCTTGGCATAATAGATTAAAAAAAAAAAAAAGACCTAGATCAAGGCAGAATGGGGTGTTGAGATAGAGCCACCAGGAGGAGGCGCAGGGCAAGAGCAGATAGTGCAGATAAATCATAAGGGGAGTAGGGAGGGACCCCTGGCTACAGTTAATAATGTTAATAATGTTCTTTTTTGTGGAGGTGGGTCTGAAGTCTGTTTTTTTAAGTGTTTTTATTTTTATTCAACTATAAGCAAACAGCAGAATTAATACAACATTCATTGTTATAACAATGAACAGCTTAACAGGCACATACTGGAGGATTTCTGGTAACCTGTCACCCAGCCCTGCAGCCCATCTAAATGGCTGTTGGTGAATAGGAAAGCGACTCTCCCTATTGCTTTTTCCATTACTGCTTTTTAAAGGAGCTAGAGCAGGATACTGATACCTAGTAACCAATCTGAGATGTAACATATTGGGGGTTAGTGGACATGCCAACTTCTGGTTGTCTGGTGAGAGACAGGGCTGTGAAAACACATCTCAGAATATGCTATTATGCACAATTCTGGGTTTTGGCTTGGTCCCCTGACTGGAGATTGAACTCTCAACCTTGGCATATCAGACGATGTCTAACCAACTGGAGCTACCTAGCCGGGGCTGAAGTCTCTTGAAATGATCACTTAAGATCTAGAAGTCATTGGCCACATTGTCAGCCGTGGTTAATTAAGGTTTTTAAATGTCTTTTAAACTGGGGCTTTACAAGTTGTTTTTTAAAATCTTTTCAGTTTATTTCCTCCATGAACTAAAATGATAGGAGAAGAGAGTCTTGAGGCAGTTGTTCCTAAACCAGTCACTTGCTGCCCTAATATATAGGTTTTATAAGCTCTGAATACTGTCCAGTAAATTTTAGTTGAAGGACATTGAAAATGAGTGGTATTTCTGCCAGAGCCTGTTTTCCCTAGTTCTTGAATTTGAAGTCCTATATTATGCTGCTATCCTTACTGGTTCTTTTTTTTTTTTTCCTCTTCCCCTTACTGATTCTTGGGGGAAGGGAAATCCTGATTAGCGGAACCAGTTGGGTGTTATTATCGCTATACTGTAGATTGTGAGGGAAAGACTTTGTGGGAGCTCAGATTTTTTAAGATGAGATAATGACCCATAGGTGCTGCCTTTGTGTTAGGTTTTATCTATGGGAGCTGGTATACAGTTTCTAGTTCATCAGGATTCATTCCAGCAATTGCAGGATTGGAAGAGACAATGGTGGGCTCTATTCCCTCTTTCCCTGGTATTTTCTGCCCTGCCTCAGTTTCATCTGTAGCAGGGGCCACCACAGCTTAATGGCACTGTTAGTAGAAGCTCTTCTGGCAGGGTGCCCTTCTATTTCCTATAAAAGTCATTCTGAATTGTTGGTGTTACCAGGCGGAGGCCAAGGATATAGTGAAGTCAAATGCTATAGATTCAACTTTGGTAGGCTTGGTCTGGTTTTCTTGCCACTGTTAACCTCTCTGGTGGTTTTGCTGAGGCTATTTATTGACTGAGCAGGCTGGTGGGCGGGCTCTAGCCAGAGTGGAGAGCAACAGCTTCTGGCATTGGGAATCTGACATGATTGAATTACCAATAACTAGCAACTTTAGAGTTTCTTGAGGGAGTTATAGTTATTTAGCCCTTGGAAACTGGGGAGGGCATTGCCGTATTATATAGTTATTTCATCTGGAATTGTTCTTTGGCAATGGTAATTAAGCATCATTTAGTGTGAAGGCAGCCACACCTGGTAGCCTTGTAGACCCTGGGTCTGTGTTGTGGTAAAAGACAGGATTCTGGTTCCAGGGACTCTTTGTTTGGAAGCCATCTCTGGTGAGTTGATCTCAGCTCTTTGCTGGGGCTGCCCAGCTCCCCTTTTTCATGCTGGGGATGGCAGAACCACTTGTCTGTCAGGGCTTTATGCTCCCAGTCTTGGGGGAAACTGAAAGTAGGTTCACATTTACAACAAAATGAGGAATTGTTTCTTCCTGTTGATCTGTGGTTCTCTAACTTGAGTGAGCAGCCTCATCAGGTTCCTCTTCCTTAAAGTTAAATGCATATTCTTAGGTTATGTTCCTGCCTTACCCTCCCTCCTAGTCAATCTCTTTGGTCCTATGTCTGAAATCTGTATTTATAACAGGAGATCCTGTGGAAATGGTCTTATTTCGAGAGTCTTGTTGAAACTGTTACTATTTTTTGTTTTCTTTATGCTGTAACTGATTGTACATTTGAAATGCAGGGATGTTGGGACTATGTGAACAGCTTTCCACAGAGATAAAAGGAAGGTTTAGACCTACATATGCAAGTGCTAGCTTGGCTTTTATCTTCTATGATGGGAAGGAGTTGGTGCTTTTATTTTTATTAATTCTCATCCAAGGATATTTTTTCCATTGATTTTAGAGAGAGAGTGAAAGGGAGAGATTGGGGTGGGGGGAATGGAGGGTGGGGTGGAATAAAAGAGAAACATTGATGTGAGAGAGGCACATTGATTGGTTGCCTCCCATACATGCCCCAAGCAGAGCTGGGGTTGAGCCTGCAACCAAGGTACATGCCCTTGACTGGAATCGGACCCGGGACTCTTCAGTCCCTGTGCCACGCTCTATCCACTAAGCCAAACCAGCTAGGGCTCCTATCCCAATACACACAAGGCTGGGCCTCAGATTCTTAATTGTTTTACTGCTCTTTGTTCTTGGTCTAAATTTAATGCAACTTTTTTTTATTTTAATGAAGCATCATAAAAGTGAATTGTTTTTGATAGATTTTTATCTGTATAGATGAAAAGAAAGGCATACTATTATCTTAGACATAGGTAAGGCATTCTTAAAGAAATTTTTAATTTCCATAAGTTTATTATAGTATTGTAGTTGGAGCTCCCTTGTATTTATGCTTTGAAAAGTTGTGTCACTTTCATGAAACTGCAAGTTAAAATCATGATATCTTCTTGAATTCTAGGTACTTACACTGTGAAATTTTATGATGGAGTAGTTCAGACTGTCAAACATATTCATGTCAAAGCTTTTTCCAAAGATCAGGTGAGATATGTGGTTTTGTGCTTTGTGGTATGAATAATACTAACATTATAGTTTTGTTTCTCAAATAAAGACATTACCTTTGTTTATGATGGCAAAGTTTTTATTTCCTCCATCTGACACAATTTCACCAGGAAGCAATGTGCACATTTTCAGAAATTGTAAATAGTAGTCTCTTTCTGCCATTTTCTTTTAACATAGATTCTTTTTTTCAAAAGTGCCAAGTACTTGGATACCATTACCTATTATCTGTTTTCCTTATCTTTTCATTAAAGTGTCTAGTTATTATTCGTTATTTTCTCTTCATGTGTCCTGTCCCCGTCACAGGAAACTTCCTGTACTGCTTGAGGAGATCTAGAGTTTGTTTTCTCCTTGTCTAACTTTATCTTTAAGTTCAGGACCATGACATGGTGGTTACAGAGCTACAGTTTGGCATGGATTTGGCAGTCACCTATGCTAGATGTGCCTGCATTGAAAATTTTATTTCCTGTCCCAGGCATGTATTTGCCTGAGCACAGGACCTGCTTTTGATGTTGGAAATACGGTGTGCACAGATATGGGCCATCTAGACGTGTTGCCTAATTTCTTCATAATTTTTTTCCCTTTTGTCTTTTTTATGTTTTCATGAAGTAGTTGAGGGGAAAGAGATCAAAAGTTGGATATTGATGTTTTTAAAAACTGATTATTACTGTTACTCACCTGTTTGGTGGTTGTTGATGTGACAATATTTCGTGATGCTGGAACCTGTTGTATTTTTTCTTATGATCAAATGCTTCTCATCACAAATTTTTGTAAATTCTTTTGTACATATATTTAGCAATTTCAAAGGATCATGAAATATGATGTGTTTAAAGGTAACCTAACAACGTTTTTGCCTTTTGATGATTTTTTGCTTCCGAAAATTGACAAAATTATAAGGCTTTACCCCTGAAGATGTTTTCTCTTTGATAACTTGCCCCATAGAGCTACACAGTATTCTAAAACATTATCTTGGTGTTCTTTGACAGTTTTTGTGTGCAGTTCATGGAATGAGTTAATATAGATAGAGGACCATATTAAGAACTTGCCCAGAATTGTCAGATTGTGTCCAGAACCTCCCCAAATGGAAATTCAGTGCTCCAGAAAACAAGCGTTCAGCTGTTTATTCTGCTCTACTCAATAAACTAATTGATAGGCTCTTGGTGCTTTGGCTTGGAGTTGGGCACCTTACCCAGTGTGAATTTATGGGTGCTTCAATTTTCAATTTCCAGATGCCTCTGAGTGTCTCACCTTATCTCAGACTTGGCGGGTGGTCAAGCACAGGCCTGTGGCACCTATTTACTTGTGTTTTCCCCCCAAGAGTACATATAATTTGGATAAATGACTTCTTAGCTCTTTTTGATCCTATTAATCTAAGGTTCTGTAATGGCCATTTATAAAGCAAAAGTTCTTTTAAAAAATCTATTTTTAAAGCTTTTTTCATATATATTAGAACAGATTGAGGTTTCTTTTGTAGGACCACACTGTCTCAAAGTTTTGATAAGCTATATTTTAGGAACATTTATATATTTTTTGAAGTTTAATAAAAGTTTGCTATAGAAAGTTAAGAAAGTACAGAAAAGCACAAAGAAAGTAAAAACTGTAAGTCTATCATCTAGATATAATTACTGTTAACTATTAACATTTTGATGTATATCCTGTGTTTTTTGTTAAATATTTATGTGTATACATATTTCTTTTCAAAATTGGAGTCATATAGTATATTACTGTACTATAACTTGCTCTTTTCTTTTAATAAAATAACATTTCCCAAGTTTCTTTTAAAAAAAGTTAATATATTGTTATTGATATCAGAGAGGAAGAGAGAGATAGAAACATAAATGATGAGAGAGAATCATTGATTGTCTGCCTCCTGTATACCCCCTACTGGGGATCGAGCCTGCAACCTGGGCATATGCCCAGACAGTAACCTCCTGGTTCATGGGTCGATGCTAAACCACTGAGCCACACTGGCTGGGTTTCCCAAGTTTCTTAATTCTGTATGTGAATATGGCTTTTAATGGCTATAACATAGTATTTTATAAGATGTGTATATCCTTCCTTATGTAACCAATTCCCTAATGGTCATGTTAGGATATTTGTGAATCTGGATGCACAAGTCTGATTATTCTTTTAGCAAATTTTATTTCTAGGAATTCATTCTAGTTCAAAAGTATAAACCTAAGTCTTTTGACCTGAATTGCCTGCCGCCCACCCGAGCCCTCACCCTCCTGCCCCCCAAGCTGGGTACACCAATTTATATTTCTGCCAGCAGTTATTGAGGGATGCTTGTTCTCAAACCTGGCTGCTTTCAGAAAATTTTGTGGACTTGAAAAAATATTTCCTTCTAAGTTCTAACCTCAGGGATTCTCCTTGTTTATTATTGTTCCCTATGGGACAAATTAAACTTTTACTCATTGAGTATTTTAGGCACTCTTCCTGCTTCTGACAAAGGTCTGTGTACTTAGTGGGTGCTTAGATGCTGGGGATCTCATATGAATATGATATGGTAGAGATTGAGGTCTTGGAAGAGAGATACATATACAAATAAACAATTATAGTTTTGGAAACTTCAGAGCTGGCTTTATTATGAGACATTCATAATAAATTAACCGTGAATTTTAAAGAAAGTAATTTAGGAGGAAAGTAACTTCCTCCTGATAGATAAAAACTCAGTAACTAACTCAGGAATACAGAAGGTGGCTTGTTGGACTGAGCATAGCCTTTACCCAGTAGAGGAAGCAAAGACTCTGTTTCTGGGTTGGAAAATCTTTACAACTTTCCTTTCTGCCTCTAGTTATCAGTATGGGTTCTACTCTACACAGGGAATCAGCATCCACTGGCACACTAAGCCGGGCCTCTGAGAGGCCCTGGGTCAGTGTAGTCATGCTTGGGATGAGGCATTTTCTTAGAAAGATTGCTTTCCACCAGAGGTCCCTGTGGTAGTTATCTGTCCCTTTATTTTCTAGTGACTTACTAATCTTAAGGGAACTAAAGACCATTGTTTTCTTTAAACTTAGGATTGGTTCTCAAGCCTCAGATTATGGTTAGATATTTTTTGTGGTAACCATTATGTGACTTGGCATTATGTCCTTTTAATTTCTGTGTTTATCTTCATAAGTTTGCAAAGAACTATCTGGTTTTATATTTGCTCGTAATCACAAAGTGTGTTTCATCGCTATTTTGCTCATTTTAGAATATTGTGGGTAACGCTAGGCCTAAAGAAACAGATCACAAAAGTCTTTCATCATCTGATAAACGAGAGAAGTTTAAAGAGCAGAGAAAAGTCACAGTCAGCCTGAAGAAAGACAAAGAAGACAAAGCCTTAAAGACAGAAAAGCGAACCAAGCATCCTGATAAAGAAGGAAAATTAATCTGTTCTGAAAAGGGAAAGGTGTCAGAGAAAAACCTTCCCAAGAACGAGAAGGAAGATAAGGAGAACATTTCAGAAAATGACAGAGAGTACTCTGGAGATGCTCAAGTGGATAAGAAACCTGAAAATGACATTGTGAAGAGTCCACAAGAAAACTTGAGGCAGCCAAAAAGAAAACGAGGCAGACCCCCTTCCATAGCTCCTACTGGTGAGTTTCCCAAGTGGGCTCTGCAAGGACAATGCCTGTGTTTTTCTGTGGCCCTATGTGGTTCTTTATCACTTCTATACATCAATCCTTCATTTTTGTGGCTGACTTTGAATTGTTCTATGATCTGAAAACAAGTCATGTCCCTGAAGCTGGATTTTAAGGGAGAAATGTATCTAGATGAACATAAGTTGTGAAACATGGCAGAGATTGAGCTTCTGAGGGGTATATAATTGCCCTCTAGATACTTCAGCCTATATGATAAAACCTAATAAGCTAAGGCTTTTTACTAGTGCCTATTTAAATGATCTCAGTTTAAGTGAGCTTAATAGAACCTGGGATCAGGAAATACAGTTTTTATAAGAGACAAGAAAGAGGAAAGGAGAAGTAAAATAGGTGTGGGCATCTGAAGGAAATTTACTGAAGGAAATGGTGCCAAAGACCTAGAAATGCATGGGTGCAGTTGAAATTGAGTTCTCTGGAGAGTGATTATTGATTGAAAAATTTCACAGTCTAAATAAAAAGCTGAGATGGCTAATTGGTAAGAGTCAAGGTTAAAGGATACAGACTTAGAAAAGAATGTGCAGTTGTTAAATGAAGTTGAAATTTGGAATTTTTCTAGAATAACCCAGAATGAAACACACCCTGAATTTCTTCATAAGTCAAACACTTCCCTAGATCGAGTCAATGGCTTGAAGAGTTCCCAAAAGATCTCTAAACTGAATGCCTATGATTATCTGGCAGTGGTCTTCAGATATTCTGGCTTGCATATTCTCTACATGAACATTGGAAAACTATGAATCCCCTAGGACAGTGGTTGGCAAACTGTGGCTTGTGAGCCACATGCGGCTCTTTGGCCCCTTGAGTGTGGCTCTTCCACAAAATACCACGTGCGGGCTCGCATGTACAGTGCAATTGAAACTTTGTGGCCCATGTGCAGAAGTCGGTATTTTGTGGAAGAGCCACACTCAAGGGGCCAAAGAGCCGCATGTGGCTGGTGAGCTGCAGTTTGCCGACCACTGCCCTAGGACATTTGAAAGTGATACCTACTTTTTCTCACAAGTTTGAAAGTTGCAAAAGATATATAAATGTTATTTTCATCAAAATTGTGGAACTACAGAATTAGTTCTTAAATTGTTTCCAAAGCTAGTTCTGTCGATCCAGACAGTTACATCAGACTTAATTTCTGTGGCAAAAAGTCTACCTTAATTTACTTAAAATAAATGCATTAGTCATCATTCCCAGTAGACCTTCTCACATCTGAGTTCTAATTTTAAGATAGAGAATTAGGTGGATTGATTTCTTCCCAGATGAAATAAGGCACATTTTCCTTTAGTGGTTGTAACTGGGTTTTGTCTTCAAAAGCTGAGCATGCTGGAATTGTCTCTAGACAAATCTAGGGCCTAGACCTGCGCTGTCCAGTATGGTAGCTGCTAGCCCGTGTGGCTAGTGAGCACTTGAAATGTAGCTAGTCTGAATTGAAATGTGCTGTAACTGGATTTCAAAAACTTAGTACAAGAAATCCCGCAAGAATGTAAAATATCTCAATTTTTTATATTGGTTACATGTTGAAATAATTTTGGATGTATTGGGTTAAATAAAATATATTCTTGAAATCATTTTCACTTTTTTCTTTAACTTCTTAATGTAATGACTAAAATTTTTAAATTTACATACATGGCTTGCATTTTGTGGCTCTCATTATATTTCTGTTGGACAGCACCGGCCTAAATTCACTGGCTTTCTCAACAGCGTTCCGGGAGAGAATTAAACTCTAATACCCAAGGTATCCATGATCTGTAATGAATTGACTTATCTCCTGTGCATTTCAAATGGTACTAGTTATAAACTACCCTTGGGAGAATTGAAAAAAATAACCTGTGTATTTGGTGTTCAAATGAGGAATCCTAATTGAGAAAGTAGAAGTTTTAAATCTGGACAGTGTGTCATGTAGAATGAGTGAGTGACAGGCCTTTTTATGTAAATGGGAGAAGTGGAAAAGGTGAACTGGCAGAAATCAAATGTCTCCCTTCTCAGTTTAGGAAAGAGTATGTAAACATGGGAACTGAGTGTTGTGAAACTGATTCTTCTTTAGTTATTCATGCTCTGGCTTGTACTCTCTGGAAAGTGTGTATTGGGGTAATTGCTCTTCAGCTTGCAGACTTCTCTCAGATAAAAAAAATGCCATCCAATTTATTGCTTTTATTTTGTAAGTGTAGGATTTCATACCAGATAGAATCAGTTTGGTATTTTCCAAGCTTACTGTTAACACTTGCCTTCCTTCCTAGTCAGAATCTCTGGAGCAAGGTTTGGGAATGTGAATTGTTAAACAACCTTCCCAGATGATTCTTACTGTAAGAAAGTTTGGGAAACACTGAAGTTCAATGTAGTCAGCCCCAGTTTGTATATGGTATCAAAGTGAAGAATACTTGCCATATAGCTTATAATATAGTTCATGTCCCCTTTAAAAATTGCTTGGAATAAGTTTATTGACTCAGTGGAGCCTTGAGCTCTCTATATTTTAGACTTGATTGGGACAGGATCTGAGCTATTTAAGGAGAGTTGTTTGTGTTTAATCTGGAATGTGTGTGACCTCCAAGTTCCCACCACTTGGAACAAAATAACGTTGGTACATTGGGAAAGTTGAACACAGGAAGAGCCAAGGAGTTCAGCACTCTCATCTTGTATGCTTCCTCAGAGCTCAGCCTTGTCTCTTGTTTGGCCATTTGAGATGGCACATCTGAAGCTAGTTGAGTCTTCTCTCCCCTCCCTCTACCCTCCTTTCCTTTCCTCTTCGCTTCTAATTTCTTTCCTTTCCTCCTTCCTTTTTATCCTTCTCTCTCCTTTTAACCTTCATCAGTCCCCTTAGCCCTGCCTTCTCTCCAACACTTCCCAATTTCTTACCTTTTGTTTTTTCTTCTACTTACCTTTTGGAATCTTACCTTTCCTGATTGGGGAAAATCTTCTTAAGTATTAGATTTAAAAATAAAGAGTACTCTCCGAGGGTTTAGTGTTTGTACTGCTAAATCATGTCAGAGCTGGATTTGCTAGTGATCAGCAGTCTGGCCTGGAACTTTGACTGTCAAATAGAATAGCTTCCTGAGATTTTTCTGGAATTGTTTTTAGGGTTATAAATTTTGACATTCTTTTTAGTCTCTCAAAACTAGGATCAATGCCAAGCTAACTAATTTAGCAAGTAGAGATTGAAAACAATCAAGCTGTACTTCCAGGGTTCACATTTTATGAATCAGCCTGCATGGTAGATTTTCAGAATATTGGATAAGTCAAGTTTTGATGAAAAGATTTGATGCTGTGCCCTGGCTGGGTAGCTCAGTTGGTTAGAGCATCTTCCTGATACACCAAGGTTGTGGGTTCGATCCCTGGTCAGGGCATGTACAAGAATCAACCAATGAATGCATGAATAAGTGGAACAACAGATTGGTGTTTCTTTCTCTCTCCTTCTTCCTCTCTCTCTCTAAGAATCAGTAAATAAAAAAATAAAAAAGACTTGATGTAATAAAAGTGACTTTAATATTGCTCTTGCACTTTCATATTTTAAAGCAGTCATATTGGGATATAGTGTTTTAAAGAGAGGGTTTCAGGAGAGAAGTATATGACTAGAGCTGGGTCATGAATGTCCCAGCACCTTCCAAGGAAATAATTTCTCACCCATTTCAACCCTCCCCCACCCATCTTTAGCTTAAATAAGAATGCTCCTTGGTCTGTTTGTCATGCAAGGATATGTGTGTGTGTGTGTGTGTGTGTGTGTGTGTGTGTGTGTGATATTTATACCTAACAATGAGGATTGGAGCACTCAATCCTCATTGTAATTACATTCCTTGTTTGTGTGGTTTTATTTACATTGTAGCTGTGGATTCAAACTCTCAAACTTTGCAACCAATAACATTGGAATTGAGAAGACGAAAAATATCAAAAGGAAGTGAAGTTCCATTAAAACGTCCTCGGCTTGACAAAAATTCATGTGAGTCTTCAGTCTGTGTATGTGTGCTTAGTAGAACTTGGCTTCAATTGGGTTAGCCTCCTCTGTATCCATGTTTCCCCTATGCCCTATAGGCTCAAAGATGTGTCCTTGATTGTAGAATCTAATGTGAGTGGGATGTGGTTGAATCAAAAGGAGTTTTGCTAGAAAAAAATAAATCTCAAAGCATGAACTCCATTAATGTTGGGTTCAGTGGTGTCATTTCCATACCCATAAACTACATTTGATTTGAATTCCACTGGAAATTTAATGACTTAGGAAGGGATGGATTTCATATGCTGAGTGAAACTTTAAAAATACTATTTATTGATAAAAAAATCCTGTTGGCTCCAAAAATGATTTGTGATGGCTCTAAGGCTCTATAAACCTTATTGACTTTGAAAGTCAGTACATAGACTTTTATGGTAGAAAGCTCCAACATAGAACTTAGTTGTTAAGATTGGGACATGACTTTAAGATTGGGCCATAATGTTGGCACATATTTGTAGACTATGAATCCTTAAATAAAGGAAGTTCTATCCTGGCAGAGTGACTGTGCCTTTACTTATAGCCATAAACCAAGGAAGAATATTTCCTTTAATCACTGGTCTAATATTCCAGAAGTCTCTGTAAAGTCCTTATGGAGGACAGCCACCTTAGAAATCTGTAGTAGCAGAGTTATTTCTTCTGGTCTCTTGACTATAACTCTCTTTAATGGTTTATAGCCCAGGAAAAGTCAAAAAACTACCCAGAAAACACTGACAAAGACTTATCAAGGAGACGGTCCTCCAGGCTCTCCACAAATGGGACCCATGAGATCTTAGATCCTGACTTGGTTGTATCAGATATGGTTGATACAGTTAATACTGATTCTTTGCAAAATACATCATCCAGTTCCAAGGAGTCTGAAGAAGGTAAGTCAAATTCTGCTAAGGAATTGTATTCCCAACCTGATGCTTGTCCGGTGTGAACCAATCTAAATCTTTGGTACTACCTTCCACAAGTTTTAGATGGTCTTGAAATCAAGTTATTGAATGGGCTGCAGTGTTTTTTATTCTTCTTCTGAGGGATAGAGAGTTAGGATAACTTTTTGAGATTGGTTTTCCTTATATACATCTGAATATTGGGTTGGATGTACAATGCTTGAAGAGCCATACCCTCCTCTCTCTGTCTTTCTGATGCCATCTCATTCCAGTGCCTGTGCTTTGTTAGTTAATGCTTCTGACAAGTCCTCCCTTCACTGTAGCTTCTTCTTAGCCTTTTTGAGATGCTCCAGCCCTGGCTATATGTGCTAGAGCCTGTGAATCTATTCTTTTATGCTATGAGATGAATGGCTTCCTGTAAAAAGTTCCTGGCTTTCTTAATCTGTTGAAGTACTTTTGGTACCCAGATTATATACATGTATATGCTTCCCATATACTTTTTTTTTTCCTTCCAGGTCAGTTGAAATCTCCTTTGGAAGCTGGCCAGATCTCATCTGCACTAACTTGCCACTCCCTGGGGGATGGTTTGGGGGTTACAGACTTGGAGTTGAACTGCAAGTCAATGGGAGAAAACGCTATGAAAACAGAACCGGCTTCTCTTCTTGCTGAGTTTCAAGAGATTTCTACTGTGGCAGGTTCATATTCAGAGTTAACATAATTCTCTCCTAATATATACTTTTGATTGTGAAGTATAATTAATGGGTTTTTCTAACCTTTTATTAATATTCCCTTATTTTAATGTTATATCTTTTTATTTCTCATATTGGTAATTTGTGTTTTCTCTTTTCTTGATTAGTATGATTAGGGGTTATCAGTTTTGTTTGATAGTTTCAAAGAACCAACCTGTTTTTCTCTATTTGTCTTTTTAAGGTGTCATTGATTTCTGTTTTGACCTTAATTGTTTTCAGAGTTATACATTTTCCACTAAGCACTGCTTTGGCTGCATCCTACACATTTTTTATGTTCTATTTTCATTTTCATTCAATTCAGATATCTAGTGACTTATTTGTTTTCCATGGGTTACTTAGGGCATGCGTTTCATTTCTAAGTAATGGGGTTTTTTAAGAAACTTGCTGTTATTGATTTCTAATGTAATTCCATTGTGGTCAGAGAATGTACTCTGTCAATTTTGCTTCATGTATCTTGAAGTTCTGTTACTAGGTGCATACACATTAATAATTGTTATGTCCTCCTGATTAATTGCCCCCCGTGTAATATGAAATATCACTTTGTTTTTGATAATAGCATTTGACTTGAAGTTTGATATTAGTGCAGAGGTACTTACTGTATGCCTGGTATATTGAACACTTTCTGTTAACATAAGTGTGTTTTTAAATTCAAAGTGTGTCTTTTATAGTTAGAATATAGTCAAGTTTTGCTTTTAACTGCAATGTTTAGTCTATTTACATTAAGTATAATTTTTTAAAAAATATATATTTTATTGATTTTTTACAGAGAGGATGGGAGAGGGATAGAGAGTTAGGAACATTGATGAGAGAGAAGCATTGATCAGCTGCCTCCTGCACACACCCTACTGGGGATGTGCCTGCAACCAAGGTACATGCCCTTGACCGGAATTGAAACTGGGACCCTTCAGTCTCCAGGCCGATGCTCTATACACTGAGCCAAACCAGCTAGGGCTAAGTATAATTATTGATATGGTTGTTTTTAGTTCTACTATTGGCTTTTTATTTTCTGTTTATCCTCTCTGTTTTGTTCTTTTCTGTTTGTTTGTTTTTTAGGTTAATTGAATATTTTTTCAGAATTCCATTGTAATTTATCTATTAGCTTTCACTTCTTAGCATTTGTTTTAGAAGTTACTCTAGAGATTATGACATATATCCTTAACTTTTCACAATTTAATTAATATTGAATCACTTTATGTAAAATGTTGTATAGTTCCATTTACCCCCCTTTATGCTGTAGTTGTCATATGAATTTTATCTACACATACTACAAAATTCACAGTATAATTTTTGCTGTAAGCAATTATATATTTTAAAGAAGACAAACGAGATAGTCTTATTTATGTACATGGTTATTATTTTCAGTGTCTTTTTTTCTTCCTAATGATTTCTTTCAGCCTGAAAAATTTCCTTTAGTTTTTCTTGTAATACAGGTTTCCTGTTGACAGATTGTGTTGATTTTTGTTTATCTGAACATGACTTGATTTAACTTTCATTCTTGAAGGATATTTTCACTGGATATAAGATTGTGGGTTTACAGGTTTTTTTTGAAGTACTTTAAAGATGTTATTCATTGTCCTCTGGCCTGTATTATTTCTGACGGGCAGTTAGTGATCATTTATATCAATGTTTCCTTGTTTGTAATGTGCTGTTTCCTTTTTAGCTACTTTTAAGATTTTTCTCTTTATCTTTGTTTTTCAGCAGTTTGACTTGTTTAGATTTGTTTTATTTTTGTACTTTTTTTGTGTGTGTGTATTTTTTTTTTTTTTTAGCAGTTTGACTTGTTTAGGTTTGTTTTATTTTTGTACTCAACCTGCTTGACTTTCATTTGAGCCTGATCATCAAATTTGAGCCATTATTTTTATGAATATTTTTTTTTCTGTTATTCTCTCTGTCTTCTACCTTGTGAATTTACATTAGACTTTTGTAAATATGCTATGTTAGACCTGGTTAACGTAGCAGAATAGCTCTTTAAAAATAGTGTACTCAGGTATTTACTACTGGATCATCCATGGTTCTATAGGTTGGTCTTTTGTTCCATTGAGTCAGAGTGTTGTGTCTTAGTCTCATGGATGCAAGTGATCTTGCTTTTCTTGTTGAGTCTCCTCTCTGTGGCAGAGACCCTCTCCTCCCAGCCTAATTTTCTGTCATGTGGGGGAAATTACTAGAATTAATGTACAAATGAGGTGGAAATTTAATCTCAGAGCTTAGTTGTCTGCTTTGGTAGGGAGAGCTCTAGATGAATGGTCGCCAACCTTTTGGATCTCACAGACCACCAGTGGTCCGTGGACTAACGGTTGGTGACCACTGCTCTAGATGACAGCTATATATCCCTTATAACTCAGCAGACTAAGCTCTTAATTATGTTGCTTTAAAGGTGGAAATTGACAATGAATTATTTCTATACCACTAGAAAATAGGCTGTGTAGATGAGAGGAGTGAGGAGATTAGGTTAGAGGCTAAATCCAGTGCCTGTTTTTTTCTTGTTGTTAATCCTCACCCGAGGATATTTTTTCACTGATTTTTTTCTTTCTTTCTTTCTTTTTTTTTTTAGAGAAAGTGGAGGGGTGGAGGAATGGGGAGAGAGAGAAACATTGATGTGAGAGAGACACATTGATTGGTTGCCTCCCGCATATTTCCTGACCGGGGCCAGGGGTTGAACCTGCAGCCCAGGTATGTGCCCTGGGCCTGGAATCGAACCCGAGATACTTTTGTGCTTGGTCCGACACTCCAACCACTGAGCAACACTGGCCAGGGCCCAGAGCTTTTTTGAAGTTTACGTATTTTTTTAAATATATTTTTTATTGATTAAGATATTACATATGTGTCTTTATCCCCACGTTACCCCCCCCCCCCCCCCCCCGCTCATGCCCTCACCCCCCCTGTTGTCCGTGTCCATTGGTTAGGCCTATATGCTTGCATATAAGTCCTTTGGTTGAACTTTCCCCCTTCCCCCCACCCTCCCCTACCTTCCCTCCAAGGCCCGACAGTCCAATCAATGCCTCTCCGTCTCTGGATCAGTCCTTGTTCATCAGTTTATGTTGTTCATTATATTCCACAAATGAGTGAGATCCTGTGGTATTTATCCGCTCTCCAGTTCCATCCATGCTGTGGCAAATGGTAAGAGTTCCTTTTTCTTCTTCCTCTTCTTAAAGAATACCTTTCAGCATTTCATATAATGCTGGTTTGGTGGTGATGAACTCCTTTAGCTTTTTCTTATCTGTGAAGCTCTTTATCTGACCACCTATTCTGAATGATAGCTTTGCTGGGTAAAGTAATCTTGGTTGTAGGTTCTTGCTATTCATCACTTTGAATATATCTTGCCATTCTCTTCTGGCCTGCATGGTTTCTGTTGAGAAATCAGCTGACAGTCGTATGGGTACTCCCTTGTAGGTAACTGACTATCTTTCTCTTGCTGCTTTTAAGATTCTCTCTTTGTCTTTTGCTCTTGGCATTTTAATTATGATGTGTCTTGTGTGGTCCTCTTTGGGTTCCTTTTGTTTGGGGTTCTCTGCGCTTTCTGGACTTGTAAGTCTATTTCTTTCAGCAGGTAGGGGAAGTTTTCTGTCATTATTTCTTCAAATAGGTTTTCAGTATCTTGCCCTCTCTCTTCTTCTGGTACCCCTATAATTCTGATGTTGGTACGCTTGAAGCTGTCCAGAGGCTCCTCACACTATCTTCATATTTTTGGAATCTTTTTTCTTTTTCGGTTGGGTATTTTTTGTTTCTTTGTATTTCAAATCTTTGACTTGATTCTTGGGATCCTCTTGTCTGCTGTTGGATCTCTGTATATTATTCTTTATTTCAGTCAGTGTATGCTTAATTTCTCGTTGGTCTTTTTTCATATCCTTCAGGGTCTCACTAAATTTATCGGCGGTTTCCATAAAATTCTTGAAAAACCTTATAAACGTGGTTTTGAACTCTATATCCAGTCGTTTGCTGTCCTCCATTTCTGTCATTTGTGACCTGTTTCTTTGTCTCCGCATTTTGGCTGCTTCCCTGTGTTGGTAGAGTGGGTTTGTGTGCTAGGTGTCCTGTAGGGCCCAGTGGCTCAGCCTCCCCAGTTATCTGAGGTGGACACTCTTGGTGCACCCCCTTGTGGACTTTGTGCACAGTCTTGTTGTAGTTATGCCTTGATTGTTGTAGGATCACTGGGAGGAATTGACCTACAGGCCAATTGGCAGTGAGAATCAGCTGTGTCTGCAGTGGGAGAACTTCTGTGCTGAAGACACCCTTCTGGAGCAAGACTTGCTTCAGTGGGGCTTTGGTGCTCACTGAGTCTGCCCCCTGAGTGTGTCCCTTATGGATCTGAGGAGTTGTAATCTGGGTGGTCCCCCTCTGACAACTGGGTACACTGGCTCTTGGATCTGAGGAGGTGCTAATTTAGCCTCGTCCTGAGGTTACCCAGCAGGAGCTACGAAGAGAACTTCAGATTTCTCTTCCTTTTTTTGGAGTTTGGAGGTGCCCTGATGAGGCCCAGCTGTGAAGCAATGCAAGCTGCTGTGGGGCCTTGGGCCTTCTCTTGGAAGTTCTGGGTCTGTCTGGCCCAGCTGCAATTTTTTAGGTAATTTTCAGGTTGCAAAGGGCCGGGGCATTCATATGCAAAAGCCTCTGCCGCAGCCTGGGTGGGGCGGGGCCTCAGAGAATCAAAGGGCGGAGCAAGCAGCTATGGCAGATCTTCAGCCCTGCCCTAAGGGGCCGCGCGTCTCAGTGTCCCGGTAATTGCTGCAAGCACCTCTGAGGGAAAGCCGCCCTCAAGCTCCGAGTTCTGCCTGCTGCCAGACAGTCCAGTTTCTCCCAGTATGAGTCCTGGGTCCCCAGAGACTTCCCGGAACCAGAGTTCAGAGCAGTTGGGAGCTTGTGCCTCCCTCCCGATTCAAAAATACAGCCGCGTCCTCAGGTGCCAGCACCTTTCTGCATGCGCGAGCCTCCGTACCTCTGCACTTTACTTCCGCAGCTCCTCTGGCTCTCAGTGTGCTTTTCTTTCCTTCTAGTTGTAGAATTTCCACTCAGCCAGCCTTCCTGTAGTTCTGGATGATGTCTGTTTTGTCTTTTCGTTGTATTTTTGAAGTTGTTGTGGGAGGCAGCTATTTCCCGGTATTTACCTATGCCGCCATCTTAGTTTCTCCTGAAGTTTACGTATTTTGTGGGATCTTGGGCTACCTCTTTCCAATACACACACACACACACACACACACACACACAATATCTATCTTTGTTGGTTAATTTAGCAGTGTCTCTGGTTTGTGTAGAGAATAGAAATAAGGTAAAGTGAGGGTGGGACTGGTGAGTCTTTAGGAAAGGAAAATGGAAAGATTTTATATATTCTTTTGCTTTTTTAGATTGCACAGAGGATTCTCTAGGGAATGATACTAAAACCACTGCCCGTTTTTTAAAATTTGTTTTATTAATTTTTATTGATTTCAGAGAGGAGAGGAGAAGGAGAGAGAGAGAGAGATAGAAACATCAATGATGAGAGAGAATCATCATTCGGCTGTCTCCTATACGCCCCACATTGGGGATTGAGCCAGCAACTGGGGCTTATAGCCTGACCGGGAATCGAATCGTGACCTCCTGGTTCATAGGTCGACACTCAACCACTGAGTCACGCTGGCCAGGCCCCACTGTTTCCCAAGAGAATTTTTAGTAATGATAGAGGTCAGATTACCATGGGCTTGTGCTGGGAGGAATAAATGCAGCGTGGAACCTATTACTGAAGTAGGCTCTAAGCTTTTTGCTTTGATGACTTAAAAGCCAGAGGAGAAGAAGTTGAAATTGTTCCACTTGGGTAGGCATTTGTTTATGATGTTAAAACAAAAATTAGAATAGATGCCCTGAGAAGTTCATTCAGTTCAGATTATTCTCTAAATGTGGACCCCAGCCTATTGGGTATTCACAGATAGCCAGGACTATTTGAAAATGGGCTGCAGTCCATCATCATTATTTTTTTTTTTTTAATCCTCACCCAAGGATATTTTCTCAATTGATCTTTGGACAGAATGGAAGGAAGGGAGAAGGAAAGAAAGAGGAGAGAGAGAGAGAGAGGGAGAGAAACATCGATGTGAGAGAGACACATTGATTGGTTGTCTCCCACTCACGCCCCAACCCGGGCCAGTGATTGAGCATGCAACCGAGGTATAAGTCCTTGAGTGGGAATTGAACCAGAGACCCTTTCATCTGTGGGCCAATGCTCTAACCTTGAGCACCACCCAGGCCCTTTCATTTATTTTAGTCAACAAATATTTAGCAAGTGCCTACTAAGCTCTAGATTCTAGTCTAAGCTGTCTTATTTGTGAATATTCTACATGAAACACAAAATAAACAAGAGAGAAGATCTAGCAGAAATATAGGTTCAATCAATAATTTTTTTAAAAAGCTAACTCCATGTTAGAATTGAGACATTTTGCAATGTGGTTTAGATCAGCAATTTTCAACCTTTTTCATTTCATGGCATGCATAAACTAATTACTACGATCCCGCCACACACCAAAAAATATGTCTTTTGCCAATCTGATAGAAAATTTGTATAATTTTGATTTCTTCACACCGGATGGCTATTGTTGTGTTGGCTGTTGTCATTTTCTTATTTGAGAATCTAAGGTAAAAGAGTCAGTGCTACTGACTAAATAGTTTTAAAAGTTCTTGTGGCACACCAGTGTGCTGCTACGCACGAGTTGAAAATCACTGGAGTAGATCAATGATTCTAACCCCTGGAGTCTTGATGTGTTGTCAGTTATAAACTAAATAGGAAGTTATTTGTCATTAAAGTATCAAAAGTTATTTACTTTAAATTAACCAGTAATGTATATAATAGTTTTTTTCAAATTATTTATTTTTAAATTAACCAGGTCAGATTTAGTGTAATGCTATAGTGGTTTAGCTTTCATGCACTTGAGTAGGAGGGTCATAAGGTTACAGTCATTGTAGTTTGGGAAGTTGTGGTGTCTATGATCTACCATCAGACATATGCTCTGGTGAAAAATTGGTTGAGAATTCGTTTTTCCAGGGGTTAGAAATATGAGTGAGATATCTGGACAGTCCCCTTCTATGTTTCTCAGTCCAGAGGAATGAATAAAACTGCAGGAATCAGTAACACAGGAGAGAAAGTAAAATGGTGTTATGAGCAATACTTAGAAGACTGACAATGATAATATCTGTCTGAAAGTTGAACTCAGGACTCACTTGTTGAGCCCTTACTATATGCCCAGGAGCTCTGCTAACTGTCGAGTATACAAAGATGAATGGGTGCTCTTGGTCTTAGTATTCATTAAGTACTATTTGGATATAACTTTGGGAGAGAGATGATATTTAGGTTGATGCTTTGGAGACAGGTGGAAGAAGGTAGCACTTGCACAAGGCCTTGAGGGATGAATAGCAGTTAGGCATTTGAAGGTGGACATGGAGCAGCGTCAACAGCATAATCATAGGTTTTTTTCTGAGACTGTCAAGTGTGCTTTCTGACTTAATTGCAGGCTTCCTGAAGTGAGTTAAGCTGAGCAGGTAAGTTACTGCCAAACTGAGGTCAGTTGCTTTGAGGAGTTTTTGGAACTACTGAAAATGCAGGATAGGAGAATAGCCCTGAAATGTTCACATAGCTCTCTTGTGTTGATAAGGTTGCTTTAGTCCTAAGTAGCTATTCTGTGGCCTTAAGGTATTTTAAAGTATTTTTTTTTCTGAATTGTTTGAAAATAAGTTGCAGATTTTTTTACCCTTAAATACTTTGGTGTATATTTCCTGAAAGCAAGGACATTCTTACCCTGGCTGGGTAGCTCAGTCGGTTAGTGCAGCAGTTCTCAACCTGTGGGTCGCGACCCCTTTGGTGGTCGAATGACCCTTTCACAGGGGTCGCCTAAGACCATCCTGCATATCGGATATTTACATTATGATTCATAACAGTAGCAACATTACAGTTATGAAGTAGCAACGAAAATAATTTTATGGTTGGGTCACAACATGAGGAACTGTATTTAAAGGGCCAGAAGGTTGAGAACCACTGTGTTAATGCATTGTCCTGATATGCTAAGGTTGCGGGTTCAATCCCCAGTCAGGGCACATACAAGAATCAACCTGTGACTGCAGAAATAAGTGGAACGAATCGATGTTTCTCTCCCCCCTCCCCCCTTTCCTTTCCCTTCCCCTCTCTCTCTTAAGTCAATAAAATAAAAAATTAAAGAAGAGGCATTCTCTTATATTACCACAGTGTAATTACCAAAATCAGGACCTTATTTAAACATGGCCAGTGATTTTACTGTTATCTTTACCTCATTTATGGGAGTGGTCTTATCTTCATTTAGTTACTCTTTTGATAACTTGTTTTTTTTTTATATATTGATAAATTTGAAAAGAAATCCAGAAAAGTACAAGAATGTAAAACTTAACATTTATGTCTCCTACTGCCCAGAACTATTGGTATTTGGCCATGAGGTCCTTTTGCTGACCTGCATTGGGTCTGCTTTTTCTGGCCACTTACTACCTCTCCAACTTCATCTTTCCTCATTCTCCTTCTTACTGATTCTGCCCCAGCCACATAGCCTCCTTGCCATTCTGCAAGTACAGTAGTTACACTCTCACCTTTTATTCAGCACACTTTTATTGAATTCCTCTTCTTCCCAACCAGAGCAAATAGATCCGTTGGAAGAGTAATTTCATCAGCTAGGTAGTTAGTAATATTTAATTCATTGGCTCATTCAACAATTACTTGAGCAGCATTTCTTATATACTAGAACTTTGAGGGGGGAGAGGAAAGCTGGAGGGGGTTAGGAAAACACACAAAATGAATAACTTATCTTCTTGACACCAAGGAGGCACTTATAAGACTGGATTGTCCTTGGTACTTCTAGTTGGTAAATGGTGAATAGCATTATTGGTTGTTCATTGCCCAGCTTAAATATTTCTAATCTGCCATAATGTTGACAACTATTTTTTCCAAACATTATTTAAAGTTAGCCCTATTTTTTGATGCTGTGATTCTTTTTCCAAGATTTCTGTTGGATATGGGAATTTAAAACTCAATATATATTGCCAGATAAAGAATGTTTTGAAAATGTAAAAAAGTACTTTAATATGTTTTCTAAGGTTTTAAAGGGAAATCGCTTGTTTCTCATTAATTTTCATCATTGAAAAACATAACAGAATTTAAGGTCATCCCAGACTATGTGGATGTAGTATGGCCATCATTTTTGAGTCATAGGAAGACAACAATGAAAGATTTTGTTTAATGTTAATTTTAAAAAATATTTTTTGTATTGATTTCAGAGAGGAAGGGAGAGGGAGAGAGAGATAGGAACATCAATATGAGAGAGAATCATTGGTCGGCTGCCTCCTGCACGCCCCACACGGGATCAATCCCGCAACCTGGGCATGTGCTCTTGGCTGGAATCGAAACCTGGGACCCTTTAGTCCCCAGGCTGATGCTCTATCCACTGAGTTAAACCGGTTAGGCCGGGCAATACTAATTCTTTATAAGTACTAGTTCTTGATGAATTTTCACAACTACTCTCTGAATTAAGGCTTCTGGGACCTCTATTTTATTTTATTTATTTTTTGTGCCCTCCTCTTCCTCCAGGACTGTTATTTATTTTTTTTGTGCCTCCTCCTTTTTGTGCCTTCTCCTCCCCCCGCCCCCCATTTATTACTGAGAGGAATATAGATGCCCCCCTTTTTGGGACCCCTAAAGGGTCATTTTGCTGTTTGTTTTTTTCTATAAATTTCAAAGCCAGTACATGCTAGGAAAAATTAAAACCAACTGCAAGAAAAAAGAAAGTCCCCCCTTTATAGCCCTCTCACCCTAGGACTATATTACAATTTGGAGTGTGGTTTTCCATCCTTCCAGATGTGGTTCTGTGCACGTATCAACACACTTATAGCTTTTAAAAAACACAATAATAGACTCATATTCTTACATTACTCAGTGGCTTGCCATTTTCATTTGTTATTCTTCCATGTTAGTTCATAACTTCTTTCACAATTGCATGTAATTTATTTTATTGTGTGGTATTCCAAAAATGTATTTAACTTACCTATCCTCTGCTGAAAGACATTTAAGTTATTTCTAATTTTTCACTATTAAGTCTCCCTTATTTATAGGCAAAGAGCCTAATATTTACCAAGGAGTGACTTAGCCAGAGTTGTACACTTCCTAAATGGCTGGTGTGGTGATGCATGGTCTCTGACCCCCATCTCCCAAATGAGTGCCTAATGCCATCTGATGAGATGCTGGGTGCTGTGTAAATCAAGTTCCTGCCTGAGGGAATTTGTATAGTATGTGATGCTCTTAGGGAAGTTGTACAGCATGTGATATCCTCCCACTGCTCTTTGAAGCAGTGTGTCCACTCTGAGTAAGAAGCTTATTAGTAGGGTGGCCAGTCTTGAAGAGCAGTGTGTGGTACAAGTGATGTCAGCTCCAGACATGGTGGTGTCTTTGAAATTCTTTCATTTGAGGGGGGGAGGAATTTTTAAATTTGATCTGGAAAGTGAATGGTGTTACTGGTGTTCCTTTTGGAACAGGGCTTAGTGGTGAGTACAGGATGATCCAAAAAGATGGCTGGGAGAGAAGGGGGGGTTATTGAAAACTCATTCACCAGGAATGTGTTATGTAAGTAAGCAGGAAGGAGGGCAGTATCATCATCAGGAACATCTAGCAAGGCCCCTTGAGGCCAGCATACTGCTGTATTAGTCATTGTTTAGTAATTTCTATCCTGAGCTAGTGCCAGTCTTGAAATTTCTAACCTGTGATGGAGTCATGATTGAGAAATCAGTATGAAGGAGGTTCTTGGGCAGCAGGAGGAGGAGCTGGGGAAGGCAAGTCTAGTCCAAAGCAGGAGAAGATTAACTGCTCCAAAAGCAGCTCTGGCATTTGGGGCAGCTTTGCCATCTTGTGGAATGAATGTTCAGTGATTTTTGTGAGGGCTTAGTGCAGAGATTTGCAGTCCAGGGGATAGGCTTGGCAAGATCGCTTTCCTCCTATTTACATATTCTGTGGCCTCAAATTTTTTCCTGCATGTATGTTTTCCCTGCATATACTTTTAAGAAGTTTTTATTTAGGAATAATTTCAGATACATCAAAGTTGTAAGCATAGCACAGAGAATCCCTGCATACCTGGGGATACTGAGGTTGGTTACAGGCCACTATAGTAAAGCAAGTCAAGCAATAAAGGGAGTTGTAATCTTCTTGTGGAGAATCTTGCCTTCAGTTTGTGAGAAACACAACACTCTCGAAACTGAATAAAGCAAAGCTCAGTAAGACGAGGTATGTGTCTATATATCCTCAATCAAATTCCCTACTTGTTAGCAATTTACCATGTTTGCTTTATTATCATTTTTGTTTTTTTCTTCCCACTTTTAAAAAAAGTCTTTATTGTTGAAAGTATTACATATGTCCCCTTTCCCCCCATTGACCTCTTCTAGCCTGCCCCTGCCCCAGGCCTTTACCACCCTATTCTGTTCTTTAAAGTATTTTTTCTGAATTGTTCACAAACAAGTTGCAGACCTTTACCCCTGAATACCTTAGTACATATTTCCTAAAAAATAAGAATGTTCTCTTACATTACCACCATATAATTATCAAAATCAGGACCTTGTTCCAACTTTATCAGTTGTCACAATAATGCCCTTTATAGCAGAAGTGGGAAAAACACTTTTTTTTCTTCTGGTCAGGATCTAATCCTGGATGACACATTGTATTTAATTGTCATTTTTTAAAGTCTCCTTTTATCTGAAACAATTCTTCAGTCTTTCATGACCTTGACATTTCTGAAGAATATGCTGTTCCTCAATTTGGGATTTTCTGATTTATCCTCATGATTAGGTTTAGGTCAGCGGTTGCCAACCAGTAGTCCGAGAGGTCCGAAAGGTTGGCGACTGCTGGTTTAAGGAAACGTTTGGAGCAGCGGTCGCCAACCGGTGGTCTGCAGACCACTGGTGGTCTGTGAGGTCCAAAAGGTTGGCGACCGCCAGTTTAGGTTATTCACTTTCAGCAGGATACCATGTAAGTAACATGTCCTTTTCAAGTGTGTTGTATCAGGAGGCACATGGTATCTGTTTGTCCTATTTATTGGTGATGTTAACCTTGATCACTTGTGTAAAGTAGTAGGTATACAGGTTTCTCTACTATAAATCTATTATTTTTTCCTCTACAATTAAAATTTTTCTTTGAGACTTTGTAAATATCTCCTTTCTTTATTAAATGTTCACCTACTATTTTAGCATTTATTGATATTTCTTGCTTGAAACAACTTTAACTATGATGGCTGCGACATGGTGATTTCCAACTCTCATCATTACTTCTACATTTATTAGTTTGTAGTGTATTGTAAGGAAGAGCTTTCCCTTCTTTTTTATTTGTTGTATTTATTAATATCCACATGGACTGTTAGATTCCTACTTTGTTCTATGGGCTGTAATCTGTTTCTATCATTACTTATTTTAATAACCCATATTGCCTTATATTTGGCCAGTGGGAGCCCTTCAAACTTGTTCCTGTTTCTTCTCTTCTTTGAGCATTTATTTTCTTGCATAACAAGTTGTTTAAAACTCATCTTGTAACTTATCCAACCCTGGATTCAGCTATTTCTCCAAGAAGTTCTGTTTCTTTTAAATGAAGAATTTTGAAACCAAGATATGGGCGCTGTGTGTGTTCATTGTTCCTAGGGTAAACAGAGAAAATGTGCAAGTTCCTCTTTATCATCTGCCTTCCTAGCCCAAGCCTCTCTCCAGAGGTAACCAATATCAACAGTTAGATTTCTATCCTTCTGGTTTCCTTTCTGTGCATTTTTATATCTTTCTCTCCTCTCACCGCGCCCCCGCACCCCCTTCTCCCCAACCACCCATGGAGTTGTATACTGGGCAACTTCCTGTTTTCACTTAATATATCTTGAGATCACTCATATCAGTAAGTACAGAGTTACTTCATTCTTTTAAGTGGCTGATTAGAATTACATAATTCCGACTTCTCTTTTAACTGCTTCTCTGTGAACATTTTTGGATTATTTTCCTTTTTTTAAAAAAATATTTTTATTGATTTTAGCGAGGAAGGGAGAGGGAGAGAGGGATAGAAACATCAATGAGAGAGTCACGCCCTCTACTGAGGATCAAGCCCGCAACCCAGGCATGTGCTCTTGACCGGAATCGAACCCGGGACCCTTCATTCCATAGGCTGATGGTCTATCCACTGAACCAAACCAGCTAGGGCTGGATTATTTTCTTTAAGCATTTGACTGGACTTGCTGTGAATATTTAAATCTGTTCATGTTTTTCATTTATTGCTTTTGTTATTTCAAAGCTGAGAAAGTTATTCCTTCACAGACCTGAAAAATGTTTTATTCATTATAGTATTTGAAGTACATGTCAAAACAGTTTTAACCACTGGGTTCACATGGTATCATTGCTGACTAGAATACCAACTGTATTAGAGGTTAGTGTTGAGCAAACACAAAACAATGAGAAGTGGCCCTTATCCTCTGGCTGGAGAAGTGGCATATAATAGGATCCAAGAGCATATCCAAGGTGTTAAAGATGGAGTGCAGCAGATAAGTCATTTGTGCCAAGAGTTGATGGCATGTGATCCCTGAGAGCCAGGGCCACCTTGATGCCTTTCTGCATGTGGAGTGAGCTGGGTCTGGATGGACGTGAAGACTTGGCTGAGCTAGGGAAGAATGGCAGGGAGGGGGCACAGCATGAGCAGAACTATGAGCTGTGGGAATATGAAGCAGTTGCTGGGGCTAGCAATGGGCTGGGGCAGATGCTGAGGCCTGATTGTGGATTAATGGGAGATGAGTTTAGAAAGCAAGACGGTACTTCGATTGACATAGGATTAGAATGCAGACAGACTATTACCAATCAGACTGAATATCACCATCATAGTTATCTAATTGTGAGGTTTTGCGGTACTAGCAATGAATATACAAAAAAGGGTGTGTGTATAAATAGGACATTTATTTCTAAGCCAAATTTCAAGAAACATAGTTTCAAAACCCTTTTTAGTATAAAAGTAATGTATGCTTATTGAAAAAGGGAAAATATAAAGCATTACCCAAGTATATGGAAAATGAGAGGGCTTCCAATCCTACTGTTAGGACTGAAGGACCGGAACGACCGGTCAATAGTTGCTATGATGAGCACTAATTACCAGGGGCCAGACACTCAATGCAGGAGCTGCCCCCTGGTGGTCAGTGCGCTTCCACAGCCAACCTTCCATGGTGCCCCTCCACCCTCTCGCCCCCCAGCTAGCCAACCTCCTGCAGTCCCTCCCCCCTACCGGCCGGCCCCCCAGATAGGCCTCGATCTTTGGCCAGGCCAAGTGACCCCACCCATGCATGAATTCGTGCACTGGGTCTCTAGTTTAACAATATTACAGTAAGTATAATGGCTTAAAACATTTATCTTCTCAGTTTCTATGGGTGAGGAGATCAGGCACAGCTTAACTGGATCCTCTGCAAGGCTGTAATCAAGGGGTTGGCCAGGGCTCTGTTCTCATATGAAAATTCTGTTGGGGAAAGATCTGCTTCCAGGCTCACATGGTTGTTGGCAGCATTCAGTTGCTTGCAGGAAGTCAGACTGAGGGCTACAGTTTTTTGCTGGCACTCTCAATTCCTTGTCACATGGGCCTCTTCATAGAATAACTCACAACATAACAGCTTGTTTCATCCAGTTAGCAAGAAAGTGTATACCTACTAGTAAGATGGATGCTACAATCTTACATAACAATCATGAAAGTGACACACTGTCACCGTTGCCTTATTTTATTAGAGGCAAACTACCAGTCAGTCCTTCCTACACTCAGAGTGAGGGGATTTATACATGGATGTGAATACCAAAAGGCAGGGATTATTAGGAGACATAGTCTATCCTCCACAGTCACCACCAAAAAAAGCAAAAATAAAAGGGAAGAAAACATTTCTCAGGGTTACTATTCTTAAAATGAAATTTAAACCTGTGTATTACTTTTCTCTGTATAGTAGTAATTTGGAATAATAAAGAGCAAAGGGTGATTGTTTGGATTTTGGGCCTGGGAGCCAGAGAGAGCTCTATGTATTGCCAAACAAAAATATGTTAAATATGAGGAAGAATACAGAGCATTTAAATGGTAATACGGTAAGCATTTGCAAATACTGATTTCCATATTGCTTTCTAAAACAGGAATAAATTGTTTTCTACTCCAAGAGTAATTTGATTACCCCTAGTTTTTGAACCAGGCTTCCATAAGAATTTAACATCTGTATTTTCTGCCCTGTGTCCTAGTAACTGCTTCCATGTTGACAAGGACCATAGTATCTCAAAAGTGGATGATGTCCCTTAACTGGTGCCACCAGTGACACATGTTCCAAATGAACTTCCTCCCCTTGAGAAATACATACCTGTGAGTGACACTCTGGACTTACATATACAGTGGCCAGCAGGCCCTTTTGGCAGCCAGTGGCTCTCCCAGTTTCTTGACTATGCTTCCATCACTCTGTTTGTTTTGTCACAGGAACACCTTTCTGGGGAGGAGCATAATGTGAAAATGTAAAAGAATTTTGTTGCTTTTTCTACTGTGAAAATAATATGGCCATTATAAACACATTAGAAAACATGGAGAAGTAGAGTTCTCTGGGGTCTCTTTTATAAGGGTACTAATCCCATTTATAACCTAATCACCTTTCAAAAGTCCCTTCTCCAAATACCATATTTGGGATTAGGCTTCAACATATAAATTTTGGGAATCGATAGTATCATCATACCAGGTATATCTTTATTTCAGTAGATAGTTTGACCACATCTCTTTTGAAATCTGTCTGTATACAAGGAGGAAATAGATATATGAATGTGTTGATGATCTGCATAGATGAAATTGAATTGGCTCAGGCAACTCTGCCTACAGTGTAGATTAATTGATTAGTGTCAGCCTAAAGTCTATTCCAAAGGCAGTCCTCAGCTTTGTCCTACTGGATCTTTATCAACAACTTGGCAAAACACCTAAGAATGTTTGGGATTACAGAATCAAGGGTTATAAAATAATCGGATGGAGTTAAATACGGGTAAAAATAACTTCTAATATATAGTTTGACAAAACTATTTGGGGAACATGGAAATACACTTTAATTCATGTTTTAAGAAGACAACACAAAGTTCAGAGTTTTAATGGCCTAAGCTTGGTACTCCTTAGCATTGTATAATGTGATTATTATTATTTTTTTTATCTTTGGCTGCATTTGTAAAAGTAAAATGTCCTAAAAGGTGGAGATTATAATCCCACTGGTTTATAGCGGGTATTGGATTTCACATTTTTAGAAGAATGTAGACAAAACTGATAATTATAGTTATCAACCAAATAAAACATCCCTCTGACCAGCACTCACAAACTCTGGCTGGGAGACACATCATCCTAGTAAGCACTCAGTTTTGTCTACATTCTTCTAAAAATGTGAAATCCAATACCTGCTATAAACCAGTGAGATTATAATCCCCACCTTTTAGGACATTTTACTTTTACAAATGCAGCCAAAGATAAAAAATAATAATAATCACATTATACAATGTTTCCAGCTATGTTCCATAAATGACAAGCTTATTTTCTAAGATGTATTTTATATTAGAAACTAGAGGCCTGGCGCACAAAATTGTACACAGGTGGGGTCCCTCAGCCTGGCCCATGATCAGGGCCGATTGGGGCCTTCTCGCCCAGTCCCAATTGGGGCTGATCCCCAGGGGGAGGAACTGCAGGAGGTTGGCCAAACCCAAGAGGTTGGCTGTGGGAGCGCACTGACCACCATGGGGTAGCTCCTGCATCGAGCGTTTGCCCCCTGATGGTTAGTGCGCATCATAGTGACTGGTGGACCCGTCGTTCGGTTGACTGTTCGTAACGATCTCTTAGGCTTTTATATATATATAGATGGCCTGCTTTGGGCCAAGTACGTGCTATCTATAGTCCTCTCTCTAGCTCTTTGAAATAGGTGTTGTTATTACCTTTATAGATCAGAAATTGAATAATCAGAATATTTTAAAAATGTACTCAGCTTATTTATACAACCAATGAAGGGTAAAGTTGACTTTAAAATTGGCCATTTCCATTATATAGCATCTTGCATGAGCATGCACTGAAGGTGGGAGTGGTAGTGACTTCTGTTCTTCTGCCTATGAGCAGGTTAATTCCTGAAAGGCTATTCATAAGTTACATTTGTTCATAACCTCAAAATAGTACTCTGTAGTAATAAGACACTGAAATGCCAGATACTTTTCTAGGATCTTTGCATGTAATTTATTTAATTCTCACAACTCAGTGAAATTATCATTATTATCTCCATCCTGCACATGAGGAAACTGAAGGAGGAATAAGTAGAAGACTCAGGATTTGAACCAGGTGTCCAGCTGCAGAGCCCACTTTTTTTAAAATTCTCACCCGAGAATATTTTTTCCATTGATTTTCAGACAGAGTGGAGGGGGGGTGGGCGTAGAAAGAGAAAGAAAGAACATGGACGTGAGAGAGACACATCGATTGGTTGCCTCCTGCAAGCACCCCAACCAGGGATGGAGAGTGAACCTGCAACTGAGGTATGTGCCCTTGACCAGAAATCGAACCCCCAACCCTTCAGTCTTTGGGCTGATTCTCTAACCACTGACCATATGTTTTTATTGATTTCAGAGAGGAAGGGAGAAGGAGAGAGAGATAGAAACATCAATGATGAGAGAGAATCATTGATCGGGTGCCTCCTGCATGCCCCTTACAGGGGGTTGAGCCCACAACTTGGACGTGTGCCCTGACCGGGAATCGAACTGTGACCTCCTGGTTCGTAGGTTGACTCTTAACCACTGAGCACACCGGCTGGGCTATATATATATTTTTAAATATGTTTTTATTGACTTTTTAGAGAGAGAGGAAGGGAGAGGGATAGAGAGATAGAAACTGAGAAACATCAATCAGCTGCCTCCTACACGTTCCCTACTGGGGATCTAGCCCACAACCTGGGCATGTGCCCTGACTGGAATCAAACCAGGGACCTCTTGGTTCCTGGGTTGAAGCTCAACCACTGAGCAACACAGGCTGGGCAGTAACTTTTTATAAAATTGGTTCAAAGTTCTTATTTTCAACTCTTTTCATATATAGACTAACATTTTAATTTAAAAATTATTTTATTTACGTATAATTAGTATATTATTAGTTTAGGTGTTGAATATTGTGATTTGACATTTTATGCCTTGCAATGTGATCATTCCACTAATTCTAGTAATCATCTGTCACTGCAAACCTAAGACTATATTATAGGCTATATTCTCCTTTACCTTTTACACTCATCCCCATCTTCTTCCCTCTGGCAATTATCCCTTTGCTCTCTGTTTCTCTGTGTCTGTTTTTGTTTTGTTTTGTTTATTTTTATTTTTAAGATTTGTATTAAGTGAAACTACAGTATTTATCTTCCCACTGACTTATTTCACTTGGCATAATACCCTGTAGGTCCATCCATCCATCTTGTTGCAAATAGTAAGATTTCATTCTTTATTGTGTAATATTTCATTGTTTATATATACCACACCTACTTTATCCATTCATTATATTGATGGACACCTAGGTTGCTTCCATATCTTGGCTGTTGCTGCAATGAAAATAGGGGTGCATATATTTTTTGAAATTAGGGTTTTTTCATTTTATTCAGATAAATACCCAAATGTGGAATTGCTGGGTCATATGGTAGATCTATTTTTAGTATTTTGAGGAACTTTATACTGTTTTCCATAGTGGCTGCACTAATTTGCAGTCCTATTAACAGTACACAAGGGTTCCCTTTTCTCCACATCCTCGCCAAAACATTATTTGTTGATTTTTTTTTTTTTAATGACAGCCATTCTTTCTAGTGGGAGGTGTTATCATTTGCATTTCCCTGATGATCAGTGATGTTGAGCATCTTTTCATATGTCTGTTGGCCATCTGTATGTCTTCTTTGGAGAAATGTCCCTCTTTTCATGTCCTCTCTTCACTTTTGGATTGGATTGTTCATTTTATTTTTTGATATTGAGTTATATGAGTTCCTTAAATAGTTTGGATAGCAACCCCTTATTGGATATATCATTTACAAATATATTCTTCTATTTAGTAGATCCTCTTTTGTTTTGTTGATGGTTTCCTTTGCTGAGGAGAAACTTTGTATTTCATGAAGTTCCATTTGATTATTTTTGCCTTTGTTTTTCTTTTTTGGGGGGACATAGCCAAAAACATATTACTCAGACTGATGTCAAATAGTTTGCTCCTATGTTTTCTTCTAGGAGTTTTATGGTTTCAGGCCTTACATTTAAGTCTAATCCATTTTGAGTTTATTTTTGTATCTATATATATAAAAGCCTAAGCGACCATTACGACTGGTCGACTGGTCGCTATGATGTGCACTGACCACCAGGGGGCAGACACTCAATGCAGGAACTGCCCCCTAGTGGTCAGTGAGCTCCCACAGTGGGAGCGCCACTAAGCCAGAAGCCGGGCTCATTGCTGACGAGTGCAGCTGTGGCAGCAGGAGCCTCTCTTGTCTCCGCGGCAGTGCTTCTGTGTGGTGGTGGTGGCTGGCACAGTGGGGCCATGATGAGCGGGAGTGGCATGGTGCCTGGCCCTGGCTTGGTCTCCTCCCCAGCCGCCTGCCACTTGGCACACTGCTACATCCCTCAGGGGATGTCAGACTGCTGGTTTAGGTTCGGCCTGCGGGGATCAGGCCTAAACTGGCTGTCCGACATCCCCCTACGGGTCCTGGATTGCTAGAGGCCTCTAGTATGGTATAAGAGAGTGGTCCAGTTTCTTTCTTTTTTTTATGTATCTGTCCAGTTTTCCCAGCACCACTTGCTGAAGATCCTTTTCAATTCTTAAAATTTTCTTAAATTCAAAGATGTTTGTATTTTAGCATTCTTCTTTTTTTTAAAGCATTCTTCTTTTGCATTATAAGTAAGTTTTCACAAATGTGGGCTTCAAATGCAAGTCAAAGGATGGTTGCATTTACTTGAACTTGACTGCTCTAGTCCTCAGGTGGGACAGTCAGTAATGTTCTCTGATCTCAGACCTTAACTTTGTTTCCATAGTGGTAAATGGAGCTGTCTGGAATGATTTTTTAAATACTGTCAAATAGAAAAGGAATTACTAGGCTGACCTATATGAAATGGCCAATATTAGCCTTTTTTTTTTTTAGTATATTACCCTTTTATTAGTATAGATCAGGGGTCCTCAAACTACAGCCCACGGGCCACATGTAAATACAAATATTGTATTTGTTCCCGTTTTGTTTTTTTACTTCAAAATAAGATATGTGCAGTGTGCATAGGAATTTGTTCATAGTTTTTTTTAAACTATAGTCCGGCCCTCCAGCGGTCTGAGGGACAGTGAACTGGCCCCCTGTTTAAAAAGTTTGAGGACCCCTGGTATAGATAGTATAATAAGAGTATTTTTGTTAATAACTTCATCAAAATAATTCAAAACCACATTTTTTGTCTTCTAAAATAATTTTTTTCTCTTTTGGTTTTGTTGTTTAATTGATTATACACAATATTAGCCTTTTTAATCCTACAAAAAATGGCAAGTTTATATGGTTCAACCTAATAGGTCCAAGAGGAGGAAATTTGAGAGAAACCATTTGTATTTGGTTTTAAAAAAGAATTTTAGAATATATCAGAGGTTAGAGTTTTTGATTTCTCCACTGACATACTTGTTCTATAGCAGGGGTGGGCAACCTTTTTGTGAGTGCGTGCCAAAACCAGCAAAATCTCTGACTCAAAATTCTTCTGCGTGCCAACCCTAATTTTTTGAGAACATGTTACGCCTACTTGATGTTTCTTAAGGTGTACGTATGTGAAGAACCTTGAAGAAATAATAAAATTCATTCGAGTGACAAAATCACAGTATATGATAATGAAAAATATATTTATTTTTTAATGTATACATGTAATACTGATAGTCCGACAGAAAACTTTATGACTCCGTTTGATATTATCAGTGGGACTTTTGCTGCTGCATCACTGATGACAGAGATTTTACATCAGGTTTATATTTCGTGACCTTCAGAGATATGCACGAGCTACTACTTTCATCCGTCAGGCTACTCCTATTACGAGACTTAACAAAATTCATCACTGAGAACAAAGATTCACAAGCGTATGCGGATGAAAACATGGAGAGTAACGCTGTTGCAAAGTTTTTTAAACAGAAAAAATTTTCTGGAATGGCATTCCAAGTCCTCAATAGTTCGTTTTCGACACAATTGAAATTGCTCTTCCCCTCTCTCGTCAATCAATGTCTATGGTCTTTAAGATAACTTGTTATGTAAAATTATTTATTTATCTAAGATGCACCTACACTGAATTTATCTGAAAAATAAAAAAGTCGATATTAAGAAAAAAAATTGTAAATGGAAGATTATAAGAGAGGGTTTCATGTGCCAGAAAAAGTTACTGGTGTGCCATGTTTGGCACGCGTGCCAGGGGTTGCCCACCCCTGTTCTAAAGTATTAGTCTGAGAAATATGTATTTCATTTTATTTTATGTTACTTTTTCTTCTCTTAACTGCATCTAACTGATTTGAGCCTCTTTCTTACATCTCTTGTCCGGATGGAAAATGATTTTAAGGAGTTCTGCTTTGGGATGTGTGTATATAATTTTTTACTTGTTTGAATTGCCTATATAACAGCATCCATCAGCTCATCAAGCCTACCAGTTTTGCAATCATACCCTAGTGCTCTATAGAGTATGATTTATATTGAGTTTCAGGATTTAAAAACTTATTTTGATTATGGAATGTACTTCAAGAAGTAATCATATTTATGAAGTTTCAGCACACTATTTGCTTCTAATGGAACTTGTATCATTCATTGCATTTAGGAAAAATTTGTTTCACTCAAGAGAGCATATTCTTGAGTAACCTATTCTGTAGAGGCGTGGCTTGAGTTTACGGTGATTCCTCTCATCCAGTGAGGGCACTGAAGGGAGTTCTCAATAACAGATTTTCTAACACATGAAGGCCTTGTGACAGCTTTATTTTTTTGTCACTGATGCATGATAGATAGACCATTGCCTTCTGTTTGTTTTTTTCTGGGGGTGGGCGGTTCAAACTTTGTCTCTTGAATTTGATCATTGAGCCATCTAAGTTCTCATGCCTTCCAGCTCCATTCAATTGGTTGGTTGTTTTTTATAGTCTCTGAGCCCTTTTGATGAAACAAAGTACGAGGTAGTGAAATCTCAAAAACATTTAATATTAAAACCTTTGTAACAGTTACACTGTCCTTGTGTAGAAACTGCTGTAAGATCCTTTAGGTGTATAAAGAGATCCCACTAGAAGAATCCCTAGTTCTGTTCACACAGATTGCTACTGGAATGCTGGTGAAGCAGAGTCTGGCCCAATTCATGAGTAACAAGTGCTGGGGTGGGATCCTGATTTTTGTTTTTAGGATTTTCCCTTCTTTTCCCAAAGTCTGAGAACTAGGGCAGCTTTGGAAAACAACAGCATGTTGATCTTTTCTTTCAAAATGTGAATTACAGTTGAGTCTCTATTATTTACCCTAAAGTTCTATTCCTTCTCTCTCCAAACAGTAATCTTTGGGAGGTAATGGCAGTCTGATTGATGGCTCCTGCTACATATGCATGCTATTCTTTCACTTTCTATTTCCATGTGTTAATTTATGTGTTTTCTTCTTCTTTTTTTCTAGTAACAAATACTTTTAAGAAAACAGGTGATATTGTGACATCTAAAGCACCAGCTGTCGACCTAGACCACAAATTTAGGTGCAAGGTTGTGGATTGTTTAAAATTTTTCCGCAAAGCCAAGCTGTTGCACTATCACATGAAATATTTCCATGGAATGGAGAAGTCTCCAGAGCCAGAGGACAGTCTAGGAAAGAGGCATGTCCAAACAAGGGGCTCTTCAGCTTCCGACAGGGCCAGCCAGGAGAGCCTGACCAGGAAGCGAGTCTCTGCCAGTTCCCCAAGTAAGCATTTTCATTCTGTATTTTATTTGTATCATGGAGCTCTCTGCTGCTCAAGTCTCAGTAGTTATATTTCTAACATAGAAAGCAGGTGTTGATGTGGTCCAATTGAGTCCCAAAAGATCGAAAATGACAAGTGATCCTCAGGGATTGCATTATGGGGGAAGCAGAAATACCTAACTCATTCTTACCTCAGCCTCTTGCTGTTCAAGTTACTTTGAGAAAGTCACTTAGCCTTTGAAGGCTTTTGGTACTCCCAGTATGAAGTAGGTACAGTCAAGGGAAGGGAACTTCTTCCAGAGCCAGCAGGAGAACTTGTGCTCAGAACAGCATGGCTGCAATCATCCCATCCCCGATCCTTGCCTGCAAAACAAAGGAACAAAAGAACTAAAAGATGATATGTGTTTTTCCTGTATGGTCAAAATTTGAGTCTGATTTTATGATAATTGCAACTGAAAATGTTTCTCTATAGCATTGTTTATTTTTGCATAGATACTACCCTAGTATAAGGGTTACCATAAAATCTCATGTTCATGTTTTATTAAAGAGAACCTTTTTGGAGATTTCTTTTGAAATTCATAGAAATTGAGAAATTATATTTTTCTGGGGAATTGTAGGAGAATTAATGAGTTTTTAGTAAATTCTACAAGCTTTCTGGCTTTTTACCTAAAACGGTAACATTATTGTATACTAGAGGCCCGATGCACGAAATTCGTGCAAGAGTAGGCCTTCCTTCCCCTGGCTGCTGGCACTGGCTTCCCTCTGGCACCTAGGACCCGGGCTTCCCTCTGGCTGCTGGCAGGTACCCAGGACCTGGGTTTCCCTCGCAGCCTTGGCTTTGTCCAGAAGGACGTCCAGTCTAATTAGCATATTACACTTTTATTATTATATTTAGCTTATAGCTTCTCCATTAAAATACATAGGTATTCGATGGCATGTGAAACTCCTGGGGCATCTGACAGCATGTATAAATCAGGTTTCAGGACAGTAGGGCAGGGCCATGCAGACTAAGGTGGTCTCTTGACCCTGTGTACGAACCCAATAGACAGGGTGTTGCTATTTGGTATAATTAAGAAACCTGGGTGATTGAATTTCTACTATTATTTACTGCCCTTGGATCTCATATTAATATAAAGTAAGTCTTCACTTTATGTTGTCAGTAGGTTCTGTGACTTTAAGTGAAACAATGTATAATGAAGCCAATTTTTTTTTACCATAGGCTGATTGATCTAAATAATTAAGTCCTGCTTCTGCCACTAACCAGTAGGAGCCTCTGTTATTATAATATGTGAACCCGGTTCAGTATACGTTCATGTTGCTTGCTATCAATGAGAGCAAACATAGCAGGGTATTCAGGAGATTCAACAGGCCTCAGCGCTCCAGAAGGCACCCCCTGTTCCAGGCATCTCCTCCTACTTTTCTCCCATCAAGGTCTCTGACCATTTCCTCACTGTTTTGCTGGTACTTGACTAATCTGATAACTAAATTTCTTAAGATTTGAAAGAATAAAACCAGCTTAATAGCTCACTTTTTTTCTTGGCATATCTAGATTTCACCTCAGACTTCTAAGAAAACCCTTATCTTTAGGAGTAGAATTTCAGACATTTTAGGGGAGTTCAGCTGGGGAGATGTTTCTGGGTGAGACTCTGACACCAGGCAGCCTATGTCCTGGTTTATAGGCATTGTGAACTTGACCTTATGCTTAAGTGAAAAATAGAATATTAAAGGATTTGTGCTGCTTGGGGATAATTACTGTAAAAAAAAAGTACCCTCCTTTTGCTGAGTGCTCAGTTTATAACCAATGGAAACTTGGGTTCTAATAGATTTCTCAGATGGAGATTACTGACCAGAAAACTCTGCAGAGATGATTTTTTTGGTGTAACCCCTCAATTTTCCTGCCAGTAATGTTGAGTGGGAGAAGCAGTTCTGGTCTGAGAGTCCAGAGACTGAGTCTTTTCTATTTATTTTATTTTTTTTATAATTTTTTTTTATTGATTTCAGAGAGGAAGGGAGGGGGGGGAGAGAAACATCAATGATGAGAGAGAATCATTGATTGGCTGCCCCCTGCACACCCGCTACTGGAGATGGAGCCTGAAACCTGGGCATGTGCCCTGATCACCGGAATCGAACCAAGACCTGCTGGTTCATAGGTTAACGCTCAACCACTTAACCACATTGGCTGGGCCAAAGACCAAATCTTTGGAGCAATCCTGCTATTGTCTACTTGTGCTCTGAGCTCATTACAGATCTGCCTTCCTCATTTCTAAAGTAATGTAGGGTACAAAAGCACATGAACAGATACAGTGAAAAGGCCCAAGTCCAATGTCAGGGACATATAAAGTACTGTGGGGACACAGATTCAGATTTTGCCTATAGAGCAGGGCGAGATGTTGAGAGGAGAAGGTGACATTTGAGTTAGCTTTAAAGGGTATGGCCTCAACATAATAAAAGCCATATATGACAGGCCCACAGCCAACATCATACTCAATGGACAAAAACTAACAGCATTTCCCCTAAGAACAGGAACAAGACAGGGATGCCCCCTCTCACCACTCCTGTTCAACATAGTACTGGAAGTGTTAGCCATTGCAATTCGGCAAGAAAAAGAAATAAAAGGCATCCAAATTGGAAAAGAGGAAGTAAAACTGTCCTTATTTGCAGACAACATGATATTATACATACAAAACCCTAGAGACTCCATCAAAAAGCTACTAGACTTAATACATGAATTTGGCAATGTAGCAGGATACAAAATTAACCCCAAGAAATCTGAGGCATTTCTATACACCAATAGTGAACTTTCAGAAAGAGAGATTATAAAAACAATCCCGTTTACCATCGCACCAAAAAAATTAAGCTACCTAGGAATAAACTTAACTAAAGAGGTAAAAGACCTCTACTCAGAAAACTACAGGACGTTGAAAAAAGATATAGAGGAAGACATAAACAGATGGAAGAACATACCGTGTTCATGGATTGGTAGAATCAACATCATTAAAATGTCCATACTACCCAAAGCAATCTATAAGTTCAACGCACTTCCCATTAAAATACCAACAGCATACTTCAGAGATCTAAAACGAACTCTCCAAAAATTCATCTGGAATAAAAAAAGACCCCGAATAGCAGCAGCAATCCTGAAAAAGAACAAAGTAGGTGGGATCTCAATACCAGATATCAAGTTGTATTACAAAGCCAGTGTTCTCAAAACTGCCTGGTACTGGCACAAGAATAGTCATATAGATCAATGGAATAGAATAGAGAGCCCACAAATCGGCCCGAACCAATATGCTTAGTTAATATTTGACAAAGGAGGCAAGAACATACAATGGAGCCAAGATAGTCTCTTCAATAAATGGTGTTGGGAAAATTGGACGAATATATGCAAGAAAATGAAACTAGACCACCAACTTACACCATACATAAAAATAAACTCAAAATGGATAAAGGACTTAAATGTACGACAGGAAACCATAAAAATTCTAGAAGAAGCCAAAGGCAACAAAATCTCAGACATATGCCGAAGCAATTTCTTCACTGATACAGCTCCTAGGGCACTTGAAACTAAAGAAAAAATGAACAAATGGGACTACATCAAAATAAAAAGCTTCTGCACAGCAAAAGAAACCATCAACAAAACAATGAGAAAACCCACTGTGTGGGAAAACATATTTGCCAATGTCATATCTGATAAGGGCCTAATCTCCAAAATGTATAGGGAACTCATACAACTTAACAATAGGAAGATAAACAATCCAATCAAAAAATGGGCAAAGGACCTAAATAGACACCTTTCAAAAGAGGACATTCAGAAAGCCAAGAGACATATGAAAACATGCTCAAAGTCACTAATCATCCGAGAGATGCAAATCAAAACAACAATGAGGTACCATCTCACACCTGTCAGACTGGCTATCATCAACAAATCCACAAACGACAAGTGCTGGAGAGGATGTGGAGAAAAAGGAACACTTGTGCACTGCTGGTGGGAATGCAGACTGGTGCAGCCACTATGGAAGACAGTATGGAGTTTCCTCAAAAAACTGAAAATGGAACTCCCATTTGACCCTGTGATCCCACTTCTAGGAATATATCCCAAGAAACCAGAAACACCAATCAGAAAGGATATATGCACCCCTATGTTCATAGCAGCACAATTCACCATAGCTAAGATCTGGAAAGAATGGATTAGAAAACTGTGGTACATCTACACAATGGAATACTATGCTGCTCTAAAAAGGAAGGAACTCTTACCATTTGCAACGGCATGGATGGAACTGGAGAGCATTATGCTAAGTGAAATAAGCCAGTCAATGAAGGAAAAATACCACATGATCTCACTCATTCATGGATAATAGAGACCATTATAAACTTTTGAACAATAATAGATACAGAGGCAGAGCTGCCTCAAACAGATTGTCAAACTGCAGCGGGAAGGCCAGGGAGGGTTGGGGGACAGGAGGTAGGGGGGTAAGAGATCAACCAAAGGACTTGTATGCATGCATATAAGCATAACCAATGGACATAAGACACTGGGGGATAGGGGAGGCTAGGGGACTGTCTAGGGCGGGGGGCGGGGGGAATGGACACATATGTAATACCCTTTGTATTACTTTAAGCAATAAAAAAAATAAAAAAAAAAATAAAGGGTATGGGTAGGTAAGGGTTGGGCCAGAAGTCAGAGGAATAGGAAAGGCATCCCTCTGCTGGGAACAAGCAGAGCAAAGGTTTACAGTCATCGAGGACAACAAACTGTCAATGATGTCTGTCCCTAAAGTGCCCTTCTGACTCTTACTTTCAGATGTTTCCTCTTCCCTGGTTAAGCCTTTAGTCTCTCATAAGTGAATTTGGAAGGTCAGTGTAGATTTGCTTTTCCAAATGAGGTTTCTGACAGTGCCAGAATACATTTAATAAATTCTCTTCAGGGGCAAGTTTAGGCTTCCTTGGTACTGTATTGGGTTTGTTTCTGCATATGTGAGTTCAGTCCAGAGTAGAGGTTTGGCTCACAAAGAGTATTCTAGGATGAAAGGGAACCTTTGGTTCATGTTCTCACTCTGGATAAATCTTAGTTTTAGGCCACAATGAACCTTTGGGCAGTGGGCGCTTCTTTGTCACCATCTGCACATTTTTTCTTGTGGTATTAGACTGGCCTTCTGATAGGGACATGTGCTTTCTCCTTTAATGGAAGAGAGTAATATGAGCTTAATTAGGGTATAGATTACTATGTCAAAGTAGTTGGCTTTAACAAGACAGGTTTTTCCTTCTCTGGTCAGACTGCAAGCTCCCACAGTGGCTCTGTGAAATTGTCCAGGACTAGCCTTTTCCTCATTGTTCCATCAGGCCTAACGTTAAGGTGTTGCTCTCCTCTGTATGATCCAGAATTGCTTATCACCTTGCCTGTCCTGTAGCTGCTGGGAAGGGAAAGGAAGGGCATACTTCTTTCTTTTAAGGGCACAACCCAAAAGTACCACCATCACTTCTGTTCATATCCCAAACATAATGTACCTGGCTCTAACTCTGTCAGGGGAAGCTGGAAAATGTACTCTCTTCTTGCAGAAGAAGTGGGGGGAAAAGGGTATTGGAGAATGCATAGCAGTCTGTGTCATATGAGCTACGGCAGAAAAATATAGGGCTTGAGGGAGGGACTTATTGGAGGGCCATTTTTGGCTGATGTCTGGGTGGGATCCCTGGTAGGGGATGATGGGAGATGAAGCTGGGAGAGTAGACATGGTGAAATGATGGTGTTAGGCCGTGAGCATCACTTCCTCTGATAGACAATGAGAATCTTTCCAAGAGAACACCCACTTCTACTCTGTCCTTGAGCTGCCATCCCTCGTGTAGATCTGAACACGCTCTAGTCATTGCTTATGTCAGCTGCGTGGCCATGCTCTGTGGTATACAAGCAGTTCTCCCATAGGTGAGAGTGATCTTCTTTCCTCTTCCCTCCTGGAAGCAGAAGTTTGCTACCCTTCTTCTGTCATAAGTTAGTGATGATGTGATGGAGAACTAGGGAGCAGCCCTGGCCGGGTGGCTCAGTTAGTGGGAGCATCATCTTACACCAAAAGGTTGCAGGTACGATTCCTGGGCAGGGCACATACTTAGTTGCAGGTTTGATCTCTGATCGGGGTGCATATGGGAGGCAACCGATCAATATTATTCTCACATTGATGTTTCTCTCTCTTTCTCTAAAATTAATAAAAACATATCCTGGGTGAGGATTTTTAAAAAAGCTTAAAAAAGAAAGAAAGAAAGCAGGCTGTGTGTATACAGGAAACAAGAAGGGCCCTGGTATTTCTCCTGATGGGTATCTGCAGCCTGAGGAAAGGACAATGGCTATCCTGGAAAAGCCATGCCCTACTCTGGGGACAAGCTGTTCTGTGATACAGAACCCTGGCAGGAAGTCGTTCTGTCCAGCTGAGTCTGTGCATTCGGGAAGAAGCTCTATAGCCAGGTTACAGATTTTGTGGATCCCAGAACAATTGGTCAAGCTGTCTGAAGAGAGAACTGATAGCACACGGCACCACTTTCTGGGCAGACGGTATCGCAAGCAAGATAATAACAGCTAACATTTGAGTACTTGCCATGTGCTGGGCACTGTTTCAAATTCTTCACTCGTATTGTCCTATTTAATCCTCAAAACAAACTCTATGAGGCAGGTACTATTGTTACCACTTTATAGACTAGAAACTGAGGTGCAGATGGGATGGATTAACTTGAACCACTATCTATCTATCTATCAGGTGGTGGAGCTATGATTTGAATTTAGTTGCAGAGCCCATACTCATATTTCTAGGCTCTGCTGTCTATTAGGACTCAAGGGAAGGAAGCTCTGCCTGTTGTTACCTTCTCTGCCCCTGTTCCTCAAGGACTCACCTGGGTTAGTTTAGTCCCTGCTGGGCAACTCTTCCTGTGAACTCTGCCACCTAAGGCCACATATGACTTCATAAGCTTTAGCTAGAAGCCAAGGTGTGCCTCTGAAGGCTTCTCTTTTCCCTTTGTGTTCAGAGAACATGGGCTTCTCTAGAACAGTTCCAAGAATCTTTTCTTTTTATCCTCATTGTTTGCTCCTCTAATTAAAACCTCAGGGAGGACTCTCTGAAGCTTATTGTGACCATATTTCTGACCAGCTGCAACACTTGGGATACTTTTAGTTATAAGTAACAGGAAACCCAATTTGAATTGACTTCTTTTTTTTTTTAATATATTTTATTGACTTTTTACAGAGAGGAAGGGAGAGAGAGCTAGAGAGTTAGAAACATCGATCAGCTGCCTCCTGCACATCCCACTGGGGATGTGCCCGCAACCCAGGTACATGCCCCTGACCGGAATCGAACCTGGGACCTTTCAGTCTGCAGGCCGACGCTCTATCCACTGAGCCAAACCGGTTTCGGCTGAATTGACTTCTTAATAAAGGAGCTGTGTTAGCTCACTCACTAGAGAAGTGCAGAGAAGGTATTGCTCCTGGACTATTGGTTGAGGACCTAGTGTCTTACTATCTCACCTGTAATTGCTGTTTTCAGATTGAGTACCTTTGTTATTGTTAGGTCGGAAGGGGGTCCAGGAGCTGATGCATGCCTCTGCCAGGCAGATGATGATGCAGATACTGGGCCCTTCCTAGAATCCGTAACAGGCCAGTGCACCAGGTAAATGGTGACGCAGATACTGGTCCCGCCCTGGAATTCCTAACAGGTCAGCTACGGGCAGATGACGACACCTGGAAACCTTGACGACCCCTGTGGCGGGAACTCCCACAGCTCATGCTCCCCCGCCCTCACTGAACAGCTGTATAAAAAAAGCACCCCCCTCCCTGTTGGTGCGGATCCATGTGCCCTGGCTTAGGGGTCCGTGGGCCGACCAGGGACGTAGAATAAAGCCTTTCCTTTCTTTCTTTTCTGATTAACTGGACTCTCTTTATTTCCTACGCCGCCTCCTGAGCCACCTAACCTAACAGTTATAGGATGGTAGCCTGTAACATATGCTGCTTCATTCAAATCGAACAAGAGGGTAAGAGCTTATTACTCTTTTAATAAGTGTTGGACCAGAGTCCAAAGTTTGGGTCAGATTAGTCCATTCCTGTTCCTGCCTTATGCACCAATTGGCCCAGGCTCAGATTATCTAAGGCTATCACCGTGACAAGGGGCATGGGATTACTCTTATTGGTTTAACTCAATATGGGGTCATTTCTGTCCAGACCCCTTAAATGCTGCACAGTGAAGTGAGGGTAAGGGAGGTTATGGGAGATACCCACTTGTCTGCTAAATTAGCAAGTACAAAGTGAGGAAAGAAACTTGCACAACCAAGGAAGGGGTGGTTGTGGTGATGAGAGCAGCTCCATGCCATGTGCCATGTGCTCATTTCCTATTACAGGGCCCAAGGCTTCCCAGATCTTTTTTTTTTTTTTTAATATATTTTATTGATTTATTTTTACAGAGAGGGAGTGAGAGGGATAGAGAATCAGAAACATCGATGAGAGAGAAACATTGATCAGCTGCCTCCTGCACACCCCCGACTGGGGATGTGCCTGCAACCAAGGTACATGCCCTTGACCGGAATCGAACCTGGGACCTTTCAGTCCGCAGGCCGACACTCTATCCACTGAGCCAAACCGGTTAGGGCTTTTTTTTTTTTTTTTTTTGAGGAACACTGTTTTAATTACACCGGCTGACTCCAGGAATAATTTCCAAATCAGAGTGAAGAAACATGCAGAGAGCCTGTCTATATATATCTTGCAGGGGTCTTTGTCTTGCAGATATGGTTGCACCCCCTTGTGGGCTTACAGGAAGACCCCCCAGGTGTTGGGGGTTCCCAGGTCATATCCGATGATCTGTCCTGGGGCCAGAGATAACAACCTTCCCCTACCCCTCCCTCCCAGGGTAGTGCATTGTTCAGTTTTTATGGCCTGACAGGCCTTGCAAGACCAGTTTCCTCCTCATTCCCCCCCTTGTCCCACAAGCTTCTTTTGGTCAGAGGTCACCTTCCACTTAGACTGGATGTCACTCCGCTGGTGGGCTGCCTTTACCTGGGAATGGTGGATCCAGGTGTTTAGTCCTGCAACCTTGAGAACGGTGGGGGTGGTCAGGATGATAGTATGTGGTCCCCTCCAGGTAGGAGTCAGTCCTTGGGTGGTCTTTACCCAAACAGAGTCACCAGGTTGAAAGCTCCGACGTGCTTCTGGATTGCTCTCTGAGTAGACTGTAAAGCCTGTAAGAACTGATTCCTCCCTGGACATTCCCAGATCTTTTAATAGGTCTGAGTTCATCTTTTTCTGTACACCAGTTTATGTGATCTTGCAGCTTCTCTGAATTTCACTTCTTCCTCTGCAAAGTAGTAATAACGTTATGGTATAGCTGTATTTTATGCAAAATTGAAGTTTAAGAGTTTGAAGTTGTGTGATATTAAAAAATCTTACCTTAATGTACAAAATTTGAATTAATGCAAATCCCAAGAAACTGAGAAAACTCATCAACCACATGATTTCAAAGCTGGTAGGTCAATGAGAGTATGTTTAGTATACCTTCATTTTATGGGAACATTAGTCAGGAATTACGTTAGTTTGAATAATGTGGGGTCTTCAGGAATCCCTTGTATGGAATGAGTTGCCCCACCCTTCACTTACTGCCTACTGGTTTCCCTAAACGATGTGATGCTGTTTTTGTTTTATATTTGTATTGATTTCAGAGAGGAAGGGAGAGGGAGAGAGAAGTAGAAACATTAGTGATGAGAGCAAATCATTGATCAGCTGCCTCCTGCATGCCCCCTACTGGGAATTGGGCCAGCAACCCGGGCATGTGCCCTTGACCAGAATCGAACCAGGGACCCTTCAGTCCGCAGGCCGATGCTCTATGTACTGAGCCAAACCAATTAGGGCTGATGTTGTTTTATAAAATGGGAAATGCAAAAAAGATTGTTGTTGAGAAGCCCAAAGGAACTCCCATACCTAAGTGCTAACTGGGTATTCCCTAGCCTAGATTTGGGGTATTTATACCTTGCATCTCCACCTCTCTATCTCAAGGTTCCAGGACGTAGGTGATACCTCTTCAGCCAGTTCTGCTATTAATTGGGGTTATTGCTGTTAGCATTTCACAAAACTAATGGGTACAGTTTAGTTTAGAGGTCATTTTAACCAGAATTTACAAATTAAAAATTGGATTGGGCAACAGTTTCTATATGTGTGTGGGTGAAGATACATCATAGTACTCCTAGTACTCCTTCCTTTCAGTAGCCTCCTAAGTCACTCATGGTAAAGGCCAACTTTCCTTATAAGGCCCTGATCTGCTTGTAGCCCATCTCATCATCTTTTTCTCAACCTAATTCTAATTTCACTTCTGATGGAGATATACAGGCCTCCTTACTATTTACTGATTATATGGAAAAGCAATGGACTTTTGTATATTAACCTTGTATTTTGCAACCTTGCCATAATCACTATTAGTTCTAGTTTTTGTTTTGTTAATTCTTTGGGATTTTTCTACGTAGATAATCATGTCTCTGCAAATGGAGTTTTAGTTCTTCCCTTCCCAATCTGTATTTTATTTCCTTATCTTACTGTACTGGCTAATAAGTCTAGTACGATGTTGAGTTAGAAGTGTTGCGTGGGGACAAAAAGTTTGAACAGGGAGTATTGATAACTTAAGGAGTTTTGCTGTGAAGAGTAGCAGAGAATGAAGTTGTGGTATTTGGTGAATTGTTCATTTTTAATGGGTATAATTCACAAAAAAATTATGTGAATTTTTTTATAAAAGGAAAAAATTATAAAAGGAAAAAAAGTATAAAGCAAAATCCTGACGTCCAGGTCACACCTCAAGCCAATAAAATCAGAATTTCTGTGGGTGGGACCAGGGCAGTCACTTTTGAAAAATCTTCCCTGGTGATTGTAGTATTTAGCCAGGGAAGCACTGATAAAAGTAAGGTCGGGAAACTTTTTTTCTGTAAAGGGCCAGACAAATATCTTCAGCTTTGAGAGCCACAAGGTCTCTGCCAGCTCTGTGGTTGAGGCATGAAAGCAGTTATAGTCAGCATGTAACCAGTGAGCATGGTGTGTTTTAATAAAACTTATTTACAGTAACAGGCAGTGGGACAGAGTTCGCTGACCCCAGGTTTAAAGACTAAGGTGATGGAGAAAGGGCTTCAGAGCCTTGAGGGCAGAACCAGACCCAGAATTCTGTTCTACCATTTGTTTTAGTTCTTCACATTGGCCATGCTTAAGAATAAACACCCCAAGAGTTGAAAACAAAATGTTAGAATGCCAATACTTACACTTGTATTTAATTCTAGCTGCAAAAGACAAGGAAAAGAATAAAGAGAAGAAATTCAAAGAGTTTGTGAGAATGAAGCCAAAGAAGAAAAAGAAAAAGAAGAAGAAAACCAAACCTGGTAATTTTTTCCTGTAGGGTGTTTGACTTGGGTTTCCTTAACACGGGTGGGCTGAGGGGTTGCTTTCTCCCCAGTCCTGGCCTCTGAGCTTGCACGGAGAGGAAGGGCATCATACCTGGTAGGCTCAGCCCTGGCAGCGGAGGAGCCTACTCATCCCGGGAGTTATAAGATCACATTGGAATTTAGGAAAACCCTCCCTCTTACTTCATTGGCCAGTGTGCGCTGCCACAGGGAAGTGCATAGGAAAGCATCCTAGTAGCAGAGGATATGCAGATAAAGGACTGTATTTGTTTGCACACACGATTCAAACACACATCTCTGAAATCTTTCGGGAAAGGATTCACATTATTTTTTTAATTTTAGAGAGGAAGGGAGAGGGAGAGAAAGATAGAAACGTCAACGATGACAGAGAATCTTTGATCGGCTGCCTCCTGTACGTTCCCTACTGGAGATGGAGCTTGCAATCCGGGCAAGTGCCCTGACCTGGAATCGAACCATGACCTCCTGGTTCATAGGTTGATATTCAACCACTGAGCCTTACCAGCTGGGCAAGATTCACTTCTTGAAAAGTGTGTGTCTAGATCTCACAAAACAAGTTTATTTTCAAAGAAAATCAGTGTTCCAACCTTGGGAGCTAGGCTTAGAAAAATAATCTTCTGGCTTAGAAAAACAGTTTTATCAGAAAAAATCAGGGAAGAAGGGTGATGATGAAGAGGAAGCTTTTGGTTTTGAGGTTCTCAGAAGTAGCCAGAAGAATTAATCCCCAAATCTCTCCTCCATACCACTTTGCTCCTGAGCCTTTTAGCTGTTTAAGCAGCAGAGCTATTGGTTGGATGGGGTTGATTCTAGAACAGCGGTTCTCAACCTGTGGGTCGCGACCCCTTTGGGAGTCGAACGACCCTTTCACAGGGGTCGCCTAAATACATCCTCCTGTATATCAGATATTTGCATTACAATTCATAACAGTAGCAAAATTACAGTTATGAAGTAGCAATGAAAATTTATGGTTGGGGGTCACCACAACATGAGGAACTGTATTAAAGGGTCGCGGCATTAGAAGGTTGAGAACCACTGTTCTAGAATGTCCTGATGATGTCCGGGGGTGGGTGCTTATTCCTTTCTGATCTTGGTTTTTCAGAATGCCCCTGCAGTGAGGAGATCAGTGACACCTGCCAGGAACCTTCTCCACCCAAGACATTTGCTGTCACCAGGTGTGGGTCCTCTCACAAGCCTGGGGTCCATATGAGCCCACAGCTCCATGGCTCAGAATCTGGAAACAACAAAGGGAAAGTGATGAAAGTACCTGGTAAGGAGGCTCTCTGCTGGCTTGATCATTTGTATAGCTCTGTAGTCTGACAAGACTGGAATTATGTCGATTTTTTAAAATAAGTACATCAAATTAAATAAAGGCCATTAGCTGTGCCTTCCTTAAAGTTCCATTCTTTCCAACTTTGGTCTCTCAGGTACCTCCAGTGTATCTATAACCAAATTCATTATCCCCATCCCCTTGCACAGCTTCCCATTCCTTCATTTCTTATTTGATGGCCTCTGCATCCAACCTGGTTGCTCAAGGAAATCTGAGTCAACCCTGAAGGTTCCCCTTCTCCAGCAACTTGTAGGATGATTGTGAGTTTAAAAGCAGTTACTAAGTTTGTGCAAAGTATTTAGAACAGTGTCTACAGAATAAGTGATAGCTAAAGGTTACCTGTAATTATAACTAGTCAGGCCCCAAGACCTAGTGATTTTAGTTCTGATTATAACTGGAATCTGCCCTTTTCACCACCATGCACAGTTTTAAAGGTGGCTCTGGAGACAGACTTGACTAAGCCAGGTCCTGGCTGGATGGGGTGAGGTTGAGGAACATGTGTGAGTCCTTAGGGATGATGATCTGTGTGGTTCATGGAGGAGTTACAGCTTCTCGCCAATGGACTCTGTGACCTTGAGCAGCCATTTACCTTGGGCTTCTGTCTCAGCGTACATCATTTGGGCTGTTACTAGATGACAAGCTGTTACTCTTGACAATCTAAGATTTAAAAAATTTCATAACATAATCTAAAATAGTGCCTGTTACTTTCCCTTTCCTCTCAGAGGAGGATAATCTGAGTGAGTCCTCTTCTGAGAGCTTCCTTTGGAGCGATGAGGAGTATGGCCAAGACGTCGATGTGACCACCAACCCAGATGAGGAACTCGATGGGGATGACCGCTATGATTTCGAAGTGGTCCGCTGCATCTGTGAGGTTCAGGAGGAAAATGACTTTATGATTCAGGTAGGTAGAGCTTCCAGGAGACAGGTATAGAGAAGCACAAGCTGGTCCTTGGAGGGAATTTTGAGGGACTACAGTTACAGGCCAGCAAAAGTAGTCACGTCAGAAGCCCCAGATAGGCAGTTTTATCAGCAGCAGATTGAGCTTTGCTTTTTGGTTTAGCTTCCTCTGAATCTTGGGCTGGTGTAAGTAGCTTATTAATAGAAGAAGAGAGAACTTGAGGGATTATTGACTCTAAACCTCTCATGCTCTGCCTGGGGCTGCTGGGATCCACAAATAGGGAGGGCCTTGTCTGTGGTCACGCAGGATTTGAACAGCAGGGCCCTCCAAATTTCTGGAATAATCTTCCTGTGGATCCATACTTTCTGTCTGAGGTAAATTTTTTTTATGGCCTAAAGAAATGGAGGTCAGTTTTATAACTTGTCTGTTTCTTGTTCTTTATTTTCCTGATATTTGTATTTGTCATTTCCATCTCTGGGATGTGCCTGTGGGCCTCCCTGCCTGCTTGGGGAGATCATCACTGGCCTGCACCTGCTTTCCTATGGTTCCTCTCTTGCTCTTAATCACAGTTCTGGTGGAGGTGGTTCCTGTCTAGCTGACTCTAAGAGCTGTCATAAATACCCTATGTGCCTTGGCAGCTGCCTGGCTGTCCAGGGTATCTGAGTTCTTTAAGTAAATCATGGCTATGTTGGTTAGGATTCTTTGGGAGTTTCTTTCCTTTTGATTAGACTTTATGGTAATCTCTGGGAATTCAGGGTGCATGAATAGTCTCAATTACTGCCTGATATTTATGACCTTAAGTATGCCTTAGGTTTGTGGTTTTCAAACTTTTTAAGTATCAGAACTCCTTTTCCTAATGGACTCTTTCACAGAAAATCAAAATGTTTAAAGGTAAAAGCAGTTTAGGGAAAGTTCTGACTGTATGATCTTCACTTTTTTTAAAAAATATATATATTTTATTGATTTTTTACAGAGAGGAAGGGAGAGAGATAGTCAGAAACATTGATGAGAGAGAAACATCCATCAGCTGCCTCCTGCACATCCCCCACTGGGGATATGCCCGCAACCCAGGTACATGCCCTTAACCGGAATCGAACCTGGGACCTTTCAGTCTGCAGGCCGACACTCTGTCCACTGAGCCAAACCGGTCTTGGCGATCTTCACTTTTAAATTCAGAAATGTGTGCCCTGGCCCGTGTGGCTCAATGGTTGGAACCTGGGTCTGTGGATCAAGGGGTTGAGGGTTCAATTCCTGGTCAAGGGCATGTACCTGGATTGCAAGTTCGCTTGATCCCTGGCCCCAGTCCAATTGCTGTGTCTCTTTCACATCAATGTTCCTCCCTCCCTCCATCCCTCCCTCCCCAAAAAATTAAAAAAAAAAAAATTTTTTTTTTTAAATAAAGAAAAAGAAATGTGAATGGTGGGCCTAGTCCCATGAAGTCTGATATGCAGTCAGGATTGTGACTGACAGTGGCCAACTTGGAGCATTTCAGTGGCTCAATTATTTTTCTCATTCTGAGAGATAAGCCTAATGCTCATAGCCTTTGTATGGGTGAGTTTTTCTAAACAACATGTTATGTAGTCAATTTGATTAATCAGATATGGGAGGAAGAACTTTGTTCCAAGGCAGCATAATGCAAAGCTAGCCTAGCAGCACAGAATTATGTGTACTGGCAGGCTGTGTTTGTCTTAACATTAAGCTTGGAACATGTTTGAGTGCGCGTTTTATTTTTTAAGTGGTTTTTAAAAGGATGTTGGAGATTGTTAGTTTTGGTTTTGTTAAATCCTCACCTGAAGATATGCTTTTTAATGATTTTAGAGAGAGAGGAAGGTTAGGGAGAAGAGGAGGAAGGGACGGAGGGAAGGTGAGGGAGAGAGAGAGAGACATTGATTGATCGCCTCTGGTACCGCAATCCAGGTATGTGCCCTGACCAGGAATTAAACCTTTGACCCTTTGGTGCACAGGGCGACACTTTATTCAACTAAGCCACACCATCTAGGACAAGATTCTTAGTTTTTATCCTGTCTCTGGATGTGTGCTCTGTTCTAGGCCTCAGAAGCCTGATTTGGTTCTCATTTGTCCATAGAAATCTTTAGTGGGTGAATAATGAAGGCCCCTCTGGCAACTTTGTTCTGGCTAATCAGTATGGGAGATAGTGCTGTTCCACTGTGGTCCTTTCTCCATTGATTTTTCTATAAGTAGGAAGGATCACAGGGTGTTTGGGGATAGAGTTTGATGTGCCATGCTGTGCTTTACGAAGGACCTAAGTTTGGAGCTATTGAGGTATACCAGCTGTTACATGGCAGAGTCTGGAACTGACTTTCATCTCCTGCTTCTCAGGCTCTACATGACCTTTCTCCCAGCTCAGCTGAACACTGTGGCTCCCTATCTGGCATTGTGGTGATGATGAGCTCACTTCAGAACCCCTTTGGCTTTGTTGTAGACTTTTCCTGCTATCCACTTGCTGTCCATCTGGCTTTGTGTTATAGAAGGACAGTTTCTGACTTTCCGTCATGAAAAATGTACCTTTCCACTCAGGAATTGTAGCAGAAGACATACATAAATTTAGAGGGAGCTAAATGGAAAAAAATACATTTTAAACTGTTAAGATTTATTCATCATTTAGTTTTAAATGTGTTCGTTATCTAGGAAGGTTCAAATAAATTTTTCTTAAAATAAATTTTAACTTACCTTGATAATTTGTACAACCCTAGAATACATTTAGAGTTTGTTTTCTGTAAACTACATACATTACTTTAGAGAAATGACTTTCTTTGACCATTTTCTTTTTTTTTTTTTTAATTAAATCTTTATTGTTCAGATTATTACATTTGTTCCCTTTTTTTCCCCCCATAACTCCCCTCCTCCCAGTTCCCGCCCCACCCTCCGCCCTCACTCCCCACCCACTGTCCTCATCCATAGGTGCACGATTTTTGTCCAGTCTCTTCCCACATCTTCCACACCCCTTTCCCCCCCAAGAATAGTCAGTCCATTCCCTTTCTATGTCCCTGATTCTATTATAATCAACAGTTCATTCTTTTCATCAGATTATTTATTCACTTGATTCTTAGATTCACTTGTTGATAGATGCATATTTGTTGTTCATAATTTGTATCTTTACCTTTTTCTTCCTCTTCCTCTTCTTAAAGGATACCTTTCAGCATTTCATATAATCCTGGTTTGGTGGTGATGAACTCCTTTAGCTTTTCCTTATCTGTGAAGCTCTTTATCTGACCTTCAGTTCTGAATGATAGCTTTGCTGGATAAAGTAATCTTGGTTGTAGGTTCTTGGTATTCATCACTTTGAATATTTCTTGCCACTCCCTTCTGGCCTGCAAAGTTTCTGTTGAGAAATCAGCTGACAGTCGTATGGGTATTCCCTTGTAGGTAACTGAGTTTCTTTCTCTTGCTGTTTTTAAGATTCTCTCTTTATCTTTTGCTCTTGGCATTTTAATGATGATGTGTCTTGGTGTGGTCCTCTTTGGATTCCTTTTGTTTGGGGTTCTCCGCGCTTCTTGGACCTGTAAGTCCCATTTCTTTCACCAGGTGGGGGAAGTTTTCTGTCATTATTTCTTCAAATAGATTTTCAATATCTTGCTCTCTCTCATCTTCTGGCACCCCTATAATTCTGATGTTGGTACGCTTGAAGCTGTCCCAGAGGCTCCTTACACTATCCTCGCATTTTTGGATTCTTTTTTCATTTTGCTTTTCGGGTTGGATGTTTTTTGCTTCCTCGCATTTCAAATCATTGACTTGATTCTTGCGCTCCTCTGGTCTGCTGTCGGGCGTCTGTATAATATTCGTTATTTCAGTCCGTGTGTGCTTAATTTCTAGTTGGTTCCCCAATATAAGATCGAGGGTCTTATTAGTTTTCGTGTAGATCTCATTAAGTTTATCAGCAGCTTCTAAACAGTTCTTGAGAGACCTTAAAAGTGTGGTTCTGAACTCTATTTCTTCCATTGACAATTTTGTCCTGTTTCTTTGTCTCCGCATTTTGTTATGCTTCCTTGGTGCACCCCCTAGTGGTCTTTGTTCGCAGTCTTATAGATAAATCTTGATTGTTGTAGCTAATTCCAGGGAGGGTTTGACCTCCAGGCCAAGTGGCTATGAGAATCAGCTGTGTCAGCAGTGAGAGAACTTCTGTCCTCTAGGGAGGTGCTAATCTAGCCTTTGCCTGAGGCTATCCGGCAAATGCCTCTGTGCAGGGCGTGGGCAGGGCGGGTCGCACAGGATCGACAGGGTGGGCAGGAGAGAGCAGTTATGGCGGCTCTCAGTCCTGTCCCCAGGGGCTCTGCCTCTCTGAGTCCCAGCACCCGCTGCAAAGCTGGGAGAGAAAGCTGCACTCGCTCTGACCGAAGCCAGACAGTCCCGCTTCTCCCGTTTGAGTCTGGGTCCCTAAAGACTCGCCCGGATCTGGAGCTCAGAGTCTGCGACTCCCTCCCGATTGAAAACGCCAACCGCGCCCTCCGCCGCCAGCCCGCTCCGCGCACTCCGCACCTCAGAATTTGACTTCAGCACTGCGCCTCCTCTGAGTGTCCGTATGCGTTTCTCTTTCCTCCTAGTTGTAGGACTTCCACTCAGCCAGCGTTCCTGCGGTTCTGGGTGATGTCCGTTCCGTGTTTTAGTTTCACTTTTGAAGTAGTTGTTCAAAGCAGCAAACTCCGGCGTTAACCTATGCCGCCATCTTGGTTCTCCCCCGGGACAAGATCTCTTTGACCATTTTCATTATTTGATTGGTAGCAACATTACTTTATTATTTAATTTTATTTACCAGTGCTAATTAAAATCACTAGGTTAAAATCTTACTTAGTAATTATGAATGTTTGAGAAATCTGGGTAACACATTAAATATTAACATCAGGGAACCCATTTGATATTTAAATTACTTTAATTACTCTAGGCCAGGTTTTGGCAAACATTTTCTAGTAGGAACAAATAATAAATATTTTAGGCCTTGAGGACCATATGGTATTTATTGCAGCTACTCAACTGTGCCCTAAGCAGCCATAGGCAATATGTAAAATGAATGAGCATGTTCATATGATATTTTATTTATAAAAACAGGACTCTAGCTGGATTTGGCCTGTGGGCTGGAGTTTGCTGACCTTTGCCCTAGAGCAGTGGTTCTCAACCTTTCTAATGCCGTGACCCTTCAATGCAGTTCCTCATGTTGTGGTGAACCCCAACCATAAAATTATTTTCATTGCTACTTCATAACTGTAATTTTGCTACTGTTATGAATCGTAATGTAAATATCTGATATGCAGGATGTATTTTCATTGTTCGCGATCCACAGGTTGAGAACCGCTATCCTAGAGCAACAAATACATATTAGATGCCAAACCCCAGTAAAATTGTGTAGCAGTTTTAATAAGAAGCCCATTTTAAAACTTTGGTTTGTTTTAAAATTTATATTATTTATTTGTTGCTAGCTAGTGCATTCACATAGTTCAAAGGCTAAAAGGTATATACATAGGTATACAGAGAAAAATCTTACCTCCATCTCTGTCAACAACCCTTCCCTAGAGGCAGCCCTTATCATCCTATATAATAATCCTATATAATAAAGAGGTAATTTGCAAATTGACTCTCACTCTATCACACTGTCACAAGATGGCTGCGCCCACAGCGGAGGCAGGGTTCCATAACACAAGATGGCTGCGCCCACAGTGAGGCGGGGTTCCCGTAATGGGCCTTAATGAGCGATCAGCAGGGACCGGAGGCTGTGTGGCGCCGAGCTGGGGGACCTGAGGCTGTGCCCCCCGCCCAGTAGGGCTTGACGGGGGACCTCAGGCTGCGTCCCCTACCCTGGCACTGGGCCAGGGGACCTGAGGCCGTGACCCCTGCCCGGCACTGGGCCAGGGGACCTGAGCCTGTGTCCCCCACCCGGCAGGGCTTGGTGGGGGCCCTGAGGCTGCGCCCCCCACCCAGTGAGGCTTGATGGGGGACCTGAGGCTGCGCCTCCTGCCTGGTGGGGCTTGACGGGGGTGGGGCCGGCTGGGTCTGCATCTTGCCCAATGGGGGTGGGACCTGTCGGGTCTGGGTCTTTCGCGATTTCAAGGTGCACGGGGGTGGGCGGGGACTTGACTCTGGGTCCCACAGTGTGCCCCAGGCTCTGACAGGAGGAAGATTTTCATATACATTTTACTAATTTTCTTTCCTCTTTCACACTTCTATAATAGAGAAGGGCAAATAGCAATATTAAAATATTTCCTCTTATTAATTCCCTTTTAATTAAAAGTGTATGAATTTCGTGCACTGGGCCATTAGTTTTCATTTTGTATATCATTCAACAAACATTCTGTGGCCAAACATGTAATAACAAATATGTTCTCTCCATTCTTTTATTTGTGTGGTGAAATACACATAACATAAAATTTACGATTTTAACCATTTTTAAGTACATTGGCATTGAATGCATTCACATTGATGTGCAACTGTCTTTTTTAAAATACAAATATTATTTTATATGTAGTATTTTCAAGATTTTTTTTTCATATAACAATGTATAAGTTGAAGTCCACTTCATTTTCAAATATGAAAAGCTTCCACATTCTTTTTTATAGCTGCATAATGGGTGGATGATAATTTATTTAACCCTTCTCCTATTGATGATGGACATTTAGATTGTTTCTAATCATAACAGTAGTGGGGAAAAAGAACGACAAAAAAACAAAAAATAAGTAAATAAAAATAATTATATCAGTGAACTAATGAATAATTTTCTGTAAATATATCTGTGGGCCGAGTTTTGAAGTGGAATTCCTGGGCTAAAGGGTATGTGCATTTGTAAGTTTGGCAAATATTGCTATTTGTAATAGCAATATTACATAAACCCTCTCTGGAGGCAGTACCAAAGAAGTCTCACCAGCACCCTTGTTAGTATACAAGGTACTATCAGACTTTAATGAGAATTAGCCAGACTATTTTTACCCAGTTAATATTTTGGAATACACATATACACAAGCATATATAAATGAAAAGTATGTTCTTTAAAAACAGTTTTTCACAAGAATAAAATTTTTATGATGATGGTAATAAATGTATCCAAAAAAACTTCAGGCACTATATAAAGTTATAAAAAACTAGAGGCCCAATGCACGAAATTCATGCAAGAGTAGGCCTTCCCTCACAGACCTGGCTTTGTCCGGAAGGAGGTGTGGTCTAATAAGCATATTACGCTTTTATTTTTATTTTTTTAAATTAAATCTTTATTGTTCAGATTATTACAGTTGTTCCTCTTTTTCCCCCCCATAGCTCCCCTCCACCCGGTTCCCACCCCACCCTCAGCCCTTACCCCCACCCCCTCCCCCCACTGTCCTCATCCATAGGTGTACAATTTTTGTCCAGTCTCTTCCCGCACCCCCACACCCCTTTCCCCTGAGAATAGTCAGTCCACTCCCTTTCTATGCCCCTGATTCTATTATATTCACCAGTTTATTCTGTTCATCAGATTATTAATTCACTTGATTTTTAGATTCACTTGTTGATAGATGTGTATTTGTTGTTCATAATTTGTATCTTTACCTTTTCCTTCTTCCTCTTCTTAAAGGATACCTTTCAGCATTTCATATAATCCTGGTTTGGTGGTGATGAACTCCTTTAGCTTTTCCTTATCTGTGAAGCTCTTTATCTGACCTTCAGTTCTGAATGATAGCTTTGCTGGATAAAGTAATCTTGGTTGTAGGTTCTTGGCATTCATCACTTTGAATATTTCTTGCCACTCTCTTCTGGCCTGCATGGTTTCTGTTGAGAAATCAGCTGACAGTCCTATGGGTACTCCCTTGTAGGTAACTGACTGTCTTTCCCTTGCTGCTTTTAAGATTCTCTCTTTGTCTTTTGCTCTTGGCATTTTAATGATGATGTGTCTTGGTGTGGTCCTCTTTGGATTCCTTTTGTTTGGGGTTCTCTGCGCTTCCTGGACGTGTGAGTCTATTTCTTTCAGCAGGTAGGGGAAGTTTTCTGTCATTATTTCTTCAAATAGGTTTTCAATATCTTGCTCTCTCTCTTCTTCTGGCACCCCCATAATTCAGATGTTGTTATGCTTGAAGTTGTCCCAGAGGCTCCTTACACTATCTTCATATTTTTGGATTCTTTTTTCTTTTTGTTTTTCCAGTTGGGTGTTTTTGCTTCTTTGTATTTCAAGTCTTTGACTTGATTCTTGGGATCCTCTAGTCTGCTGTTGGATCTCTGTATAATATTCTTTATTTTAGTCAGTGTATGCTTAATTTCTAGTTGGTCCTTTTTCATAACCTCGAGGGTCTCACTAGATTTCTTGAGGGTCTCAGTACATTTATCAGCGGTTTCTAGAAAATTCTTGAAAAACCTTATAAGTGTGGTTTTGAACTCTATATCCAGTAGTTTTGCTTTCCTCCATTTCTGTCATTTGTGACCTGTTTCTTTGTCTCTGCATTTTTTATGCTTCCCTCTGTTGGTAGAGTGGCTTTGTGTGCTAGGTGTCCTATAGGGCCCAGTGGCTCAGCCTCCCCAATTACCTGAGGTGGACACTCTTGGTGCACCCCTTTGTGGGCTTTGTGCACAGTCTTGTTGTAGTTAAGCCTTGATTGTTGTGGGTATCACTGGGAGGAATTGGCCTCCAGGCCAATTGGCTGTGAGAATCAGCTATGAGAATCAGTGGGAGAACTTCTGTGCTGGAGACACCCTTCTGGGGCAACACTTGCTTCAGGGGGGCTTTGGTGCTCACTGAGTCTGCTCCCTGAGTGTGTCCCTTATGGATCTGAGGAGTTGTAATCTGGGTGGTCCCACTCTGACCACTGGGTACACTGGCTCTTGGATCTCTAAGGAGGTGCTAATTTAGCCTCTGCCTGAGGCTATCCAGCAGGAGCTATGGAGAGATCTGCAGATTCCTCTTCTTTGTTTGGGGTTTGGAGGTGCCCAGATGAGGCCCAGCTGTGAAGCAATGCTAGCTGCTGTGGGTCTTGGGCCTTCTTTTGGAAGTTCTGGGTCTCTCTGACTCAGCTGCAGTTTGTTAGGTAATTTTCAGATTGCAAAGGGCCAGGCCTTTCCTATGCAAAAGCCTCTGCGCACAGCTTGGGTGGGGTGGGGTCTCAGGGGATCAACAGGGCGGAGCAAACAGCTATGGCTGATCCTCAGTCCTGCCCTAAGAAGCCCCGGCATCTCAGTGTTCCACAGTAATCGCTGCAAGCACCTCTGAGAGAAAGCCGCCCTCGAGTTCTGACCGATGCCAGACAGTCCAGTTTCTCCCCATATGAGTCTGGGTCCCCAGAGACTCGCCCAGAATTGGAGTTCAGAGCAGCTGGGAGCTTGAGACTCCCTCCCGACTGAAAAAGACAGCCGCGTCCTCAGTTGCCAGCCCTTTCCACGTGCGCCTCCGTACCTCTGCACTTTACTTCCGCTCCTCTTCTGAGTCTCAGTGTGCTTTTCTCTTTGCTTCTAGTTGTAGAATTTCCGCTCAGCCAGCCGTCCTGTGGTTCTGGATGATGTCCGTTTTGTCTTTTAGTTGTAGTTTTGAAGTGGTTGTGCAAGGCAGCAATTTCTGGTGTTTACCTATGCTGCCATCTTGGTTTTCCCTCTATTATTATAGATTGATTGATATTTACATGTAATCCCCATACCTAGAAATACTGTGTATGCGTATTATTAGTCTGGTTTTATTTCACATTAATTTATATTAATTCAAGTTACTTTACATTAATTTATTCTTTTAATGGTTTATTTGAACATCTTTTTTTTAAGAATCAGTTTTTTCTCTTTGACTGTTCATGTTATTTATCAATTTTTCTGTTGAATAGTGGATCATTTTACTACTCATTTGTATAGGCTTTTTGTAGATGTATTTTTGTATTGGCTGTTATAAAAAAACAGTTACAAATGTTTGTCATCTGTTTTTTGACTTATCTTACAAATTTTATGTTTTTATGCGGTCAGGTATATTAAACTTTCCTTTAATCATTTCTGGGATTTGAATAATAGTTGCATTCTCATTGGAAGTTCATAAAAACTTATAGAAATGTTAATAAAAGAATTCTCATGGTTTCTTCTGGTATTTTTGAGGTTTCATTTATTTTTTAAAAACCATTTAAATATTTGATCTGCCTGGAATTTATCCTGGTGTAAGGTTGTCCCAACACTATACCCCACTCTTTCTATCCAGGAATAAGGTGCACCTTACCCTTGACTTAGTTTCTGTGTCCCTCAAGTAGTATTTAAAAATCTTTCTTCAGCCCTGACTGGTTTCGCTCAGTGGATATAGCATTGGCCTGCGGACTGAAGGGTCCCACGTTCGATTCCCGTCAAGGGCACATGCCTGGGTTGCGGGCTCAATCTCCAGTAGGGGGCGTGCAGGTGCCAGCTGATCAGTGATTCTCATCATTGATGTTTCTATCTCTCTCTCCCGTCTCCGTTCCTCTCTGAAATCAATAAAAGTATATTAAAAAAAATCTTTCTTGATAGAGATCTTGCATGTTTTATTTTTAGATAGTCTTAGATATTTTTATTCTTAAATAGTCTTAGATTTATTCTTACATATTTTATCTTTTCTGTTGTTCTTGTTCATTTCTAAATTTAAACTTCTAAAAAATGAATAATGTATTAGGCAGACTCACATGAACAAGTTATTTTGAAATTTTCAACTTGGCTGTATTTGATTCAATTGTGGTGAATCCTAGTACTCAAGAGTCATTGAGAGACTTTTATTCTTATAACTAGTCTCTTTTCTGCTACTACCTACCTTTGCTGTTATTTAGTCTTTATTTCTCTCTGATCTGTAGTTTTCTCATTGGAAATGGAAAAATTTGGATCATATCTTATCTGAAGTCTCTCTTCCAGCTCTGCCTCTGTTGATTCTGAAATGATGAGCTTCCTAGAGGGTTTATATATGCCCACGAAAATCCTCTTCATGCCGAGGACTATCTGACTCCAAGTGGCTGAAGATTATCTGAACTTTATTTATTTAATATTTTTTATTGATTTCAGATGGGAAGGGAGAGGGGGAGAGAGAAACATCAATGATGAAAGAGAATCATTCATCGGCTGCTTTCTGCACACCCCGTACTGGGGATCGAGCCCACAACCTAGGCATGTACCCTTGACAGGAATTGAACCTGGGACCCTTCAGTCCACAGGCTGACGCTCTATCCACTGAGCCACACCGGCTAGGGCTGTCTGAATTTTAGACTTTTAGTCCCTGTGGCCAGCTAGGCTGGTGGCTCAGCCTCAAGGCCATGTCAGGAAACTCACTGTCCACCTTCCAGAACTATTCATTTAGTTGGGTACTTAAAGGTTTTGGGCTCTGCTTTGGAATTGCTTGAAGTATCTTAGTATCTTTTTTGACATCTGCTTTTCCTATCCATTTCCTCTGGGCCCTTAGTCCTTAGGCTTACTATCCTCAGATAATGCTGCCCTCATTGTCTGTACTTTTTTCCCTCTGTACCTCCTGCCCCTCCTTCACCTTCTTTTCCCCACCTCCCCCCTTAATCCAGGGAAGGCAGTGGGGTTAAAAGAACTAGCAATTTGCCTGGCTTGTATTCTGACCCACCTTTGGCTCTCTTCAGCTGTGTGACCTTTGGTAAGGCTTAGAGAAAATAAATGCAAAATGCTAGCACATGGTTACTCCAGGAGGTATCAGAGTGACTTAGATTGCCCCTTAGTAATAGTAATAGGCTCTCAATACATTAAAGTTGTGAGGTAGGATCTTTTACACATGACTCACTGATTCCTCCTAACAGCCCCACATGGTTGGTAGGAAGAGTATCCCATTTTGCAGATGGGGAAACTGAAGCTTAGGGTGGAGAAGTGACCTTTGCAAGGCCACACAGCTAATAAATGTCTGAGCCTGAATCAAACTCAGGTTTTTTCATTACAAGTTAACCTTTTTCTGTGTATGTGAACAACTTTTCCTGTGTCAAAAAGATCAGAAGAGTTCAATCCTCTAGAAATGAGAGTGAAAGCCATTTTTTTGAGACCAGCACTGTTTAATAGATCTAAATGTTCTTCATATGTGCTGTCCAGCATAGTAGCCACTAGCCCAGTGATGGTGAACCTATGACACGTGTGTCAGGTGACACGCGAACTCATTTTTTTGGTTGATTTTTCTTTGTTAAATGGCATTTAAATATATAAAATAAGTATCAAAAATCTAAGTCTTTGTTTTACTATGGTTGCAAATATCAAAAAATTTCTATATGTGACACGGCACCAGAGTTAAGTTAGGGATTTTCAAAATGCTGACATGCCGAGCTCAAAAGGTTCGCCATCACTACACTAGCCTCATATGGCTATTAAGCACTTAAGATGTGGGTAGTGGGACTAGGGAACTGAATTTTTAACTTAATTTGTTAATGTAAATGTAAAGAGCCACAGGTGGCTAGTGGCTGCTGTATTGCCTAGCACAGCTCTAGATGAATGGTTGCAGCCCAGCACCTGTGTAAGTTAGTTGTGGTGTTCTCTCCTTCTACTTCTCTCTCTCCTTCTCCCCCCACAGGTGGGTCTTATTTTTGGATGAGAGGCCTGATGCATGAGTTTGTGCACGGATGGGGGGGGCCAATTGGGGTAATCCCGCCCGGCTGGAGGGAGGGGCTGTGGGTGGTTGTGGGGGGAGGGGGGGCGATAGGGCTGGTTGGTCACCTCAGTGCATGTCATAGCGACCTGTCATTCTGGTTACTTGGTGTGTGTGTGTGTGTGTGTGTGTGTGTGTGTGTGTGTGAGTATGTGTATATATATAGGGGGAGAATACCTTCTGAGTTTAATTTTTATTGCTTCTTTAATTCTGACAGTGTGAAGAGTGCCAGTGCTGGCAGCATGGGGTCTGCATGGGATTACTGGAAGAAAATGTGCCTGAGAAATACACCTGTTATGTTTGCCAAGACCCTCCAGGTAGAGATTTTGGAGTCAGGGATGTTAACAGTGTGCCGCCTTTTCCTTGGTACAGCTGGTTGTGAAGCAGCATAAGTGTCTGTGGTCTTGAGACTCATTTCTTCAGCATCGGCTAGACTCTGACTTCCTCACCTCTGTTGCTCACTCACCTGGTGGCCAGTTTTCCTGAGCTTAGCAGTGAGAGACCATATGTGAAGAGCTTCATCAAATAGAAGAGCTGGCCTTGAGCTAGAATTTACTTTTTGTTTGTTTGTTTGTTTGTTAATCCTCACCTGAGGCTATCTTTCCATTGATTTTCAGAGAGAGAGAGAGAGAGAGAGAGAGAGAGAGAGAGAGAGAGGAAGGGACAGGGAGGGACACAAAGAGAGAAACATCTATTGAGAAAGATACATTGATTGTTAGCCTCCCACACATGCCCTGACCAGGGCCGGGGATTGAGCCTGCAACTGAGGTACATTCTTTTGGCTGGAATCGAACCCAAGACCCTTCAGTCCTCAGGCCGATGCTCTATCCACTGAGCCAAACTGGCTAGGGCCTTATCTTTTTATTGTAAAAATAATGTAACATGAGATCTACCCTCATAACATTTTAAGGGTATAGTACTGTATTATTTATAATGGAAGCACAGTGATACAGCAGATCTCTAGAACTTACTCATCTTGCATGACTGAAACTATAAAAACTATGGAATGCTCTACAGATTTGCGTGTCATTCTTGCATAAATAGCCATGCTATTCTGCTCTGTGTCGTTTCAGTTTTAGAATTCTCCTCTTGAGAATTCATGAGGATGTAGGCTGTCATTGACTTTTAAGGGCTGTTGATGAGTTAGAAACCTGCCTCTGCTCCCTCTAGTGGTATCTGGCCTCCATTGCTTCATTGCCACCAAGAAGGGAAATGTGCCCTTAAGGGGAAGGGAAAAGGTCTGGTTTCAAAGAGCCTATCTGCCACCCAAAAGAATAAATTAATTTCTTTCTTTTAAAAAATTTTTTTTTCTTTTTTAATGTATTTTATTGATTTTTTTACAGAAAGGAAGGGCGAGAGATAGAGAGTTAGAAACATCGATGAGAGAGAAACATCCAACAGCTGCCTCCTGCACATCCCCTACTGGGAATGTGCCCGCAACCAAGGTACATGCCGTTGACCGGAATCGAACCTGGGACCCTTCAGTCCACAGGCTGACGCTCTATCCACTGAGCCAAACCGTTTAGGGCTAAATTAATTTCTTAACAGGATCTGTTAGTTTCATTGTTCCATGGTCACAGGGATTGCCTGTGGCTCTTGGGTGCCCCTTTCCAGAAGTTTCAGAGGTGGATTATAAATCTGTTGCTCTTGTCTTGCTGTCAATAGGATGTTGACATCTTCTCCCTGTTCTCTACTTGTAAGTTCTCCCCTCAGCTCCAGTCCTATGATCCCCTTACAATTAGACAATATGTGAGAACCTCTGCTTCTGTTATTCCTTTTAGTCCTGTGAAGGGCCTAAGGAACTCCTACTCCCATTTTTGCTCATGAGAAAGAAATTGATGTAAGAATATGAATGACTTTTCTGATCTCATAAAGCAAGTGAGATTTAGAACTGGCTTGTAATGCCAAATGTCTTGATTTTGCTAGTTGTGTAGTGCGGGGCTGGCCATCATAGTTCATTTTCCAGCAAGTAGGTCCCCTCAGGGCCTGATAACCTCTGTTGTGATGCTGTGTCTCCTTGTGGTAGATAGACAGAAAGGAATATGCCTCTATTTTTTCCTTTATCTCAAAGGAGAAATTGGTCAGAAGATTAGTCTATGAGCCATAGAATATTATTGATAGGCAGGATCTCAGCGAACACCTGTCAACTCCCAGCATTTGACAGATGAGCAAATACAGACCCAGAGAGGACATGACAGAAGATAAGAACCAGTGGCTCTGACCTTTGTCTTGTATAACAGGTTATGTTGCTCTGAATCCTGTTTAGGCAGCTCCTGCAATAGCTGCCTCTGAGATTCTACATATAATCCCGAGGGCTCCTTAAGGAAAAAATCTCTTTTGTCTCCTTCATTGTCTATCTTTCTCTCCCTCCACTTTTCTGTTGAACAGTCTCTCTTGTCTACTTTATTGTTTCTCATTCTTTCCCTCCATTTTTCTCTTTTTAGAAATCATACACACCATCTTTCTCAATTCGTACACACTTTCTGAACTTCAATAACTCTAATTGCCAACACTGTGAATAGATGTCTCATTGAATTGAGCACTCAATGTCTGTCACATTTATAGACTCGGTTGAAATTTGCAGTGTTTTAGGCCAGAAGTTTAACTTAACAGATTTAAAGGTTTCTTAAAATGTTTTTTAACAGAATCAAGGTGTATACCTACCATGTGTCTTGATAAAGCCAGAAAGAGCCCAGAGACCTTGATAGGATTACCCAGGTTATTTCATGGTTTTTTATATTGGGAGGTGAACAACAGTCTGACTGAAAGTTGTTCCCTGGGTTTTTGGAGCAGGAAACACTGTCAAGTCACATGGGGTCATGTTTTCAGTCCTTCCTAGGGGTCCCTGTAATGAATAAGACTACTGAAGCCATTCAGTTCATCTATTGTTGTAACGGATGGGAAATGGAGGCCCAGAGAAGGGAGGTGGCCTGACCACTATTTAAGTATGTGGTAGTTGAAGTTGGAGGGTCACTTGGGGCTTCCATTGGTAAATCTATTCAAGATGCTTTTTTCCAGGCACTGAGTATACAACAATGAACAATATGGTTCCTATTTTTTTGCTTTTAGTGGAGTTGGGGCCAAAAACAGATTTCAAAATAAGATATACTAGAACTTGTTAGATAGGGATGAATGCTTTGAGGGAGCAAAAGTGATCAGATAGGGAATGGCTAGGAGACATTTAAGAGTCTGTCTGTCTTTGGGAGGTGACAAAAGGCCTCTCTGAGGAGAGGTGGTAAGGAGCTAGTCCTGCAAAGGGGAATAGTGCTCTAGACAGAGTGGATACTAAAGCAGAGACCCTAAGATCAGAAAGAATTTGATGTGTTCCATAAACAAAACTGTAAACATGGGTCCAGGAGGGCAGAAAGGAGCCTGTCCTGCAAGTCTCAGTAGGCCAGAGTTAGGGTTTTGGGTTTCTACTGTGTGCAGTAGGAAGTCTTTGCAGGTTTAAGTAGGAGAGGGGATGTGATTTAAATTTAAAGAGATATCCATGTTCTCGCTGTACCTCTGGCCACTTCCAGAAGATCAGGAAATTTACTTTTCTTATTACCTTATTCCCAACACCTAATAGGGAGGCTAGCATTTAGTAGGTGCCAAGTAAATGTATATTGGGTTGAACAAAATAACACACCAATGAACAAAATAAACACACCAATCCATACTTTCGAAAGTTTGTGTAATAATTGTACAATGATGAAATAATCTGGATTTCCTTCAGGCCAAGTATTAACTCTCTTATTGTCACTATTTTAGGTCAGAGGCCTGGCTTAAAGTACTGGTATGACAAGGAGTGGTTGACTAGGGGACATATGCATGGCCTGGCATTTTTAGAAGATAACTATTCCCACCAGAATGCCAAGAAGATTGTGGCCACCCACCAGCTTCTTGGGGATGTGCAGAGAGTGATCGAGGTTCTGCATGGCCTGCAGCTCAAGATGAGCATCTTGCAGTAAGTGTGGCACCTGCAACTTTGGGGACATGTCTTATTTGGCATGTCTGGGAGAAGGATAAATTTGAGAATCTGGAAAGCTACAAAATCAAAGATAGATGACCTTGCTAAAAATTCTCAGTTTTTAAAACATTTTTTAAAAAAACGAATTTTATTGAAGTATATTTATATATTTTAAGTGTTCATTGAGTCTTGACAAATGTATGCACTCTTGCAACCACCAACATAATCATGATACAGTGTATGTATTAATAGTTGAGATTGTTTTTGTGTACAGTCTGAGTTTTTTGTTTTTGTTTTTTAAATTGTGGTAACATACACATCTAGCATGGGTTGCATGTGGCCCACAAGGAATATTTTTGTGGCCCAGTCAATATAACAGTATCTAAAAAACGTTTTTAAAAAAACTCTGTAACTTAATTTTTACAATATCCTGTTATACATAATTATTAATAGTGAACTACAATGTTGGCTAATGACCGATCACTATCATCGTGTTGCATTCATTTCCCTTACGCGCCTTACGCACAGGCGCACCATTTCTCTCCACTAACACTAGCAGCGAATATTTTAGCAGCCCATTGCCACGTCATTAGTCTTGTACTGACTTATTTGGTGTGCACAACAGGAAATGTTTCGCTTTTGGAGAACAAGAAAAATAGGTTTATTTGCGTTACACTTATTGATTGTGCAGTTATTCAGTGTCTGGTAAGTTAATGTTCAAGAAAAAATACTAATTTTTTATTAAAATGTTCTATTATTTAATGTTAATGACTAGAGGCCCAGCGCACGAAATTCATGCACGGGGCGGGGGGTCCCCTCAGACCAGTCTGCACCCTCTCCAATCCAGGACTCCTCAGGGGATGTCCAACTGCTGGGTTAGGCCCGATCCTGGGAATTGGGCCTAAACTGGCAGTCGGTCATCTTTCTCACAATCCAGGACTGCTGGCTCCTAACTGTTCACCTGCCTGCCTGATCGCCCCTAACTGGCCAGCCTGATCACCCCTAACTGCCTCTGCCTGCCGACCTGATTGCCCCCAATTGCCCCCCTGACAACCTGGTCGCCCCCCACAGCCCTCCCACTACCAGCCTAGTCACCCCTAACTGCCCCCCGTGCCAGCCTCGTCACCCCTCACTGCCCCCTCCCCCTGCCGGCCAGGTTGCCACCAACTGTGCCCCCCTGCTGGCCTGGTTGCCCCTCACTGCCCCCCCCACCCCCTCTGCTGGTCTGGTCACCCTTCACTGCCCTCCCTGCTGGCTTGGTCGCCCCACGCAGCCTGCTGCTCAGTCGTTTGGTCGTCCCTCACTAACCCCCCTGCCAGCCTGGTCGCCCCACTCAGCCTGTTCGGTCGTCTGTTCGGTTGTTTCGGATGTGATGGCCCCTGGCTCTTTATATATATAGATTACTCATTTATTTCAGCCCTTGTATTCAGCATGTCTCTATCAAAATAACATACATTTCTATGAAAAGTGAAGCTTTTGTTTTTTTGTGGCCCACATAAACTTAAGTCTTGTTTATTTGGCCCGCGTTAGCCTTTGAGTTTGACATGCTTGATATACATAATATAAAAATTATCATCTCAATCATTCTTTAGTGTACACTTCAGCAGTGATAAGAGCAACCAGTCTCCAGAATTCTTTTCATCTTGTAAAACAGAAACTCCATACCCATTAAGTAATTCCTCTCCATTTTCCCTCTCCCCAGCCCCTGGCAGCCACCACTCGACTTCTGTCTCTATGAATTTGACTACTCTAGGTACCTCATTCAAATGGGATCCTACAGTATTTGTCTTTTTATAACTGGTTCATTTCACTTACCATAATGTCTTCGAGGTTCATCTATTTTGTAGCCTGTATTGAATTTCCTTTCTTTTTAAGGCTGAATAATACATCATCGTATAATACCACATTTTGTTTATCCATTCATCCTAAACATCCTTGATTGGTAAATGGAGTAAAATCGAAAGCTATTGGAAGAGATATTGTTGGCAAGCCTGTTCTCTAGCATAGAGGTTGCTCATTAAATATGCCTCTTGATGGTTTGCTTATACAGAAAAGTTTTAGGGTTTTTGGAACTGGACTTCTGGCTTTTAATGCCCAGAGTTTGGAGTGTGAATTCCCTTTTGTGGTCGAATTCTACATGTCAGGTGACCCAAGTTTATGTAAACTCTGAGAAAGACATTTGGGTCTGTTGGCTTTTATAACCTACCACCTTTTTACCAAATAGGGCAACTGGGCCTTGAGTGGAGCAACCACTCTCCTGTGGATTATGGGATTAGAGCCAGGATTAGCATTCAGGTCTCGGCTCCTGTCAAGTACTTGTTCTAGTCTTCCTAACTGCCTCTCCATGAATTTTCTTTTGATATTAGCATAATCTATGGCAGGGACAGGTTCTCTTCTGTAAAAATCTCTCCTTAAGTTCTCCCATGAGCCTGCCCATAGATTTCCATTTTAGTTATCAACAGTGACAAACTAGTGCCACGAGTGAGTTAGACATGATAGGCCACTCTTCGACAAGGTTTTCTTTTGTTTGACTAGTCCTGGAGGCCTCTTGGCGTCAGGCAGAGCAGAGTGTCAGAACCCAGAGATGAAGGTCTTCTTTCTCTTGCATTCTGGTGCACAGAGGCCTGGGAGTGGTTGAGCAGAGCACATTCAGCAAGAGTATATAATGGGATGGGTGAAAGCTAAGCTGTTATAACAGAGACCCCCAAAATAGAGACTAAAACAAAAAGGAATATTCTCTCTCACATAATACATGGTTCAGGGGTAGGTGGGGGTCCAGGCCAGGTAGGGGTCCTTTCTCCAGGTTCTATCTAGGGACTTGGGTTCCTTCCGTCTTATTCCTCTGGCATTCCATTGGGATTATCCTCATCTGCACGGTTGATGTAGTCTCATCTGTACCTCAACTCTGCTGCAAACCCCAGGAGGGTGAAAGTAGCAAAAGGGAGAGCAAACAGTTTCATGGATATACCTAACTGCAGGGGAAGCTAGCCAGGTGGCCTTGAGCCCTGCTGAAACTCAGGAATGAGGGTGGAGTGGGTATAAAAGAAGGGAGGATAGTTGCTGGGTAATATTAGCTATTATTGTTACAGTATCTGTTGAAGCAAGCTGAATCAAGTGACAGCCCTGACTAGGATGTCAGAGACTAGCTATTCTTTAACATTTTATAAAATTGGAAAACTTGACCACATTTAAACCAAATTAATTTCTTCTTAATGAGATGCCAGAAATTGACTGAGGTGAGTGGAAGGTGGTCCATGTCAGAGCCTAAAAATCCTCAGGTGATGCTCCTGATTGTGAATTTTGCTATGTTTCTTTTTATTTGCAGAATCAGTCAGAGGGTGTTCTTTTTCTTCTCACTGAGATGCCTGTGCTCCTGTCCCTGTTCCATATTCAGGAACCTTGTCCCTTCCGAATCCCACTTAGATCTTTCATCTTTATAGCAGTGGCTTTGTACTGGAATTAAATCCGACTTCTTCTAGCAATTCAGAAGAAAGGTATAGGGAGACCTTTTTAGTCATTATATGTGGAGAAAAGATCGTGAGAGAGGGGGAAGTGGTCCCAGTATGTTTGTGTAACATGGATGGTCTCTCTTATCATAGGCTCTGGATCTTTATTCTCAGAAATATTGTTCCTTAAGGGGACTGGCCAATTTATTTTCAAAGGCAAACTATAAAATGGATAACTTCGGAGCATCTGTTGTCATTTAAAAAGCAGCATGCATGGTGTACATACCTTCTTCATGATTGTCAGGGCTTATAATGAAAGCCCAGTGTCATCCTTGTGTGGAGTAGTAGTTGGGGCTTCAAATCTTAGCTGGGAGGGTGAAAATTATAAGAGGGAAGAAACAAGACTTTTGTGATTTTCATGCATAGGAGGTCAATACTGTGGCTTCTGTGTTCCATGTTAACATATTTCAGACTATGGTGGACCTGAAAGTTAACAATGACTCCCATTTCCTAATACAATTAAAATTTTAGGGGTGTATCAGGTCCGGGGTTCCTGGTATAGGCTGTGATACCTTGTTGAAGGTGGCCCAGGGACCCATGCTGCCTTGATGTTGGTTGTTCCCTCTCCTTCCCCAGTGAACAAGAGTGGTATTGGTATTGGGGATTGCTGGAGTGGGAGAGCTGAGAAAGGATAGTTGCAAACCCTTGGGACCAGAATTGTAGGTTTTGTAAGATCACTCAATGCCTTCATATTTATGACCTATTCCATTTTTGCAGGAAGGCTTCAGTAAAGTGTGTGAATTGGGAGTGGGGACGGGGGGCGGTGGTACTCATCTGTGGGAGTTGCTGGTGAGTTAAGCTTGTGCTTTCCTGGTGATCAGTGTTTCTCAGCTGGGGCTGCGAAGGTACCGTTGACAATTGTACCATTGGATAACTCTTTGTGTGGGATTGTCCCAAGCATTACAGGATGTTTAGCATCCTTGGAGTCTATGAATTAAATGCCAGTAGTACCCCTCATCATTGTGACATTCAGAAGGTCCCCACACGTTTCTACACCTCTGTGAACCAAATGTGAGTAGCATCTGTCTGTCCTCCCATTCACTGCAAGTGTACACAGTGGGAGCTTGCCTGGAGGTGGTTTCCTCAGAGACCATGGATTTCCATTCCCTCTTGCTTAGCAAAAGGTGGTTTGTGATCAGACAGCCCAGGTGGGAGCTCTTTTCTGTGCTGGGAGAGTGTTTGGGAACTGAGAAGCCCCTGCAGTGGTTCCACTTACTCTAAACCTCTTTCCATATTTGCCTTCCCACAGAAGCAGGGAGCATCCTGATCTGCAGCTGTGGTGTCAGCCTTGGAAACAGCATTCAGGGGATGGGAGAGCTCATTCCAGACACATCCAAGTCACTGAAGCCAAGAGCAAGGAGGAAGCCCCAAGCTATAGAACTTTGAATGGGGCAGTGGAGAAACCCCTGCCCCTGCCTCGGTCTGTGGAGGAGTCATATATCACCAGTGAGCACTGCTACCAGAAGCCCCGTGCCTATTACCCTGCTGTGGAGCAGAAGCTGGTGGTGGAGACGCGGGGCTCTGCCCTTGATGCAGTCAACACCCTCCATGAGAATGGTGATGATTCCCTCTCCCCGCGCCTGGGCTGGCCTCTAGACCAAGACAGGAGCAGGGGAGACAGTGACCCCAAACCCAGCTCTCCAAAGGTATATGACTTGCTTATACTTGTTCTTAATTTAGTGTTTGAGTGCTTGTAAATTCTCCTTCTAGGGAAGATGTTTATTATAAGATTACTAGAGGCTCGGTGCATGAATTCATGCACTGGTGGGGTCCCTTGGCGTGGCCTGTGGGGATCAGGCTGAAACTGGCAATCCAATGCCACCTGCTGCTCCTGCTTGCCACTCCTGCTTATCCTGGCCCTGCTGTGCCTGCCTTAGGGCACCAGTCAGGGCGCTTGCCAGCTGTGAGCCTTGCGTCTGACGCCCGTCGGTCAGCTGAGTGGCACTCCCTCTGTGGGAGCGCACTGACCTCCAAAGGCAGCTCCTGTGTTGAGCATCTGCTCCTTGGTGGTCAGTGCACATCATAGCGACCAGTCGACCAGTCGTTCAGTTGCTCAGGCTTTTATATATATAAACTAGAGGCTCGGTGCATGAAATTCATGCAAGGGGCCCAGCCCTCGCAGCCCCAGCTGCCTCGTGGCCCCACAGTCCCGCAGCCCCGCCCACTGGTTGTTCCGGAAGGCCGTTCCGGAAGGTTGTTCCACCATCTGGTCTCATTAGTATACTAGCTCTTTATTATATAGGATATATAGATATTTATTGTAAAATCATATTTAAAATTGCTTATCACAGATATTTTGTTTTTCCCCCCCTTTTAAAATGGGTGCAAAGTCAGGAGAGCTCACTTAAATCAAAGATCATTGGTTATGGGGAATGCCCACAAAATGGCATAGTCTGTGGGAGTTGGGGGTGGAGAGGTAGGAAGTAGCAAGGAGAAAAGGGTTGATTAGGACTCGATAAATGGAACTAAGTTAGGAAAATGAGTTTTGTTGTTGCTGGTTTTTTAAAATGCTATTTATGTTATAATTGTATCTTGGCATGAGCCAAGATGAGTCAAGCGTTGTGTTAGGCATAAGTTTTTCCAATACAGTTCTGTGGTAACTTTACTTGAATATTTAACTTTGCTTAAGAACATAGCCCTGACAAAAGATCAGTCTGTTTGTCAAAATATTTGCAAGTTTCATCAGTTTTCCCAAGCCACTCTATTTTTTTGTTTTTCAAATCATTCTTTTCTGAAACCCATGTCATCTTCTTGCTAAAGTTGTCATCTTTAACTGTTCACTGGTCTTGTTCTATCCTGTCCTCAGTTGTCAGTGAAGTTGTGTGTGATTTAAAAAAAAAAATGTTTTTATTGACTTTAGAGAGAGAGATAGAAACATCAATGATGAGAACCATTGATTGGCTTCTCCCTTACTGGGGGTTGAGCCCGAAAACTGGGCATATGCCCTGACCTGGAGGTGAACCGTGATCTCTTGTTTCATGGGTCAGCACTCAACCACTGAGCCACACCAGCCGGGCGAGGCTGTGTGTGATTTGAGAGCTTCTACGCCCTGTCATCCTTACTTTCACAGAATTGCTGGTCGGTATCACCAGTGTTAAATATGTTGCTGTTTATTGCTGAGCATCCTAAATTATAAGTCAAACAAAGGTGAGCCTAGTACCTCATTTAGTCTGTGCCCTTGCCAGTGTCAAAACAGTGCTGAGCAAGGTAAGGATACAGGTTTTTTTGAGGGAGACCCAGTTTCAAGTCTGGACTAGGATCCACTTACTCTATGGTTCTAAACAGGTCACTTCACCTCCTCTGGCTTCATGGCTTTGCACATAGTAAACTCTAAATAAATCTTAGCTAAAATCTATTTCATTTCAAATAAATGAATAAAAGGTTGAGATCACAAACTCCAGAAAAGGTTTACACTCCTGAAGACTAGGCAGATTTCATAGAGGTGTCTGGAACATAATGAAAAACCAGAAAATACTGGGTTTAAACAGGGCAGGCAGGGTTAAAAAATCTCTTTCATTGATGGCAGCCTGACTTTAGGTCAGCACTGTGTTTTATCTATTTCATCCTCAGGAACATTTAAAGTAGATTTTACTACTACCACCTTTTCCAAAAGGGAACCAGAAGCCCGGAGAGGTGAAATAACTTATCCAGGTTCATGTATTCAGCAAGACATAGAGCTAGGACTTAAAACTCTTGTTTGATTCCCACATATCTTGTTTATACTTGCCCTGCTATACTCTGATCTCAGGGCTCTGGAAGCCATTCTTTGAGGCCTACATCAGGCCTAGGGCATTGGACAAGCCGCTGAGAAGCAGCCGTGGAGTCCTCGGAGCCAGAGGTGTGTGCTGCCCTGAGGTGGTTGCAGTTGGTACAGCAGGCACGTTTTTGGCCAGTGCCCAAGAGAGGGAGGAGAAAGATAGACATTTGTAATATTTAAACTGCAACTGGTTTTTCAGATGGTGTCAAACGCTGGCTGGAGCTGTCTCTACTCAATACTTAAATGTCAATTGCATCCCCAGGTGAGGGAATATGTCTCCAAAAAGGTCCTGCCAGAGGAAGCCCCTGCCCAAAAGCTGCTGGACAGAGACGGAGAGGGGCTCCTGAGCTCCCAGCACCAGTGGCAGTTTAACCTGCTGACCCATGTGGAATCTCTTCAGGACGAAGTCACGCATAGGATGGACTCCATTGAGAAGGAGCTGGATGGTAGGTCTCCTCCCTACTTCTCTGCCCATTGGCAGGCACTGTGAGCTTGCCAGGATGAGCTGCTTTCTGAACTCCCCTACCTGGCTCTCCAGGGACAGTGTATTCTTGCCTCCTCTTTTTTTCAGTTTCACCCACCTCCATTCTCTTCTCAGGATGGACCAGCCTTACTTTTAGTATTTATCGGTTACTTGTAAGGACTGTGTGATGCTAGGGGTTCTGCCTCACTTGCCCAGTCTTTTCTGTGGAAGAGCAAGTAGGCTCTGCCTGCAGACTGTGTGTGAGTTGAGCAAATCTTTACTGACCGAGTTCTTAATTGGGTTTTAAGGATATCTGAGGATTAGTCTAAAAAACACACAGCACTTTTATTTCTCCCCTTGATAAAATCTGAAATGAAGCCTCTTCTCCGTATCAGTAGAGATCTAATAGAACTTTACAGAATCATTTGTGTAGTCCTTGGGTATTTCTCCCAGATATTAGTGGTAACAGATGGATGTGGAGGACAGAACTTGTGATGATGAACATGATCAAGTTCAGTCCCTTTTGATCCCCAGGAAGTTGCCAGGTTGGTTTTTGAAGATAAAATTCCTTCTTAATTATTCACTTTATTTCCTAATTATTTGTTTTCATCCTTAAAATAGAGCCTGATTAAGAAATAAATGTTCTGTTTGAGGATGCTGAGTATAGTCAAGCTATTACTTTAATTGGGGATATAAAACATACTATGAAGGAACTCAGGGAAATGCCATATGCTACACAAGCTAGGGTCATAAGGTGTGTCCAGGACGTGTAAGGCTGATGCCATGCTGGGGGACAACTGCTTGAGTGGCAGCAATTACACCCAGGCTTTCTGGAACTCCTGGGACTGAAGTGGAGCCTTGAGGAGAGGGATGTCTTCTGCTGAAGAGGTGACTCAGAGTGGATGATAAGAGGACTGGTTCTACTGGAAAATGGATTGCCACATTGGAGGATAGTGAGAGAAAGAGAGATCTACATGACCTCATGCTTATGTCTTGTCCCTGAGGCAAACCGGAGGAACTGGGATTAGGAGGCTAATTCAGGGTCCATTGTGAGGACATTTCTGGAAGAAGTTTTTATGTCTCTTTTACTCCTAAGAAGTTTGCTTGGGCTCCTTAGAGTTGTAACTGATTCCACTATTTGTGAAAATGCTATTAGATTGCTGAAAGAGGATTGAATGTCAGACTGAAATTTGTTGATTTTCAGAGAATTGGCAGTAGGAGTGGCTCTGGGTCCCTGAGAGAAACTGGGTGAACAACATTCTGTTGTTGCCAAAGGAATCTGCCCTTAGGCGCGAAGTCAGAACCTACCTACTTCTTTAAGATTTACCAATGTATTGAAACTGGTTGCTAGGGAGTTCTTCTTGCTCACGAGGTCGGTAGCCACTCTCATGTGACTTTGATTCTTTACTCTTGTTTTCAAGTTCAGTTCTGAGAAGGCAGTCTTACTTAATTATTTTTTTTCAAGTCTTGTACTTGTTGGAATCAGGAGGAGGGAATGTTCCTCTCCTTGGAACGCCCAGGAACCAAAAAGAAAATCTGATAGAGGGAGGATGGTGAGCTCTGCAGAGCTTGAGCAGTCAGTGGAGCATTTTGCCAGACCATTCCTATATTTTTTCACTGCCTTTGTTGAGTGCCTTCTATGTTCCACGCACAATTGAGTGTTAGGGATATATCATGGTGAGCAAGGCAGACTTGGCCTCTGCTTTCATGGAGCTTGATCTTGTGGTAGAGACAGATATTAATTAAATCGCCCATTATAAGTGATTACAAACCGGTAGGTGCTCCAAAGGAGAAGAACATGAGCTAGCGTAGCACTCATAACAGTGGGACCAGACTCATGGTGTAGAATTGGGAAATGCTTCCCTGAGAAGTAACTTGCAGGAAACAAAAGATTTAGAAAGGTGAGGAGGAAGGTGGAGGGCTGGGTTTGAGGAGGGGAGATGATTGTGTGTGAGACTTCGAAGCTGCTTAAGAAAGCCTTATCAACTCTAGAGCTGCACTAATATAGTCACTTGCTATGTGTGGCTGTTTAATTAAAATTAAATACAATTTTTTATTGTTAATCCTCACCCGAGGATATTTTTTCCATTGATTGTTTTAAAGAGAGGGAGGAATGGGGGTGGGGATGGGGATGGGGGAGAGAAACATTGATGTGAGAGAGACACATCAGTTGGTTGCCTCCCGCCGAACCCTGACTAGGTGGGGATTCAACCTGCAGCCCAGTTACGTGCCCTTGACTGGGAATTGAACCCTTAACCCTTTGGTGCATGGGCCAGCGCTCTAACCACTAATCAACATTGGCCAGGGCTATAATTTATTTTTTAACAAATTTTATTTATTGCCCGGCTGGCATGGCTTAGTGGTTGAGTATCAACCTATGAACCAGGAGGTCATGGCTCGATTCCCAGTCAGGGCATATGCCCGGGTTGGGGGCTAGATCTCTAGTAAGGGGCGTGCAGGAGGCAGCCGATCAATGATTCTCTCTCATCATTGATGTTTCTTTCTCTCTCTCTGTGTCTCTCTTCCCCTCCCTCCCTCCCTCTCTGAAAGCAATAAAAAATACTTTTTTAAAAATTTATTGATTTGAAAGAGAGGAAGTGGGGGGGGGGGAGAGAAGAGAAATATCAATTTGTTATTCCACTTATTTATGCATTCATTGGTTGATTCTTGTTTGTGCCCTGACCTGGGATTGAATTCGCAACCTTGGAATATCAAGACGATACTCTACTAACTGAGCTACCAATCCAGGGTAAAATGAAATACAATTTAAATTCAGTTTCTCATTTGCACCAGCCATGTTTTAAATGCTCAGTAGGTACATATGGCTGGTGGCTACTGTATCAAACAACATAGACCATTTCCATGTTGCAGAAAGTTCTATTGGACTGCACTGCTCTAAAGCATTTGAGTTTTGTGCTGGGGTAGTAGTTTGTAGGGAGGTTGATGAATTAATGTTGATGCCTGAACTGGCCTCCCCTTCCTGCCCCCCATGAGTGGTAAATGGGATATGGTGTTGAAATTGGTGCTGAAATTCTTGACAGTCTTGCACATCAAGTGTTGGGAACTCATTGGATTTTCTTTCTCTCTTCTGCCTGCAGTGTTGGAGAGCTGGCTGGACTATACTGGGGAACTGGAGCCCCCGCAGCCCCTGGCCAGGCTTCCACAGCTCAAGCATTGCATTAAGCAGCTGCTGACGGACTTGGGCAAGGTGCAGCAGATCTCGCTCTGCTGTTCAACATGAAACTGGGCACCCAGAACTAATGGGGACACAATACAGGGGTGCCTGCAGGAGGAACTTTGCATTTTTTAAATAAATAAACCTAGCATGCCGAATGCATGTGACACCGACTGACTTCAGGGATCTGGGCAGACGGGGTGTGATGGACATTGGACAAAGAGGCCATTTGGGCTGCTGGAGGGCAGGGCACTCTGATCTCAGAGCCTACCAAGAAGGTAGCAAACAGACTCTTGGGATTCCCTTCTGTGCACATCGTTGAATGGAGAGTCTTTTTGCACAAACTTCACTTGAAATCGTGCCACTGATGATAAATGGAATGAGAGCCAAAAAAGTTTCGTCGGAAACTGTTGTAGATTCAACTTGCAGCTTATTTAATTGACTTTTCTGTCAGGTTGGGGCACATGCCAAGCCTTGTGGTTTCTGCCTGGCATGGATATAGGCAGCAGGTATCATTTTCATTTTTCCAGCTTCATGGGAATGTCGTGACTTCACCATTCTTTGGAGATTGGGAAGGAGCAGAGGCCTTGGCTGCCCTGCCTTCTCTGTTGGACTCTTCACTTTTTTCATCACATCTTGTGCATGACTTCATGGTACCGGGGACAAGTTTTGTATGCTTTTACCCCAGAGTTGGCTGGGTTATGTCTTTTATAGCAGAGCCCATACAGCCTGTGGAGGAACTAGAATCTCACTGTTCGAAGAAGCTAGGAGGAATTCCAAACTGAAACAGGCAGGGTCTGGGACCCAAAGGACAGCATTTTCTACCCACTTCTTAATATTGACAGCTTCCCAGTTCTATTTAATGTCCAAAAAGTGTTTCCCCAAATTTTGAACTCTTTCACTGTAAAGATTTGTTACAAAGAATGTGGTTTGGGGAATTACCTTATTTTATATTGCTGTAAACAAACTTTAGATTCTACATGTGCCACTTTCCTCCTTCCCTGAAGGGTTTATGTTTAATAGTGGCATTTTCAAAATTGTTTTAATATACTTTAACACTTTAAATTTCCGGTTTGTATTATTTTGTGAAATTAAGGTGATTATGCTGCTTATGGTCCAGATACAATTTGTACCTTTTGAGACAATATTTGTTACTCTCACAGGTTACGGTTCTACATGTAATTGCTATATTGTTTTTTCCTTACTAGACAAAGTTAAAGAAAATGTTCCATGTTTTGAGGAGTGACCTGTTTCACTGTTTAGTTTTCTTAATCACTAAAAAAAAAAAAAAAAAAAAAAAAAGCAAAGCACAGTTGTCCATTAACACTCACAAGTTAATTATGGGTTTATGAATCTGTAATGTTATATGCTGCAAATATTTACTATGTAAACGTGAAGTAGCCAATATCTCAATAGCAATGACAGTATCTCCAGCGATTTGTGGATGGTTAGGCTTTAGGCACAGGTCACTGTGGTCATGAAGGCCTCTGTACCAAGATCTATTTCAGGGAATGCTGTCCAGCGATTTGTTCACCATGTGATATAAAATGAATTTAGGAGAAGTTGACCTGCTGTAGCTTTTCCATCAGAGGGAATACATGTAGCTATGACATCTGTAATAAAGCTGACACGATTCCTCTACAAAGAGGCTGTTTCCCGTTGCTACGGTTGGCGTTTCTGGTATCGGAAGAAACCCTCTAGGAGTGTGCATGGCATCTATGTTTTGCATAATTTATCAGACAGCCTCATAAGAACTGTGTGATGCTTGTCTGAAAAGGGAAGAAACACAATGGTTTTCTGTAGCCACAACTGTGAGGTATGATGACTTGTATTATTAGATTACTGATATTTTCCCCCTTAAAATAAATGAGTGTCACATTTGAGGGAGCTGTAACTTTAAGACAATTTCATGTCTTTTTCAAAGATGGAATTAAACTACCCTAATTTTGTCCGTTAGTTGGGCTTATCGTGTAAGTTCTGCAAAGAAAAAAGTCCCATTTCATTCATTGTGACTTTTGTCTGTAGGGAAGCAGGGATGACTCCAAGTTCTGGGAACCTCAGTGTGCTTCCCTAATTTAAAGCCATGTTAAGGGGCTCCATCCTCATTCCTGGGTCAATCTGAATAAACCCCAAGTTGGAGCACTGGAAACAGTTATTTGCAAATATTACTGTTACCATTTAGAAATATGTACACTACCTAAGTTTTCTTTTGAGTAAAACTACCCACCTTTTAAAAAATTGCCTTGACAAACAGTTCTGGTTTGAGTAATCATTTTGTTTCAAGTGATAGAGTATATGCAAGGTGGACCCTTGATGAGCCAACGTTGCACTGTGGATACATTATGTTTACGCGCTATTAGAACAGAAGGCGCTGTATATAGAAATGTTGCTTTGAAGCAATATTTGCAAAACATGCAAACTTCTGTATCTGTATTTGGAAAAAATAAAACAGGTTTTTGTTGCTATGTTTGTCAAGTTATTGAGTTATAAAATTCTCTATTCTAATATGCATTAACTTTCTATAATCTTTTAAAGGAAGTCTGTTTTTACATTCTAAACAGATTTTTCTGCAAGGAGGCAGATGGATATAAGCTCAAGACCGTAAAGCCCAAGAAAGTATGCAAAATACTTTTGAATTAATTTTAAGTGTGTAATACTCAAAAGTAAAATGTCCCACACCAGCCTCTAGCCCAGTGGTTCTCAACCTTGGCTGCACATTAGAATCACCTGGGAATCTTTTTAAAATCCTGATTTCTGGGCCTCATCCTCCGAAAATCCTTTGTTATGGGGTGGGGCCACAACATTAGTAACAAAGAAACAGAATTTCCGGAGGATGAGGCCCAGAAATCAGGATTTTAAAAAGATTCCCAGGTGATTCTAATGTGCAGCCAAGGTTGAGAACCACTGCTCTAGCCCATTCTAGCTCATGTGTTGTGAACTGCAAGCTTATTAGAGTTTGATTATTGAAAGCAGTGCAGGGAAGACAGGTTTGGTCTTCCTGATGAGATGGCACCCCGATGCATTTAGGGTACTTTTGAGACAAATCCAAACTGCCTGTGGACCCCAATTAGCTCCATCCTGGTTGGGCTGAAGACTCAAGGAACAGAGCAGGTTTTAGATTTCATAGTAGCTTCCCCATTTCCATATTCCTTCTTCCCTTTCTTTTTTTCTTAATCCTCACCTGAGGATATTTTTCCCATTGCTTTTCAGAGTGAAAGGGGAAGGGAGAAACACTGATGTGAGACACATTGCCTTCTGCAAGCAAAATGCTCCAACTACTTGGACACACTGGTCAGGGCTCCTTCCTATCTTTCTAAACAATTCTGCTTATTTAAAAAATAAATGGAAGTGGTTGGAGAGAAATTTAAATGGGTAGCTCTCCTAGTAGGGCACCTCAGTTGGTTAGAGCCATCTGCCTGATAGGCCAAGGTTGCATGTTCGATTCCCTGGTCCGGGCACATATAAGAATCAACCAATGAATCCATAAATAAGTGTAATAACAAAGTCAATACATTAAAAAAAAATGCCTAGCTCTAGCAATATAATCAATTAGTTCACACCAGTTCTGCTTAAATCCTTCCAGAAGCCTAAAATTTGGCAAAGACGGTGAACCTGGAGGCATAAACCAGAGCTAGCAAGAACTAGTCTATCTCTAAGGAACTGCTCTGAAACCTATTAAAACAGCCCAAAGGTTTGGGCCTTTTGGGAATCTGTGCCCAGGCAGGCTACTAGTGGCAGTGCTGGTTTAGAGGTAGTCAGGTAAACAATCATTTAACAGAGCCAGTTATTTGCCTGCCTGATGTCACAAAAGTACCAACCTACATGGCAAGATGTGTCACTATTTTCTCACGTAGGAAAACAAGCTTACATTCTAGCTAGTGAGAAGGGCGAATATGGAACCCTAATTACAGACTCCAGCAAAACAAAGGACACCCAAGTAGGGTCCTGGGAAGCGTGCAAGAGAAAAATATCCCAGATGTGGTGAATGCCTAGGCCTAGCCAACACGTAAGGATCCAACAAAACCCAACGTAGGCCAAGTGAGTAGGAAACAAAGGCTTTATTCTCATGGGCTCCCACTAACCAGAAAGAAGGTTGGAAATACGCTCGGGAAAATAAACCCAGTAAAGAACGAAAAGGGCTTCATCAGACCACAAGAGCTGCCAAAGCTCGTTTTCATTAACGTGGAGTGGGGAGCCAGGCTCCAGTCCAGAGAGCGCCCGGCCCAGGCCGCCCGCCGCTCAGCCGGTGATGCGAACATCGGTGCGGCGGTGAAGCCGCCTGGCCCGCGCCGCCTCGGGCATGATGGCGAGCAGCTGCTCTTGCACCAGCATCTCCACGATCTGCTCCTTCGTGCGGATGTCGGGTCGCAGCCACTGGCGAGAGAGCTCCCGCAGCTGCCGAAACGCCTCTCGCGGGCCCGCTGCGTCTCGGTAGCGAAACTGTCGGAAACGCTGGCGGAACGTCTCCGGACCGGGCCGGGAGCCGCCGGGGCCTGGGGAGGAGCGCGGAACGGCTTCAGCAAGCGGCGCGGGCCCCAGGGGTGCGGGCCCCGCGGAGGCAGCCACGGGCGGAGGGATCGCTTCCGGAACAGCGTTGGCGTTGGAGGATTCAGGCGGTGGAACCTCAGGAATCGACGAGGAGCCCGCAGAGTTACGCTCCGGGCCTGGGCTCGGGCCGGCTCCTTCCTCTTTCTCCCGCGGCGGCGCGGAGCTCCCAGTGGCCGCCAAGCCCTGATGGGTCGCCTCCATGACTCCGGATCTGGACGTGTCTCTTTGTCCTACGGCTGCGGGTGCAGCACTGCGTTTGCGCCGGGTGGGCGAGAGGAATACGTTTTCCGCTAAAGGGGAGAGTCTGCGCAACCGGAGGGAGGCGGGCTCCGGGGGAAGGGAGAGCGCGCCAACGCACCGACCGCGACGACGCCCCTGGGCGGACGGAAGCGGAAGTCTCCGCTGGCGTCTCTTTGATGAGCTCGGCGCGCGAGCGCCCGGAAGCCCAGTCCTGGCGACGGAAAGCGGCGCCCCCTCGCGTTCGCGAGTCGCGTCAGGAGACCTGTCGCGGGCGAATTTAAGCTGCGGTGGCCCTTCCTTGGAATGGTGGCGCCTCTAAGCACCAGTTCGAGGAGTCAGAGTCGGTGGCCGGGGAGAAGCCGGAGGAGGAGGAGCAGGAGCAGGAGGAGCAGTGGGGTTCTCTTCCGCTGTAATCTCTTCAGTTTGCAGGTGACCGGCGCCAGCTCCTGTGCGCGTCTACTCTGACAGAGGTTCTCAACCTGTGGGTCGCGACCCCTTTGGCGGTCGAACGACCCTTTCACAGGGGTCGCCTAAGACCATCCTGCATATCAGATATTTACATTACGATTCATAATAGTAGCAACATTACAGTTATGAAGTAGCAACGAAAATTATTTTATGGTTGGGTCATAACATGAGGAACTGTATTTAAAGGGCCAGAAGGTTGAGAACCACTGCTAGAACCTGATTAGGACTCCGGGATTGGGGGGAGGGGGCGCGGTGGGGCACTGAGGGGAAGTTCTCTTGCTCTGTCAAAAGTGGAGGGCATCCTGCCTTCCTATGTCACAAAGTAAATACTCAAGAACTCTGCCATTATTATTTCTTGCGTGTCCTCTGAAACCAAGGGACAGGTGATTCTGAGTTGGGCTTTTAACTTTAGGATTAGTAAACACACTAATGCATTGCTCCATATGGTGGTCACTAGCCATATGTGCTTACTGAGCCCTTGAAAGGTGGCTAGTTGGAATTGAGATGTACTGTAATCTAAAATATACAAGGGCCCTGCTTGTTTGGTTCACAGGATAGAGGGTCGGCCTTCAGACCCAAAGGTTTCTGGTTCCTTCTGGTCAAGGGCACATGCCCAGGTTGCAGGCTTTATCCCCAGTAGGGGGCGTGCAGGAGGCAGCTGATCAATGATTCTCTCTCATCATTGATGTTTCTCTCTCTCTCCTTCTACCTTCTTCTCTGAAATCAATAAAAATATATTAAATAAATAAAATACACAAGAGATGAAAACATATCAAGCATTCTTCTCAGATCTCAATGGTATGAAATTAGAAATCAGCTACAATAAAAATGTTCGAAAGCAATCAAACACATGGAGGCTAAATAGCATGCTATTAAACAATGAATGGGTTACCAAAGAGATCAAAGAAGAAATAAAAACCATCCTGGAAACAAATGACAATGAAAACACAACAATCCAAAATCTATGAGACAGTGAAAGCAATCTTGAGAGGGAAGTTCATAGAACTACAGGCCTACCTTAAAAAACACACACAAAAACAACAACAACAACAAGAAAAACTGGTAATAAGTTATCTAACCCTACAACTTAAAGAATTAGAAAAAGCAACAAGAAAAGCCCAGAGTAAGTAGAAGGAAGGATAAAGATCAGAGCGGAAATAAATGACATAGAGACCTAAAAAACTGTATAAAAGATCAGTAAAACCAAGAGCTGGTTCTTTGACAGGATAAACAAAATTGATGAACCTCTAGCCAGATTACAAAGAAACAGAGGACCCAAATAAACAAATCAGAAACAAAAGAAGTGAAATAACAATTGACCCCACAGAAATACAAAGGATCATTAAAAAAAACAACACAAAAAACAACTATGAACAACTCTATTCCAACAAACTGAACAACCTGGATGAAATGGATATATTCCGAGAAAAATACAATTTTCCAAAACTCAATAAAGAAGACTCAGAAAACCTAAATAGGCTGATAACTACTGATGAAATTGAAGCAGTAACAAAAATAAAGCAAAAGCCCTGATCCAGATGGCTTCATAGGGGAGTTTTACCAAACATTCAAAGAACTAACACCCATCCTCCTCAAACTATTCCAAAAAAATTCAAGAGGAAGGAACACTTTCAAGCTCTTTCTATGAGGCCAGCATTACCCTAATCTCAAAAGTAGGTAAAGAGCCTACAAAGAAAGAGAATTACAGGGCAATATCTCTGATGAACATACATGCTAAAATCCTCAACAAAGTTTTAGCAAACCAGATTCAGCACTACAGTAAAAAGATCATACACCATGACCAAATGGGATTTATTCTGGGATGCAAGGTTGGTACAATATCTGCAAATCAAAAAATGTGATACAGCACATTAACAGGCTGCAAGACAAAAAGTCACATGATCATATCAATTGATGCAGAAAAAGCATTTGATAAAACCCAACATCCTTTTTTTGATAAAAACACTCAGCAAAGTGGGAATAGAGGGGTCATACCTCAACATAATAAAAGCATTATATGACAAACCTACAGCCAACATCATACTCAAAGGGCAAAAACTAATACCATTTCCCCTAAGAACAGTAACAATACAGGGATGCCCACTTTCACCACTCCTGTTCAACACAGTACTGGAAGTGCCAGCCATAGCACTCAGACAAGAAGAAGAAATAAAAGGCATCCAAATTGGAGAGGAGGAAGAAAACTGTCATTTTTGGAAGACAACATGATATTGTACATAGAAAACCCTAAAGACTCTATCAAAAAGCCACTAGATTTACTAAATGAATCCGTCAACGTATTAGGATGCAAAATTAACATCCAGAAATTGATGGCATTTTTTTAAAGGTAAGGCCTGAATTTATTTATTTATTTTTGAATATATTTTTATTAATTTCAGAGAGGAAGAGAGAGGGAGAGAGAGATAGAAACATCAATAATGAGAGAGAATCACTGATTGGCTGCTTCCTGCACACCCCACACTGGGGATCGAGTCCACAACTGGGGCATGTGCCCTGACTGGGAATCAAACCATGACCTGATTTTTAGGTCCATGTTCAATTACTGAGACACCCTGGCCAGGCCGATGGCATTTTTATATACCAACTAGAGGCCTGGTGCATGAAATTCATGCACTGTGTGTGTGTGTGTGTGTGTGTGTGTGTGTCAGGGGGGGGGGTTCCTCAGCCTGGCCTGTGCACTCTTGCAGTCCAGGACCCCTCAGGGACTGTCCGCCTGTTAGCGTAGGCCTGATCCCCCAGGGGATTGGGTCTAAGCCAGCAGTCAGACATCCCTCTCACAGTCTGGGATCCCTCATTCCTTACTGCCCACCTGCAGTGGAGGTGGGAGAGGCTCCTGCCACCGCCACTGTGGTGTCCAGCAGTGATCCCAGCTTCTGGCTGAGCGGCACTCCCCCTGTGAGAGCACATGGACCACCAGGGAGCAGCTCCTGCATTGAGCGTCTGCCCCCTGGTGGTCAGTGGGTGTCATAGTGACCCATTGTTCCACCAGTTTTTTGTTTTTTTTTTGCCATTTGGTCAATTTGCATATTAGGGTTTTATTATATAGGATAATGAATTCTCAGAAAGAGAAACTAAAAAACAAAAAAATTAAGATACTTAGGAATAAACCTAACCAAGGAGGTAAAAGCCCTGTACATGGAAAACTACAGGACATTGAAAAAAGAGATAGAGGAAGATATAAAGAAGTGAAAGAAAATACCGTGTTTATGGGTTGGTAGAATCAACATCATTAAAATGTCCATACTACCCAAAGCAATCTATAGATTCAGTGACAACCCCATTAAAACACCAATGGTATATTTCACAGACTTAGAACAAACTATCCAAAAATTTATATGGAATAAAAAAAAGACCCTGAAGAGCCATAACAATCTTGAGAAAGAAGAACAAAGTTGGAGGAATCACAATACCAGATATCAAGTTATACTACAAAGCCACTGTACTCAAAACAGCATGATACTGGTACAAGAATAGGCATATAGACCAATGGATCAGAACAAAGACCCCAGAAATTGACCCAAACCATTATGCTCAATTAATATTTGACAAAGGAGGCAAGAGCATACAATGTAGTGAAGACAGTCTCTTCAATGAATGGTGTTGGGGAAATTGGACAGATGCATCAAAAAAATGAAACTAGTCCACCAACTTACACCAGACACAAAGATAAAATCAAAATGGATAAAAAACTTAAATATAAGACATGAAACCATAAAAGTCTTAGAAGAAGCCACAGGCAGCAAAATCTCAGACATCCCTGTAGCAATATGTTTATTGATACATCTAGGACAATGGGAACTAAGGAGAAAATAAACAACTGGGACTACATCAAAATAAAAAGCTTCTGCACAGCAAAAGAAGCCATCAATAAAATAACAAGAGAGCGCAATGCATGGGAGAACATATTTGCCAATGATACATCCAATAAGGGGTTAATCTCCAAATTTTATAGGGAACTCATACAACTTAACAAAAGGAAGATAAAAAATCCAATTTAAAAATGGGCAAAGGACCTAAATAGACACTTCTTTTTTTTTATTGTTTTATTGCTTAAAGTATTACAAAGGGTATTACATATGTGTCCTTTTTTTGTGTCCTTAAAGTATTACAAAGGGTATTACATATGTGTCCTTTTTTTGTGTCCTTAAATATTACAAAGGGTATTACATATGTGTCCTCCCGCCCTTGACAATCCCCTGGCCTCCCCTACCCCCCAGTGTCTTATGTCCAAAATAAACACTTCTTGAAAGTGGACATACAAAAGGCCAAGAGTCATATGAAAAAATGCTCAAAGTCACTAATCATCTGAGAGATGCAAATCAAAACAACAATGAGATACCACCTCACACCTGTCAGAATGGCTATCATCAACAAATCAACAAATGACAAGTGTTGGTGAGGGTGTGGAGAAAAGGGAACCCTAGCACACTTCTGGTGGGAATGCAAGGATGGTGCAGCCACTGTGAAAAAGCAGTATGGAGTTTCCTGAAAAAACTAAACATGGAACTCCCATTTGACCCAGTGATTCACTTCTAGGAATATATCCTAAGAAACGAGAAACACCAATCAGAAAGAATATATGTACCCCTATGTTCATAGCAGCACAATTTACAATAGCTAAGATTTGGAAACAGCCTAAGTGCCCATCAGCAGATGAATGGATTAAAAACGTTGGCACATCTATACAACGGAATACTATGCAGCTGTAAAAAGGAAAGAACTCTTACCATTTGCAACAGCATGGATGGACCTGGAGAGCATTATGCTAAATGAAATAAGCCAGTCAGAGAAAGATAAGCATCACATGATCTCACTCATATGTGGAATATTTTTTTTTTCATATGTGGAATATTTTTAAATTTTTTTTTATTTTAGTAAATCTTTATTGTTCAGATTATTACATTTGTTCCTCTTTTTTTCCCCCCATAGCTCCCCTCCACCCAGTTCCCACACCACCCTCTGCCCTTACCTCCCCACTGTCCTCATCCCTAGGTGCACAATTTTTGTCCAGTCTCTTCCCCCATCTCCCACACCCCTTTCCCCACCAAGAATAGTGAGTTCATTCCCTTTCTATGTCCCTGATTCTATTATAATCACCAGTTCATTCTGTTCATCAGATTATTTATTCACTTGATTCCTAGATTCACTTGTTGATAGATGCATATTTGTTGTTCATAATTAGTATCTTTACCTTTTTCTTCTTCTTCCTCTTCTTAAAGGATACCTTTCAGCATTTCATATAATCCTGGTTTGGTGGTGATGAACTCCTTTAGCTTTTCTTATCTGTGAAGCTGAAGCTCTTTATCTGACCTTCAATTCTGAATGATAGCTTTGCTGGGTAAAGTAATCTTGGTTGTAGGTTCTTACTATTCATCACTTTGAATATTTCTTGCCGCTCCCTTCTGGCCTGCAAAATTTCTATTGAGAAATCAGCTGACAGTCGTATGGGTATTCCCTTGTAGGTAACTGGGTTTCTTTCTCTTGCTGCTTTTAAGATTCTCTCTTTGTCTTTTGCTCTTGGCATTTTAATGATGATGTGTCTTGGTGTGGTCCTCTTTGGATTCCTTTTGTTTGGGGTTCTCTGTGCTTCCTGGACTTGTAAGTCTATTTCTTTCACCAGGTAGGGGAAGTTTTCTGTCATTATTTCTTCAAATAGGTTTTCAATATCTTGCTCTCTCTCATCTTCTGGCACCCCTATAATTCTGATGTTGGTACGCTTGAAGCTGTCCCAGAGGCTCCTTACACTATCTTCGTATTTTCGGATTCTTTTTTCATTTTGCTTTTCTGGTTGGGTGTTTTTTGCTTCTTCGCATTTCAAATCTTTGCCTTGATTCTTGCGCTCCTCTGGTCTGCTGTTGGGAGTCTGTATAATATTCGTTATTTCAGTCCGTGTATGCTTAATTTCTAGTTGGTTCTTTATCACAATATCGAGGGTCTCATTAGATTTCTTGAGGATCTCAATAACTTTATCAGTGGCTTCTAGACAGTTCTTGAGAGACCTTAAAAGTGTGGTTCTGGCCGAAACCAGTTTGGCTCAGTGGATAGAGCATCGGCCTGTGGACTGAAGGGTCCCAGGTTCGATTCCGGTCAAGGGCATGTACCTGGGTTGCGGGCATATCCCCAGTAGGAGATGTGCAGGAGGCAGCTGATCGATGTTTCTCTCTCATCGATGTTTCTAACTCTCTATCTCTCTCCCTTCCTCTCTGTAAAAAATCAATAAAATACATTTAAAAAAAAAAAGTGTGGTTCTGAACTCAATATCCTCCATTGACAGTTTTGTCCTGTTTCTTTGTCTCCGCATTTTTTATGCTTTCTTGGTGCACCCCCTAGTGGTCTTTGTGCGCAGTCTTATTGTAGTTAAGCCTTGATTGTTGTAGTTAATACTAGGGGGATTTGACCTCCAGGCCAACTGGCTGTGAGAATCAGCTGTGTCTGCAGTGGGAAAACTTCTGTCCTCTAGGGAGGTGCTAATCTAGCCTTTGCCTGAGGCTATCTGGCAAATGGCTCTGTGCAGGGTTTGGGCAGGGCAGGTCGCAAGGGATCAACATGGCAGGTGGAGGGAGCAGTTATGGCTGCTCTCAGTCCGGTCCCCAGAGGCTCTGCCTCTCAGGGTCCCAACAACTGCTGCAAATCTTGGAGAGAAAGCTGCCCTGGAGTTCCGACTGATGCCAGACAGTCCCGCTTCTCCCGTTTGAGTCTGGGTCCCTAGAGACTCACCCAGAACTGGAGCTCAGAATCTGAGACTCCCTCCCGATTGAAAACGACAACTGTGCCCTCAGCTACCAGCCTGCTCTTTGCGTACCTCCGCACCTTTGTATTTTCTGCACTGCGCCTCCTCTGAGTCTCGTATGCTGTTCTCTTTCCTTCTAGTTGAAGAATTTCCCCTCAGCCAGTCTTCCTGTGGTTCTGGGCGATGTCCGTTCTGTCTTTTAGTTGTATTTGTGAAGTGGTTGTTTGAGGCAGCTAACTCCGGTGTTTACCTATGCCGTCATCTTGTTTTTTTCTCATATGTGGAATTTAATGAACAACATAAACTGATGAACAAAAATAGATCCAGTGAGAAGCATCAATCAGACCGTCAAACCTCAGAGGGAAGGCAGGGGAGGGTGAGTGGGTGGGAAGATACCAATGAACTTATATGCATATATGTATACCCAGGAACACAGACAGTAGGGTGGTGAAGGCCTGGCAGGTCAAGCTGGGAGCGGTCAATGGGGGGAAAAGGGGATATATGTAATACTTTCAACAATAAAGATCTATAATAATAAAAGTGTAATATGCTAATTAGACCGGATGGCCAAACGACCTTTCGGACAAAGCCAGGGCTGTGAGGCGGAGTCCCTTGCACGAATTTTGTGCATTGGGCCTCTAGTTAAAAAATAAATAAGTAAATATATATATATATATATATATGGTACTTAGTACGAAAAAAAATGCAAGATATCTCAACCATTTTTTATATTGATTACATGTTGGAATAATAATATTTTGCGTATATTTGATCAAGTAAAAGATAGTAAAATTAATTTCACTGTGTCATTTTACTTTTTTAAAAATATATTTTTATTGATTTCAGAGAGGAAGGGAGAGGAGGAGAGAGAAACATTAATGATGAGAGAGAATCATTGATCAGCAGCCTCCTGCATGCCCCTAACTAAGGATTGAGCCTGCAACCCGGGCATGTGCCCAGATCTTGAATCAACCCTGGGACTCCTAAGTCTGCAGGCTGATGCTCTATCCACTAAACTAAACCAGGTAGGGCTCATTTTACTTTTTAAATGTGGCTACTAGAAAGTTTTAAATTACATAGATGGCTAATATTATATTTTTATTGAATAGCACTGCGGTAGGATAGGCTGCCCTGGTGGAATCCCCATTGCAGGATTTGTTTGCCTTGTTGAGAGGATTAAATCAGTAAAGCCCTTGGAAAGAAAGGACTTTAAAAATGTTTGCTGTTGTCTTCATTACGTAAATTTTTTGCTATCTCTGAGCTATAGTTTTCTTATCTGTAATATGTGGTATAATAGAATTTACCTCATAGAAGTTATGAGAATTCAATGAGGTGATGCAGGTAAAAGCATGTAGCTCTGACAGCCCTTCAGTAGGTGATGTATTCTGTTTGACAGTTGACTCACAAATATACTATTTTGTATCCTCATTTTATGAATAGGGAAATTAAAGCCCAGAGAAAGACAGGGGTCCTAAATGATAGGTTTTATATGAATGACCTTTGCAGTCTCTTTGAGCTCTGTGCAGAATGAATGGGCCTGTTTAATAACCATCAACATACCAGTTGCCCCTCCCCCCATCCCTTGGATAGGTAGATCTTCATGGAACAGTTTCCAGAGCCTGAAAACTATGGAGGTCATCACAATGGACCTTTAATGTATTTTTTGTTACCGCCATGTAAAAATTGGGAGATTTCACACGCAATCTGGATTTCCAGGTTTTCTTTAAAAAGTGAATGAGCGCTCTACACTGGACCCACCCACATTCCTGCCAGTCAACAATCAGCTGGAGCTGAGTCCAGTCTTTTTCCTTTAGACAAGATACTCTGTCCCAATTGGCCTCAATCCCCACCACTCCCTATTATTCTCTGAAATAGAATATAGTTTGCATTTACTATTGCTCTCAGACTGTTTTTCTCAGAGCTGATATTTTTCTCTATTTCCCTTTCAGGGAGAACAGGCCCAGAGTTTGTTATACTTACTAGCTTCAAACTTTTATTTTCTCTCCCTCGTCCCTTGGCCATTGCGTTTGCTGCCCTGAGTGAACCGACAGTCCTATTCCCTGTGTGGTCATAGGCAATCAGTATCCAGGGCTAAGTGAGCACAACAAACCATGCTCAAAGGATGAGGGGTCATGAAAGGCTAAAAGGGTAGAGTTGGGTATTCCAGGTAGAAGGTACTGCTTATACCAAGGCACAGAGTGAATGAGGGCAAAACTTTGTGGAAACTGTAGTCTAGACAGGGGAGTGGGGAAGGGATGAGAGCTGAGGTTGGAAGGTCAATTGGAGGTTAAATCATAAAGAGCCTAGAATTCTACATTGAAAAATTGAATCCCGTCTTCTTTGGAAAGGGAATGAACTCTTATGATATTTGGAATCATAGAATGTTAGATACCCAGTTCATTTCTTTTATGTCTATCAGAATCATAGAATATTAGAGATGGAAGGAGAGATCTTAGAGATCTATTAGAATTGTGGAATGTTAGAATAGATTCAGTAACTCTTTATGGGTCAGTAACCCCCAGAATTTGAAAAACTTATACTTCTTCCTAGAAGAGTGATCCACCTACATACTTTTGCATGCTGTTTCAAGTAATTTTCAGATATCTTTGAATCCACCCAGAAGCTGACTAATATTTCATTGTATGTAACATAACATTTTGTTGATCCATTCATTTATTGATGGGCATTTGGGCTCTTTCCACCTTTTGGCTGTCAAGAATAATGCTGCTGTGATCATTGGTATACAGATTTCTCTCAAGTTCCTGCTGTCAATTCTTTTGGATGTATACCCAAAAGTGGAATTGCTGGATCATGTTTTACTTTTTTTGAGGAACTACATATTGTCTTCCACAGCAGCTCCGCTATTTTATATTCCCATCAGCAATGCACAAGGCTTCTAATTTCTCTACATCCTCTCCAGCACTTGTTCTTTTGCATTATTTTTTAATGTGAGATATTAAATAGAAAATTTTAAGATGTTACTAGTGGACAAGAAATTCAGATTTTCTCTCTCATAGCCAGTTAGCCTGGAGGTCAAATCACCCCCGGTATTGCCGACAACAATCAAGGCTTAACTACAACAAGACTGCGCACAAAGACCACTAGGGGGTGCACCAAGAAAGCATAAAAAATGCGGAGACAAAGAAATAGGACAAAACTGTCAATGGAGGATATTGAGTTCAGAACCACACTTTTAAGGTCTCTCAAGAACTGTCTAGAAGCCACCGATAAAGTTATTGAGATCCTCAAGAAATCTAATGAGACCCTCGATGTTGTGATAAAGAACCAACTAGAAATTAAGCATACACGGACTGAAATAACGAATATTATACAGACTCCCAACAGCGGACCAGAGGAGCGCAAGAATCAAGTCAAAGATTTGAAATGCGAAAGAGCAAAAAACACCCAACCAGAAAAGCAAAATGAAAAAAGAATCCGAAAATACGAAGATAGTGTAAGGAGCCTCTGGGACAGCTTCAAGCGTACCAACATCAGAATTATAGGGGTGCCAGAAGATGAGAGAGAGCAAGATATTGAAAACCTATTTGAAGAAATAATGACAGAAAACTTCCCCCACCTGGTGAAAGAAATAGACCTACAGGTCCAGGAAGCACAGAGAACCCCAAACAGAAGGAATCCAAAGAGGACCACACCAAGACACATCATCATTAAAATGCCAAGAGCAAAAGACAAAGAGAGAATCTTAAAAGCAGCAAGAGAAAGAAACCCAGTTACCTACAAGGGAACACCCATACGACTGTCAGCTGATTTCTCAACAGAAACTTTGCAGGCCAGAAGGGAATGGCAAGAAATATTCAAAGTGATGAATACCAAGAACCTACAACCAAGATTACTTTATCCAGCAAAGCTATCATTCAGAACGGAAGATCAGATAAAGAGCTTCACAGATAAGGAAAAGCTAAAGGAGTTCATCACCACCAAACCAGGATTATATGAAATGCTGAAAGGTATCCTTTAAGAAGAGGAAGAAGAAGAAAAAGGTAAAGATACAAATTATGAACAACAAATATGCATCTATCAACAAGTGAATCTAGGAATCAAGTGAATAAATAATCTGGTGATCATAATAGAATCAGGGACATAGAAAGGGAATGGACTGACTATTCTTGGGGGGGAAAGGGGTGTGGGAGATGCGGGAAGAGACTGGATAAAAATCGTGCACCTATGGATGAGGACAGTGGGTGGGGAGTGAGGGTGGAGGGTGGGGCGGGAACTGGGAGGAGGGGAGTTATAGGGGGAAAAAAGAGGAACAAATGTAATAATCTGAACAATAAAGATTTAATTAAAAAAAAGAAATTCAGATTTTCAACAGATTTAGTAATCCTGTAATTTCATATACCACATAGTACAATACATCATTCCAGGGGACCAGCTGTGCTCATGGTGAAGAGGAAGCCAGTTCAGCTAATGAGGTGGTTTGGATGAAAATCCTCCCGTTCCATTTTCTGTTTTAATATTTTTTAAAATGTTTTTATTGATTTTTTTAGAGAGAGAGGAAGGGAGAGGGATAGAGAGATAGAAACATCAATGAGAGAGAAACCTGGATCAACTGCCTCCTGTACACCCCATACTGGGGATTGAGCCAGCAATCTAGGCATGTGCCTTGATCGGGAATCAAACTGGGGATTTTTAGTTCATGGGTTGACACTCAGCTACAGAGCCGCACAGGCTGGGCTGCATTTTTAAAATTAATATATAGTCTAAGAAGTTTGCTCTAGCCCAGCCGTAGGCAAACTACGGCCCGCAGGCCAGATCCGGCCCGTTCGGCTGTTCTATCCGGCCCGCGGAGCCAAAAGAGTGGAGGATTCTCTTGCTCTCCCCTCTGCTCCTTCACCAGCAGCAGTGTTAACATGTATTAGTTCACACAAACACTCCATCCATGCTTTTGTTCCGGCCCTCCAGTCCAGTTTAAGAGCCCATTGTGGCCCTCGAGTCAAAAAGTTTGCCCACCCCTGCTCTAACCTCTCTACTGACTTTATTAACTTAAAAAAATATTTATTTCAGAGAGAGGAGGAGAGAGAGTGGGAGAGATTGATTGGTTGCCTCTCACACATGCTCCAACCTGGGATTGAACCTGACTGGGAATCAAACCTGCCACCTTTGGTGTATGGGATTGATGCTCCAACCAACTGAGCACACCAGGCAGGGCTTAATTTCTATTTGATAACCTATTTTAACAAATGTGTCTGATTTTGGAGTTTTCTGATGTTTTGATGAGCTGCAGCTAATTGTTCTAGGGTGCTTAATCTAGCTGGATTGTGTTTATAATTAATTTAGTAATTAGTAATGAGATTAACTTAGTTATTAGTAATTCTTATTCTTGGTAAACCAATGTAAATTCAGAAGCCTAGATACCTCATAATCCTTTTGCCTTTCTCTCCCTTTACTGATTACTGTTCAGTTGCAATTCTGCTAGTTCCCAGTTTTCAATGAATCTGTTTTATGTAGTGCTCTACCAGTACCTCTGTGTTCCTTATTGCCTTGCACTGATTTTGTTTTATTACTTAAAAATGTATTCATTCATTTCCTGAATACACACACACACGCGCGTGCACGCGCGCACGCACACTAGAGGCCCGGTGGACAAAAATTTGTGTACTTGGGGGTGTCCCTCAGCCCGACCTGTGTCCTCTCGCAGTCTGGGATCCCTCGGGGGATATCCACTTGCTGGCTTAGGCCCGCTCCCCGGGGGATTGGGCCTAAGCTGGCAGTCAGACATTCCTCTGGCAGCCCAGGAGCCCTCGGGGGATGTCCACTTGCCAGCGGGAGGCAGGCCTAAGCTGCAATCGGACATCCTTAATGCTGCTGAGGCGGGAGAGGCTCCCACCACCACTGCTGTACTGGCAGCCATCAGCCTTGCTTGTGGCTGAGCAGAGCTCCCCCTGTGGAAGCACTCTGACCACAGGGGAGGCAGCTCCTGCATTGAGCATCTGCCCCCTGGTGGTCAGTGTGTTTCATAGTGACCAGTCATTCCCAGTGGTTCTGCTGTTAGGGTCAATTTGCATATTACCCTTTTATTATATAGGATAGAGGCCTGGTGCATGGGTGGGGGCCGTCTGGTTTGCCCTGAAAGGTGTCCCGGATCAGGGTGGTTGTCCCGCTGGGTTGCCTGGCCAGCCTGGGTGAGGGGCTGAGGGTTTTCAGACTGGCCATAGCCCCTTCAGGGTGGGGATCCCTGTTGGGGTGCCTGGCCAGCCTGGATGAGGGGCTGATGGCTGTTTGCAGGCTGGCCAAGCCCCCCAGCGGGGAACCTCGCCCCATGAGGGTGTGGCCATCCTGGGTGAGGGGCTGATGGCTGTTTTCAGGCTGGCCACAGCCCCCAGTCACCCAAGCTCCCAGTGGAGGCTGGCTGGAAGCAGGTATCTGGGATTTATTTGTCTTCTATAATTGAAACTTTGTTGCCTTTTGTGGAGGCCACAACCGGCCAGAGCAGGTGGGAAACTTGGCTTCCTCCATCGCCGGGGCAACCAAGCCTCCTGCTTGCTCCAGCTACATGGCTGCCGGCCACCATATTGGTTGGGTTAATTTGCATATAGTCGCTCTGATTGGCTGGTGGGCGTGGCTTGGGGCATAGCGGAGGTGCAGTCAATTTGCATGTTTCTCAAAAAAGACAAAGATGCTAATTGACTTTACCTTCGCTATGCCCTAAGAGAACTTCTGTGCTGGAGACACCCTTCTGGGGCAACACTTGCTTCAGTGGGGCTTTGGTGCTCACTGAGTCTGCCCCCTGAGTGTGTCCCTTATGGATCTGAGGAGTTGTAATTGGATGGTCCCACTCTGACCTCTGGGTACACTGGCTCTTGGATCTCTAAGGAGGTGCTAATTTAGCCTCTGCCTGAGGCTACCCAGCAGGAGCTATGGAGAGATCTGCAGATTCCTCTTCTTTGTTTGGGGGTTTGGAGGTGCCCAGATGAGGCCCAGCTGTGAAGCAGTGCAAGCTGCTGTGGGGTCTTGGGACTTCTTTTGGAAGTTCTGGGTCTCTCTGACCCAGCTGCAGTTTGTTAGGTAATTTTCAGATTGCAAAAGGCCAGGCCTTTCCTATGCAAAAGCCTCTGCGCACAGCTTGGGTGGGGTGGGGTCTCAGGGGATCAACAGGGTGGAGCAAGCAGCTATGGCTGCCCCTCAGTCCTACCCTAAGGGGCCCCACGTCTCAGTGTCCTGGTAATCGCTGCAAGCACCTCTGAGAGAAAGCCACTCTCGAGTTCTGACTGCTGCCAGACAGTCCAGTTTCTTCCCTATGAGTCTGGGTCCCCAGAGACTCACCCGGAACTGGAGTTCAGAACAGTCGGGAGCTTGAGACTCCCTTCCAATTGAAAAAGCAACCGTGTCTTCAGTTGCCAGCCCTTTCCACGTGCACTTCCGTACCTCTGCACTTTATTTCCGCACCTCCTGAGTCTCAGTGTGCTTTTCTCTTTCCTTCTAGTTATAGAATTTCCACTCAGCCA